>NC_142879.1:20690681-21312500 GCF_051225735.1 Oryctolagus cuniculus | reverse complement strand
AGTCCAGAATCAGAGCCTGGGCTTGTGGCGTTTTGGATTCGCACTGACATAGCTCATGGCTTCCTTTAGGTTCTCATAATCCAAGGCAAGATGCATCTGTTAGTCCTCCTGGGGCTGAAAAGACCGTGTGTGTGTCACTCACACTCCTGGCAGCCTGAGCGCCAAGAGCCCACAGGCTGGGGGACCCCAGGACTGCACTCTTACTCACAGAGGTTGCCCAAGGGGTGGCGGGAAGGGACCCGGCCCATGGCAGGGCCAGGGCAATGGGGAGGGCGGCCATCGCCTCTGTTCCACCTGTCTGCAGGTGGCCAGAGAAGATGCGAGGCTCACCCCAAGTGAGGTCGGGACTCAGCAGGTCTTGGCCCAGTGCCCGGGGTGTGGGGAGCAGGGCGCTGTCCATGAGCGCTTTCTTTCTGTCGGCTCAGACCCAGCCGGGGTGATCCATGCTGACCAGAGGGTGGGGGGCCATGGATGGAGTGCAACTTCCCCACCTGTGGATGCTGTCGTAACCCAGGCGCCCTCGTTTGTGGCTCCCACTCAGTGGTCTCAGTACTCAGGTTTCCCAGAGGGACCCCAGAATCCGTAGGGAGGCCCGGGATCGCGAGGAGTGCCATCTCCTGGCAGGTGGGCAGTGGGCTGTCCCGGGATGCGTCGCTGTCATCTGGGGAGCAGAAGTGACAGTTCCTCTTCCGAGGCCAGAGGAGGCTGTTGAAAGAGGATGCAGACAAAAGGAGAGGGGGGAGGCAGACACAGGGCAGAGCCGGCAGTGCGCAGGGGAGCGGGGAAGTTGGGGGATGTGCAGACAGCTCGGCCCCGGAGGTCTCAGTAGACAGCTGTCACTAACTCTAGGCCAGTCACATGGCTTTTTGCCCCTCCTGTAAAACAAGAGAGTCTAGCGATGACCCCTGAGGTCCCTTTCAGACAAACAGTCTGTGATGCTGGCCAGGCTCTGGCGATGCTTTGGGGGCAGGAGGCCACTGCACGATGAGCGGGTGGAAGTGTGTGAACTCCTAGCTCCACCATCAGCTGCCCGAGAGGCCGCTACAGCGATGCAGGGACAGGCCCCATGGCCCCTGCCATCATTCCCAAGATGACCAAAGCCAAGCGGACGCCACGGGGCCCTCCCTTGTTCCCACGTGATAAGTTCCAGACACTCCTCCAGAAGCCCTAACCCTTAGTCTGCTTTGATTTTTACTTCCATGGGCAAAGCACACCTGGGATCCCTCCCAAGGCGTTCTGTTCAGTTTGATGTGCAAGGGAGGGTTCAGGATCCCGACGTGAGTTTTTTTGTTTGTTTTTTGTTTGTTTTTGACAGGCAGAGTGGACAGTGAGAGAGAGAGACAGAGAGAAAGATCTTCCTTTGCCGTGGGTTCACCCTCCAATGGCCGCTGCCGCTGATCCAAAGGCAGGAGCCAGGTGCTTCTCCTGGTCTCCCATGGGGTGCAGGGCCCAAGCACTTGGGCCATCCTCCACTGCACTCCCTGGCCACAGCAGAGAGCTGGCCTGGAAGAGGGGCAACCGGGACAGAATCCGGCGCCCCAACCGGGACTAGAACCCGGTGTGCCGGCGCCGCAAGGCAGAGGATTAGCCTAGTGAGCCGCGGCACCGGCCACGAGTTCTTCATTATACAGATTCCACACGTGAGATGGGTGCATGGGGGACGGAGAGTGGGGGTGTCCTGAGCGGGAGAATGGCCCTTCCCGTCTGTGATGGCGCCCTCTCTCCACTCACGCCAGCACTCACGCCTACAGGGCCACTTCATCCACATCACAGCCTCTCGACTCTTTTGTTTGTGAGCAGGTGTGAGCTCACAGCACAGCTGGTCAGGAGGGGACGCGGGGAGGACTGTGGGGCCCGACCCAGCCAGCAGACGAGAAGGGGCCCCGGGGAAACTGCCCGCCTCCCGCAGTCTGCAGACCAGTGGATAGGAAACTCCACCAAGAGAGCAGCTCAGTCGAAGTGACGCGCCCAGAATAAGCTCCGTGGAGCTGGAAAGCAAACAGGAAAATGAGATGGAGCAAGGAGCAGATTTTTTTTCCTCCAGAAAAACAATGATCTTGAGAAAGAGGCCTGGGTATATTTCAACTGCCCAGCCCTTGTCTAATTTTGAGTAAGCCCTCCTAAAACAAACGTCAGACAGATTCTGATTTTGCGAGCTTTCGCCTGGGATTCTTCCACAGCCCTGCGTGGGGTGGCAGCAGCAGGAATGGGCGTTCCCGGGACAGCGTTGCTGTGTCACCAAAGACGTGAAGATGGGGAGGGGGCTGGGTGCCAGGCCAGCGGGCTTGGGAAGGCCGCAGCACCCACTTTCAAAGGACGTGGAGCCCTGCAGTTCCGACCGCCTCGCGCCGGCTGTCCCCAGTGTAGAGACAATTCTCCCGTCAAGGGGAGGGGCAGTGACTCCCTGGGGTGTGAGGTGGGGACTACGCATAGCACAGTGCTTCCATTTGTAAGGCTCCTCTCCTCCTTCATTTATTAAGAAGTACACAACAGATACACACCTACAGTAAAAGGCAAAAAATAGGAACAAGCAAAGCATTTTACAAAATCGCTCCAAAATTATCCCATGTCTTTCCAGAAAGCTCTCTAAACATTTTCACATATACCTGCTGTGTGTGTGTGTGTGCAAATACGTGTGAACACATATACAATCTTTTTAAAACACGAAGCCATACAAAAGAATAGCTCTTCCTCCTGCTCACTTAATAAACATTAAATATACTTCCGGGTTAGAAAAACGTGCATTAAAAGGTTCCTGTTGGAGACTCACAGACCAAATTTGGCACCGAGATAATTTTTGTTTGATGGTGTGTGTTAAAAACTTGAGTTTAGGGAGCCAGTGCTGTGGCACAGCAGGTTAAGCTGCCACCTACAGAGCCAGTATCCCATATGGGCGCCAGTTCGAGTCCTGGCTGCTCCACTTCCATAGCTCTCTGCTATGACCTGGGAAAGAAGATGGCCCAAGTCCTTGGGCCCCTGTACCCATGTGAGAGAGCTGGAAGAAGCTCCTAGCTACTGGCTTTGGCCTGCCCAGCTCCGTCCATTGCAGCCATGTGGGGAGTGAACCAGCAGATGGAAGATCTCTCTCTCTCTCTCCCTCTCCCTCTCTGTAACTCTGCTTTTCAAACAACAAATAAGTCTTTTTTTTTTTTTTTTTTTGACAGGCAGAGTTAGACAGTGAGAGCGAGAAACAGAGAGAAAGGTCTTCCTTTTTCCGTTGGTTCACCCTCCAATGGCCGCTAAGCCCGGCGCGCTGCGCTGATCCGAAGCCAGGAGCCAGGTGCTTCCTCCTGGTCTCCCATGGGGTGCAGGGCCCAAGGACTTGGGCCATCCTCCACTGTACTCCCGGGCCACCGCAGAGAACTGGACTGGAAGAGGGGCAACCAGGACAGAATGCGGTGCCCCAGCCGGGACTAGAACTGGGGTGCCGACGCTGCAGGCAGGGGATTAGCCTAGTGAGCCTCTGCGCCGGCCAACAAGTAAGTCTTTAAAAAGGGAAATATACAAACATTTGAGTTTGGATGCCCTGGAATGGGACATGTCCTCAGAATTCCTGGGGGACCCCCGCAGGCACCTGGGCTTGCCACCATGACTTTGACAAGGTCATGGGCAATCCCAGTCAATCAAACGTCAGGCTCTGTGGGGCGCTGGTCCCGGACCCCGGCAACACTCACGCCTGCGGACGCTGCGTCCCTTTCAGACAGTGGTGTGCTGCCTGCTTACAACCTCAACACAGCGTCCCGCGTGCTTTCGTTCGTCCAGCTCAGGTCACCACCTGTGAGCCGGGTACGTGGTTCTCGCTGCACTGCTTAGGAAGGAACGCCGAGGGGAGGAGCTGTACCTGTTCAGCCGGACGCAGATCTTTTTCCTGGGTATGTTCGGTTCGCAGGTTGTCGGCTCCATGGCACTGAAGGGTGGCTGCTTTCTGCTTTATCCAAGTCTCCCCAGCCACTGCCCTTTGGGGCCAGACACATCCCTGTAATCTAGACAGGACACAGAGCACATGGGCAGCCAGCAATGAGACAGGTCAGTGCAACAAGCGACGTGACCAAGATGTCCCTCCGAATTTCCGCATGCCCCCGAGGGAGGAGGTCCTGGCCCCAGTTTGCGAAGCTCTGCATTGAGTAAAGATCCCACTCTTCTAACCCAGCATCTTACTTTGGATCTTTGTGCAGAACCGTGTGCCCCAGCAGGCTATGACGTGGAGCTGTGTCAGGTGTGAACAGTACGCAGCGCAGAAGTCTCAACAGCCAGATACAGCTCCTGGTTCTGTCCTCTTCCAGATGTGAATTAGTGCCTCGGTTTCTGCATCTATGAAATGGGAAGAGTGATAGTATCTCACCGAGTTCCTGTGGCAGGCCAGTGAGGCGCTGGATAAACACTCAACCGTGACGGTGACTGTTGAGAAGGGGGTTGGTCTATTTAGGAAAGTGCACATTTGTTTTGAGTACAGTTTGGTGATAAGATCTGGGACAGGATGAGATATGAAGACTATTTATTTTAAAGATTTTATTTGTTTATTTGAGAGGTAGAGTTACAGACAGAAGGAGAGACAGAGAAAGGTCTTCCTTCTGTTGGTTCACTCCCCAAGTGGTCACAACAGTTGGAGCTGGGCTGACCTGAAGCCAGGAGCCAGGTGCTTCTTCCAGGTCTCCCATGTGGGTGCAGGGGTGCTTGGGCCATCCTCCACTGCCTTCCTAGGGCATCGCAGAAAGCTGGATTGGAAGTGGAGCAGCCAGGACTTGAACTGGCACCCACATGGGCTGCCGGCACTGCAGATAGAAGCCTAGCCTACTACGCCACAGTGCCGGCGCTGGTATGAAGATTATGACAGATGTCATCATGTGATTGGCTAATGGCCTCTGACCGCAATGAGCAGGTTGTTCCTTGGGGTAATTGCAGATTGCAGATCAGACAATAAGCAGAGACAACTGCTCATTTGCACACACAGACATACCCTGAGCAGCAGGGAAATGAGCCATTTAAAGTAATTATATTGTGACCCTGGACCATGGGAGAGTTTATTGTGACTTGTTGCAAAGGGACAAGTAAAGATTGTCCTGCCCTCTCCCTGTGCTCAGACCTCACCTGAAGGCAGACACCTGCCAGGGGCCTCCAGTTCACACTCCTCCAGGTGCTCCGGGCACCCTGTTAAGTCTCCCTCTCCCACTGGTGATGGAGCTTTCTCGTGGCCTCACATGTGGGTCCAGCCAGCACCAGAGGTGGGGTAAAAAGATGCCCCATGTCCATCTGGTGTGAGGTTTTCTTGGGTGGATCCATTCTAGAAAGAATGGAGATGGTTTCTATGAAAATCGTAGCATTGAAATTATCCAATCAAAGCTTTTGGACGGGCTTGATCTTTTTTTTTTTTTTCAGTTTTTCAGTTGTTTATTAGGGGTCCTGATCTAAATATTGTATTCAAAACATCAAAAAATAGAAGTGCCAACCACTCTCAAGGCTGAAATAACCAATGTGTAAAACTTCTTACTCTTATTTATTTGAATGGCAGAGAAAACAGAATTTTATGTATTCAGCTTCCTCATCTAGACAACTTTGGCTTTGTAGAGTCAGTAATACTAAACTGCCTGTTGGGTTTCGTGGCTTCTTGCATCAGCTCTTGCAACTGTCCAATCTGCTCGTCACGAAAGTCATTTAGTTTTTCTTCTGGGAGAAAGGTGCCAAAACATGCTTTTTCAGTTGGATTTTGTCTGTTGTTGTTGGCTTGTTGCCATAACACTGTCGCATACACCCTTTTCTCTGCGGACCCTTTTCTCTGCCAGGCTGGCACCCTGGGGTTCTAGTCCCGCTCGCCCCTCTTCCAGGCCAGCTCTCTGCTGTGGCCCGGGAGTGCAGCGGAGGATGGCCCAGGTCCTTGGGTCCTGCACCCACATGGGAGACCAGGAGGAAGCACCTGGCTCCTGGCTTCGGATCGGCGCAACGCACCGGCTGTAGCGGCCATTTGGGGGTTGAACCAACGGAGGAAGACCTTTCCCCTCTCTCTGTCTAGCTCTGCCTCCCATTCCTGCAGGAAACGCCGGGCCTCGTCAGAACCAACGGCCTTATGCCTCCTAAACTCGTCCTTCACGTACTGGTCGCCCAAGGCTTTGAGGTCAGGGGGCAGCACCCGGTGCAACTGCAAGATGCGTCTGTACAAGGCTCGGACCTTGCTACCGTGCGACCCGGCCATTGAGCCCGGCGCCAGGCTTGATCTTTTAAAAAATAAATAGCTTGAAAAATTTTCTGCTGCTTCATTAACTTAATGTTTTGGGACCAGTGCTGTGGCATAGAGGGTAAAGCTGCCGCCTGCAGGGCCGGCATCCAACATGGGCACCATGTTTGAGTCCCAGCTGCTCCACTTCCCATCTAGCTCCCCGCTAATGGCCTGGGAAAGCAGCAGAGGAGGGCCCAAGTGCTTGGGCCCCTGCATCGGCATGGGAGACCTGGAAGAAGCTCCTGGCTCCTGGCTTCAGATCATCACAGCTCTGGCCATTGTGGCCATATGGGTAGTGAACAAGCAGATGGAAAATATCTTTCTCTCTGCCTTTGCCTCTGCCTCTCTGTAACTCTGCCTCTCAAATACATAAATAAATCTTAAAAAAAAAAAGAAAGAAAGGAAAAGATAACAGCTACGGTTGATACAGCGCTGGACTGGTACCAATGTGCATTGCTTGAATCCTAGTGGCAGCCCTGTAAGGGGGATGCCTTTATACACATTGTACAGACAGGAGACAGGCTCACATCTAGCAGAGTGAGGATTCCAAAGCAGTTTGTTCTGGACCCAAGACCCCTGTGTCCTCAGCCAGAGCCCTAGGGGGCGCTGCTGTGACCTCGATGGCGTTCAGCTCTCAGAAACAAGAAGTCAGCGTACAGCAGGTGCACCTCTGCAAGCCGATGGCAAACTGAATCCCACACCCTGGAATCCCAGCACTGGGGAGAATCCTCTAGAAAACTTCTAGCTATATTCACATACATGTTCACACACACACATACACACACACACTCACTCACTCTTCCAACTAGTTTACCATCCTTCCTGCCCAGACAGTCCCTAGCCAGGGAACATGAGTGAGGTGGGATTCCAGCCTGTGCGTCAGTGATGTCCTGTGGAAACATTGCCCCCACCCAGAACCTTCTCTGTCCCCGGAGGTCAGCCACGGAGGCTGCATCATCTCTGCCTGCCCCCGAGATAGCGTCTCGTCAGCTTCACAGAGCAGGGGAAGTGATGGAGAGCCCCCGTCTCTCTCTCTTTAAGGAGATTTTTAAACCATTTTAAAGATTTATTCTCATTGATTTGAAAGGCAGAGAGAGAGACAGAGACAGATCTTCCATCCGCCAACTCATTCTGCAAATGCCTGCAACAGCTGGAGCTGCGCCAGGCTGAAGCCAAGATTGAAAACGCCATCTGGGTCTCCCACGTGGGCGGCAGGGCCCCAAGTACCTGAGCCGTCACCTGCCGCCTCCCGGGATGGGGAGTAGTGGGAAGCTGGAATCAGAAGAGGGCTGAAGACTCGAATCCGAGCATTCGGCTGTGGGATGCAGGTGCCTCAAGCAGTGTCTTAACTGTTATGTCAGACACCCGCCATCTGCTGTGGCCGTTCTCTGCCTTGCTTCTGGATGCGGACCCTTTGTGAGGGTGGAGGGGAGTGGGAGTCTTATTCACTCACGCGGGCCCTCCTTAAGTACCACGAGTACATACAGTCTGGCGGAGTTCAAAGAGCACTCGAAGAGGAGTCAGGGGCCTGGGTTCGAGTCCCAGCTCTGCCGCCAGCCAGCCACGTGCGTGTAGGCAGCCCACTTTCCCATCAGGGAACTTAGGTTCTTCCCCTCCGCAATGAAGAAGTCGCTCATGGCTGGCGAGGCGCAGAGCTGAAGCTCCTTGTGGTGCAGCTGGCGGGGGGGGGGGGGGGGGGCGGAGGGGGGGAGGAACACAGGCGACGGTGAAGGCGATTTCCGGACGACGTCTTTGCCATTGCATTGGACATCAAGCGGGGCCAGCCTGGCACCGCTGTCGCAGTCTGCATGGTGGGTAGGCAGGGCCAGGAAGGGAAGGAAGGTTGTTTCAGGACCCTCGGGGGTCTCGGGCAAGAACCCAAGATCTCCGCTTGGCAGTGAGGAGGAACACGAGGGTAAAAGGACCCTGATATAAAACAGACAAAGAAAGCAGAACTTCCTGGGTGCTGTGAGGCCAGCTCCTGCTCAGGGCGGGTGGGCCAGTGCCGGGCCACGCCTTCCGCGCCAGTCACATCCAGGTTTGAACCCTGACTCCATTATTTAGGAGCTGGGTGACTCGGGAGAAGTTACCTACCCTCTCTGGTCCTGGGATTTCATCTCTAAAATGGAATTAATCACAAATACCGAATCCTAAAGATTGTTTAAGGTTAAATGATGTCAATAAGGAGGCAGAACACTTAACAGAGGGCCCTTTCTTTGGTAGACAATAACTGATGGTTGTTAACATTTTTATTCCCTAAATTCGAGCCAGAAAGCCGCCTGCCGGCTGCGTCTCACTCAGTAGTTCACACCCCGCTGGTGTGTCACCGTGCATGGTGGAGCTCTGTGTGTGGCTGTAGTCTCCTTTCTGTTGTAAGTGTACGTTAAGGACACTGAGCCCCTGGGCCATGCGAGGGTCTAGGATCCCTGAGAACATGGGCGGCTGTGAGTTCTACTTGGGCTCACCGCACCCTCCAGGTGCCCCTGCTGGTATCAGTCCACACTGCTGTCTGCTCCTGACTTGGCCATGAACTCTTCCTACAGTCAACCTGGGGGACCAAGTGGGTAAAGCTGCTGCTTACAACACCGGCATCCCATATGGGCACCAGCTGTAGTCCCGGCTGCTCCACTTCCGATCCAGCCCTCTGCTGTGGCCTGGGAACGCAGTAGAAGATGGCCCAAGTCCTTGGGCCCCTGCACCCACATGGGAGACCTGGAAGAAGCTCCTGGCTCCTGGCTTCAGATTGGCGCAGGTCTGGCCGTTGTGGCCAACTGGGGAGTGAACCAGAGGATAGAAGACCTCTCTCTCTCTCTGCCTCTGTGCAACTCTGCCTTTCAAATAAATAAATCCTTAAAAAAATCTTAAAAATAAATAAATAAATAAAGCCGCCATTGTGGTTAAATCTGCCCAGAGCGCTCCAGGGCTTCACATGGCACTGAGGATGAAATCCAAGATCCCGAACAAAGTCCAAGAGGGAACCTCACAGAGCTCCAGGGAAATGGAACGGATAAGCCGGGCGTGGGCTCTCGGCTAGCAGTTAGGGGCTGGTTCAGGCGCCCAGGTCCTGTACCAGAGCACCTGGGTTCAGCTCCGGGTCTGGCTCTTGACTTCACGGCAGGTGACGGCTCCGGTAGCTGGGTCCCTGCCACCCGTGCGGAAGGCCTGGATGGGGTGCCTGGCTCCCAGCTCCAGCCCAGCCCCATCCTGGCTGTTACGGCACGCTCTCTCTCACCTCCACACTATCCCCTTAAGTGCTTTAGCTCAAATCTGCGACTTATTAGCGGGCAAACAGCTTTCCCACACTGAGCACCAGTCACTGGGGCAGTTGCTTCGCTAACTTGTTTAATCCCAACGACAATCTAACACCGAAGACACTATTGATGCTATTTTATTTTTATTTTTATTTTTTAAAGACATTTATTTGAAAGGCAGCGTTACAGAGGCAAAGGCACCATCCTCTTGGGGTGACTGAAAGCAGGGGCACTGGCAGAGACAACAAGAGGCCCCCTTTCTGGGGACCAGGCAGACTGCTGGCATACGCGGCATCAGCCCAGCAGGAGAGGTACTTAAGAGACAGAGACCCTGGCTGGGTACCAGGGGCTTCCGAAGGCAGAACCAGGTGCTGGGCGGTGCCTCTGGGCCAGGAGGTGGTACTCTGGCTTCTTACTGAGCGAGCCCTGCATCTCTCCCCATCTTCAAAAATAATTCTGTCTGTGTGCTTGCCTGTTTACATGCCCAGTTACGCAAATACTAAGTCTGTCCCCACCTCCCGCCCAGCTCTCTCTGCGTGGGCTCTACCTAGGAAACAGGAAGTACCCCGTGGGTACAACTCGACAGTGTCCTCAATGAGGGCCTGTGGAGAAGGCTGGTTGATGTCTCAGTTGTTTCCCCAGTAGCTCTAGAAAAATGAACAAGCTCAGAGCCAGCCTGAGTTGGGGCAGGGACCATGCAACTTGGTTGATTGCTGGACTTAGGGCTCAACTTTGAAATGCAAAGTCCACCCTGTTCAACCCATTGGACCTCTAAGACGGAGTTAAGTTCCCAGGAAGACGTGGAGGAACAGGTACACAGCATCATTTTACTGCTTCAGTGAGCTAATGTGGCATGGGTCTCCCTCTAGGTGATACGTACGAACCGTAAGCGCACACACAGATGGCCACAGCTTTCAGCACGGAGAATCTGCCTGACCTGTTGTCCTGGACACAGTCTCTGTGGGGAAGAGACCCCACAGCCACCCCCTCCCCCAAATCTGCCTCACCTCTGCCCCCATTTCTCCCCTTTCTTCATTCCCAATGCCGGGGCCAGCGTGTTCAAATTACTTTCATGCCTCCATTTCTTCAAGGTCATGGAAAAGAGACCCACCAAGAACAAGATGAGACCCATAATGCCCTTGGAGCCCCAAAGGGCTGTGGCTGCTGTGCCCCACCCGAGAGCTGAGGACAGCCCAGCTGCCCTGGCTGGCTTCGGTGGCCATCCCCAAAGTGCCCTGGGGCCTCCCCAGCCATGCGGGACTCCCCCACCTCTGGGGTTCCACTTTCCCGAGAGCCAGCCACCTCCTGCCTCCACGTGGAGCCTCTCTCCTCTGCCCAGCCGCCACAGCCGTGGTGCCACCTGCACCGAATCCACAGAGCTCTGCCCCCGAGGCTCCAGCCCTCCTCCCCTGCGGGCCCAGGCCTCTCTCACCCACCTGCCGAGTCCACAGACTCATTCCCCAGCTTCGGGGTGGTGAAAGGAAATGTGAGAGTGATTCTTAGGCATGCACGCACACGAGTTCTACAGGCCCGTGAGCTGTAGGATTAGCTACCCTTCCCTGGGGCCCTACTAGGAGGGGGCTTCAGGAAGTTCCCTTCCATTTCCCCACCATTTTTAAAACTCCTTCGTGTATGCTGGGCACATCTGCTATCTCTTTTAATCCCTCCAAATAGACACGAGGTGGGCACCATTGTGATTCCCACTGCAGAGTAAAGAAACCAGCGTACACGCCCCAGACTTGCTCAAGGTCCTAGAGCTGAGAAGTGGCAGATGTTGAACTTGGATGCACACCTGTCCGACTTTCCGTTGTGTGTGGATACATGCTGCCTCCTGCTCTCCAGGCGATCCGTCCACTCCTGAGCCTGGTCATTCCTACCAAGGGCTACCAGATACAGCAGCAGGTCCAGAAAAAGGCTACCAGAGTGGGGCAGGTGGTAGGCAGCTGGGGAGGGAATATGAAAAGTTTGGAGAGCTGGCCTGAGACTAGGAGGAGGTGGCAAGGCTGCTCAAGGATGGAGACGCCAAGCCCCTCCCCGTTCCCGCCGGTCTGTCCCTGGATCCGCACTCTTAGAAGGATTCTTCAGACCCCTCTGGGAAGGTGTCCGCCTGAGGTCAGTGCTGACCCTGAGACCACATCTTCTATTCCGAATCTGAACCCCAAATCTCTCTTTGCCTGCACTCCAGGGGCTATGAGGTCCAGCCCTTCTAGCAGGTAAAACCTCCCCGGCCACGTGTGTGGGGGAGCTGGTGCTCAGACCCTAGAGGGGAGACTGCCGCCTAGGTGGGCTGCGGGGGACACAGTCGTCACCAGGGCCATCTAACAGCCACCTCTGGAGATGCCAGCACCAATCGCTGTAGCGTCTCGAGGCGCCAGGCCAGGTGGAGCCGTGTGGAGCCCCCGGAGAGCTCACTTCTTCTCGGCCCTTTTCCTTAGACAGCACCACGTTCCCATGACAGCTCCTGCCCACCTCTAGGTGAAGGGCAGGGCGTGGCCCAGCGCCCATGACCGATGGCAGATCCCAGAGAGGAGGCAACAAGGCCCACAGTGTGATGTGTGGGAAGCAGGGTCAGGCAAGAAGACCCCCGTGAGCCCCAGGCCACAGCACGGGAGCTTGGGGCCAGGTGAGAAGACCCCCGTGAGCCCCAGGCCACGGCATGGGAGCTTGAGTCCCTGGAGGAGAACGGAGGCTGGCAGGGCTGCCCACACCTGCTCACAGCAAGGGGGAGACACAGCACCAGGGCACATATCTACCCTGGGAAGGCAGGGAGGCTGGGGAGGGGCGGGAGCCGGCATGCAGGCTGACGCCATGAAAGCCCAGGGGCTTGGTCTCAAGCACTTCGTAACAGTGTGGTCTTACAACAGCCCCCGGCCTCTCCAGCCTCACTGGCTTCACCTGTGCAGTGGGCACACTGTGCATATGCACCTCACAAAGAGCTACATGGCCGGACTGTTATTGGACAGGAAGTAACAGTCACTGGGCCTTGGGCTTTGTCGCAGCTGAATTTACCCGTGCACCGCAATGGGTGACGTGGTGCAGAGAGGCGCTGTGGCTTGGAAATCCTGGAACCCACAGCTGGTGGCATCCCTCTTGCCACTCTCTCCTCACATCCGCGTAAACTCCACCGGAACAGAAACCTGCTCTGTCTTGGCCCTCACTGTCTGCCCAAGGCCTACAACGCGGTCTTGCACAATGAGCAGGTTCAGTGTGCGCTTGGTGAATGAGTGAAGGCCAAGGCTCCTTTGGAGCACCTGAGCAGGGTCCCCGACCTCTGGGGGAGCCCGGGGAAGCCTGCGGCCCAGGCTGCTGAAGCGCTCAGCCCAAGGCAGATCTTTAGCTCGGAAGGAGGAGGAGCACAAAGTCACTCGCTGGGGATCAAGTGGGGAACAGCAACTGCAGAAAAAGCCATGTGGCCACAAAACCCAGAGCGACATCCTGGGGGCGCCCCGAGCGGAGGAGGAAGCCCTGCCTGGCATGGGTGGCCAAGGGGAAGGGGAGGGGAGGGCCCACAGCTTCCAGGCCCTGCTTCGGGTTGAGGTGGGACACTCAAGACCGAGCCGAAGAGGACCTGCCATCCTGTCTTCTCATTCACCAAGCACACACTGCACCTGCTCATTGCGCAGGCAGCGGCTTTGCCCGCTCCGCCATAGCGCTGGCCCCAAGAGGGCAGTCCTTGAAGAGCTGCTCTTCCACCCTGCAGGACTTCCGTTCCCCTCCCTGAAAGCAACAGCTTGCCAGTGTGTTGTCCACTGTATGCATGCAGAACACACACACACACACATGCACACACAAACGCAGCCTGCTGTACACATTGTTCTGCCTTTTGCTTTTCCACCTAGTGCGTCTCCGAGTTAATTTGTTATTGGAAGATGCAGAGCTTTTGCACTCTTTTTTTTTTTCAGAGCGTTCTGGTCTACCGAGGCCATTGTTTATTTCACAGATCTCCCAGCAGTGGGTGTTCCAATTGTTTCCAATTTTTACTGTTCAAATGATGTCGCAAGCACAGGACTTGGCCGACTCCAGTTCTGCACACGTGAGAATGAATGAGCGCGTGGAATTAGGGGGGTGGTCACGGAAGCCGCTTTGCAGGGCAAATGTCCAGGAGCCAGTAGGACTTTTCCAAACGCCCCAGTGCGCTGTTACCAGGGCGACTGCCCATTTTATAAACCAGATTTCGCTCTGAGCGGTGTCTGGCTGTACCCAAACATCGGAGCGCCCCGGGTCTGAGATCCCCGAGGGTGCCCGAGGTCTGAGACCCCCGAGGGTGCCCGAGGGTCTTCCACAGAATGAGCCTTCTCCACTGGCCTCCTCCGCGTTAACGAATACCTGTTCAGGACGGCGGCATTGCGCGAGTAAGCGCAGCGCTAGGGGGCGCTCACAGCCTCACCGGCACCGGCATCTGCGAATAGTGCAGACTGGGGAGTTTCCCAAAGGCTGTGCGACGCGTGGGACAGATTAAGTCAGGTGCGGGATCCAGGTGCGGGATCCAGCCGCTGACCGCTCCCCCGACTCCCCGGGAGTCCAAGGCCTCAAACACCCGCTTTTGACTTCTGATGCCTGCAGTTCCAGTGGAGGGGTTTCATTTTCTTAGTCAAACAGCAAATTCAATGCAAACAACACCAAGTAGTGGTCAAAGTTACACAGACGTGTGAATAACATTGCGAGGGTAGACTAGAAGGCAGCCCCTCTGTGCACCGAGGCGTCCAGAGCAGGAGGGAGCAGTGTGGTGGGAGAGGGGCTCGGGGATGGAGATTTAAGCCTTTTAATTAAATAGGACTTAAGAGCCACGTGTGGGCCTGTGACAGCTGAGTGCCACCCACTCAGGGATTTGTGTGCTCAGATTCTAGGCAGCTAAAAAAATAATAAAAAAGTCCACTCCGACTAAACCTGCTTCAGTCTGGGGTTGGCCTGGCAGTGCAGGAGAGGTTGCCAGGGTTGTGGAGGGTTGGACGCAGCCCGGGATCCAGGGTGCACCCACCCCCGTCCAGCAGGGATGCCACCCACTTGGACTCTGGAAGCTGTTATAAAAGGCAGATGGCAGGTCGGGGCTGCACACGTGCACAAAGGGCTACGGGAGGGAAGAGAGGGAAGTCATTTCTCCCTTAGGTGATGAGGGAAGGCTGCATGGAGGAGGTGGCACTTGTGCTGCTCCTGAATGACAGGGAGGAGTCCCACAGGCAATGCCGAGGCCGGGGACACGCCACACGGGAGGAGAGGGGGTGAGACCTGCAGTTTTCCTTCAGGGAACAGGGAAATCACTGGGAAGAGACGGAACACTAGGGAGGGGGCCAGAGGCTGGGAGCACAGCACAGACGGCTGGACCAGCAGCTGGGCGGGCCCTGCGGGCACCAGGGTCCTGTCTGGCCGGACTTCCCGCCCCGCCCTGGCCGGTGCCTGGAACACAGCAGGCTCCTGGGACCAAGGCTAGGCGAACGCAGAAGAGTGGGACACGCCCCCTTTTCTCTCTCCCGGTCTGGCCCAGCTGTGTCTCTGGGAGCCAGCGAAGCCACCAGAGTGGGGGTGGAGTCGGGGGCGGGGTGGGGGGGTGCGTTCCAGCCAACTTCCCCCTGACTTCACCTGAAGTGAGCCCTCGCGCCGGTTCTCGGACTTCAAATGCCTTTCTGGTTGCTTTTGCAAACTTTCATTTCTGCCAAGGGGACTCCCTGCAGCCTCTGCGGCTGGCTCCAGGGCCGCTCGGACCGGCCTGGCCTAAAGACCACTTCAGGGTTTCAGCTGGCGTGGTGACTGTCCCAAACAGCAAACCATTGCCTCGGCCTGCGGCCTCCTGGGCTCCCACACAAGCTCCGGCCGCTGCCCGCGGTGAGTCAGCGGGAGCTGGGAGTCAGTGCCCTTTGCCGGCTCTGCATGTGTCTTTTCCCCAATTTTAAAACACGATGTGATTTTTTTTAAGAAAGTGAGCACACTTCTCACATGGGCCAGACAGAAACCTGGTGCACGTCTGCCTCATGATCTCAGCGCCCACTCGCCCTGGGAGACCCCAAGTGACCCCAGGCAGCGGTCAGAGGCGTGAGACACGCATACCCTCTGCTGGCTGAGGTGACCTGTTGACAAGAGAACTGTTCAAGGTCACACTTAGCAAACAGGAGAACCAGCACCCAGACACGGGTCTCCCGCCCCTTAGCGCACCCGCCTTCACGTCACAGGTGTTTCTATGTGGAAGTGCTTTATTAGGGGCACTGGTCACCTAATGTTCAGAGCAGCTAGGGACGGTTGTTCAGGTTGTTTACTGCTCAAGAGCATGACATCCGAGAGGACTGTTCACACCATAGCCATCATTATCTTGAATTTTTCCCCACATTGCTGTTGATGATTGCTGCCTCCAAAGATATGTGATTTGTGCTATTATTTAATTTCTGGAGAATAACAGCCCAAATCCATTTATAGTGATCATTTTTTTTTTTTTTTGGACAGGCAGAGTGGACAGTGAGAGAGAGAGACAGAGAGAAAGGTCTTCCTTTTGCCGTTGGTTCACCCTCCAATGGCCGCCGCGACCGGCGTGCTGATCCGATGGCAGGAGCCAGGTACTTCTCCTGGTCTCCCATGGGGTGCAGGGCCCAAGCACTTGGGCCATCCTCCACTGCACTCCCTGGCCACAGCAGAGAGCTGGCCCGGAAGAGGGGCAACCGGGACAGAATCCGGCGCCCTGACCGGGACTAGAACCTGGTGTGCCGGCGCTACAAGGCGGAGGATTAGCCTAGTGAGCTGCGGCGCCGGCCTATAGTGATCATTTTCTGACAAATGGAAACAAAGAGACTCCCCAACAAGGCTGACCTTTCCTTGCTTCCTGAACTGAAGCGGAGCGAGTCTGACGAAGACCTTGTTGGATTAAGCAACGAGGGCGTCCACAGCTGCGGCCGCTTTTCTAGCCGATGATTGTCATCTATTTTTTTTTTCAAATCCTCTATTAATATTTGTGGATTGGTTAGATTTTTTTGATATTTATTTATTTATTTTAGAGGCAGAACTACAGGCAGAGAGAGGAAGAGAGAGAGAGATCTACTATCCACTGGTTCACTCCCCAAATGGCTGCAGCTCCCTGGAGCTGCGTCAATCCGAAGCCAGAAGCCAGGAGCTTCTTCCAAGTTTCCCAAACGGGTGCAGGGGCCCAAACACTTGGCCATCTCCCACTGCTTTCCTAGGCCACAGCAGGGAGCTGGATCAGAAGTGGAGCAGCCAGGACTAGAACCGGTGCCCATATGGGATGCCAGCGCTGTAGGCAGAAGCTTAACCTATGGAACACCTCAGCACCTGCTCCGGATTGGCTAAATTTGAAGGCTTGCTTTGTAATTCATCTGGTCTGTTCGAATGGTCACTCTGGGTTCCCAATTTAGAGCTACAAGATTTTCATTATGACAGAAGTCTCTTCTACAGTAATCAAGTGCACGTCTCATTACACACCAACAAAGCCGCTCTTACATTCATTCACAAAGTGGAGAGGGTGATACAGTGAACGGCTAATGTTACCATCATCATGGGTCACGGGTTGTGAAAGAAATTTCTTCAGGACAAAAGCTAACGACCTGTCGAGTTTCATGGCTTTATCACATATTATTTTTTATACTTGTAAATTCTAAAATAAGCTAGTACATCAACAATATGTAGCTAATATCTACTAAGCAAATCTATTTCTCTCAACATATTGAAAAAGATTCAAAAATTCACAAACAGAACAGGAAAATCTGTCTTGAGAGGATGTGGACTAATGACTGAAAGTGAAGTGGAAGTTAAAGCAGAATGCCGAAACCAGACGAGCTGCTCGGAGCCCGTGGTTTCCCAGCGTGCGTCCTGTGGGCAGCGGGCAAAGTCCCCTGGGAGTTTCATCGTCCACGTCATCAATGAATTTCAAGAAAAACTGGATTTAAAAAGTGCATGGAATCCAAGTGCAGGAGCACAGAGCTCGACCATGAACCAGGCGCGCTCCTTGACAATCTCCCATCCCAAAGAGGCAGAGTTGACAAAAGAAGCTGGAAGCTTCTGGAAACATAACGGACATGACTTTTGTTTAAGTGAATAAGGAAGGCCTGGGGGGAGTTACTAAATTCTGATTACTTTTTTTAAAGATTTATTTGAAAGTCAGAGTTAGAGCGGAGAAGGAGAGGCAGAGAGAGAGAGGGGGAGAGGGAGGTCTTCCATCCGCTGGTTCACTCCCCAGTCGGCCGGAGCTGCGCTGATCTGAAGCCAGGAGCCAGGAGCTTCTTCCGGGACTCCCATGTGGGTGCAGGGGCCCAAGGACTTGGTCCATCTTCCACTGCTTTCCCAGGTCACAGCAGAGAGCTGGATCGGAAGTGGAGCAGCGGGGACTAGAACTGGTGTCCACATGGGATGCCGGCACTGCAAGTGGTGGCTTTACCCACTACGCCACAGCGCCGGCCCCATAACTTTGGGTTACTTTAATATACTACCAAGGGTTCTGCATTTTGCCAGATCTTTGAGAACAAACAACTAGAAAACGGAAAAGAATGAGAAGACTTGAGAACATACAGTGCTTTTTTGTAAGTAGCATGAAAAATCTGAAATAAGCATCCATGTTAGTGCAAGGTATTCAAATTTCAAATCTGATTTGAAAATCTGATTTGCGATTACTAATCCTGCACACCAGATCCTCAATGACGAAACTGTTGGCAAGATGTTGGACACACAATAAACACAATTCTGGTTTTGGCCACACTGTGCCTAGCAATCAGAGGACCGCCCACGAGAATGCCTGAGCCGTGCGCTAGGACTCGTCTTCACTTATGGAAGTGACAGGGGACTCCTAGGAGCCTGGCGGAACCTCTGTCCATCCAGCCCAACAGAAACATCACGCGACGTTTACACAGATGAAATAGAGTCCAATAATGCAGGCAGAGGGGCTTCCTGGGCTGGAAACCATTCTGGCTGTCGTGAGAGGAGCTGAGAATCGCACAGCTCAGGGGCCGAGCTCCACCTCTTGCGGTGGTCAACCCGGGGAGCAGTGAATTATTGTTGGATTTGGAAATCTTTACAACACACACAGATCCGTATCCGAGCACGAAAACCTTGTTTTCCGCAGAACACGATGCGTGTGGAGGCCGGACAGCCTCCTCACAGACCACCTCCAAAACCCCACCGCCTCTGCGTCGTGACGTTCCCAGGTGAGAGAGCCGAGACACAGGCATGGGAAAACGGTGAGCTGGGCCCAGTGGGGTCTGTCACAAGTCACCCCAGCATCCCACGGCTGCCCGTTCTCTAATCCTAGTCGTGAACGGTGGATCAAAAAGTTCGTTCAACACCACCGAAACCTGTGAAGTCGTCCAAGAGCTCTTTGACTTCAGCAAACACTGGAGAGACAAGATAGAAAAATCAGGTTGAGGGCTGGCACCGCGGCTCACTTTGCTAATCCTCCGCCTGCGGCACCGGCACCCCGGGTTCTAGTCCTGGTTGGGGCGCTGGTCCTGCCCCGGTTGCTCCTCTTCCAGTCCAGCTCTCTGCTGTGGCCCAGGAAGGCAGTGGAGGATGGCCCAAGTGTTCGGGCTCCTGCGCCCTCATGGGAGACCACGAGAAGCACCTGGCTCCTGAATTCAGATCGGCGCAGTGCGCCGGCCGTGGCAGCCATTTGGGGGGATGAACCAACGGAAGGAAGACCTTTCTCTCTGTCTTTCTCTCTCTCTCTTACTGTCTAACTCTGCCTGTCAAAAATAAATAAATTAAAAAAAGAAAAGAAAAATCAGGTTGAAATCATTACAACTGACAAAACCCACCTAGAGATCCATGGAGCATCTGCTAAGAAACCATGCATACCCAGGCCAGCACTGTGGCGCAGTGGGTTAAGCTGCCACTGCGGCACCGGCTTCTCATATCACAAGCACTGGTTCGAGTCCCGGCTGCTGCACTTCTGATCCAGCTCCCTGCTAACGCGCCTGGAAAAGCAGCAGAAGACGGCCTGAGTGCTTGGGTCCCTGCACCCATGTGGGAGACCCGGGTGGCGTTCCAGCCTGGCCCAGCCTCAGCTGGGGAGTGAATCCGCAGATGGAAGATTCTGTCCCTCCCTGCCTCCCTCCCTTTCTCTCTCTGTGACTCTGCCTTTCAAATGAATAAACAATCCAATCTTTTTAAAGAAAGATTTGACACTTGAGCTGAGGAACAGAGTAGGAAGTGTGAAACTGATGAGACATTGCTGGAAGAGGAACTGAAACAATAAAGTCACTTTCCGAAGTCAAGGTGATGCACACACAGGGCTCCAGGAAGAGGTAAGTTGGTGGAAAAATGGAATTCAATGGAAATTTATTGTGGTCCAAAATTTTGAATTCCATGTGTACTTTTTTTTATAATATGCATTTTCTATGAACTTTTTGAAGTCTCCTTGTATTTGCAGTAATGACTATCGTAACTCTTGGTGTACATTAGCCTCGGTAGTATCACCAAGCACTGAAGTGTAGCTGCCTGCATCTAGAGTTTAGAAGGAGTTACGTATCCACGGCATCGCAAGAATGCCTATCAATTCTAGTGACTGTTCCTACAGAAGCTAAGGTAACACGAGAAGCGAGCGTTGCAATTGCCACCAAAAACGCTTGCTTTCATGAAAATTGTTTATGACTGAAATGATCTTATGATCAATTGTTAAAGCCCAGAGGGTTTTTCTTTGGATAATTTCTTGTTCTCTTTTTTTTTCCCTAATTTTAATTTTTTTCATTTTAAAGACAGAGAGGGAGGAAGAGAGACAGGCTGAACTTTCCCGTCTGCCAGTTCACTCCCCAAATATCCCCAACACCAGGGCTGGGCCAGGCCAAGGCCAGGAGCTGGGAGCCCAGTCTGGGTCTCCCACGTGGGTGGCTGGGAGCCAAGCGCCCAAGCCGTCATCTGCTGCTACCCGGGTGCACATGAGCAGGAAGACGGATCAGAACTTGAAGCAAGGCGCTCCACCCAGACGTGGGATGAGGGTGTCCCAAGCTGTCTTCTCTGAGTGCCAAATACCGCCCTTATTTTTGAGTTCCTAATTATCGTGACTAAAACCACCAATTTTCTATTATTTTTGATTCAACCATTTTAAGTATATAATCTGTATAGAATCAACTTGTGTCTGCTTTGTTCTCACCTAACTTGAAAAGCAGATCTTCTTCATAACCCACAAAGGCATCATCGGGGCCAACAGGAACCCTGAACCTCTGAATGATTTGTTACAAACTGACCAGGGCAAGAGGTCAACTGGCGGAGCACCCGCAGCTTGTCCAGGTGCTCTGGCCTCGGGCGTGTTATGGTACATCAGTGCCTCCCAGCCACCCAGGGCAGAGTGCAAACGTCTTAGCTGGGCGCAGAGGGCTTGCTGGCGCCGCTGGAGTCCCGCCGCCTCCCAGCCCCGTGTCCCAGGCAGTTCCTCTGACGCTGTCGCAGCAGCCACCTCGGGATTGCCCCAGCGTCTCAGAAGCCTGTGCACACCTGCTCCCCAGGGACACTGCTGCCTGCCTCTTCACCCGCGTGGCCCTTGCCCGTGCACCGGCTCCAAGCCAAGCTGCCTCCTCCTCCAGGAGCCCTCCTGCTCTGATCCCCAGGGCTTCCTGGGCAGGCAGGGTGACGCTCCCAGCCAGCACCTGCGGTGACACAGACCCCGTCACCTCGCCCGCCATCCAGGGAGGGTGGCATCTCCCCGCTCTACACTGGTGTGTTGTCCAGTCTTCGAGCCCCGAGCTCCACGAACTCTTGCACAAAGACACGGGCAGTGGTCACATCTGTTTGAAAACCTGCGTCTCACTAATGATCAAAGACACACAACTGTAATTAAACACTTTTTTGAAAAAAAAAAAAAAAAAACACTAAAATCCTCAGCCTGAGGGCTGACAGTGTATGGCAGACAGACAAAATTTTTTTAAAGATTTATTTATTTATTTGAAAGTCAGAGTTACACTGAGAGAGAAGGAGAAGCAGAGAGAAAGAGAAAGAGGTCTGCCATCTGGTTCACTCTCCAGACAGCCGCAAAGACAGGAGCTGTGTTGATCCAAAGCCAGGAGCCAGGAGCTTCTTCCAGGTCTCCCACGTGGGTGCAGGGGCCCAAGAACTTGGGCCATCTTCTACTGTTTCCCCAGGCCATAGCAGAGAGCTGGATCAGAAGTGGAGCAGCCGGCACTTGAACCGGCATGCATATGGGAATGCCGGCACAGCAGAGGGTGGTTTTACCCATTACGCCACAGGGTCAGCCCCAGGAAGATAAACTGTTGCAATTTTCATGAAGGGCAAATCGGTGGTGAGCATCAAAAAGCCACGAAAATGCCATCACTGTCCATGCAGATGCCAGCTAAGGGGTCTGCAGCCCATATTTGAGTGTCTGGTCCAGCGCCTGCCTCCAGTGCCCGAATCCACCTGCCTGCGAATGCACACCCTGGGAGGCAGCCATGATGGCTCAAGCAGTTGAGTTCTTGCCAGTAGATGGAAGATTCTCTCTCTCTCTCTCTCCCTCCCTCCCTCTCTTGCTGCCTCTCCTTCTCCCTCAGTAATTCTGACTTTCAAATAAAATAAACAAATCTTTAAACAAAAACAGCCAGTGAGGACAGGCTGTTGGGCCTGTTGTGGGATGTCATATGGAGGAATACCACGTAGCCATCGCAAATACGCTCCGCTGAACCAGCTGTGCCGTGCTCCGTGTCTGCACGGGTGCCACACACGGTCTTTCCCATGTCAGCCTCGTGGAGAAGGAAAGGCCAAGACCATCGCCAGCCATTATTGCTGAGTGGTGAGACTCCCGGTGATTCTCAGTCTTCCTCCTTGCTTCTCTGCGTCTTCTAATGCGTCCACAGAGAGCCAATGCTGGGCTGGAGGGGACGAGGAGGAGGAGGAGGAGGGCGAGGAGAGGAGTGGAGGGAAGGAGAGGGCAGGCTGCAGCAGGGTCTGGCCTCCCTCCGGGCGTGAGGGCCCCCGCAGGGGTCAGCAAGGACACAGGGAGAAAGCAGAGGCCAGGAATGAGGAGAGGGGCCAGGGCTGGCAACCCTGACATCTCTGCCCGCGCTGAGATACCAGAAGCCTCGCGAGCGAAGGTGGTTTTTCATAAAGAAGTGTTCGGAGGCCAGGCGAGTCCCTAAAGGCCTCCTGGGCGCCATCACACGGCCTGAGAACACAGCACCCAGGAAGCTAACGTCCTGGCACGGAGCTCACAGCGGACCACCTCCCCCCTCGCACCTGACGCAGCGGGCAGTCCCTCCTGCAGGCCTGGGATCTTTTTAGTAGCGCCTTCTATTTTTGATGTAGGTCAAGGGAGCGCCTTTGCAAGGAAGCTAGGTTGTGGTTTTTTTTTTTTTTCCTCCTGGCAATGAATTCATTGTGACATGGGATAAGCAAAGGGCACCCGTCTCTGCTTTCCTCCGATTCTATTTTAAAACGCATTTCAGTAAATGTCACTTTAATCTGCGCACCCAGCCAGCATGCCTGGGCCCCCCTGGAGTCACTTTCTGTGTCGCTCATTTTGCAAATCAAAGGCACGTGCAGAACCGACTCAGCAGATTCACCACTGCCAAGTAGGAGGAGAGTCGTGGAGGGTAGAGAGTGAGAGCATTTCTAATCAGCTGCCTGGACCAGCTCTCCCACCCAGCCCTCCCCAAAACTGGCCTACTCCCGGCCTCATCAAGGGGCTTCCCGGCCGGTTTCCCTGCTCTCTCTCTCTCTCTGTGCGCCAGCTGAGGAGGGATTCGCTGCCTGGCCGGAACAGGGAGGGAGTCCAGCCACGCAACCATTCTCCTGGAAGCCTCTGCCTGGACCCAGCAGCCGTGAAAGCCGTCCCCTCCCTGTCCTCCCTCCGTCCCCTCCCTGTCCTCTCTCCGTTCCTTCCCTGTCCTCCCTCCATCCCCTCCCTGTCCTCCCTCTGTCCCCTCCCTGTCCTCCCTCCGTCCCCTTCCTGTCCTCCCTCCGTTCCTTCCCTGTCCTCCCTCCGTCCCCTCCCTGTCCTCCCTCTGTCCCCTCCCTGGTCTGCATTGCAGGCCCAATGAGGGAGACCCGGGCTAGAAGCAGGCCAGACCGGCTCCATCCTGCAGCTCCGTCCGTCCCAGCACGTCCACACTGAACAAATCAGATGGTGGCCTCCTAGTCACAAACACTTATCAACAGGACAAGATCTAGGTTTCGGGGACAAGACCCAGGTCTCAATAAAAAACAAGCCGGAAAGAGCCCCATGAAGCCTGCCCCCGGCTTTCACAGTCACTAATGCATAACCACTACCGCCGCTGCTTGGAGATGATGTGTTACAGACACACCGACACAGCAGACTGGAGACCACAGCGGCTGGCTTGGTCTCTCTGCCTACCGGCCCCGCCCATGCTGTTCAGAGTTTCTCTTTTTATTTAAATAAAACTTTGCTTCTCCTACTCTCACGGTTGTGTCCGGGACACCAGGCCCTGGGCTCTGAGTCCCGCACAGCTACAGCACGCTGGGCAGGCGAGAACCGCCGCTCGCCACTCGCTCAGCGAGCTTGTTCTGAAAGTGCTGCATTGTTCCGTGGGGCAATCACAGGACTTACAACTTTGTTAAGCTTCAGGTTAGTTTTGCCTTTGGTTTTTCAGACATAGCCTCTGGGTGTTTTTTTTTTTTTTTTTTTGGGGGGGGGGGGAGGCAAAGCCCACAAGTTTTAGCGCAGCAGACTAACGTCTCTTCCCACTCAGACTGCCACCTGCAAGGTGCAATCACCTCCTCTAGTCCTGGGCTCTTTTCTGATGGATTTTCTCAGAAAAAAAATTAATAAACTCACAGATCACAGCGGGGTATATGCCTGGCGAGCCCCCTGGAGAGAGTGTGTTTGCTCGCTAGCTAGCTGGTTTGTTTCCCAGAAGTAACTCAAGAGGGCCTTTGTTCGTACAAAATGTCTTCTTTCCTTTTGTTTTCAGCTCCACAGTGTTAGGCAGGGGTTCCTGACTGTGCTGAACCATGGGCTGCTAACAGACACTCATGAAACCTAGGGTTACAAAGCCCTTCTCCCTCCCCCACCCCAGCCCACCTACAAACCCCAGAATCTGACTTCAAAGGGGAAGTAGATAAAGGGTGTATTCCAGGATCCCTTTATCCACCCCCCCACCTTTTTTTTTTTTTAAACATCAAGGCTCAGAGACCAGCAGCGAACTACTTTATGGCTCAGCCTGGCTCACCCGATAACAATCACTGTTCAGCCCTAAACCCCATTTAGAAGGACCAATGCCTCAGCCCGCTTAAATTTACCCTCCAGGGATTTGGAACAAGCGATGGCAACTCACTTGGAAAATTAACCTACCCGGCTTTCTGAGCGGAATCAGCAGGCATGGAATAAAGAAATTCGGGTAAGGCCTGAGCCGGGGGACCAGGGTAGGGGGCTTCACAGAGCCGCAGCTGGGAGGAGCCCCAGGCTGGACTTGATCTGCTCCTCACATCCATCTTTGCAAAAGGAAGGGGCTGCGAGAGCCCCCAAAGAGAGGCCTGGAAGCGGCCGCCCCACTGTGCCGCCGCCCATGGAAGGAGGCTTTTCAGCGGGGATTAACAAGACAAGCCGGCCGATGAAAGCACACAGCAGCCCTCGCCCATCTGCCGGACAGATAATGAGGGCTTCTCCTTCCCCGAGCCAGGACGCCACATCCATTCCCAAGGCAGGCGGCAGCGTGAAGCCTGCTCTGGGAACCACCTGCTGAGCGAGCAGCCATCTAAACGGCCCTAATCCTTGACCGTGAACTTGAACCTTTCTGCCCACCCACACTTCGTGGCCTCCTTGTCCAGAATCCAATGCTCAGCACATCAGCAGAAATTTAGATAGGAGGAAAGCATAGATTCTCAGATTTTTAATCAGAGTCTTATTTGGAAAAAACGCCCTCTAAGATTCTGTTAGGTAGGAAGTTAAAAATTAGCCTATGTGTGTGCAAGAAGGGCCTGAAGAAGCCAGCCCAGAAGCCCAGCATCTTGCACTTCAAAGCCCTGCCCACACCCAGATGACCTCCCAGGTGGTCCCAGGGAAAGCTCCCAGGAGACCAAAGGGGAAGCTCTTTTGCCTTCGCCCTGTGCCAGGGCTCCCCAAACCTGGGAAGAATTTTCCAATTTCCTCTCCACAAAACTCTATCCTAAAGGAGAAGGGGGAAGGAGGAAGGAGACGCCCTTAAAAACCAGGACACTAAACAAAGACTGCGTCTCTCTGCCGAGGCACCAGCCTGGCCTGCCCAGGTGTATTCTCTCCACTCAGCCACGCAACCTTGCTTGCCCCCATCCAGGTGACTGGGCACTCACTCTCTGTCCCTTCCGTTCGGATGGATGCCCTGTCCCCAGTCAAGCCCTATTACTTTGCTCTCTGAATTTACTTTGCCCGAATTCTTTCTTGCGTGAAGACAAGAGCCTGCGGCTTCTCTCTGGTGACATTTCTAAGTACCATCATTGGAGATTCAGCAACAAGAGCGGCTTCACTCAATTTGCCCGGCCCTGCAAGTTGCCAGCTGTGAAGGCCCCTTTGGTTTACAGAGGTGGGCAGTGACTTGTCCCAGGCCACTTCGCAGGTCAGGGGCCATGCCAGGGCTGTACCAGCGGCTCTGAGGCCACGTCCCGTTGGAACCCTGCACGACCTAGAAATCTGTAGCGGAGAATCAATCTTCCATGTGATATGTGAGCACAGGCAGGAAGGTTAGGTAGGAACAGGTGAGCTGGAGGATGTTCCTAATGAGTTCTGCCTCTAGCCTTGCGCTGTAACTCCACCCCTCACCTGCCAATCCAGTAGGCGCAATTTCCCATGACGCACCTGCATCTCGGGGACCAGGAAGGAGACTCCATGATGGTGATGTGGGAATTAATCCACACAGGGGTGCTTTGAAACTCTAGAAAGCCCAAACTGCACCCCGATGGTATGTGCAGTTAGGGCACCACCGCAGAGGGACTGTTACACAGGAGTGTGGCCCTTTATTGCTTTTTGGCTCCTGGCCCTTGCTTTTGGATCCTGGCCTCTCCCTGCTCTGTCCTCAGAGGCCACTCTCCAGCCCACAGCCCACACTCATGCACGAATGTGCATCCACTCTCTCGTTCTTGATAAATCCCACTATCACTCGTGCATGGTACTTATGCCTCTGTTTTGAGTTCTTATCTCTGTGCGGACAAGAACTTGGAATCCAATATGAGATACATATTCCCACACACAGGCTCTCCTGAACAAGCCCCTTCCACGCACAGGTGGAATAAGACTGGTTTAGAAATGAGGAGGGGAGCCCTGCAGACTCATTTCAAATGATGCAAAAATGAAGCCATGACATACTGGTGGGGAAGGACTTGCCCCCTGGGCCAGGCAATACTAGGCGGATAACTTGGGACAAGTTATTGGAACTCTCTGAGTGTCAATTTCTTCATCAGAAAAAGCAGAGAAAACAGGAGTGGGTGTTAGGGTGCAGTGGGTTAAGCTGCTACTGGTGATACCCGCATTCCATATGAGTGCCAATTTGAGTCATGGCTTCTTCGCTTCCACTCCAGCTTCCTGCTAATGCACCCGGGAAGGCAGCGCCTAATGGCCCAAGTGTTTGGGTCCTTGCTGCCCACATGGAAGTCCTGGCTGCAGTGCCAGGCTCCTGGCTTTGGCTTGGCCCAGCCCCAGCTATGGTGGGCATTTGGGGAGTGAACTAGTAGCTAGAGATTTCTCTCTCCTTCTCTCTCCCACCTCCCCGACCTTTCAAATAAATATATAGATACTTTTTTTTTAAAAGAAAAAAGTAGGTAAGACAATGTGTACCTTTCAGGGCTGTTCTGAGAGTGAGTACAGAAGCCGGCGTTTGTAGAGCTGGTAGGGCAGGTGCTCGGTGGGGTTGGTGCCCTGCTTGCTGTTGCCAGGGTTCCTCCAGAACAAAGGGTACAGTTCCAGCAGGGGCACCAGCAGCGTGTTTACTAAGGTGCAGTGACTGAGTCGACAAATACGCAACCCACAGCAGAGCTTGCTAGGGCCAAGAAAGATTCTGAGAGCTGCAGATGTCCAGAGTAAAGGGCATCTCTGCTCTGATCTGAGGTTAAGGAGAGCAGGAAACAGCAGAGACGGGAGGCCAGGCACTATACACCACAGGCGCCCAGTAGAAATGTGTGCAAGCCACACGTGTGATTTGGAATGTTTTGGTAGCTACATTTTTTTTTTAATTTTAGCAAAAAAGGTAACATTAATCTTAATATATATTTTCTTCATTTTAGTATATCAAAACATTATTTTAACATGTACTAAATATAAAAATTGTTATTTTCAGTTCCCTTTTTCTCATTTTTATTTATGTTGTAAACATTGAATTGTCCATTTTATTCATGTTTATTTGAAAGGCAGAGAGACAGAGACAGAGAGAAAGAGATCTCCCATCTGCTGGTTCCCTCTTCCAAATGCCTGAAAAGGCCGGGGCTGGGCCAGGCTGCAGCCAGGAGCCAGGAACCCATTCCGAGTCTCCCACTTCGGGGGCAGAGCTGACAAGCTGAGCCGTCACCTGCTGCCTCTCAGGGCATGCACCAGCAGGAAGCTGCGATCAGAAGTGGGGCTGGGACGCAAACCTAGGCTCTGATGTGGGACACAACATCTTCTTAGCTGTACCAAATGCCCACCCCTCTTTTTTCCTTCCAGATCAGTGTGTGTTTTATGCTTACAGCATGTCTTTTTTTTTTTTTAAGATTTATTTATTTGAAAGGCAGAGTTACATAGAGGAAGAGGGAGAGAGAGAGAGAGAGAAAGGTCTTCCATCTGCTGGTTCACTCCCGAAATGTCCAAAACAGCTGGAGCCATACCTATCTGAAGCCAGGAGCCAGGAGTTTCTTCTGGGTCTCCCACACAAGTGCAGGGGCCCGAGCACTTGAGCCATCTTCCACTGCTTTCCCAGGCCATAGCAGAGAGCTGGATCGGAAGTGGAGCAGCTGGGACTTGAACCAGTCTTCTATGGGATGCTGGCATTGCAGGCAGCGGTTTTACCCACTACACCACAGCACCGGCCCCCAAGAGCACGTCTTAAATTAAGCGCTAACCATGGTAGACAGCACAAGTATAGGATATCCCCCTTGCTGTGCTGGGTGTTGGGGTACCAAAGTCTAGACCAGGGCGCGGGTCCTGCACTTGAAGGACTTGGGTCTAGCTGGGGATCTGGAGTAGCCAGGGGACCACTGCACATTAGCCTGCAGGCCAAGCTGCAGCTCTCTCTTTTCCTAATAGACTTAGACACGGCCCAAGCCCAGGGTTCCTTCCCATGTGCACGTCAGAAGCTGTCATTTGTGCTTTCTAAGTTGGGAGCTTGGGACAGATAGCGCCCGAGGAAGCAGTCACAAAGGAAGGGGGATGCCCGCTCTTTAATCCCTTTGGGCCACGCAGTGCGCACTTCACACTGGGTGAGCTCAAATTCCAGGCAGGTAGGAAAGAAACTGAAAGAGAAGTCTCAGCCCTCCACAGAACAGCTCACCTACCTCTGGGCTGCACAGCTGCAGCTGCAGGCATCCATGCCGGAGGCAGCTGCTCTCTGCCGGCTGCACTGCTCCGCCCCGCCCAGCCCTGGCTTCTTTCCCTTGCTTCTCGCTTGAGAGTCTCTTCGTTTCCTCCACTGCCCGGCTCGGCTCACAGGGAGACCCACGCCACCAGAAGTGCCAAGCCAGCGGCTGCGAGGGCTTACAGAGCCACACCGATGCTGTGCAGGCATGAACCTGAGCAGAACCAGAAGCCAGGGTTTGCTTTAGACTCCCCGGTATTTTTTTTTTTTTTTTTTTTGGATGAGGGTGATGTCTCACTTTAGGGAATGGCTGGACAAAGGTGGCACCAAGTGGACATATGTATCTTCCTGGTGCTTTGAAACTACCAGTGGGGGAGATGAAACAGCTGCACCCTTTTCCCCTTAACTGAATTTTTAGAGCCATGTTCTTTGCTTGGGGATTAGGGGTACAGGAATTAAATTGCTTTCCTTCATTCACCCATTCTTTCAACTAATATTTCCTGGGAGTCTGCTCGGAGCCAGGCCTCACCTCGGTGCTGGGGATAGAGCAGTGAGCAGGACACTTTAGACAACACCATGGGGGCAGCAGGTGGATTTCAGATTGTGATCAATGCATGAACAAAGTGACCAAGGGGATGTGATGGAGACTGACGGGGTTCGGATTGGGTGGAGGACCCTTAGATGCAGGCTCCCGGGAGCGCCCCCTGGAGGTGGGAGTGGTTCTCCTGCAACCACTCCCCCACCACCATGCGCGCTTGCTCCTGGGTGTTCTCCTCACTCCAGCAGCCAGCAAATATTCTCCAGCCAGTGGCTCCTACCAGGAGCTTAGGAGTCGCTCTTTCTCCTGTATTAAATTTATTTTGAATAGGCAATTGCGGCAGAATGATGACCCCCAAATGTGTCCGTATCTAACCCCTGCATCTGTGAATATGTTACCTTCCATGGCAAAGGGAGCTTTGTAGATATATAGATATGACTGAGATGGGGAGGAGCCTGAGTTATCTGATGGGTCAAATCCTATCATGACGTGACTTTGGAAGAAGGGTCACATGCTGACCTTGGAGAAGGAGGGGGGCCACGGGCCGAAGCAGAAAAGCCAGGAGAGAGGTTTCCTGCAGAGCCGCCAGAGACAAAGACAGTGACCCAAGCCCCGCGTTTTAGTCCGGGAAAACTTTCTAGCCTACAGAGCTGTAACTAGCCACTTTGTACTCTTTTAAAGCATTTTTATGTATTTATTTATTTGAGAGACAGAGAGAGCGCCCCTCTGATAGTTCACTCCCCAAATGCCTGCAACAGCCAGAGCTGACCTGGGTCAAAGCCAGGAGCCAGGAGCTCAATCCATGTGGTTGGCAGGAACCCGGTCACTTGAGCCATCACTTCTGCTTCCGAGGGTTTGCATTGGCAAGGAGCTGATTCCGGGACCAGAGCCCAGCCTTGAACCCAGGCACTGCAGTGCGGAAGGTGGGCGTGTCTCCTGGAGTCCTAACTGCTGGCCTGAATGCGCACCTCTGCTTCCTGCTATCCCGAGCCTTTATGTTTGTATTATACCACAGCAGGAAACTAAGAACGTGACATGGCTACAGTATTCAACAGTCAGAAAATGCAAATGGCGTCCGAGGAGCCTCCTTCTCTCCCCGCCCCCGCCCACCTGGTTCTCTCTAAGGACCTAATGCTACCGGCTTCTTTCCTGTGTTCCTCCCAGGTATATTCCAGCATTTTCTAAGCAAATGGGACAACATGTATTCTCACCTTTTGTTTTATACAAATATTTTATACAAATGCTATTCAAAGGTCTTTAAATTTTTTCACAGAAAAGTGAGTTTAGAAGGTATTTCGGGGGCCAGCACTGTGGCATAGCGGGTAAAGCCACCGCCTGCAGTGCCGGCATCCCATATGGGCACGGTTTGAGTCTCGGCTGCTCTACTTCCCATCCAGCTATGCTGTGGCCTGGGAAAGCAGTGGAAGATGGCCCACGTGCTTGGGCCCCTGCACCCATGTGGGAGACCTGGAAGAAACTCCTGGCTCCTGGCTTCAGATTGGCGCAGCTCTGGCCATTGTAGCCATCTGGGGAGTGAAACAGAGGATGCAAGACCTCTCTCTCTCTCTCTCTCTCTGACTCTGCCTTTCAAATAAGTAAATAACTCTTTTTAAAAAAGTTATAAAGAGAAGATATTTAGCTGCAAAAAATCTTGAAATCCATGCAAAGATTTTTCTTTTTATTTATTTTTTTTATTTTTTATTTATTTTTTATTTATTTTTTTTGACAGGCAGAGTGGACAGTGAGAGAGAGAGACAGAGAGAAAGGTCTTCCTTTTGCCGTTGGTTCACCCTCCAAAGGCTGCCGCGGCCGGCGCACTGCAGCCGGCGCACCGCGCTGATCCGATGGCAGGAGCCAGGAGCCAGGTGCTTTTCCTGGTCTCCCATGGGGTGCAGGGCCCAAGCACCATGCAAAGATTTTTAATAACATGCATTTTCTGTGAGCTTTTCCAAGTGCCCATGTAGCCCTGGATTTACAGATTTTTGAACCCAAGGAGACTTATCTTTTGCTTTCCTTTTTCTGTGAACTCTTACAAGGCACCCTCATGCCTTAGTCTACTTTCTGTAACTTTAACTACGACACCCACATGGAACTCCTTGGCAAGGGCAAGGTTGATTGCAGCTCACAGTTTGGAGGTTCCAGCTCAGGGTCGGGGCGCCCCATAGGCTGGTGTGTAGGGGCTGCTCAAGGCAGGTGTGGAGGCGGGACCACATGGGGAGCCAGCAACGGGAGAGAGGGTGGTGAGGCAGAACTTGAACTCAATCAGCCCTCTTGTGAGCCCGGAGCGCCCAGTGACTAAACACCTCTTGCTGACACACCTCTCAAACGCCAGGGTCAGAGTGAGTCTCCACCCTTAATCCATCAACCATTAACATTTTTAAAAAGATTTATTTTATTTATTTGAAAGCCAGAGTTACAGAGACAGAGCGCAAGAGAGCTTCCAACCGCTGGTTCACTCTCTAGATGGCCAAATGGCCAGGTCTGAGCCAGGCTGAAACCAGAAACTTGAAACTCCATCAGGATCTCCCACGTGGGTGCAGGGGCCCAAGCACTTGGGCCATCCTCTGCGGCTTTCCCAGGCACATTAGCAGGGAGCTGGATCGGAAGTGGAGCAGCCAGGACTCGAACCAGCGCTCATGTGGGATGCCGGTGTCGCAGGCAGAGGTTTAACCCGCTCCGCCACGACGTGGGTCCCCAGTAACGTGAAGATTTCCAAGCTTAAATCTGTATGAGTTTGAGAGAGGCAAGTCCTACTTAACCTGTCACTGCTCACAAGCAGCTCACTTCTACATTCCTCTTCTATGCCTGTGGGATACTGAACATACTGCTCCACGTATCAACCCAGCCATGTATTCTAGAGGTTTCTCTCCAGAGCCTTTTCATTCTCCTGTGGCTGCACTGCATTCCACTCCCCACGTGTAGTTCGCTGGCTCTCGTTGTTGGCTGCTTCCAAGCTTCCCAATCACCGACGGTGCTCAGTGCCTAAAAGGCCTTAAACCTGCAGCCGCCTGCACAGGGCTCGCATCCCTGAAGCCGTTCCAGGGTCATCCTGGAGCCCAATTCCCTTCTAATCCACAGCCACTGTCCTGGGGGTTCTGTCCAATCGGATCCCAGGTCATCGCGTTTCTCCTGGTCTACCGTGCTCCCCGACTCCCAGCCGCTGTCCCTTCACGCCTGGGTCCCTGCAGCCTGGGTCGCACGTTCATGAGAGCTTGGTCGGGAAGGGCCAGACCTTCCTGCACCTGCCTCTTGCCCTTGGAGAAGCACGTTTCTGGGGCCTCAGTTTTCTTGTCTCAGAAATAGGACAGGGGCCAGCTCTGTGGCGAAGTGGGCTAAGTCTCCGCTTGCGGCACCGACATCCCATATCAGCGCCAGTTCATGCCCCAGCTGCCCCTCTTCCATTCCAGCTCCCTGCTGTGGCCTGGGAAGGCAGTGGAAGATGGCCCAAGTCCTTGGGCCCCTGCACCCACATGGGAGACGTGGAGGAAGCTTCTGGCTCCTGGCTTCAGATTGGCCCAGCTCCAGTCGTTGCAGCCATTTCGGGAATGAACCAGTGGATGGAAGACCTCTCTCTCTCTCTCTCTCTCTCTCTGTAACTCTGCCTTTCAAATGGATGAATAAATCTAAAAAAAAAAAAAAAGAAATAGGATCAACAAGGAGGAAGGTGGAGATTTTCTGGGAATAAGCGAAGGAAGGGTGCTTGCGGGGCTTCGGCGGTGGGGCTCCCTGTGGGTGCTCTCTGGCTGCAGGAGCGCAGGGAGCCATGGGAAGACCCATGGGTGCCTCGGTGTCTCGGAACAGACGTGCACTCAGTCGCGTCTTCAGCGTGTTACGTGCCTTCCTGCTGCGGGGCTCCAGGCCAGTTTTTAGGAATGGGGATGGAGTCGGCTGAAAGAGAGCCTGAGAGGCAAAGCCTGCCTTTGTTCCATTAGCTGCCGCCTGAATGCTTCCCTGGGGCTCTTGAGAAAGGCTGGTTCCGGGGATGCAGCAGCCCTGGTCCTGGAAATCCATCGTGAGAGAACAGGGCACGCGGGGGTGGGCGGGCAGGGAGCTCTGCTGTGGAATTTGTAAGACTGAGAGCCGTGGCGACCCACGGAGGGAGGGGGCTAGGTGTATGGCGCATTCGCCCAGCCGCCCTCCCTTTCCTCCTTATGATGAAATTGCAATCGAACACTGACTGAGCACCCACTGGGTGTCATGCCTTCTCACATTCACTTTTCATTACTTTTCCTAACAACCCCATTCAACAGATAAGGAAACTGAGGCCCAGCAAGTATCTTTTTTTTTTAGCCTTTCTGTGGTTGAGCCCCTGGCTGCAGAGCAGGAGTGAGGACAAGTGGAAGCCTTTGTAACTTTCCTGAGTGATTTTGATCTATGTAAGGGGGGGGGGGGTGTGTGACCGCAACTGCACTCCAGGCTGCTAATAGCACAAGGACATTTACAAGCTCATGTATAAGTACAGAAGCCAGCTGACGCTAGACACTGTCTATGCCGGCCTGGCTCCATCCTTGCTGGTGGTGTGACGTCGGGCAAACACCTTTGCCTCCCTGAGCCTATTGCTCCTACATTTAATACGCGCAGAGCAGTGCATGGCGTTGTGTCCAGCACCTGCCCAAGTACGCGTGTACTAAGGACTTACTCGGTGTCAAGCGCTGGGCTGGGGCACACTCACGGCGGTGGTCTCACGGACTCCTCGCCTCATCCTGCCAGGAAGTCACGCTCCAGAGGAATCGGAGATCTCAGACATGCCCGTTGTCACCCAAGCGTCTGCCAAGCGGCAGAGCTGGGATCCAAGCCCAGCTTTGTCTACCTGCAGAGCCAGGCTCCGAGCAGGCCCGGGAGTTCCTGTCATAAGTGCACAGTTTGCTTCATTTTATTTTTTATTTATTTGAGAGACAGAGATAAAAACGGAGCGAGATACCCCATCTATTGGTTCATTCCTAAAATGCCCACAACAGCTGGGACTGGGCCAAGTCAAAGCTGGGAGCTGGGAGCTGGGAATTCGATCCGGGCCTCCCACCTGGTGGCAGGGACCCCAACGACTTCAGCCTTCACCGCGGCCTCCTAGGGTCTGCATCAGCAGGAAGCTGGAATCAGAGGGAGCGGCTGGGTATCGAACCCAGGTCCTCCGCTGCGGGACATGAGTCTCTCCACCGCTGGGCCAGATACCCCTCAGGTGCAGTTCTGCCTTCCAACAAACCCAACACGCGAGCTGCTCTTGCTACTTTACAGGTGCAGAGTCTCAGCCTCCCTCTCCCTCTCCCCGCCCCCCAAATCCCACCCCGCCAGACTCAGGTGAGAAACATTCCCGTGCCCGCACACTCTGCTGGCCGTGTTGCAGTTCCCACTCTGACAGGTGCTTTCCCAGAACAGAACGGGGGGATTTTTTTGGGAATGACTCAGACTGTGGACGCCTGGCGTGGTGCGACTCCGGAGACGCTGGAGTCTGGATTCCCGCTGTATGAAAACTGGAGCCACTGGCAAACCGAAGCTGAGCAAAATAAGTTTTCATGCCAAGTGCTCTCTTTAGCTATAAACAAGTGCTTTGAGCCTCTTAAATTTTTGTTTTTCTGTAATTCGGCGTCTGGATGAAGGGATTAGTAGAGAGGTACCAGGGCGGGGGGTGGATTTTTGTACCTTTCAGCGTCACAGCAATGATCCCTGCCAACAGGGGGATCACACCGTCCCTTCTAGAAGAAAGGCTTCCAATTTTGCACCATCCTCACTCCCCTCTCCCGCCTCATTCTCCCTCCCCCTACCCCCTCCGTCTCCTCTGCCTCTCTCTTTCAGGAAGAAACTGTGGAATGTGCCACCCTGGAGGTCATCCAACTAGGTGAGGTGGTGAAACACAACGACTTTAAAGACAGGCAAAACTGGGTTTGAAACCTGGTCAAAGCACCTAATGCCAACTACCTAAACCCTCTGTGACGCAGTTACCTCATCTGTAAAATGGGCTTAAAAATGTCTGCCTGACAGCATCTGTGTGCGGGCCGAATGGGCTAATGCTGGTGTGCTCTTTAGCTCAGAGCCCAGCACACAGCTCATACCCCAGGATGCTCCTTGTTCTTATCACCCAACCTCTGCACTTGATAGACAAGGAAACTAGATCCGCGCAGAAGCGATTTCTCTACAGTCGTATCGCCAGTTAGCATCAGAGGCAAGACTCGATCCAGCCACCCCTTCCCAGCCGTCTTTCTACCGTACTGCACACAGCACAGTGGGTTTCCTCCGTTCACCAGCTCCAAGCACTGTCCAGCGGCTCAGGTTCGTGCTGAGCCAGGGCCGAGACCACCCCGGAGAGCTGATCCCCCTGCAGCTGGAGCCAGCTCCTGTCTCCCAACACACTCTGTGCTTTGAGTTACCCGGCCCCGAAACAGCCGATTTCCACACAGCACTGGGCAACTGTCCTCTTATCATCCATTTACCGTCTGGAAGCTGGGCTCACAAAGGAGAAGTTGATTAGATAGTGTTGCCACCCATGCTTTCAAATGTTCTAGAAACGGGCCAAAGCTTCCGCACCCAGCCAGCCTCCACTCCCCGTTCCTGAGGGTCTCTTTCTCCCCAGGGAGCCTCTCTGGGTGCTGAGAGACAAGGTCACTGCCTTTACCAGGCCTCACTTGGGCCCACAGGGGACTATTTCATCCCAAGTGTCCATCTCTCCCCCTTTTCCAGAGGCCGCCTGCCATCACACACCCGCCCGAGGCATCTGTGCCCTAGCCAGGGTTCTCACTGTCCACAGCGTGTTCGGTTCCCGCCTGGGAGGAGCAGTCCCGTGTGGCCTGGCTCTTAGCATTTCCAAAGAGGACAGATGTCCCTGCCCTCCTGCTCCTAAATTTCCCGAAATCCTGCAGGCCCTGGGGCTCCTTCCCAGACGTGCCCTGCTCCCGCAGCTGCGCAGGCTCATCATCGGACGTTCCGGCCTGGTCCAGCCAAGCCATCCACTCTCAGTACCCAGAGGAGAGCAGGGGAGGGGCGGGGAGAGGTCTGGACGCTGGGGAAGGAGGCAGGGGTACGCGGATGCTCCTCTCGCTAGTTCAAGGGTGATGACACTATACCTGCAGGGGACGGGCACTTGTGGAGTGAGGAGGCCTGGATCCTAATGGTCCCTCTGCCACTGGGAGAACCACGAGCCCTTGGACTGCTGGGGCTCAGTTTCCCCGTCTGCTCAGCCTTGAAGAGCTGTAAGAGGCCGTCCTGCACCAGGGCTTTAGAATGGGACCCTCTGCCCTCCGTGGGCCATGTCCTACTTCTCCAAGTTCTTCCTCACACCTTACCGTCTGTATTTAATCCACCACAAAACCCGTCCATGTCCCTAGGGTGTTTGACAGATGACAAAATGAAGATGTCTGGTGCTTAGGCAATGGCCGGCAAACCACGGCGTTGCACAGTCCCGTAAGGCGTGGTCTCAGCTTCCGGCCACACATGACTCAGGCCGCCCTTCCCGGGGTAGACCCGTCTCCCCAGTGAAAGTCCGGGGAGATGGGCTCCTGGGAGACGGGTAAGTACATGAGAGGCTTTGCTGTCGCAGGGGTCGGGGTCAGAGGGCTGTGTTGTTCTCCATGTCTGCAGATCTCTGAACCCCGGGAGGCTTTGGCTTAGCTCCAGACTCCACATTTGCTTGTCTTGTTGGCGTCAAAGATGGAAAACAGGACCCCCAGAAGTGATACTAACTGGCGAGGGCAGAGCTAAGCCTAAACGTGCTGCAGAGTTAGTGCCCTGGGAAGCTCTGGCACATGTGACAGTGACGGTGGCCTCTGAGCAACTGAGTCTGAGTCGGGAAGGGCTCTGCCTCCCTTCCCCCTCCAGCCCCACCCAAGGCAGTGGGGCCTCCTCCTCCATGGGGGTGGGGGCGGGGATGGTGGAAGCCACCGAGAGGGGCCGATGATGAGACAGCTGAGTGTTGAGCCCTCCGGCTCCCCACCCCTTGTGCTCAGTCCCGCTGGACAGACTGAATGTCCTCTTGTCCCCGGACACTGGCACGGGATGAACAGTGGCCCCCAGATTCAAATGTTGACATCCCAAGCCCCAGGACCTCAGAATGGGACTGCATTTGAGCCAGGGTCTTTAAAAGAGGTGTTCAGGCTAAATGAGGTCCCGCGGGTGAGCCCGGGGTCAGTAAGCTTGATGCCTTTGTAAGCAGGACCCATGTGAAGACGCAGAGGGAAGAGGGCCGTGGACAGCCAGGGAAGGGGCTCAGAAGCAGCCAACCCTGCAGACGCAAATAGATTTCCATTGTTCCGGCCGCCTGGTCTGTGCTCCTTTGTTATGGCGGCCCTGGCACACTCACACAGGCGTCAGCTCAGAGCCCTCCCCTCCCAGCCTCTGTGTTCACACACACACACACACACACACACACACACACACCCCTGGATTCAGCAGGTCAGGAACCCACGGCCCAAATCTGCCCATTGCAGTCCAGAAGTGCACTCTGGGAGGGGAAATGGTCATGGGGGCACCACGAGGGAATGAGGAGAGAAGACGGGTTGATGACTGCTCTGAGTTCGAATCCTGCTACCGGAGCACTCAAGGGCATCAGCTCAGGGAGGGGTTCGAGCCCTCAGGGAAGGGCGGCTCGTTCAGCTCATGGAGACAGGGCTTCTGGGGGTCAGGGTGCCAAGATCTTGGGAGACGCTGGGCCTGGGACTACCCTCGCACTCTTGGGGTGTATGGCCTCCTGGGTCTCACTCTAGACCCACACTCCCCTCGCAGGGGGAAGGGCCGGCGGGGCTGGCGGGGCGGAGAGGGAACGTCCTGTTACACGTTCCGTGTTTACTCTGGGCATGGTTATTGACTCCCGAGCCTTATCATTGGGTCCCCAGACGGGGCTGGGCAGGGCCCGCGTCTCTGAGCTGGGGGAGCGGCAGCCCTGCCGCCTTGTGCACCAAGGAGGAGACGAGAAGGGGCTGAGACAGGCGGTGGCAGAGCCGGGGGAAGCTGCGGGCCAGACCCACGATGAAGACACTGCCACTCTTACTGCTGCTGCTCCTGGATCTGGGCCAGGCCCAGGGACCCTTGCACAGGTGAGGCCACGGCTCCTGCACGGGGTTCTCCTGCCCTGGCAGAGGGGAGTGGAGGGGGAGACGGAGAGAAGAGTCTGAGACTTTGTGAGTCCCATGAAAAGGTGTCCCATGGGGCCACCTTGCGGGTGGCCTTTATCTGCGGCCCAGGGCAGGGCCCTCCGCAATGACGCCGGAGAGCAGGCACCTGCAGCTATAATTTGTAGCTCACAGCACTCCAGCACTTCCCCAAGGGCCTAGCCTGGGCTACCCGCAAGAGTTTCTCTGTCCCTTTCATCCAGGCCTTCCTAGAAGATTCTAGAAGGCCTATCTGCAGAAGGGAGAGGCGTCTCCGCACTGCGATTCTGAGTCTCCAGGGCAGAGGCGAGCCAGGCAGGCTAGGCAGCAGGCAGGACCGCGGCTCAGGCCGCATCCTGGGGACCCACAGGTACCCTCTGGTGTCCTAGCCCAGCCTCTCTCCGAGGGGCGGGAGGCAGAGGCACGGCCCTGCTCACACAGGCTTCGTCCTTAGGGTGCCCCTCCGAAGGCAGCCGTCTCTCCGGAAGAAGCTGAGAGCACAGGGCCAGCTCTCTGAGTTCTGGAAAGCCCACAAGGTGGACATGGTCCAGTATACCGAGACCTGCACCATGGAGCAGAGTGCCAACGAGCCCCTCATCAACTACCTGGACGTGAGGCCTACTGAGGGGGGCTGGGGAGCGGGGTTGGGGGCAGGGAGGAGGGCTCGGCCTCGGGGCATGGCCAGTGCCACACCAGCAGTGCCAAGCCACTTGGATTTCTTTGCTTGAGTGCTGCATTGGGACCGATCCCCTAGGACACTGCACACCTGGTTAAGCAGGGCCCGGGGTGACTCAGGTGCAGGGCTGCCTGCAGGACAAAGGGACATTGAAGACAAACACCCCTGGGGGAAGGGCTCTGCTTCTGCCCTCAGCCTAGCAAAATGCTTCAGTTCTCAGTCCAGTTCCCTGATGCATAAGAGGCGGCCCGGCCTCCCCCGCCTTGCACACGATGCTATTATGACAATCAGGGTGATGAGGCGGCCAGCGACTCGAGTTGATTTCCTCTCCCTGCTCCTCTTACCTTCTATTTCCCAGCCTAAACACTTCTTAGACTCTGGCCCCGGGCAGCTGGGCAGTGGTTCCCTGGGGAGCACCCACATCCCTCCCCACCGTCCCGCCCTCCCTCTCTGCAGATGGAATATTTCGGCACCATCTCCATCGGCTCCCCACCGCAGAACTTCACCGTCATCTTCGACACCGGCTCCTCCAACCTCTGGGTGCCCTCCGTGTACTGCACCAGCCCCGCCTGCCGTAAGTTGGGCTGGGGACCCCCATGGGAAATGGCGGGAGCCTGGTGCTCCCTGGGGAAGAAGCCTTGCATCCTTAGCGCTGGCTACCCCTGTGACCCCAGCGTCCCCTCTCGACCTCTGAGTCTGTCCCAGGACTGCTCACACGGAAAACAGGGCTGGGGCAGGGAGAGAGCCAAAGTGTGGCTGTTGTCCAAGAAAGTGACTTTCATGTGGAGCAGAATTAATAAGGAGAAACTCAGTCACTAAAAGGGAAATCTTTTACTCAATGACTCACTTCCTTTGGAACACACAAAGGAACGTGGGAGCAGGTCCACGCGGCTGGCTGTCTCCCAGCAGGTGGGGGGGTTGGGCTCACCTGCTCTAAGGAGGCTCAGTGCCCTGTCTCCCAGTGCCCCAGAGGTGGGGCTGCTAGGGCACAGTGGCATGGGTGGGTCCATTTGGCCAGAGGGAACTCAGGGGTTTCAGTGCGATTCAGAAAAAAAGAGCTAAAGAAAGATGGGCTCTATGCAGAAGTCCCAGAGACGTTCTGGAACCCCAAAGCTAGATGCCTGGGGCTTGGATGGGAAGTGGGGAGCAAATTCCCGGGGGGACAACTTTGTCCTTGGGTTTCCCCTGAAGGCCAGGCTCTGCCCCACGCCGGATGGCGCATTGCTGACGCCTGATAAGTGGTGCTTATCTCGGTGTGCCTCATGAGGTCACTGTGGGCAATCAGGTGTGCCAGGGACAACTCTTTGGTTCCCAATTAGGCCACACCTGTGGCTGGAGGGGTGTATGGGAGCTCACTGGGGAGGGGGCCCTCACTGAGCGTTGGGGAAAGAGACCCTGCACCCCTGGGGAGAGGGTGCGGGCAGTAGCCTAGTGGCCTCCGTAATAGCGGCACGCTTGCTTTCCAGAGATGCACCCCCAGTTCCGGCCTTCCCAGTCCAACACATACAGCGAGGTGGGGACCCCTTTCTCCATTGCATATGGCACCGGGAGTTTGACCGGAATCATCGGCGCCGACCAAGTGTCTGTGAGTGCGATTCTTTCATCTTTTCTCTCTTGGCCAGAAATGGAGGACAGAACGTTGCGCCCAGGTCTTAGGGGAGCTGTTCTGGTAGGATTTGGGAAGAGGTGGGAAGAGGGCAGGGCTTGCTGCTAGGGAACGGGATGTGCAGCAGGCAGGTAGGGGAGCAGCAGTTGGCAGCTGGGGTGGCAGCGCCGGGTCCTGGAGGGGCAGCTCCAGGGACGCACGGGGGAAGCAGCGCCCAGGGAGTGCGGCCTGTGGAGCTCCAAGGAGCTGAGTCAGGCCTCTGTTTTATGGACAAAGAAACCCAAGCCAGGAGACAAGCGAGCTCAGGTACTGAGATAAGGGGCCGAGGTAGAAGGAGGAAGTCCTTCCACAGAGACAAGACAGAGCCCAGATGTCAAAACCAAGGCCAAGGACAGCGCCGACCCCAGTGTCGAGCTCTTGATCTGCTCCTTAAATCCCTCTGACCAAGAGACAGAGAACTTGCAGGGTGTGGTGCTGTCTGGTGCTTCTTGCAGGTTTATGGACAGCAAGGCATGGCCAAGCCTTGGGGAAAGAGAGGCTGGCCTAATGAACTCCATTCCTGTTCTGGGGCAGCCCCACGGCCCACAGGGCCCAGCCTATATCAACATCCTTTCAAGGCAGGTGGGGGTTGGTTGAACATATCATTAAGCAAAAAATGCCAGGAGCAGTAAAACACCATCTATGTCAAGAATATCATACATAGAACACATGCAGCTAAAGCAGTGTGCTGCGTAGACACACACACACACACGTTCTGTATACATGTATGTAAAAGTACAACTATTTAGAAGGCTACATCCCAGATTTATCATTCTAAGAACCTCTAGAAAGAAAGGAAGGAAGAGAGAGAGTTTCCATCCACTGGTTCACTCCCCAAATACCCACAATGGCCGCAGCTAGGCTGGACTGAAGCCACGAGCCTGGGGCTCAATCGGGTCTCCCACACAGACAGCAGGAACCCAGTCACTGGAGCCCTCACTGCCGCCCCCCAGGGTCTGCATCAGCAGGAAGCTGGGGTTAGGAGCCCGAGCCAGGAATCAAACCAGACACTGGTGTGGGACAGAGGTGTCCTAGCTGGCAGCTTAGCCACAACACAAAACACCTGCCACAAGAGGGGGAATCTTAGCCTCGAGGGGCCCTGGCCCTGCCCGCTCCTTGGTGGGCTGGGCAGCCGCCAAGCCCACAGCAACTCCTGCTCCTCTTGGCTCCAGTGTCGGCTTGTGCTGCAGGACTCGCTCTCTTGGGGACAGTGAGAGGACAGTGTGGGCTCCGGTGCACCCACAGTCTCATAGGCACCAAATGCCCTCCTTCTCCGAGTCCCCGTTGCCCTTTTCTCTGCCAACAGTGCAGACTTGGAGCTGCAACCCCAGGGCAGAAATAACGTCCCAAAGGACACTCTTAACACCTACACCGACATACCATCAGGTATCCATAATACCAGCATACGCATACCAGCAATTGCACATGCCCCAGTGTGAGGGTGCAGCTCACACTGCAGTCCTTAAAGGGACAGTTAAAGCCAGCCATACATGGATAGAAAAGCAAAATCAAAGCTTCTGTTTCAAGTAGCAAAGGAACAAGAAAGCAAGCCACAAATGAATTAGCAGCAGATCAGATCCAGACAAAATAGAAGGAAGGAAATAATAGAGAGAACAGGATGCCAGGGAGATGGGAAAGCCACATAACAAAGATTAAGAAAGCCAACAGTTTACTCTTTCAAAGGGTAATAAAATCGGTGAACTTCTAAAATAGTCACAAAAAGGAAGAAAACATGACAATGTTAGAAACGAAAAATAGAGCAGTACTAAAGACAGCAGACATTAAAAGTGAGATGATATTCATAATAATTTTATACTGATAAATTTTACATTTTTAAGAAAAATCAGCAAATGCCTTAAGAAATGCAGCTACCAAAACTGACACAAGGAAAAAATAGAAAATGTGAGCACCCAATGTCTACTTTATAAAGATTTATTTATTTATCTGGAAGTCAGAGTTACACAGAGAGAAGGAGAGGCAGAGAGAGAGACAGAGGTCTTTCTTTCATCTGCTGGTTCACTCCTCAGTTGGCTGCAATGGCCGGAGCTGGGCCAATCTCAAGCCAGGATCCAGGAGCCAAGAGCCAGGAGCCAGGAGTTTCTTCCGGGTCTCCCAAGCAGGGGCAGGGGCTCAAGGAGTTGGCCCATCTTCCACTGCTTTCCCAGGCCATAGCAGAGAGCTGGATCAGAAGTGGAGCAGCAGGGACACGAACCAGTGCCCATATGGGATGCTGGCACTGCAGGCGGCGGCTTTAGCCGCTTTGCCACAGTGCCAGCCCCTCTAAACATTTAAAAGAAGAAATTCCACCAATGCTACAGAAACTCTATCGGACAGTCGGTAAAGGAGGAGCGCTCATCTTATGAATCCAGCAAAGCTCTAATAACAAAACTTGAAAAGGACTCTGTAACTAATAAGGACACAGAACTGTAAGAATTAGGGGAAAAAAAACAGAAGTTTATTTCGGTGCAAAAAAATAGAAAGCCGAAAAGAAATTAGAATTACAGACAGATCCCTCTAAATGAATGGAGATGTAAAACTCTTAATGAACTAGGACTACAAAGTAACTTTTTAAATCTGATAAAGAACATTTACAAAGCAGCCCACAGCAAACCTCATACTTGATGGTGAGTGGCTGAGAGACCTCCCTGAGAGCGGGAATGAGACGATACTCACCCTCACCACTCCCATTCAGCAGGTACTCACTATTCTAACCAGTGCAATAAGGCAAGAAAAAAACAAATTAAAGGCATTAAGATTAGAAAGGAAGAAATAGCACTGTTTTAACATATGCCAAGATTCTATTCGTAGAAAATCCAAAAGTGCCTACAGAGAGAATATCAGGATTAATAAGTGAATTTAGCAAAGTTGCTGAATATGAGGTCAGCACACAAAAATCATGTGAATTTTTATATAGCAGGAAAAACAACAAATGAAGGCAGATTTTTACTTATAATAGTACCAAAAATATCAATTATCTTGAAGTAAATTTACCAAAAACTGTGTAAGACCTCTACTCTAAAAACTGCCAAACATTACTGCATGTAATTAACAGAAGACTGACATAAATTGAAAGATAAACTGGTCTTGTGGGTTGGATAACTTAGCTTTATAAAGAAGTCAAGTAATTCCAAAGTGATCTATAAACTTAATGTCACCCAATCAAGATAACAGCAGTCTTGGTAGAAATTAATAATCTGTTTCAATCTTGATGAAGAAAAACTCTGTCAGATAATAAGACTTATTATAACGCTGTAATAATGTAGACAGTGTGATGCTGGCACAGGACTCAAAAAATGCACAGATGGAACAAATTAGAAAGTTCAGACACAGTCATCTGATGTATGTGGGACGCGCCATTACTGTCAGTGGAAACAATGATTGTGTATAGTGCTCAGTCATTTGGAGATGCATACAGGAAAAATGAAGTTTGATTCCTCCTTCACACACTATCAAACATCGAATCCATTGTAGATCTAAATGTGAAAAATAAAGCAATAAAACTGCCAGAAGAAAACATTGGTAAATGTCTTTATGATCTCAGGGTAGGCAGAATTTTCTGGAACATGTTGTAAAAATCTCTAACAATAAAGGAAAAAGTTGGTCAATTTGAATAGAATAAAATTAATATCTTATATTCATAGAATAGACAGCAGCTAGTGCTGGTGAGGACAGGGGACAATCGGGACTCTCCAAACACTGAGAGTGGCGATGCTGGCCGGTACCAGCATTGTGGAGAACTCTCTAACACCATTTACCCAGGAAGACACTTTTATACTCTGCAATCTCGCAATTCGATTTATAGGCACCTATCCAACAGAAACACAGAACTACATTCACCAAAAGACATACACAAGCAGCACTATTGCGATAGTGAGATATAGGAAACAACCCAAATTTCTACCAATGGTAGAATGGATCTGCATCCCATTACACATTCACACCACAGCATAGTAATGAGAACAAGCAAATGACATAGCCTGCAACACGCACAGTGTTGAATCACATATGCTAGATACAAAAGAGTTCATACTGCATGATTCCGCTGATATAAGATTCAAAAATAGACAAAAAGAATATATGTGGTTAGAAGTCAGGAGCCAGACTATCCTTGAGGAAGTACAACGATTGGCACAGAGCCCAAAAGGGCTCCAAGGCTTGGCAATATCGTGTTTCTTGGTTTGGGAGCTTGGTTACCTGGCATATTCGGTATATGGACTTCTACTGAACTGGACATTAATGATTTCTAAATTATTTCAACTCAAAAAGTTTATGTAAACAATTAGGAGGCAGGAAGATGGCAGAAGTCCTTGTGCCAATTACAATGATGAAAGTCAAGCAGCGAAGTCTTAGCTTCAGAACAGACGGAATCCGGGCGTCTGAGCCCCGTCACCAGTGATCCCCCAGCAGTCCTCGTGTGGGCTTCCCCCGCCAGGTGCAAGGCCTGACCGTGGTTGGCCAGCAGTTCGGAGAAAGTGTCAAGGAGCCGGGCCAGACCTTCGTGAACGCAGAGTTCGACGGCATCCTGGGCCTGGGCTACCCGTCCCTGGCTGCGGGGGGAGTGACCCCGGTGTTTGACAACATGATGGCCCAGAACCTGGTCAGTCTGCCGATGTTTTCTGTCTACATGAGCAGGTAAGGCCCACCAGGGGAAGTCGGCTGGGATTTCAGGGAGCCCACGTGGCGGCCCTGGACTTAGCAGGCAGAAGACCGGCTTGGATCTCTTGCTTGAACCCATGGCCAGCAGTGTGATCTTGGGCAAAACACTTAACCTCTTGATAAGGGGGAAATGAGGTTTGCTTCAGCAAAGAGCTGTGATGAGCCCTTTGTAAACTCTACCACACTGAGATGGGCTGTTCACTTATGTCATCAATAAATCCCAAGCCGCTTTAACATGCTAGCCATATTATTCGTGATGCTAGACCCCAGGGCACAAGGACGTAAGAAAGACAGTTCCCCATGTGGGTGGGAGGGGAGGAGAGCCAGGAAAGAAATTACAAAGTAAGCTGACCATAAAATAATTGCACACTCAAATGCAGACTGTCTATACAATGGAATATTACTTTGGCTTTGAAAGGAAGGGAATTCTGACACATGCTCCAACATGGATGCAGCTTGAGCACGCTAAGTGGAATAAGCCAGGCCAAATGCTACACGATTCCACTTCCGTGAAGTACCTGGAGCAGTCAAATTCACAGAGACAGAAAGTAGAAGGAGGGGCGCCTGGGCCTCGGGGAGGGGAAGTGGGCAGTTCTCCTTTAACACGTGGAGAGTTTTAGTTCCAAAATGAAGCATTCTGGAGATGGGCTTTGCAACAAGGAGAGTGTACTTAACGCGGCTGAGCCATCTGCTCAGAAGTGGTGAGGATGGCGGATTTTGTTACACAAGCACACTTCAAAAAGCTTAGTTAGGTCATGAGAGTCCACAGATGACAAAACACTCATTGATTTGCAAAAACTTAAGTGCATTTTCTTGATATGCATACTGTATTTTAGTAAAATGTTTTAACAAGTTAAGAGAATGGCTTAAAGGAAATTTATTTTGGTGCAAAATCATTTTGAAATCTATACATAGTTTACTCATAATATACATTTTCCAAGACCTTTTTCTGGGGTCTGTGGAATAGATTTTGTCATAATCTATTTGATTAATTAATCTGAGAGGCAGAGAGACAGAGAAACTCCCATCCACTGGCTCATTCCTTAAATGCCCTTAAGGCCAGGTCTGGGCCAGGGCCAAAGCCAGGAATCAGGAACTCAATCCAAGTCGCCCACATGGGTGGCAGGGACCTGGCTACGTGAGCCATGGCCACTGCCTCCAGCAGGAAGCTGGTGCCAAGAGCAGGGAACTGGCCGCGTGTAGTCCAACGTGGGACTCCAGGGTCTTAACTGGTATCTTAACCCTTAGCCCAAACACCCGCCCTTCTTACAGCGGTTTGGAAAAGTAATATGTGTGCTGTAGTTAGGAGAGGTCGCGAGGCTCCCAACAGAGTCTCTCGGCACTCTGTCCTGTGGTTCATGAAGGGAGGGCACCTCTTCTTCCCCACACAAGATCTCTCGCACCTGTCTGCCCTTTGCTGACCTGAGCTGGCCTTGTCCAGTGTTAAGTCCATCTCCCCACTCCCCCGCATGTGGGGAGCCCTTAATGTCCTCTGTCATGCCATGCCACCACCCCCCAAACAGCTGTAACCAGGGCCGGGCTGCACTGTGGCTGAGGGGGAGGGCTGTCCTGGTACCTCTTGTGCCCCTGCGGGTTCCTTGCTCCCGTCCAGCCCGGGGAGGAAGTGAGCCGTGATGCAGACTTGGCGGCCAGACAGCCCTGATTCACATCCTATCACTGACAAGGGTATTTGGAAAAGTTGGTGGGAACAATGAAATGAAAAGATAAATTATTTTGGTGCAAAAATTTCTGGAATCTATGCAAAGTTTTTTTTTCATAATATATACTTTCCATGAACTTTTTGAAGTCCATGCATAACGTGGCTTCATGTCCCTGGGCCTCAGCTTCCTCAAATGGATGCCAGGTTGAGGTGAGAGTTAAAGAAGATTAGAGAGGCAGGACTCCTGGCACAGACCACCAGCAATGCTAGGGGCTTCTCTGGCCACTCTACGCCCACCTTCCTGGGAGGTATTTTATTCCCTATCCCTCTACCGTCCTGCCCTGCAATGCAGTCTTGTATTGTTCTAATTCTTTCATTCTGAAATGTTTATGTCTGTTTATGTCTTATTTCCCTAGAATCTTGCAAGGTAATAGAACATAATCTGAGAAATAAAAACCAAAGAAAACCAACCAATCTCCCAGCTCTAATACATTTGCTTCCTTGTCTTGACACAGGGCAGTGAATAATACAGAAACTCCCAATACCACCGCACCCAGAGAGGGGAGAGAGGACTATAGGCTATTTAAAAAAAACTTGGACCAAAAGAAATTTCTCTTTTCAAAATTATTTATTTGAAAGACAGAGTTACAGAGAGAGACAGAGGTAGAGAGAGATCTTCCATCTGCTGGTTTACTCCCTAGATGGCTGCAATGACCAGGGCTGGGCCAGGCCAAAGCCTGGAGCCAGGAGCTTCATCTGGGTCTCCCACGTGGATGCAGGGGCCCAAGCACTTGGGTCATCGTCTGCTACTTTCCCAGGCACATTAGCAGGGAGCTGGATCAGAAGTAGAACAACCGAGACTCAAACTGGTGCCCACATGGGATGCTGGCATCGCAGGCAGCGGCTTAACCTGCTATACTACAATGCTGGTCCCTCAATTTTCTCTTTTAGTCCCATTTTCCAGCTTTTTGAGCAGTCCTTGAACTGTGGAAAAGGGTGATTTGGAGAGGGGAGTGCCATAAGTCACACAGTGCGTGTATATCCTGGATGATTTTGACCTTGGTTCTACATGGCCAGACCTGTTGTCCCCGTTTCCCACCTCTGTAACCTTTTTATCCAAGAAGCAGGAGTGCATCCACAAATCACTGGGTGCAGCCATTTCTACCCTTGAGTGAAAAAGGCCCAGACTGGAGCAGTGTAGACACCGCTTGGGACACCTGCGTTCCATATCTGACTGCCTGGGTTCCAGTCCCAGCTCCACTCCCAATTCCAGCCCCCTACTGATGTGCACCCGGGAGGCGGTGGTGATGGCTTAAGTAGCTGAGTCCCTGCCATCCATGTGGGAGACCCAAATGGAGCTCCTGGCTCCTGGCTTTGGCCTGCATCAGCCCCAGCTTTTGCAGGCATTTGGGGCGTGAACCAGCAAGTGGAAGATCTCTCTCGCGGTGTGTCGGTGTCTTTCAGCCTTTCAAATAAATAGATAATTAAAAAAAAAAAAAAAAAGAATGTGCAGACTAAGCAGCTTGCAGGGGTCGGAGGTCATGGTCTCGAGGCCCAGCTGACATTTCTGCCGACCCAGTACTCGGCCTGAGTGCCCAGACCAAGCTGCAAAGCCCGCCCAAAGGGTTTCCGGGACCTCTTCCTCAACAACGTGCCTCTCTCTCCACGCAGTAACCCCGAAGGTGGTTCGGGGAGTGAGCTGACGTTTGGAGGCTACGACTCCTCCCATTTCTCTGGGAGCCTGAATTGGGTGCCGGTCACTAAGCAAGGCTACTGGCAGATTGCACTGGATGAGTGAGTATCCTCCGGGGGTAGCCGGTGCCGTGGGAGAAACCCTCCCAGGCCTGATCAGTGGGCTGGAGCGGCAGAGGTGCCGAGTGAAGGTGCCAGAAGGGGTCTGAGCATCCCAGCAAGCCGCACACACTCACACACAAGGCCAAAGCCGAGCGGCCCGGGAAGGCAATGGGAATGGGACTCAGATTTGCTCTCCACAGAGCTTGGGGGAAAGCGAGACACGCATGTGGATCACGGCCAAGGGAAGTGGAAGGTGCTGGTGCCCGCGAGAGGAGCCCACCGTGGTGCAGCAGCCAGCATGGGACGGCTTCTCTCTAAAGCACCTGCTAGGGTTTTGGTGGGGAGGCAGCATTGAACCTAAGCCTGCACCACATACTGCGTCTGGGCACGGAGCACTTGAGGATGTACCAGTAGATGTGTGCTCCATCCCTAGTGCTGGGTCAGACAATGCAGGGTTGCACGCAGGTGGAATTCAAGTTCCAGCCCCTGAAAGGTGACGGGCATTAGCGATACAAAAATGAAGGCGCTTCAGGGCTCGCTGGCTGCTGAGGGCTTCCAGGCTGCAAGGATTACCCACTGAGGGGTCAAGGCATCGTTTTAGGGACTCACAGCCTCCATTTTTTAAGGAAGGGGAATAGACAGAAAATGTTGGATTGAATTTCCCATGTGTTTCTGTGTGTACTGGGTCAAAAAAAATGCATTCCTTACCATGGATTTCAGTCCTGCGAGGGACCAAATTGGTCCTCACTTGTGTGCCCAGAGTCCTGGCGAGCCAACGGGGAGTGAGGGTTACCCAGGGGGCTGACGGCTGTCCCTCCGCCCTCAGGATCCAGGTGGGAGGCTCCCCCATGTTCTGCCCTGAGGGCTGCCAGGCCATTGTGGACACAGGGACCTCCCTCATCACCGGCCCCTCAGACAAAATCATTCAGCTGCAAGCCGCCATTGGAGCGACGCCCATGGATGGAGAAGTGAGCGCCTGCCTGGTGCGGGAGGGGTGGGCGCGGGAGAGCCGGCCCTCCCCTGGAAGATACGAGGCTCAGCACGGCTGCCTGGGCTGTGTTTTAGTACGCCGTGGAGTGTGAGAACCTCAACATCATGCCAGATGTCACTTTTGTCATCAACGGTGTCCCCTACACTCTGAGTGCCACGGCCTACACCCTGCCGGTAAGGACTGTTTCCTTATTCTGCAAGTCACAGGGCCCTCCCCACCTGCTGTCACTTCCCCCTCTGGAGCTGTCACATGCACGCAGCCTGTGTGTTCACCTCTTGCTGGTGCCAGGGCTGCTGGGACGTGGCTTTCCCCCTGGGAGGGATGCGTCCAGCGGGTTCTGATGCCCAGCTGTGCTGCGAGGCTGCGCAGATTTCAGGAAGTTTTCTGAAACGGACAGAATCCTCGCCAGGTCAGACTGCAGATATTACCATCCCATTTCACAGATGAGGATACTGAGAATCAGCCCTAAGTAACTGAGGTCCAGAGATGAGCAGCTTGGAGGGAGGGTGGCCTGCAGAATAAGGTTATTTGAGGAGACGTCACAAAGTTCATGGAAAATGGAATTAACCAAATTTATTTAGGTGCAATTTTTGAAGTCTATACGTCATTTATTCATAATACACATTTTCCACGCTGTTTGAGGACCCCTCCTACTCCTTGTGCCATTCAAATGAGCATTATCTCTCTAGGAAGAGCATGTCTTGTTCTCTAAGTTCTCAAGTTTAGAAGGAAGGCCAGAGAGAGGGGGAGCTCCCAGGCGTCTGGGGAGCCTGCGATTGCCTCACGGCCCAGGCGGCCTGGATTTGCAGCGTGGCGGCTCCGTGGCGGCACACTATACCACGCTCTTCCACCCAGGAGGCACCCACGGCATCAGTGACGGTGACTGTGCCGGGATGGAGGTGCTAAGGAGCAGGCAGGGCTTGCGCTGTACTGCCCGTGCCCGGATCTCCGCTAACACCACCCCAAGGCCACCAAATAGGAACAGACAACCCAAGTGAAAGCAAATGTTTGCTCTAAAACACAGCTTCATGGTCGGCCCCTCAGCCCCCGTGACATGGGAATTCTGGCCCGCCCCTGTGACCCGCAGGATGTGCAGGCACACACCTGTCACCCCTCCGGCACCCTCCCGCCCACCTCCCGCTCGTGCCCACACCCTTCTCAGCCCGTGTGGCGCCCGGGTCCTTTCCTGCTAGTGGATTCCAATCAGAGCCTCCTCTGGCCACAGGGATGCTGCACCAGGTTTGCCTTTTTATCCCCTTCTCCACGTGGAGCCCCCAGCCCTCTAAATTCCCCAACTCCTCCGTCAGCATCCTCCATTGCAACTGCCTGCTGGCCAGACCACACCGCCCGAACCCCGAGTCTTTGCCAAACCGAAACAGTAAGAACCAGGGGAGCTGCAGGTGGCTTCTCGCTTTGCCTCTACAAGGGGTCACACCCCTGATTCTTCCCAGAACATCCAGACGGTGACCGCAGTGCAGTCCCCTATGGGCCACATCTCTCAAACGAATCTAAGTTGTGCTTTGCTGGGAACTAAAGAGGCCAGAATTTAAACCAAGATCTCCAAGCACCAAACCTGGTGCTCTCCCAGCCGTCCGAGGTTTCAGTCTGCCCCATGTAACATGATGATGGGGGCGGGGGAGAGGAAGAGGGAGGGAGTGGAAGTGCACAGCAAATGAACACTTCTCAAGGTTGTAGCACAGAGGCACCCGGCCACATGAAGGAATCTGTCCAAAAAATTAAATTTACCAAGCAAATTGGGGGCAGGGCGGGGAGTAGAGGAAGCAGGCAGCAGAAGCCACCCCAAATGGTGGCCCCCACCAGGCGTCCGAGGCCACTCACTGCTGGATGCGGCCACCAGCACTCAAGGCAGTTTCTGGGCAGTTCCCTGCCTTCTTCCTCCTATGTGATTTGCATGCTTCTTCTGAACCCCAGGACTTCGTGGACGGAATGCAGTTCTGCGGCAGTGGCTTTCAGGGACTGGACATCCAGCCGCCAGCTGGGCCCCTCTGGATCCTGGGGGATGTCTTCATCCGGCAGTTCTACTCGGTCTTTGACCGTGGGAGCAACCGCGTGGGGCTGGCCCCTGCAGTCCCCTAGGTGGGCCCCTGTGTCTGCGCCTCCCCAGCACCTGCTCTGCCTGTTGGGCTGGGGCCTTCTTTACATCTGTCAAAAAGTCATTTTCTGGGGCCGGTGTGGTTAAGCCACAGCCTGTGCCACTGGCATTCCACACTGGCATCCTGTCTGCTCCTCTTCTGACCCAGCTCCCAGCTAATGGCCTGGGAGGGCAGCAGAAGATGGCCCAAGTGCTTGGGCCCCTGCCACACACATGGGAGACCCAGCTGGGGTTCCAGGCTCCTGGCTTTGGCCTGCGGCCATCTGGGGAGTGAACCAGCAGGCAGAAGATCTCTCTCTCTCTCTCTGTCTGTCACTCTTTCAAATAAATAAAAAAGAAATCTTAAAAAATTTCATTGTCCACATAATTCAGTCATTCCTAGAGTTGCAAATTGCAAGAGGGCTAACATTGCATGAGAGCAACACACACTCACAACTTCACACACACAGACCTCCTCCAGCACGAGATAAGAATTAAGTTGCGTGTTCAGGCACGCAGTGTATGGAAATCTCCAAACAGACACACACAAGCACACACACACACTCATACAGACGACAATATAATAATATGCACCCCCACCCAACCAGAGCAGCCCAGCCACACGTGCCGCCACAGTCTTCTGTCTCCAGCTCCACAAGCTTGGATCACTTTGGAACAGATCAAGCATCATGCCCTTTGTCCCAAATATTTCTGATATCCTTAAACACGCAGCCAGCATTCAAATGTCTTCTGTTGTCTCACAAATGTTCGACCATTTTTACAGCAGACTGGCTCATAACAGGATTCAAATGAAGCCCGAAAACTCAGGCCTCCCACGTTCGGAATTGGATGTTTGACGTCCAGAGGTGTCCCTGCACGTGCCTCTCTGAGCCCACCTTGCCTACAAGATGGTAGTTAGCACTACAGGCCTGGTTTTTTGACAAAAATATGTTATAGGTGGTGCAGGGGACTTGCTGTCGTGTCCTACCAGGAGGCAGACAGAGCCTGGTGCCTCTCTGTGGCTAGTGTTAGCCCCCATGAACGGGCTTGGAGGTGACCTCACCCAGTCACCTCAGCGTCCCTTTAGCGTTTTAACCATTGGTTTTTGCAGCCATTGATGGTGATGGCTTAAAAACACTCAGCTGGGGGCCGCATTATGGCAGAGCAGGCAAAGCTGCTGCCTTCAGCCCTGGCATCCCATCTGGACGCCGGTTCGAGTCCTGGCTGCTCCACTTCCAATCCAGCTCCCTGCTATGTCCTGGGAAAGCAGCAGAAGATGGCCCAAGTGTTTGGGCCCCTGTCACTCATGTGGGAGACCCAGAAGAAGCTCCTGGCTCCTGGCCTTGACCTGGCCCAACCTCAGCCATGTGTGGAGGGAACCAGTGGATGGAAGATCTCTCTCTGTGTGTCTCACCTTCTCTCTCTGTAACTCTGCCTTTCAAATAAATAAATAAATAACATCTTTTTTAGAAAGAAAGAAAAACACTCAGCCTTGAGGGGCTGAGACAGCGTTCTTCTAATGCCAATGTTCCTTCCGCATTTGTAGCTGGAATCCTTTCATAAAAAAATAATCTTCCCTGTTCAACCGCTGGCTCACCGTGAGGTGTAGCCCTTACAGGACACAAGACGACTGCTTGGGTTTTCCTTCCCTTTCTTCGCCAGCTTTCAGAATCGTGGGTTGGGGCTAGAGCGAATGCCAGCGGATTTGAACACTGGATGTGCGTCAGTTGGCTGCAGTTTTTTAAAAATGCTTAAATCACCCCACCTCCGGCAGGTGGACAGGTACTTCCTGTGAGCGTTTCCAGCCTGTCTGGCTCCCCGCTAGCCCACGTGGGGCCTCAGCCATCGTCCCATTGCCGTGGTTTCTGGCAGTCAGCCTACGTGTGTGCTGTGAACTGAGTATTTTCCAGTATATGGGAGAGAGAACAAGAGGGGGAGGGAGCCCAGCAGGAGTCAGAGTGAGAGTGGGAGCAAGAGAGAGATTGAGGAGAGAGAGGGAGGTTGGGAGGGGTCCTTTCACACCTGGGACCCCAGGGCCTACCCCAGGGAGCTGCTGTGGAGACGCTGGTCCAGGACCAGCTCTGTTCCGGCAGGATCTGTTACCAACAGAAGCAGCTAATTTTTCTCCTCCTCCCTTTAGGATTTGTGTCTTTCAAAAAGAGAAGTATCTTCAGTTTGCGCTTGTTATAAAACAGGCACAGGTGCTCTGTGACCCGCCCTCGCAGAGGAACACACTGATGTCCGCTGCTTACGGACTGTATTCTCGGCGCTCAGGGACAGGCAGAGGCAGCCGGGGCAAGGAAGCCTTGTTCCCTCCAAAACAAGTCAGGGTGGGCACTTGCACGGTGGTGAAGTCGCTGCTTGGGGCACCTGTGTTCCATACTGGAGGGCCTTGCTCAGGGCCCAGCTACTCTGCTTCTGACCTGGCTTCCTGCTGATGCACACCCTGGGAGGCAGCAGGTGACGGCTCAAGTACTTGGGTCCCTGCCACCCACATGGGAGGCCTGGATGGAGTTCCAGCCAAACAGCCTGGATTCACATTGGCGCTCTGCCTTTCCTGTCTCTGAACACTCTCCTCACTGAGCTCTTGGGATGTCAGTGAGTTTCCCAGGGTGGATCTTGGCCCAGGGTGTCAGCTTCCCTTCCCCATGGGTGTTGGGCTCTGAGTATATTATGGCTTCACATGCACACACACACGTGCATGCATACATGTGCATACACACACACATGCACCTATACATACACTCACACAAATACACAAACACATAAACTCACATGCACACACACACACGCACACACTCACGCATGCACACGCACACACACTTGTTTTGTTTTTATGGTTTCTTGTCCTCTTTTTTTCTTGTTTTTGTAATTGTTTGTTTGTTTACTAAAAGATCAGAGTAAGTTTGGAACAGCGGGATCCAACCAAGCCATCCAGCTGAGCAGATAACAACACGGCCTCAGGAGTCAGACGGGCCTGGGCCAGATTCCCAGCACCACTTGAGGGGCCCCTGCACCCCACTTTGCTCATCTGTCAAGTGGGTGTGATGATAGCAACTGCGTCACAGAGTCGGCACAGACAAGTCTCACGGAGGGAGGAGGCTGGCGACCCCTCCTCTCCGTCAACGCACTCTCCTAGCCGTGCGGGAGCCTGCGTTAGAACCCAGCCCTGCAGGCTTGCTCCCTCAGGTCCCTGCTGCCCAGGGCGCCCCACGAGCTCAGTCAGGAGTCTGGGGGTGGTGTGGCCGGATGTGGAGCAATCACGACCACAGCCCTGCCAGCTCGTCTCCAAGATGCTTCTCTGGCCCTGGTTCCTTGTCCCCGTCTCCCTAGCCATTCCTGCACACCCGGAATATTTCCCAACACCCTTCCTAACGCTTGGATTCTGCACTTTCCGCCCTCCCAACTCACCAGTGCCTGGCTGGACCATGCCCCTGAGCCCAGCTCACATCACATCTCCCCTGCTGCGCCCCAGTGACATCCACACTGGCACGACTTTCAGGGTGCACTGGGGCCTTGCCTCGGGGTGACCCCCCTGCTCCCCTCACATCAAGCCAACCCTGAAACACACTGACACCCCCATCTTCTCATTTGCACCTGTTGCCAGAAGAGCCACGACGCCCCAAAGTGACCCCCTCCCGTGAGTGTCAGGAGTGCAGTGAAGAGACAGAAGACCCTGTGCTCTGAAGAACCAAGAGGAGTCCCAGCATTCATGGAGGGGCCGGCATTGTGGCAGGAGGCCTAAGCCGCCACTTGCAACACCTGCATCCCACTTTGGAGAGCTGGTTCAAGTCCTGGCTGCTCCACTTCCAATCCAGCTCCCTGCTGAAGATGGCCCAAGTGCTTGGGCCCCTGTACCCACATAAGAGATCAGGATGGAGTTCTGGCTATTGTAGCCATTTGGGGAGCAAACCAGTGGATGGAAGATCTCTCTTGATCTGCCTTTCAAATAAATAAATAAATCTTTAAAAAAAGAAAGCTTATAGAAAACACATATAAAATTATACACACATTTTAATTTTTTGTGGCAAAATAAACTTTTTCTTTTTTTTCTTTTTTTTTCTTTCTTTTTTTTTTTTTTGACAGGCAGAATGGACAGTGAGAGAGAGAGACAGAGAGAAAGGTCTTCCTTTGCCGTTGGTTCACCCTCCAATGGTTGCTATGGCCAGTGCATTGCGGCCGGCGTTCTGCGGCCGGCGGGCGCACCGCGCTGATCCGATGGCAGGAGCCAGGTACTCATCCTGGTCTCCCATGGGGTGCAGGGCCCAAGCACTTGGGCCATCCTCCACTGCACTCCCTGGCCACAGCAGAGAGCTGGCCTGGAAGAGGGGCAACCGAGACAGAATCCGGCACCTAGAATCCAGTGTGCCGGCGCCGCAAGGCGGAGGATTAGCCTAGTGAGCCGTGGCGCCGGCCGCAAAATAAACTTTTTCAAAAAGTTTTATTTATTTATTTGAAAGTCAAAGTTACACAGAGAGAGGGAGAAAGAGAGAGAGAGAGAGAGAGAGAGAGAGAGAGAGAGGTCTTCCATCTGCTGGTTCACTCCCCAGATGGCTGCAACGGCCTGGGCTGGGCCAGGCTGGAGGCAGGAGCTTCATCTGGGTTTCCCATGTAGGTGGCAGGGGCCCAGGCACTTGGGCCATCTTCTGCTGTTTTTCCTGGGCCATTAGCAGGGAGCTGGATTGGAAGTGGAGCAGCTGGGACACGAATCAGTGCCCATATGGGATGTCGGCATCACAGACGGTGGCTTTCCCCGCTACGCCACATGGCTGGCCCCTACACTTACCTCTTTAATTCCATTTCTCCATGAACTTTTTCAAGGATCCTCACAAACGGGCCTCTTAGCACCAAGGCCGTGTTTCAAAGTGGGTGACCTGTGTCCTGTAGCCTCTCTGTGTGCCCCTCTCCTGCCAGCCAGGGCCTCTTTTCCTACCCCCAAATCACTTTTCATTCTAATCAGCCAGTTTCTCTCCTCCACCTGCCCCGCTCCTGCGCATGCGCGTGCTCCACGCCCTTCTTGGCCGCCTCTAAGCCCCCACACCCTTTGTCTTCGTTTCTTGCATCTTTATTTGCTCCCTGTCTTATTTCCACTGAAAAATGCAAGTACCCATTTGTATGACTCCAAAGGCCCGTGTGCTCAGATTACTGAATGAATGACCGCAAGAGGCAAAGGAGGAAGCACCCGGAGCCACAGCACAAGCGCTGCCAGGGCCTCCTCCGCAGGCCAGAAGCGCCGCGTCACTCCCCACGGGAGCGTGTGTCAGAGAAAAGGGAAGTTGCTGACTTGTGATCCACGTGGACGGAGGAAGTGGAGCTACCCAGGGTGGCCGGTGACTCAGCTTCCAAAGGCGGCGGGCAGAGTTCTGCCAGCATCGCGAAAGCCCAGGTTTCAGTCCCGCGCTCCGAAAGCACCTGCCGCAGCGGGGAGGCGGCCGCAGCCGCACATGGACCCCGCGGGAGCTTCTGCCTGTTCTCTGAGAAACCACACGGCTCTGCGCGCTCTCTCTCGCTCTCTCTCTCTCTTACACACACACACCACACACACACACACGTTCCATTTAAACCTTGTCTTGGCGCCAGCATTGTGACACAGTGGGTTACACAGCTGCTTGTGACACTGGCATTCCATCCTGGAGCGCCGGCTGGAGTCCCGGCTGCTGTGCGTCCGAGCCAGCTCCCTGCAAATGCGCCTGAGAAGGCAGCAGGAGATGCCCAAGTGCTTGGGCCCCTGCACCCACGTGGGAGACGCAGATGGGATCCCAGGCTCCCGGCTTCGGTGTGGCCAGGCCCCAGCCTTGAGGCCATTTAGGGAATGATCCAGGAGACAGAGGATCAGTGTGTGTGTGTGTGTGTGTGTGTGTGAGAGAGAGAGAGAGAGAGAGAGAGAGAGAGAGAAAGACTCTCCCTTTCTAATAAATAAATAAATCTTTTTATTTAAAAAATCTTAGAAAAAGAAGAAGATGAGGAACAGGGCGACAATTAAAGAGCAAATCAGCCACCATAACTCGGAGGGTGGCCCGAGCCGGGGTGTACTGCTGCACTTTTCCCCAGTGGCTGAAATAGAACATTTTGGCAGGGTGCCCTGTCCAGCATCGCCCTCCGTGGAAAGCAGCGCATCCGCCCTGCAGGCATGTTTGCATATCGGAAGAAGGAAATGAACTTTAGCTTTGGTTCCACCAGAAACTCCACGGCAGGCCTGTATGCGGAGTGGTGGGTGTGGGATGCCAGGTCCTGGCTCTGGCCTTAGGGTGCGAGCAGCAGCCTGGAGACTCCTGTCCCACATGGCAGGACCGCTGACAGCGAGGGGTGTTAGACAAAGGCGTGGGCCAGCTGGGGCCAAAGCCTGCCCAGAAGGGGATGGAGGGTGCGGCAGGTGCAGGCACCCTGGGCCATGAGCGCTGGTGACCGCCCCGGGTTGGGCATCGTCAGAACTCCCTCCCGTCCCCTTTCATCTGCAGCCGCAGTCTCCAAGGCGCGGCTCAGGCAGCTCACACGCCAGCATCTGAAGTCACTGGGGGCTCCGCCATCCTCAGGGTGGCTCGCACAGTCTCACCCGAGAGCCCTGGGAGGTGTTAGGACCAGCCTTACATCGCTCACGTCTACTGGGGTGTGTGTGTGTGTGTGTGTGAGAGAGAGAGAGAGAGAGATGAGTGTATGATGTGTGGTGTGTGTATGTGTGTGTGGTATGTGTGTGTGATGTGTGTGTGAGATGGGGGTATGGTGTGTGGTATATGTGGTGTGTGTGTGTGATGGGAATATGGTGTGTGGTATGGTCTGGTGTGTGTGGGTGTGTTGTGAGATAGGAGTGTGGTGTGGTGTGTGTATGTGTGTGAGGTGGGGGTATTTGTGTGTAGTGTTGTGTGTGGTATGGTGTATGTGATGGAGGTATAAGTGTGATGTTTGGTATGTGTGGTGTGTGTGTGTGAGGTGTGCTGTGTGTGATGGAGGTATGATGTGTGATGTTTGGTATGTGATATGTGTGTGTGATGGAGATATGGTGTATGTGTGTGAGATGGGGTGTGGTGTGTGGTGTGGTGTGGTGTGTGTGTGGGGCTGTGAGATAGGAGTACGGTGTGCTCTGTGTGTGTGTACATGCATGCGTGTACAATAACGAGGACAGGGTAAGACGGGAGGACCTGACCTCCTCCCTCCAGGCTGGTGGTGAGACCGAGTCCAGCACACCTGTGTGTATCTGAAAATTCCACCAACAGAAGGGCCAAGGCAGTTGGAGCCCCCCTGGCGCCACACGTGCAGCTCCCGGCCCTGGGCCGCCACCCTCGGCCCTCCCCGGGGAGGAAGCTCCGGCAGCAGGCAGCAGCGGCAAGGCCCTGACTTTCCCATTCCACCCCACCCCCTCCGCCCACACGGCTGAGGTCACCCCGGCCCAGCCTCTTGTGCAACTTTCCCAAGTGTGTGCCGAGAGGGAGAGGAGGAAAACTCGGGGAAGCCCTGGCCTCGGCCACCTCGGGGGCTCGCTCCGCGCCCGGCGACACGCCCCAGACTCTTGGAGAGCTGCCGGCCAGCCTCGGATGCCCAGTGCGCGCCGCAGCCGCTGTGAGTGCCCTGGCGGCTCGGCGCGGTCCTCCTGGCCGGCGTCCGAGCTATCTGGGTGCTTGGGGGAGGCGCGGAGGCGGGGGAGGCAAGGATGGAGGCCGAGACTCGCTGCTGCAGGGCGTAGAGGCGGCCGGGACCCGGCCTTGGAGAAGTTCCTGGGGCGTGAGACTTCCCTGTGCGGCCCGCGGGCTGGGGTCCAGCTGGGGGAGTCTGCAAGGGCCGTCAGTCCCAGGCGGGGCGCTGCTGCCGGCATGGTCCGCCCGGAGTGGGCGGCGTCGCTGCCCAAACCCGCAGGGCCTGCCGGAAACCCGAGCCCCCTGGGAGGGCCCGCGGCCTCTGGCTACTTTCTGGGTGGAAGCTGTGTCGCCCCGCCTGTTGGAGATCATTAGTGTACTTCCCAGCACAGCGCTGCCAGGCTGGGCGAGAGGTGCAGAGTCGGGCGGATCTGGATTCTTGCCCCAGCTTGCAGCCAATTTGTTCTTGAGGCAGGAATCCACCGCTGTCTGGAGCTTTCTGAAAATTGCAGGTTCTCTGTAAGGCGCGCATTGTGCTTCAATAAAAACAGTTCCTCTGGGCTTGGCCACCAATCCCCCACCGGCAGAGCTCCCACTGAGATGGTAACTCTGTATCCTCCGGCCCCCAGAGGGCTGGTGCGCGCAGCAGGCGTGCAGCAGGTGTGCTGGAGGTGTGGACGCATAGATGCATGGACACAGCTGTGGACAAAAGAATGGATGGTTACTTGTAGAGGCCTCTAGTCCCAGTCTGTTTGGGGGTGGGGAGATACAGAGAGGTGTAGGGCACTGCCCTGCCCACTGGGAACGCGCAGTCTACTTGGGGAGAATGCTAAGGCTCCTGAAACCAGGCTCTGGGTGCACTTCCCCGAAGGAGCAGGCCTAGACCTGCTAGGGTTTAGTGGGTGGAGCAGTTGAGAGAGCTCTGTGTTTTAGGGCGGGTGTATTTGTCATTTTCCAAGGCAATAGCATGTGGGAGAGGGGGTGCCGAGAAGCAGAGCGAGAAGTCAGAGGAAATAGCAGGACAGGGTGGGGAGCCTGTGCCTGCTTCCAGACTCTGCTGTGCCCTGCTCGCTGCTGTGCCTGCCCCCAGGAACGGCAGCCATCCCAGCACAAAGACGCAGAAGACTGTGCCTGGGTCCTGGCTGGGGCCAGTGGGGTAAGGAGAGAAAGGGGAGTGGGAGGGTGAGAGCAGAGCAGGTGCGAGAGAACAGCTCCCTTGCTGTGCAGGGACCAAGCTACACCTGAGCTTTGGCAAATGGGCCAGCTCCGGGTTCCAAGCCTGGAAGTCCTGCCAGGTAACAGCTGGAGATGAGCGGGTCACCTGCAGCGGGAGGTGACGGCTGCCGGTTCTGCTCCGGCCGCCCCGGGCCAGGGGCCTGCAGTCCAGTCGTGTCTCTCTCGGTTATTTAACAGAGAAGGGTGACAGCCCGGCCTCCAGGAAGATGCCCTGGTTTGAAACATCTGACTCAGCCGAGTGGGTGGGAGGAGGCCTCAAAGAACAGCCATGGCCAAGGCCCAGCCAACGGCAGAGGAGAGTGGGCAAGGGAAGGGACTTCCGCCACCCTGAATCTGTACAAGCCTCCTAGGTGAGCCCAGCCAGTATCCGCCCGGCCACTCCCGATCCTGGCCACTGACCCAGTCCTCACCACGCTCGTTGCTGTGGGTGATCCTGGACTCAGAGCTGCTGTTTTTAAATAGCAGCTTCAGCAGATGCGGGTCCCTTTGGGAGCTGGGTGGGGAGTTTGCGGTGCCAGCACACGTTGAGGGCAGGACCAAGGGAAGGGACCCAGGCGGTCAGGGCGTTGGAAGGAGTGCAGGCGACAAGGATCTGAGGGAGAAAAGGACTCAAGTAAAATCCAGGCAGTAGCTTCCAAACGTCAGCAGGGTGGCATGCACTGAGGACTCAACCCGCCCCGGGAGAGGCAGCTGCATCGCTCCAGCTGCGATGGAGAAGGTGCGAGCACTGGGCGGGAGCGTGGAGCAGACGGCCTCGGTGGGCCTGCCGGTGGGGTGCAGGCTGCACACGGCAGCCATGGGGACGGCGGCTGGCACCACAGCCGGGTCTCTGGCCCCTAAGCTCCTCCTGCTCTCCTGGATCCTCCCCAACCGGGGGGGCCTCTTGTGCTGTGAGAACCCCCCAGAGGGACGTCCATTTCCCTGGTGAGTGCGCAGGACCCCCCTGGGCCACCCGTGTGGGGAGCAGGGCGAGAGCCCTGACTGCAGGCTCCCCCGGGAGCCTCCCCGTCCCACCCCGGACCCTGGAGGGCGTCGTCCCACGGGGAAATCACACTCAGAGGACTCTGGGCTGCACGTAGTCTTTAAAAAAGTCTTTATTTGATTTTTTTAATTAAAAAATAACTTGGGGGCCGGTGCCATGGCTCACTTGGTTAATCCTCCGCCTGTGGCGCCGGCATCCCATATGGGCACTGAGTTCTAGTCCCAGTTGCTCCTCTTCCACTCCAGCTCTCTGCTGTGGCCCGGGAAGGCAGTGGAGGATGGCCCAAGTGCTTGGGCCCTGAACCCACAGCACCCACATGGGAGATCAGGAGGAAGCACCTGCCTCCTGGCTTCGGATCAGTGCAGTGCCAGCCATAGCGGCCATTTGGGGGGTGAACCAACAGAAGGAAGACCTTTCTCTCTGTCTTTCTCTCTCACTGTCTAACCCTGCTTGTCAAATAAAAAATAACTTAGGCTTGTGTATGCAACACATTTTAAAGCCAGGCACATAAAATGGCCCAGTGGCCCTCAGACTCTCTTCTGCCTTGCCCGCTCTCTCTTATTCATCATTTGGTGTGCATCTGGCTGGCTGCGCGTTTGCAGGGAAAGCACACATAAGACATGAATCACGGGCCAGGAGGCTGCTGCTTGCTGTCAGGCAACTGCGATCCTGCCATCCGCATCGTCCCTCGGCCTTCGTTTTTTGACTCACATTACCACGCGTGGCCTCCCACGTCCTGGCGTCATCTCTTCACACCTGCCCAGCACTGCAGAGTGGGAGTGGGTCAGAATCCATATGGGCAATCTGCCTGATGGGCGCTTGGATGACACCCACGCCTGGGCAGTCGTCCGCGTACAAGGACACCTGCGAGCACGCGTGTGAGTTTCAGCAGGGCCGAGTCCTAGCAAGAGAGTCGAGGGTCTGAGCAGACGAGGTTTTGATAGCGTCAAATGCCCTCCGAAATGCCTGTGCGACTCGCGCTCTACCCCTGCCCCGGGAGTGCCCCTCCTGCAGCCTGCCCACCCTCAGCATGATCAGCCGTCCTTTCAAATCGTTTCTCCTCTGGTGGATAAATGAAATATCTTTAAATTTACATTTCCACGATCATTAGTAGGTTTGAGTCTCCTTTGAAAGTGTCCTGATTCTTTAAAGACTTCCATTGGCTACTTGCTGACATTTGTTTATCCATTGGCTTGTCTTCTATTAGGTAAGGGTGATTTCCACTTCGGGTGGTGATCCTCAGTTGCCTGTATCACAGATGCTCTCTCCCTACAGCCCCCAACATCCTACTCATACCAGCTGGGCTGCCCCCTGTCAAACCCTCACCCAGCCAGGCCCGGAGCTCTCCGACGGGGACAGGCTGGGTGATTCCCACTGGAGTTTTGCAAACAAGCAGCAAACATTCACAGCTGGGACCGTAGTTTCTGGAGTTAGGCTGGGGATTCGAATACCAGCACCAAGTGCGGGCTGTACCACGTGCAGGCTTCTGTCTTGAAGGAGGAAATGCCTAACTTCTTTAGGCAGCCATTTCTTTGGGAATAAAATAGATTCGAATCGTGTCGACCCGACAGGCTGCCGTTGTGTGTGGATAACAGTCATCAACCGTCTGGCACTTCTTGGGCCCTTAATTTGTGCCAGTGACTGCATTGTATGTGTTCAATGTATGAGAGGAATGTGTTCATTCCTTTCACAAAGATACGCGTATTACTTATCTGTGTTTCGGCCAAGCTCTCGCCCGCTGCCAGGCCCAGGGATGTGAACCTACAGTGTGAGATGCACTCATTCCGACAATGTCAATGTGTCAGGTTCTGGGCCGTGACACATCTCCCTCCCAGGCCTTCCTCCTCCGCTGCACCTCTCTGTCCTTTCTCTGTCTCCCCGAGCTGTCCTCGGGCTCCCAGCCCAGGACGCTGGATTCCTGTGCACACAGATCCCACGGGTTCAGTCTTTGAGGATGGGGAAGTAACAGGACACAGAAGAGATTCCTCCGGCCTTCCACACCAACACTGGCTCATCCGTTTACCACCTGTGTGGTCTTGGAGGTGTTACTGTGACTGTCTCTCTGAGCCTGGGTTGTCCTTCATTCCCAGGGAGCCACAGCAGACTCTGTTTTAGGCTCCTCGTCCAATGACACAGAAATCCACAAACACTCCAGTCCCTTATATAAAAAGGCAAAGTATTTGTATGTTCAGCAATGCACATTCCCTTATATCATCTCTGATTTCTTGTAATACCTAATAGCAGGCAAACGCTCTGTGAGGCGTTACCATATCCACTGTTCAGGAAATCAAGACAAGGAAAGCAGCCTGCACGGGCTCAGTGCAGATGCAGTTATTTTTCTGAATATTTCCAGGCCGCAGTTGGTAGGAGGTGCCCACTGCCCTGGGCTCGGGGGTGGGGGGCTGCACCGAGGCTCCCCACGGCCCCTAGTGTGCATAGGGTGGCCCGCTGCAGGCGCTCAGCCAGGCCTGTTCTTTCCCCACTCCCTGTGTCCCGGCGCTGACAACTTTCTAAGGCATTGTTCTGGTTTTGAAGCCGAGTCAGCCTGTGGCCCCAATGCCTTTAGGAGCTCCCCTTCTAAAGTGCTAACGGAGCCTAGAGACCACACCTTTCATGAGTTCCAGCCACTTCTCCCTCGGCTGGCGTCCCTGGTGGCAGCGATGCCACTGCAACACGCCAGCCCAGGTTGATACCCGAGTTCCCTCCCTCTGCATGCCTGGAGCCTAGCCGGGTTCCCTGAGTGAGTGACTGAATGGGTGATTGTCAGGATCCTTGCTGGGTACCTGCAGGCCACGTTACTCTTGCTTCCTCTCCAGGCTCCCTCCCTCCACAGCCTTCACCTGAGGCTGATCAGCCACCTCCTCCACTCACCTTTCCAGGCCTTTGGTTACCTCATTCCCACCCTGGAAACACCACCCCAACCACAGGTTTTATTTGTTCCGGGCCCAGTCCCCTTGCATTCCCACAGTGCATTCCCCACGCGTCTACAGGGGCGCAGTACTCTCTCCGCTGTCACTCGGTCCTCTCGGTCCTCTCTTCTTCCCTGACGACTCCCTATGATGGGTTCCCTCGGGTATGGCCCTCATTCCCTGCTACCCCCAGTGTGCAGTGCAGGGATTTGCATGCAGTAGGCATTTGGCCATGGATGCATGGACCGTCAGGTAGATGCCATCCCTGCCCTCCTGGGTTACAGCTCAGTTCCCGTGCTGCCAGCTCTGGCTTCCAGGGCAAGAGGCTCTGGGCAGAACCTCCCATCCCCGCAGGTCCATGACCTGTTCCACAAAGGGGACACTAACACCACTGGCCTGCTCCCTGGGCACCCCTGCAGGGCTCTCACAGTTATTGTGGTTATTAACTACAGTCACCGTGCGGTACAGTAGGTATCCTGAACCTATTCCTCCTGGCTGGAATTTGGTGTCCTTGGACCAGCATCTCCCCAGCTGCGCCTGCCCCCAGTCCGTGTTAACCGCCACTGGCCTCTACTTCTATGAGTTCAACTTGTTTAGCTCGCGTAGCATTTGTCTTTCTGTGCCTGGCTTCTTCCATCTAAAGGAAGGTCTTCAGGTCCATTCACATGGTTGCAAGTGACAGGTTTTCCTTCTGTGTGAAGCCTGAATGGGAGAGCAACTGCCGCTTCTTAATCCAAGTGGATGAACACTTCGGTTGATCCCACCTCTTGGCTACTGTGCATGGGACCGTGGAGGTGCACCTCTCCCCTCGACCTAGTGATGCCATATCCTTTAGATATAAACCCATAGTGGGGTTGTTATGTACTTCTTTCTAGGCCTTTTGCTATGCAAGAAGGGGCGTCCTTAAACGCGTGGGGTGACATAGCATGTACGGGCTAGCATCTTCTGTTTTTCAGTGAGATCCTGGGGCACCTCCCGTGTCCTGTAAAATACTCAACAGCTCCATTTTGATGTCTGCTTAGCAGTTTATCGTGTGCCATGAGTAGCCCTTCCTTATGCTTGGATGTTTAACAGCAGCACTGTGCAGTACAGCCTGGAACAGGACTCTTCGCCTGCCTTTCCCACTATTTCCTTAAGACAAATTCCTGGAAGTGCCCATTTTGGGACGCTCAGCACTGGCTGCCCAGTGGCTTTCTAGAAACATGTAGATTCCCCCGCCTGCTGCAGTGAGAAGAGCCTTTTGATTCTGCAACTGCAGCAACGCCTCGGCCGGGGGCGGGGCATGCTGCCACCCACCGCCGCTGGGCTCTCCTGACAATGAGCCCCTTGTGCGGCACCCCCATCCCCTCTTCCCGCACTGGCCCTCCATCCCCGGCTCCAGGCTTCGCAGACGGGGAGGCTGCTGTCCGGTCCCACCCTGCCTTGGCACTCCAGGCTGCCTCCGAGAGCAGGGTTGGTAGAGCTGAGGGCTGAGGGATTTGCCTGTCCGTGGGGTCACCCCTCTTCCAAACTGACCTGCAGAGACCCCCAGGGCAGTGAGGGGGAGGGAGAGAGGGAGGAAGGGTCTCTTTCAGAGGCCTTGGGCCCAGGGCAGGCAGCAGTCTGCACAGCAAACAGGGGGACGCGAAGCCCAGCCTGACTGTGGCCACAGAGCCCGCTGACCAGCCGGGGTCGGCCTCTGCTTCTCTGCAGGCTCTGGAGCCGCTCCATGAATCCCCAGAAGAAGGTGGACCTGAAGCTCATCATCGTCGGCGCCCTTGGGTGAGCCCGGCTCGGCTCAGGGTCTGGGAAAGGAAAGCGGCTTGCCCTGCCCTTGGCTGTGGGATATGCAGCTCTCCCCCAACCTCTCGGCTCATTTTGATTGGTTTCTGCCTCCAGAAACCATTCCCTAGTCCCTGGCGGACCAGATGTTAGAAGTTCTGAATCCCAGGGAGAGACAGCAGCAAGAGGGGTGTGGTGAGACTCTGAGAATGTGTGTGTGTGTGTGTGTGCGCGCGTGTGTGTTCACGCGTGTCGGGTTTCCCGCAGTGTGGGAAAGACCTCCCTGCTTCACCAGTATGTGCACAACACGTTTTATGAGGACTACCAGACCACGCTGGGAGCCAGCATCCTCTCCAAGATCATCAGAGTGGAGGACACGACGTTGAAGCTGCAGGTAAGCAGCCTTGCTCTGGGCAGCACAGATCCCCCTAGAACTTACCCCGCACCCCCTGGACAGGCACTGGCATGGTGGGTACCTCGGGAGCTAGAGTGGCCTAGAGCAGAGACTGGCAACCTTCAGCCTGATTTTGTAAATAAGCTTTCTCTGGGACCTAGCCACACCCATTGGTTAGTGAACATTGGTTGTGTTAGTGAACACAATGTGTTCTGCACACAGTGGTGGAGTCGGTGAGCTGTTAAGACAGTAGGACCTGCAACACTTCAAATGTTTGCTACCTGGTTCTCTCAGGGAAAAAAAAATATTGCTGATCTTTGATCTAAATCCAGGAATTGGGGGATGAGAAGCCCCATGCAGTCTCAGATTCCCTGGAAAACCTAGCAGATGACCTTGGGCAGTCACTCCCAAGGTCCAGCTTTCCAAATCCATCAGACGGGAATAACAGTCCCAGCGCTGATGACGCAGAAGCGACGGAGAGCTCAGCTGTGCCCGTCTCCGCAGAGGCGTGTGGTGGGCGTGGGCGGGAGGGACTCTCTGTGGTCGGGCCTCCCTCCATGCGCTCATCACAGCCCGTATGTGGCTGCTCTTCCCTGCCAGATCTGGGACACAGGCGGTCAGGAGCGGTTCCGCTCTGTGGTGTCCACATTCTACAAAGGCTCCGACGGCTGTATCCTGGCTTTCGATGTCACTGACCTGGAGTCCTTTGAAGCTCTGGATATCTGGCGGGGGGACGTGCTGGCCAAGATCATCCCTGTGGAGCAGCCCTACCCCATGGTGGTGCTGGGGAACAAAATCGATCTGGCTGACCGGAAGGTACCGTTCATTCATTCATTCACTCATTCAACAAGCCATGTGTGAGCACCCGCGGCACAGAGCTGAGTCAGCTGCAGTACAACTTGGAGAATTTCAGCCTGAGATTGAATCCAGACCCTTCCAAAGACTATTGTAATACACAGTGGCCAACGCAATGGTAGAGAAGTACCTGCGAGACTTGGGGATTGCAATCTTCCCACACCCAGAATCTATACAGGAGCCCTAGAAGAAGTGGGTTCCAGCATGATGAAAACTGAGGACAATTTTGTCTAGAGACAGGGAGTGGTGGGGTTTCTAAGGTAGGCAGGAGTTAGGCCTCAGTGGAATTTGAACGGCTCTGTAGAACAGTATTTCGGCTGAGGGTCAATAAAGTTTGCGACTGCACTAGGCATTTAGCGCAGTGGTTACAATGCCAGTTAAGAGGCCTGCATCCCGCATCCCAGTTCTTGGGTTGAAGTGCCAGCTCCAGTCCTGGCTCCAGCTTCCTGCCAGTGCAGACCCTGGGAGGCAGCAGTGAGGGCTCCAGTAGTCAGGTTCCTGCCACCCACATGGGAGACCTGGATGGAGTTCCCTCTCCTGTGCGCATTTGGGGAGTGAACCAGCAGATGGGAACCCTCTGTCTATCTGCCTCTTAAATAAATAAGTAAAAAAATTAATTTAAAATTATTAAGTTGCTTTTTTAAAAAAAGATTGATTTATTTATTTAAAAGTCAGAGTTACACAGGAGAGGCAGAGAGAGAGAGAGATCGTCCACCCACTGGTTCACTCCCCAGATGGCTGCAATGGCCATAGCTGTGTTGATCCAAAGCCAGGAACCAGGAGCTTCTTCCAGGTCTCCCACATGGGTGCAGGGGCCTAAGGACTTGGGCCATCTTCTACTGCTTTCCCAGGCCATAGCAGAGAGCTGGATCAGAAATGGAGCTGCCGGGACTTGAACTGGTGTGCATATGGGATGCCGGCACTGCAGGCAGCAGTTTTACCTGCTACTCCACAGCGCCAGCCCCTTAAACTACCTTTTAAATTAAAAATGGCATGTCTTATGGGAAAGTATTCACCTAAATAGCTTCAGCATGCCCTGCACCGAGGGGCTAACTGGACAGCCAGCCTGCTCCATGACTACGGGGCCATTGGGAAGACAGCTCTTCTGCTCATCGCCAGTAGGAAAGGGAAGAGGTAGATTTAATTTACAAAAGATGCTCTCCTGCCAGAGAAGCCCAAATGACACCAAAAAATTGTTTGAATTAAGTTTTTGCTATTGTCTCAAATAGAGAAAAGTAATGGGGAACTGAATCAGGGCGTTTGAACCGTGTTTTCACAATGCTTCAAATCGAGAAAAGCAACAGGAGAACAAGGCCTACCTGTGTGGGAAACCAGAATGGAGTTTGGGCTCATGGCTTCAACCTGGTTCACATTGGTAATTGTGGCCATTTGGGGAGTGAACTAGTAGATGGAAGATCTCCCTCTGTCTCTCCTTCTCTCTCTCGGTAGTTCTGCCTTTCAAATAAATTTAAAAAGAAATAAATTTCTGATTTAGCCTTTTAAAAAGATCCCTGCTTGGGGCCAGTGCTGTGGTGCAGTGGGTTAAAGCCCCAGCCTGCAGCGCCGGCAGCCCACATGGGCACCAGTTCAAGTCCCCACTGCTCCTTGTCCGATCCAGCTCCCTGCTGATGTGCCTGGGTAAGCTGTGGAGGATGGCCCCGGTGCTTGGGCCGCTGCACCCACATGGGAGACTGGGAAGAAGCTCCTGGCTCTTGGCTTCTGATCGGCCCAGCTCCAGCCATTGCGACCATCTGGGGAGTGAATCAGCAGATGAAAGATCTCTCTCCCTCTGTCTGTAACTCTGCCACTCAAATAAATGCATCTTTTTAAAAAAAAAAAATCATTGAAAACTTTCCTTTGACTTCAAATTTTTTTCCTTTGCAAACATCTGCTTTATATGAATTTTACATTGTATGTCTTCGTCAGTAGTTTAAAAAAAGATTTACTTATTTGTTTGAAACTGAGAGAAAGATATCTTCCATCTACTGGTTCACTCCCCAAATGGCTGAAATGGCTGGGGCTGGGCCTGGCTGAAGCCAGGAGCCTGGAGCTCCATCTGGGTCTCCCACAGGGTGTTAGGGGCCCAAGTACGTGGGCCATGTTCCACATTGCTTTTCCCAGACACATTATCAGGGAGCTGGATTGGAAGTGGAGCACCCGGGACTCAAACCAGCGCCCGTGTAGGGTGCCAGTGTTGCAAGCTGTGGCTTAACCCACTACACCACAACTCTGGTTCCAACGTATGTTTGCTTTAACGTGAAAATGCTTCTCCTCCGATTTTCTGAGTAACATAGGAGGCTACTTCAAAAAGTTCGTGGAAAATGGAACAGAGAGACAAGTGTATCTGGGGCAAACATTCCGAGATCCATGCAGAGTTTTTCCATACATGCATTTCCCACGGACTTCCCGAAGACCTCACACAGACATAGCAGAGGTGCGTGCCCGAGAGCTCCTGGGTGCCCGGGGAGCTGGAGCTGGGGCCCAGGGACCGACGACGCTCAGCACAGTGGGAAAGCACGCTCCTGCGGTCTGCCCCGTGCTCCCGCGCCATGTGCTCGCGGCTTCATCACTCACGATGACCCCACGCCTGCACATCCTCTAGGTCTTTCTCTGGCAAACACAGCCCACAGAGGCTGGTGCTGTGGTGCAGTGGGTAAAATCACTGCCTGCAATGCTACAGTATCCCATATGGGCGCCGGTTCGAGTCCCGGCTGCTCCACTTCCTATCCAGCTTCCTGCTAATGCACCTGGGAAAGCAGCCGAGGACAGTGCAAGTCCTTGGGCCCCTGCACTCATGTGGGAGACCCGGAAGAAGCTCCTGGCTCCTGGCTTCAGATCAGCTTAGCTCTGGCTGATGCAGTCATTTGGGGAATGAACCAGTGAATGGAAGACCTCCCTCTCTCTGTCTCTACCTCTCTCTGTAACTCTTTCAAATAAATAAAGTAAATCTTAAAAAAAAAAAAAAAATCCCTTCTACCAAAGGTAGAAGTATAAAAAAATCACTTTTTATTGGAAAGAACAGCTTTGTTGGCTGTGGGATTCTTTGCTCAGATAATTTCTGGCTTAACCACTGACACATGAAATTAGAATCACATTTTCTAAAAATATTCTTCGTTATTTTTAGTAATGGGTGACTGATTAGTATGCTAATTTGAACAGTTACATAATCGACCACTTTAAATGCAAAGAAGTGGAAAACCATTATAAATGAAGTGTTGCGACTTGGGCTAATTTTTGTTGGCCATTTGGTTTCCAATGAGTGAGAGAAGCTGTAACAGGCCCAGCGGAGTGTTAGTGGTTATTGTGGACCGGAAGGGAAATTAATGGAAGCAGCATCTCCAAAATGTGCATGGTTCCCATGTCCCCAGTACCGCACCTCGAGTCTATTTCCAGGATCAGAGCCCACGTTATAAATAACTTTCCCTTTCTAAGTAAAAGAGGAGGCGAGTTTTAGCATCGCCTGAAACTCTAGCCACGGCTTTCTCCCCAGGCCAGCTGGGGGCTGGGGGTTGGAAAAAGGATAATTTTGTGACATAGTTCCAACTGATGTCTTAGAGTTTGTATTCAATCGTTCACATAAAACCAAACTGGAAGAGGGGGAATGAGATAAAATGTTTGTTATAACAGGGCCAGGGGGACCTGGTCACTGCCCAAAGGGAGGGAAAGGACAGCCCAGGCCAGGGGCTGCAGCTGTGCCCTGCCTTCCTAGCTCTGTCGCTGGGGATCGTGGGTTATGGCAAAAGGTGATGGTGATGCTGGGGAGGTGTGATGGTGGGGAGGGGTGAGGGTGGGAGGGTGACAGTGGGAGGCAGTGACTGTGGGGAGGGGGTGACTGTGGGGAGGGGGTGATGGTGGGGAGGGGGTGATGGTGGGAAGGGGTGATGGTGGGGAGGGGTGATGGTGGGGAGGGGTGATGGTGGGTAGGGGTGACAGTGGGAGGTAGTGACTGTGGGGAGGGGGTGATGGTGGGGAGGGGTGAGGGTGGGAGGGAGTGAGAGTGGGAGGATGGGAGAGGGGAGGCAGTGATTGTGGGAAGTGTGTGATGGTGGGGAGGGGGTGATGGTGGGAGGGCCTGAGGGTGGGAGGGGTGACAGTGGAGAAGGGGTGATGGTGGGAGAGAGTGATGGTGAAAAGGTGTGATGGTGGGAGGGGTGAGGGTGGGAGGGTGTGACAATGGGAGGGGTGAGGGTGGGAGGGTATGACGGCGGGAGGGAGTAAGGGTGAGAGGGAGTAAGAGTGGGAGGGAATGAGGGTGGGAGGGAGTGACTGAGAGGGGGTGAGAGTAAGAGGGAGTGATGGTGGGTGGGGAATGATGGTGGGAGGGGGTGAGGGCGGGAGGGTGTGACAATGGGAGGGGTGAGGGTGGGAGGGCATGACGGCGGGAGGGAGTAAGGGTGAGAAGGAGTAAGGGTGGGAGGGAGTGAGGGTGGGAGGGAGTGACTGAGAGGGGGTGAGAGTGAGAGGGAGTGATGGTGGGTGGGGAATGATGGTGGGAGGGGTGATGGTGGGAGGGGTGATGGTGGGAGGGGTGAGGGTGGGAGGGTGTGACGGCGGGAGGGAGTGACGTGACAATGATGCCACAGCAGTGGTGATGGTACAGGAGCAGTGACATCCCTCCCTCTCACTCAGGTACCCCAGGAGTTAGCCCAAGGCTGGTGTCGAGAGAAGGATATCCCCTACCTTGAAGTCAGCGCCAAAAGCGACATCAATGTGGGGCAGGCCTTTGAGATGCTGGCCAGTCGGGCTCTGTCGAGGGTGAGTAGCTGTGGCGGTAGCACCTGCTGCTGCCTGGGGTGGGGCTGGAAGGAGCTTGCAGAGAACAGGTGGGGTCATCCTCCTTTTTTTTTTTTTGTTTAAGATTTATTTATTTATTTATGTGAAAGAGTTACACAGAGAGAAGGAGAGGCAGAGAGAGCGAGAGCGAGGGAGAGAGAGAGAGAGAGAGGTCCTCCATCCGCTGTTTCACTCCCCCAGTGGCCGCAGTGGCCAGAGCGGTGCAGATCTGAAGCCAGGAGCCTCTTCCGGGTCTCCCACGTGGGTGCAGGGGCCCAAGCACTTGTACCATCTTCCACTGCTTTCCCAGGCCACAGCAGAGAGCTGGATCAGATGTGGAGCAGCCGGGACTTGAACCTGAGCCCATATGGGATGCCAGCCTGCAGGCGGTGGCTTTACCCGCTACGCCACAGCGCCGGCCCTGGGTCAGCCTCTTAGCAGGCTGCTGAAAGGGCTCAACAGAACTCCAGCTCTGGAAGCCCGGGAGTCAGAGGGACTGCTCTGGAGTGTGTACCTGGTGGTCCCGCTGGTTATCCTAAAAACTCCAGTCCAGTTGCTCATGCCGCAGACCCTAATTTAGTTAGGGTTTGAGACGTGAGCATCTAATCCAGTCCTCACTGGTGGGAGAGAAGCGCCATGGTGCCACGCGTTTGTCCCAGTGGGACAGCGAGGTTGTGGGAGTCGCTGACCTCCTGTGGTCAAACCGTGAAGATCCGTGGACCCCTGTGTGCCCCGGCTCCACCAGCACCTGCTGGGTGATCAGATGAGCCAGGCCCAGTGCTGGGCTCCGGGGACCCTCGCTCTCAGGAGAGGGGGCCGTGTGAGTGACTGAAACACAGCTACTGCATGGTGGGACAGGAGCTGGCGACCGGGCGCACGGAGAGGCGCACACTCAGCCCCCACGGTCCGGGCAAGGCGGGGGGAGCTCGCGGCAGGTGGCTGAGAGCAGTGGCAGGGTTTCAGCGCTCTGATGGGGGTGTGGGAGCTCAGAAGAGGGCCCGGCAGATTGATACGGGGTGGGGGGCTCAGCCCGTTCCACTGGTCTGCGAGTAGTCAGGGTGGGCTCCCCAGAAGAGGGGAGAGCAGATTGTGGCAATGAGTCAGCGTGGAGTCAGCGCGGGGGCCGCGAGCACTGACAGTGGGAGGTGGGAGGTCTCCCCTAAGCGGAAGCACCTGCTGTTGTCGTGGTGGTGACTGGTCTGTCCGGCCCTGTGCCACCAGCTTTGAAGGACAGAAGTACCGCCCGCGACGGAGGCAGGGGAGAGGACTGGCGCCTGCCACCCGCACACCTTGGGGGCTGGACCCCAGGGCTGCCCCGGGGGCTGGGCTGCTGCCTCTCCTCTGGCCCGCAGCTCCTCCAGCTTGGATTCAGACAGAAGCAGCAGGTGTCTGCCTCTCAGTGCACAGGGGAGAAAGGTGGCTTTACCGCAAGGTCACTGAACAGGCTCCCCTCAGGCAGGTGCCCGGACCTCCTGACCTCACAGGGTGATCGGTGCTCAGTACTCCTCCACGTGCTGACCTCATTGGGTGATCAGCTTAGTACTCCTCCACATGCTGACTTCACAGGGTGATCGGTGCTCAGTACTCTTCCACATGCTGATCTCACGGGGTGATTGGTGCTCAGTACTCCTCCATGTGCTGACCTCACAGGGTGATAAGTGCTTAGTACTCCTCCATGTGCTGACCTCACAGCGTGATTGGTGTTTAGTACTCCTCCACATGCTGACCTCACTGGGTGATCAGTGCTTAGTACTCTTCCACATGCTGACCTTACAGGGTGATCGGTGTTTAGTACTCTTCCATGTGCTGACCTCACAGGGTGATTGGTACTCAGTACTCCCACATGCTCACCTCATGGGTGATCAGTGCTCAGTACTCCTCCACAGGCTGGCCTCACAGGGTGATCGGTATTTAGTACTCCTCCATGTGCTGACCTCATGGGGTGATTGGTGCTCAGTATTCCCACATGCTGACCTCATGGGTGATCAGTGCTCAGTACTCCTCCACATGCTGGCCTCACAGGGTGATCGGTGTTTAGTACTCCTCCATGTGCTGACCTCATGGGGTGATTGGTGCTCAGTATTCCCACATGCTGACCTCACAGGGTGATCAGTGTTTCGTATTCCCCCACATGCACAGTACTGAATGCAGAGTCCCAGGAAGCTCCCATCTGCCCACAGACAGCGTCTGGGTGCGGAGAGCATCTGTAGTACCCAAATTCTGTCCTCCCTACTGTGTTGGGGCTGAGTTAACACCTTCCCCGTGGTGCTGACTTTGAAGACATGGTGCCCTTCGCAGATGGTAGCTCGTCTGCTAGGCTTTTCTAAAACATTCTTGCCAAAAGCAGGGGTGGCGGCCCCAGGCCAGTCCCCTGCGCTGATCAGAAGGTGGGAGTCACAGGTGCGGTGCTGCCCTCAGGCTGGACAGCATCTGACCTCTGTCCCAGCGCTCTCTGCGGGGGCGGGGGCTGGGCAAGACCAGCGAGTCACCGGGCCTCCGTTTCCTCTTCCTTAAGAGGAAGTGCATCCTGGGAGCTGTCAGGCTAGGGCGAGGTGCAGACCTCGTAGGCTCAAGGTCAGGGGCGTGCGACATTTGTGTGTGGACCGTCAGAGTGAGGTCTGGAGCTGACTCGGAGGTGCTGGTGGCTGGGGTGGCCGAGGGCACCTGCTCAGAGCAGCGGCATGGGTGGGGTTAGGAAGGGCCATTCGCAATGTGCAGGTGGACCTGGGAGGCCACTGAGGGTGCGAGCGAGAGGGGCAGAGGGCAGAGAGAAGGGCAAGGCCAGAGGCCCAGACGTGAATCCAGGCTCTGCCTTTAGCCACCTCCAGGCTCTGCCTTTAGCCACCTCCAGGCTCTGCCTTTAGCCACCTCCCAACCCACCGCTGCCCCCTCTTTAAAGCAGCTTCCCAGGGGTTCAGCACAGAGGAGGCACTGATGGGGAAAGGCGGCTGTTTGTAGGTGGAAGGGACGCACGGGGGCGTCCAGCGGAGGAATTCCCTGCTGCAGAGACCATGGCCCAGGCTCCGGCGACGGCGAGGGAGGCCGGAGCTGGCCAGGGCACTTGGGACAGAACCCTGGGGTGGGGTGCGGTCAAGTGCACGAGAGAAGGCAGCGGAGCCCTCCAGCTGGCCGCACTATCTCTAATGTGGCAAGAGGAGGGGCGATGGGTTAGGGACGCCCTGAGCCACGACAGGGAGCTGGGGAGTGAGCAGGCCCTCTGTCAGAGAAAGAGGCCTCCTTCCTGGAGGGTTAGTGGGACAATCACATTGTCTAGGAGGGAAACCAGTGGGCTAGCAGCTGCTCCGTGAAGTTACTGCACCCTGAGGAGGTCACCGGGGTGCATGGCCTAAAGGAAAGCCTGTGAGGTGACAGGTAGGACTCCCAGGGTCACAGCCTCACTGAGGCTGCACGAGCCGGACCCTACCTGGATGACAAGCAAGCTGCCCAGGGGCCCGAGCAGAGGATGGCACAGGAAACCAAGGTGGGGGCTTCCCTGGGGCTTCCTGGGGACAGACTTCCCGTTGCAGAGCACAGACCGCTCCCCAGTTTTTCCTATTCAAATGCATGCAGGGGCTGGCGTGGAGTGCCTGGGTTCGATACCCGGCTCCGCTCCACACTCCAGCTTCCTGCTAGGGCAGACAGAAGAGCCAGGGGGCGATGATTCCAAGCAGCTGGGGCTCTGCCCCCGACGTTGGAGACCTGGGATGAGTTGCCAGCTCCTGGCTTTGGCCCAGCCTTTACAGGCATCTGGGAAGTGAGTCGATGGATGCTCTCTCCCTCTCAAATAAAAAAAAGTTAAGGGGGCCAGCACTGAGGTACAGCGGGGTAAGCAGCCTCCTGCCATGCCACCAGCCCATATGGGCACTGGTTCCAGTATCAGCTGCTTCACCTTCGATGCAGCGCTCTGCTGTGGCCTGAGAAAGCAGTGGAAGATGGCCCAAGTGCTTGGGCCCCTGCACCCACGTGGGAGACCCAGAAGAGGCTCCTGGCTCCTGGCTTCAGCATGGCCCAGCCCCCGACATTGCAGACATTTGGGGAGTAAACTAGCAGCTGGGGGATCTGTCTCTCCCTCTTTAACTCTGCCTTTGAAAGAAAGAAAGAAAGAAGGAAGGAAGGAAGGAAGGAAGGAAGGAAGGAAGGAAGGAAGGAAGGAAGGAAAGAAAGGAAGGAAGGAAGGAAGGAAGGAAGGAAGGAAGGAAGGAAGGAAGGAAGGAGAAAGAAAGAAAGAAAGAAAGAAAGAAAGAAAGAAAGAAAGAAAGAAAGAAAGAAAGAAAGAAAGAAAGAAAGAAAGAAAGAAAAGGAAGGAAGGAAGGAAGGAAGGAAGGAGAAAGAAAGAAAGAAAGAAAGAAAGAAAGAAAGAAAGGAAGGAAGGAAGGAAGGAAGGAAGGAAGGAAGGAAGGAAGGAAGGAAATCTTTTTAAAAGGAAAGAAAAGAAACGCCCTAAAGACTTAAAAAAAATTCCACAATAAGCTGTGTGTGTACTGTAAGAGCTGTGTCACAGCACAGACATCACAGCGCCCTTCACAACTGTGTATACAACTGGGGATCCTTGTTACCCAAGACATTGTCACACTGTGCCTGACCGAGTGTTCTTTTCCTTTAAGAGATTTATTTATTCATTTGACAGGCAGAGGAACAAAGGGTGGGACGGATGGAGAGATCTTCCATCCACTGGTTCACTCCCCAAATGTCCGCAATGGCCGGGTCTGGGCCAGCTGAAGCCAGGAGCCAGGAGCCCCATCCGGGTCTCCCACGTGGATGGCAGGGACCCAAGGACTTGGGCCATCTTCTGTTGCCTTCTCAGGTGCACTGGCAGGAAGCTGGATAGGAAGTGGAGCAGCTGGGACTAGAATTTGCACTCTGATGTGGACGCCGGCATTGCTAGCGGCCGCTTACCCCGCTGTGCCACAATGCTGGCCCCAGCCTGTGTATCCTAATTTAGAATTATAATAATTCAAAAGGATTTCCTAAGGGATAGTCGAGGCCCACTAGCTAGACTTCTAGGGGCAGCTGGTGCTCTGCCGGCCCAAGCCCTCCCAGGCAAGGGTCAGAATAAGAGGCTAGCCAAGAAACAAATGCCAGGAGCTAGTGCCCCTCCCAGGGCCAGTGACGGCTCAGTCTGGGGTGGCGTGAGCGACAGGGCGACAGGGCACCCTCTCAGGGGCCGAGGAGAGCCTCTGAGATCAAGGAAGCAGCCAGAAAGGCTGACACCAGCTCCCGGGGCCCAGGGCCACAGGAGTTAAGGGTGTGGTTGGGATCTCCTGTGCTGCCAAGCAGATAAAACCAGAGAGAAGACACGACCCCAGAGCACCCAGCACAGATGTGCGTGGCACGCGGGAGGCTCTGCCCCGCTCCGGCTCATCACCGCAGCTGGAGCCACTGGCCCGCGCTCCCCAGGGCCATGCACAGGAACCCTGCAGCCGGCGAGACCTGGGCGGGGGGCACACGGGGCCCCTCCAGGAAGCGAGGTTCCAGCCCATGGGAGCCATCGCCTGGGAAGTCCTTGCCCCCAGTGCCCTGAGCCTGAGCCAGAGGCTGGGCTCCTGCTGAGAGGAGAGCTGGTGGGGGCGATCAGACAGAGCAGGGCTTTCTCTGTGCCTCGGTCGGGGCTGGAGAGAGGCCGGGGTGGCAGAGGGGGCAGGGGGAAGAGGCAGTGGGGGTGTCGGGCTGTCAGCGGGGGGCGTGCCCTCCCTCATCTCTGCCTGAGCCCAAGGGTTGCCTCACAGGTCCCTCTGGGAGTGGAGAATGATGGGACCTGGGAGGAGCCCTGAATCCAGACCCCAACGGCCTGGGCTCCTGGGGAGAGGCTGGAGGGGCTCCTGGGGGGTGGGGGGCATGATTTCCTGCCTGGGGAGGACATGCGAAGCCAGGCGCAGCGGTGGCCTTGGCACGCGGGGACACTCGCACTGACCGGCTGTCCCTTCCCCAGTACCGCAACATCCTGGAGAGCCACCTCACCGACTCCATCAAGCTCTCGCCCCACCAGGCCCGGAGAAGATGCTGCTGACTCCCGCACCGACACGGCCGGCCGCGGGCCTGGCCCCTCCACTGGAGCGCAGGTGACACCAGACAGCAGCCCCCCAGCCTGGCGGGCTGAGCCAGAACCCTTGACCCCTCGGCTGGACCCAGAACCAGGGAGGCCACAGCTGGGCCTGGAAGGTCACAGCCAACATCCGGACCCTGGAGGAGACACAACTCCCTGAGTGGCCCCAGACGGCACACCTCAGCAGAGGCCAGTCCTGCCAGCTCCTGGGCCTGACCTCCCTGTCCCTGCACCTCCCACCCCAAAGCCATGAGCACGGACGGCAATGTGGCTCGGCCGCCCTCGGCAACCAGAACAAGGGTTGAGGCTGTGCACCCCACGTGCGGGGCCTGCCCCAGCGCCCAGCAGGGAAGCCGGAGAGCCCACTCTGCTCTTTGCAGAAGGGATTGGAGAGGCCCAGAGCAGGCCACCGGGCGGGCGCTCGCGGGCATTCCTCCTTGCTGGGTGCTCGGCAGCCCACATGCGTGTCTCAAGGCTCAGTTTTCTCCTCTGTGAAATGGGGTGAATGTGTGGTTCTGAGGCCCAGAGGCTGTACTGGATCTCGGTTGCTGCTGATGCGCACGCCTGCTTCTTCTGCACGTTTTTCTGAGCACCCGCCACCTCCGACGCCCTAAGGTCCAGGGACGAACCACACAGGCGAGGGAGCGGGGGCGGGGCGGCAGGCAGGGAGTCTAAACAGGGGTTTGGAGACAGCATGTAAAATGAGAGCTAGAGAACGAGAAGGCAGGTGCCACCCGGGAGCCGGAGGAAGGTGCTCAGCGAGAGAAAGGAGCAAGAGCCCAGGCCCCGAGGTGAGGGCCAGGAACAGTGAAAGGGCGTTCCTTTGTGGGGGGGGGGGGGGCAGGAAAACCGCTCGGCGCCCCCTGGACGCGCCTTGCTGTTCTACGGTTCAGCCACCAGAGGGCAGCAGTGCCCCTTCTCGGCCAGGCTGAGCTCACGGACCCTGGCGGAGCTGCTAGGGCGCGTTGCTGACCTCAGGACAGGAGAATCCCAGTTTCTTAAGCTTCGGAAGAAATGGGCAGAAACTGCAGTGCGTGTGATTCAGGAAAGAAGCCAGCTCTGACGGTGGCAGGCAGGCAGGCACTGGAAAAAAGTGTAAGGGCACGATCTGCTGCTGCTGGACAGAGCGGCCACGCTGGCCCGTGGGGGCCTCCAGTGGCCAAGTCCATGCCCACCAGCGAAGGCGCTCTCAGCTCCAAGGCGAGCTGGCGAGGTCACCTGTGAGGGCCCCGTGTCATCCGACTCCAGATATGAGGGGAGAGCAGCATGGAGGGGGCGGAGGGCCCACAGGGGCAGACTGGAGCTCACGTCAGGGTCCCAGAGGCGGTGGCGTGTCCTCGTTGGGGTGGCTTCCTGCTCGTCACCCGGGGCGCTGGGAGCCGGATGTGCCGCGGCTGGGTGTGCTCACTGTGCACAGCGCGTCCTAAGGCGCCGTTTCACTCTATCCAGCTTCAGTTACCCGTGGTCGTCTGGGCAGCGGTGTGGATGGAAAAGTCCAGAAATAAATGATTCAACACTTGCCACCTGTGCGCTGCTCGCAGTGGCAGTGAGCCATCTCGCCCTGTCCTGCTGTCTCTCTCCCAGGGGTCGCGAATCGTGTCTCTGTCCAGAGTGTCCACGCTGTCTACACTGCCCGCCCGCTAACCACTCAGGCTCGTTCTCTGTCACCAGGTGGCCCATCTGGGCACTGAAGTGTGGGTGTTCCAGTCACCTCGATGCGACGGCCAGAGGCTGCGTTGGGTGCCTCATCAAGCACGCACGGGTGGCCATGCCCGGCACATGAAGGCTCTGGAGGTCGCACTCACGTACCGGTCATTCCTGTGCTTGGTCATACATTAAACTGTATCCTAGATCCGTGTGCATGGGAGAGACCGTCTCTGCTGGGATAGGATCTGATTCTATCCATGGTTTCAGGCATCCCCTGGGAACAAGGGGGGCCCCTGCATTCAGTTTTTTTTTAATTTATTTGACAGGTAGTTATAGACAGTGAGAGAGAGAGAGACAGAGAGAAAGGTCTTCCTTCCGTTGGTTCACTCCCCAGATGGCCGCAACGGCCGGAGCTGCACTGATCGGAAGCCAGGAGCCAGGTGCTTCCTCCTGGTCTCCCAAGGGGTGCAGGGCCCAAGCACTTGGGCCATCCTCTACTGCCCTCCCCAGCCAGAGCAGAGAGCTGGACTAGAAGAGGAGCAACTGGAACTAGAACCCGGCGCCCATATGGGATGCCGGCGCCACAGGCGGAGGATTAACCAAGTGAGCCACGGCGCAGGCCCCGCATTCAGTTTTTAAAGAACCCCATTGCCATGGTTCAAAACGCAAAGCCTACAAAAGAGTAGACAGGAGGCAAACTGGGACTGGCCACACCGCGGGCAGGGCTCAGCACGCATGGAAATCTGGGTCCCCCCGCTCTGAAGTCGTGAGGGACTTAAGGACATGCAGAGCTGGTGGGGGAGAAGGAGCCCCCAGGCCTGGAGCCCGTCTCCCCCCAGCCCACCCTCTCCGGCCTCAGGCTCACACGCGGCAGCTTCAGAGAACCGGGCCGGCAGGCCCAGGCCACTTCCACAGCAGCGTGGTGGGCTTCAGAGAACCGGGCCAGCATGTCCAGGCCGGCCCCAGCACGGCCCTGCTCTGCGCTCTGCCAGGAGAGACAGCGGAGCGTCCGGGCCAGGACTCCGGAGACACCTGCCCTTGGGGCTTGGACAAACAGAGCCACATCTTACACACCTGGAGGCTGGGCCAGGCCAGCCTGGGGGGATCTGGGGAGAGGCCCAGGGCTCCCGCCCAGCAGAGCTCCTGACCTGACCCTCGGGGTCATGCAAGCAGCCTTGTCCCCAGACACAGGGTACAGGCCACAGAGCAGCCAGGCTGGCAGTGATGGCCAAAGTGACAGAGGCAGCGGGCCGGGCTGCCCCATGACGCCAGGGCCCGGGCAGGAAGTGAAGCTCAGGTGGAGGGCATGGCCTGTGCCATACAGCGTGTGTGTAGGGGGTGTGGTACAGGAATGTATGGTCTGTGGTATACAGTATGTGTGGTGTCTGTTTGGAATATGATGTATGGTGTGTGTGGTGTGTGTAGCATGTGGTATGTGGTGTTTGTTTTGTGTGTGGCATGTTATGTGTGGTGTGTGGTATGTGTAGTATGTGGTGTGTATTATGCGTGTTATGTGTGTGGTGTATAGTATGTGGTGTGTGTAGTATGTGTGTTATGTGTGTGGTGTGTAGTATATGCTGTGTGTTTTATGTGGTGTGTATCATGCGTGTTATGTATGTGGTGTGTGTAGTATGCATGTTGTATGTGGTGTGTAGTATATGCTGTGTGTTTTATGTGGTGTGTATCATGCGTGTTATGTGTGTGGTGTGTATAGTATATGGTGCGTGTTGAGGCTGTGTGTGAGGGAGACAGGAGCACTGAGATGCCACGTGTCAACCCCAGGGAGCGCAGGAGCAGATGAGGGTGGGGTGGGGCTAGAGACTCGCCCACAGCCTTACTTGTGTGGTGGCCCCCGCAGAGTAGGGTATCAGCCCATTTCCCAGAGGAGAGAACTGAGGCCTCCCCCCACTCCCCCCATAGGCAGCCAAGTGCTGCTAATGCCACCCTGTCCTGATCTCTTACCCTCGCTACAGCAGGCCCAGGTCCTGGCCCTGTCCCGGCCCCTCCGTCCACACAGCACACCCAACGGACAGCCACTGCGGCTCCCACAGCTGCCCAGGGCCCCTCTTACCTCCTGCCTGGCTGCTGAGGGCACCCTGGCCAGACACCGGCCCCGCTCTGGCCCTCCCCCTCCCCCGCCCCCTGGCTACACACCCCCTCCGCTGTCCGACCCAGTGTTTCCTCCAGTAGCTCCCCACCCCGGCACCCCGCTTCTCCGTTCGCCCGAGGCTAGAAGTCAGCTCCCAGGCGGCGGAGCCCTGGGCGGGGGTCCCCTGGGTTTTATTCACTGTGGCGCCCCTGGGCCCACAGCAGCACCTGCCGAGGGCTGGGAACTGGCAGCCAGCACTGGACCGCAGGGCTTCGTCACTCTGCTCTTCCAGAAGGCGGGGCCTGCCTCGAGTCACCATGGTAACTGTGGCACTCGCGTGGGGACTGGCATGCAGCAGGCGATAAATAAATATCCGTGGGATGTCACGGGAGCCTGCAGAGCTGTCCCACGTAAGGACGAGGACATGGTCCTTGGACGACACGGATGGGACACCCAAGAAGCAGCATGACGGGAAAAGGCAATGGTGGAATCGAGTGTGTGTGAGAGTGTGTGTGAGTATGTGGGGGTGTGTGTGTGAGTGTGGGAATGTGAGTGTGTGTGTGACTGCATGAGTGTGACTGTGTGTGAGTATGAGTGTGAGTGTGTTGGGTGTATGTGAGAGTGTGTAAGTGTGTGGGGGTGTGTGACTGTGTAAATGTGTGGGGGTGTGTGTGTGTGTGACTGTGTGGGGGTGTGTGTGTGTATGTATGAGTGTGAGTGTGTGTTTCCGAGTGTGTGTGTGTGCAAGTGTGAGTGTGTGTGCGTACATGCCCGGGGCCTCTGGCATGGCAGACCCCGCCCGCATATCAGAGTGCAGGGTTGGAGTCTCAGCTCCGTTCATACTCCAGCTTCCTGCAGATGCACACCCTGGGAGGCAGCAGGCGGTGGCTGCAGGATTTAGGCTCCCGTCACCTGTGTAGGAGACCTGGATGGAGTTTTGGGCACATGGATGGGGTCTCTCTGTCTCTCTGTCTCTGTCTCTTACATAAATAAAATGAATTTTAAAAATAACAGGAGGCTTACGTAAGACTCCATGTTTGCTTTTAGGGAAGGAAAACTCTAGGAGGCAGAGCCCTCTAAGAGCGGCTCTGCTTCAGGGGAGGGGCAGGCGGGGGGCAGCTGGAGCAGGAGGAAGGCTCTTCCCTGTGTAAGGGTAAGAGGGAGGGCGAACAGCAGGGAGGGGGCCAATCCAGCCAGGACCCAACCACTCCGCTCGGTCACACCACGTGGCCTGGCATCTGTGGCCGATGGCAAGAGGACACGGGCTTAAAAACGTCTCCCACACCCACCTGCTCTGGCTGTGATGGCGAGCCCCCACATGGAACGAGACGCCCTCGCTCTTTCCCGGTCCTCCGACTTGTCAGTCCATTAGAGCAAGTGCTGCCACCTTCAGAGGCCCCGTCTGCAGATAAGCAGTCAGGTGCGTGCCCTGCCCCGCGGAACGCCATGTGAACAGCTGTGCCGCGGGGCGCTGTTGCCCAAGGTGAAACCCAGGGTCGGCCAGCTGGTCGACACCTGGGAGCCCCACCCCTCAGCCCATGCTGGCTGTAGTGGGTCAAATGCACCACCTCCAGGCCCCAGGACTCGGCCCACACAAGCCCCTCAGGGGCATCAGGGGTCAAGATCGCGATCTCTTTTTGATCGCATTGTTTGTAACAGAAAATGCCGAAACAAAGCCGAGAAACCGGAAATGACCTAACCGACTGTCTACCGGAAAATGGATAAATAAAATTACATTCAAACAGTGGGATTTCACAGCCGTGGCAATGAATAAGCTGAAGACACGCATGTCAGCCGGGTGAGTCTCAGAAGCCTATGGTGGGAGAAATGTACAGCTGAACACGGAAGTGACGTTCAAAGCCAGGCAGAAACCAGCGCACCTGTGCGCGTAAGTAACAGAAACGACCGGAGACTGACCAACCCATTTAGATGGTTTAGGTGGTGGTTCCCTTGGCGTAAGGGTTAGGGTGTGAGGGAAGCAGACAAACAAAAACGGGCGAGGCATCCAAGGCAGCTGGACCGGGTCGCCTTTGCTGGAAAGGGTCCACACCTCCAGGTGTGCTGTAAGGTCACGGGCAGCCCTTTTATTGGACGCTGGTTCAAATCCCAGCTCCTCCACTTCCAATCCAGCTCCCTGCTAGGTGGCCTGGGAAAGCAGTGGAAGATGGCTCAAGTCCTTGGGCCCCTGCATCCATGTGGGAGGTCCCAGGTGAAGTTCCTGGCTCCTGGCTTCAGATCAGCCCAGCTCCAGCCGTTTCAGCCATGTGGGGAGAGAACCAGTGGATGGAAGATCTTTCCCTCTGCCTCTCAAATAAATAAAATAATCTTTAAAAAAACAAAACACAATTCCAAGGAAGCTGTCGTAGGATTCACTGTCCCTCACCTCCTGCTCCTTGGTGCTGGGTCCATCCCTCTGTCCCGTGCACTCGCTGTTTCACAGTTGGTCGCAAGTCTCTGTGCCATTTAATAACCGGATCTTTGATTGCAGGTACAGGTGCAGTGCAGAGAAAGGAGAAGCAAAGGTACCACCAGCGGTATTAACAGTTGCTGTTCACGGAGACACTATTAGTGCCAGGCATTACCAGACAATTAACACAACGCTGACGGTCATTTCAATATAGAAGTGATCGTCATCCCAGCTCTCAGAGGGACGGGGCCCACGGCCTTCCACCAGCGAGCGGCAGAGCCTGGCGTCTTGGACTCCATCACCAGCCTCAGGCTCAGCCGTGCTCATTCCACAGATTTCCTGAGCCTGGAAGTCTCAGCAGGTGCTGGAGACGCAGAGCTGGAAACGGCAGGCGGGGACCCTGTCCATACGGAAGAGAGAGCGAACAAGCCACCATGTCGGTAAAACCCGCGCGGATCTGACCCTCTGTGGGGTCCTGTCGGAGTGGGGAGGTGAGGCAGGGCCTGCGGTGGGGACCTCAGAGCTCAGCTGGTGCAAAGAAGCGGAGCTTCAGAGCCCTTAGAGGAAGCCCCGCGAAGGCAAAGGCCCTGGGAGTGGTGTCCCAGCAGGAGGCAGCCGGAGGGGAGGAGGAGGGGTGGGAAGAGAAGGTGGGCCCACCCCCACCGTGGGGGAGCATGGGGGACCCACTGAGCTCTCCAGGTGGCAGGGGCGTGTGATCTGGCGTCTGTTAGAGGATGTTCATATTAGTGATTATTTAAATAGCACTGGAGTTTGCTAAAATGATGACACTCTGGGCTTTTTGAACTTGTTTAGTAGGGAGAAGAGGAGACAGCCAGAGATGGGGGCAGGGGAGGTGGGGCTAGTGGGAACAGAGAAAGTGACTCAGCCGCACACAGCTTCTGCAGGTGTCTCCCTTCAGCCTCATTTATCTAGATCAATGCTAATTAGCCGCAGGTGAAAACAACTAAACAGATTTGCAGGCTTCCATGGTGAGCATCCAATTTCTTCCCCATTCTCTTCCCAGCCCTGGGGGAGGCGGCCCTCATGCTGCGGTTTGGGGCAATACTGGTTGAGCACTTTGGGGGATGTTTCTTTCTTTTCTTCTTTTTTATTTATTTTATTTTTTTACAGGCAGAGTGGACAGTGAGAGAGAGAGACAGAGAGAAAGGTCTTCCTTTTTTGCCGTTGTTTTACCCTCCAATGGCCGCCGCGGCCGGCGCACCGCGCTGATCCGATGGCAGGAGCCAGGTACTTCTCCTGGTCTCCCATTGGGTGCAGGGCCCAAGGGCCCAAGTACTTGGGCCATCCTCCACTGCACTCCCGGGCCACAGCAGAGAGCTGGCCTGGAAGAGGGGTAACCCGGACAGAATCCGGCACCCCGACCGGGACTAGAACCCTGTGTGCCTGCGCCGCTAGGCAGGGGATTAGGCTAGTGAGCCGCGGCGCCGGCCTCTTTTCTTCTTTTTTAAAGATTTATTTATTTATTTGACAGGCAGAGTTAGTTACAGAGGGAAAGATCTTCCATCTGCTGGTTCACTCCCCAAATAGCTACAACAACCAGGGCTGGGCCAGGCCGAAACCAGGAGCCAGGAACTCCATCTGGGCCTCCTCCCATGTGGGTGCAGGGGCCCAAGCACTTGGGGCATCCTCTGCTGTTTTTCCAGTCCATTAGCAGGGAGCTGGATGGGAAGTGGAACAGCCAGGACTTGAACTGGGAATGCCTGCATTGCAGGTGGTGGTTTAACACACTGAGCCTCAGCACTAGTTGGGGCGGGGGGGTTGCCTGTTTCCTAAGATCAGCCCCTTCCCCCAGGGACAAGAACCCAGATTTCTAGGTACAGGCCAGTCTCTGCCAGTTCCTCCCCAAGTCTCTGCACAAATCGGCTGGGGAATCAAGCTCCGTGAGTCTGGGGCCACCCTCCGGGGATGGGAAGGCCAACCCAACCTCCGTGAGCGTGTGAGTAGAAATGATTCTCAGCTCTGGCACGGGGAGTCTCACCGAGAGCTCCCCCGCCCCAACACACACAGCTCCAGGGCCTTGGGAGTCCTGGAACTGCGATGGCGGGAGGGCAGAGGGCACAGCTGGGAACCGGCAGAGAACTCAAACGTCTACACTGCCCCTCTTCTCTAACTCGGACGTCTACACTACCTGCTTTCCCCCCATCCATCGGCACGCTCCCACCCAGCCCTCCTCTCTCCCCTGGAGAACAGACAGACGCAGCTTAGGGGGCAGACAGGGGCCGAGGAAAGGGAGCTCCAAGGAGAGAAACTCTTAGGTAGCAAAAGCATTGAACTTGAAAATTTCTGGAAAACTAAATAACGGCACCTGTGCACATCCCAGAGGCTTCTGCAGATTTTGTCAATCAGCTCTGTTTCTTCCTCTTCCTCTCCAGCCCCACCATCCCGCACCCCCGAGGCATCTGGAGGGGAGGGGACCCTAGCAGAGCCCCCTGTGCTGGAGGAGCTGGGGGCTCCATGCTGCCCCTCCTGGCACCGCAGGCCTCTTCCTGGGCTCTGCTTCACTCCCCTCCCACAAGACACCCCTGGAAGGGACCAGGGAACCCCGTCAGCGACCCCGCCCCGACTTCCCTCGTCACTGGGCAGGACATCTGAGTACCATATTTAGAGATGATGGGCAGGTTTGGGGGAGGGAGGAGCTGAAAATAGACTCATGCAAATATCATCTCTTTATGCTAATCATATGCTAATAAGCTGGTTTCCCTTTCCTTAGCTCCCTGGAGCCAAGAAACAACTTGTTTGCCTGTAGTGGACCCAAAAGAGGCCCAGAAAGAGGGCTTCGGGGAAGGAGAGGGGTGAAAGAGGGGTCTGGCTAGCCCCTGCCCCCATTCCCACCCCAGGCAGTCTGGACCCCCGTGGAGGGCTGTGAGCTGGAGTCCCCCCCTCCCCGTGCCCCTGAGCTTAAAGGACAGGTGCTGTCCCCTCCCCCACGGGGAGTACCTCTCACCACCTCCCTCCACCTGGGGAGAGATTGTCTTCCTCCAGTGCTATTATCTCAGAAGCGGTAACACCCCCGCTGCCCCGCCCAGCTCTTGAACCCTCCTGGCCAGGCCTCTCGCTGAAGGATTAGCTCCTCTTTGGAGCCCACAATAGCCCTCCACGTCCTTTGTGCCTCTGTTTGCTGCAAATATTGAAGCTCTCTCCTGAAACCCATTACAGGCTGCGGGGACAAAGGCTTTCCCTGGGCCTCCAGCACAGAGCCGGGTGCCAGGATGTTCCTCGCTCCCGACCTGCCGCTCACCTGCCTCTTCTTCTCCAGTTACCCCCAGAGGGAGAGGATCCACGATCAGACCCGCATCTCTGTGCCAAGGCAGAGCAGGCTTGCCCAGTGGAGGAGAAGGCAGAAGCCGGGCACCCCGGGAGTGGGCAGGGGGGCATCCCAAGTAGTCGGAAGAGGGAAGGATCAAAGCCAGGCAGCCTAGCTGGAGCTGAGACCACAGCCACAGGTGCGCTGCGCCCCCTTTGCAATCGCGGCTTTGCCTGCTCTGCCTGGAACAGAGCTCTCTCCAGCCTGATTTCCAGTGGCCACTTTTATTCCTAGACTTGTCTCACTGCCTCCTCCAGGAAGTCATCCTTGCCTGCTCAGCACGGACGTGTGGTGTTCTGACTGCCTGCTCGCTTTGGCTTCCCTGCCCTCATCCCACATCCTCACTCCTGAGCCCCAGAAAGCTCATGGTTGTACCCACAACGTGGGGCGCGACCCTGGAACATGGCAGAGAAGTGAATGAAAGACTGAGCAGCGGCTGAGCAGGCCGTGCCTAGCCCTGTGGCCTCAGAATTCCGACTCAGGTGGTGTGTGGTTGTGAAGGGCCCTGGGGTCAGGATTGAGCTCTTCCGTGGCCTTCCATGGACACCTCAGCGGTGCAGGGAGCACTGGGCTGGCATCCGCTAGCTGGGGCACCCAGGGCGAGTCTCTGAGCCAGCACGAGCCTCAGTCTCCACATCTGGCGAATGGGGAGAAGAAAGGTAGAGCCAGAGGACATGGCAAAGAAGCCACGTACAGCTGAGACCCGTGAGGGGGTCCCGGACCCCGGCTCAGGCGAGGGGGGACACAGCAGCTTCTCTGCACATGGCTGCCGCCTTGCGACAAAGGGGGGGACGGGAGGGTCCCGCTGCCAGGCCTGGGTTGGGGTGGGGGCTGTGCCTCTGGGCTGGGAACTACAGGAGGAGGAGGTGTGCGCTGGCCACACTTCCCCGTGTGCCAGCACCAACCCTGTTGAACCCCGCCACTCGCCACTCGCGGGGCAGCTTCCTCATTGCTCTTCACCTCCATGTCCTGCCCTGTGAAATGGAAATAGCTCAGGGCCGCCTCCCGGGGCTGCACCAGCTAACCTGCGTCCCCGCCCGGCCCTCGCACACCCTGGCCTTGGTTCGGGAAACCTCGGAGTGCATCCTCCCGCCTGCAGAGGGAGAAGCTGGGGACGTTCCAGACCTTACCAGAGGCTCCCAGTGACTCAGGGCGCTTCCGACACAGACCTGGGGCGCCCGCCCGAGTCTCTCCTCCCGTTTCCTTGTGTTCCGGGGCCTGACTCATCCTCTCATTACTTTGTGGGTACAACCTCAGGCCACCCTGTGGCTTCTCTCAGTCCCTCCTGCCCCCTTGGGCAGTGCTGGCCCAGAAACCCCTCAACAAATAAACCCTGGGAGGCCTGTGTGCACAGCTGACCCTGCCAAGTGCCCCCAGCTGCGGACAGAGGCCAGAGGCTGGGCAGTGGGGAGCAGGGCTGAGGGTGTTCGGCGGGGGGGCGGGGGCTCAGGCCCCCTAGCCCCGCTGGTTTGCAGTTCTGAGCAGGAGCTTTTACCAACGACGCGGTCAGAGCCCCAGGGGCAGCGCTGGCAGCTCCGAGCTTGGCTATGTGACAAACCTTTGAGTCATATGGAAGGAGGCTCCTGTGGCAGCCTGTGTGAACCTGGCAGCCGGGCGGCGCCTGCCCCTTGTCCCTGCCTGGGCGGGGGAGGGGCACTGGATGGAGAGCTTGCCCCCCCCCCACCCCCGCAGGCACCTGCCCAGCACTGACTCCGCTCACCGCTTCCCAGCTCTGCTTGGGGGATCCACCCTGTCCATAGGGGGCCGTTTGGACAAGAGCCACCACGCCTGTGGTGCTACCCAGGGATCCACCCTGGATGGGGACAGACGGCGGCTTTCCAGGCACGGGGGACTCTCAGCTCGTGAGGGAGGGGTTTGTGCTCCCTGTTCGTGGCTCTCTCCCCAGTGTGGAGCTAGCACAGCCAGGCACACGGTAGACACCAGCCGCGGGGTGAACTGTCCTCAAATAACACCCTTCTAGACGCTTCCGCAGCCGCCTCTGGGCTGTGTCTGCGTCTCCCTTGCTTGCGTCTCACCTCCGTCCTGCCAGCTCTCGTTCATCTCTGGCTGTGTGGTCAAGAGTCTAATAAATAAACCTCTCCAAGTTCTTGGGCAGCGATAAGGCGCCCCTGAGCCTTTTCTGAAATAAGTAAGCCTAAAAATATCTCTCCTCACTTCCTTGGCGCTCCCCCTGGCCCACCTCCAAGCACTTCCTCAAATTTCCTCTTTGGACCCAAACCCGCACATTCCTGGTTGGCTGTGCCGAGGGAGAGAGCTCTCCTGTGAAGAGGTCGGAGGTGGGGGCGGCGGCGGCACGGGAGGTGAGAAAACAGTTTTCTGGTTCAAGGGCGTCCAGCCAGGGGACGGCCTTCCTGCCCGTGTTTCTGCTCGGTCGGCCAGTCTTATCTCACCGCCACCAGCCCAGGGCCTTCCTGGCACCCTGGGGACCGGTCCCTCCCTAGCAGGGGCGCCGGGAGATGATCTCATGGCACCATTCTAGACTTTGCTGTTCCTCAGAACCCCCCCCCACCCGAGGAGCCCTGCCCTCCAAAAAATGCTGATTCCAAGGACCAGGGTGAGGCCCAGCCAGCCCCCCAGAAGTCACTGGCAGTGCAGGGACACGGCTCCCCGGCCCAGGGCTCTGACGGGAGGGGGCTGGCCCCCGCGTGGAGGCAGAGATGGGGTCTTGCTGCCCACGTCCAGCAGGAAGCAGGTGGCAGTCAGGACCTTGGATCTGGCCACCGTGGGAAAGTGGGACTCTCTCCCCATTCCCAAGCAGAAACCAGGAGAGAAAGGGCCATGAACTTCCCAGAGAAGAAACCACAGAGCCCGGCCTGGGCGGGCAGGAGTTTCACTCCGTCCTGGGCATGGAGCAGGCAGAGACAGGCTGCCTGGTTTATAAGGAAGTGTGAGTGCTGGCCAAGCGGGACAAAGGCAGGGGGACGGCGGCCTCAGGGACCCGGAAGGCTGTCCAGTGTCCCCCAGCCTCTGCCTCCCTGGCTGCGTGGCGTGGCTCCAGCCCCTGCACCTGACGGTCCAGCTCAAGGCTGCTGAGCTCCCTGGGTCTGAAGAGTGAGCAGCAGGTCTTCCCCGGGCCCCTGCAATCCCTCCAGTCTTGGGACCCCCCATAGCCCTGCAGTCCAGTGTGAGCTGAGCCCACCCACCCCACCGGGAGAGCCCCCTGGAGCTCAGGCTGCTGGTGGTCAGGACTTAGGGTCAGGGAGCCTGGGCCGGGGATCCGGGCTCTGCTGCTTTCTCTTTCCCTCTGCTGTCCTGGGATCGGACATTTGGGAGCCTCAGTTTCTCCATCTGTTAAGTGGGGCTAGCAATCCCACCTCCCGGTGAGGACCAAACAAGACAAACCCAACTTAGGGAAACAGCATCAAGGCAGTGACTCCTGGTCAAGATATCCTCAACCATTGACCTCCTTCCGAGTGGGGCCCGATCCATCAAACACCTGCTCCGCTGGGTGGACACTGCCAGCTCTGCCTCCCTGGCCTTGTCACTCACCCCGACCCTGCTACACACATACTCCCTCCCTCTACTTCCCCATCTCCAAAGCTTCTCTTAGAGCCCAGCCCGTCAGTCTTCTCTCCCCAGCCGGCTCCCACACCTCCCGAGGACAAGGCCCAGGACTGCCTGACCGCCATCCTCCAATGGCCAGCCTCCAGGTGAGTGCAACGTAGGGAAAACCACGCCACGCCTGCATCTCCAAGGCCAACCCTCTCTGGGGACCTGGAAGCCGCATCCGGGAGCATGATAGTGGCCAGAAAATTCGGGTTGGGGCGTCCCAGGACACTGCCAGTGTGTGTCCCCCGTTCCTGTTCGGGGGCTGTGGTGGGAGTGACCCTCCTCGTCACGCTGACCGCTGGCCACGCCTTTGCTCTCACGGTGAGGCTGAGCTTGTTGGTAGCGTTCTAATCCGGCTGCTGTGGAAGGAGGCTCAGGGGGCTCCGGCCTCGCAGCTGGTACCTGTGGAGCCCTGTCCCGGGCGGCCAAGCAGGACAAGCTCTGTCGGAGACCTCGGTACCTTGTGCTTCGCGAGACACCCTTGGCCGAGAGGAGGGGCTGGGAGAGTGGCAGGGTGGGGGAGAGGGGGGACCTCGCTTCATAAACCCCTACTCTTGTGGCATCCAGGAGGGATGCCCCCCACTGTTCCACAAGGCCCTGGCCCATTTTATGTCACTGTAACAAACTACCTGAGGCAGGCTGTGAAGAAAAGAGGTTTATTTAGTCTTAGGGTTCCAGAGGCCCCAGCCCAGGGGCTGCACCCGGCTGTCCTGCTGGCTGGGTCCTGCGGCAGTGCAGGGCATCCCCGGGTGAGAGGGTGTCTGTGTGTGTGTGTGTGTGTGTGCACACGCACATGTGCTTCCTCGGGCCTCTTGTCACAAAGCCACTGCTGTTCAACCTGGGGGCCTCCATCCTCGTGACCTTATCTGACCCCAGTCACCTCCCAAAGACCCCTCCGTACTCATATGGAGTTTCCAGTCTCTTAATACTACGTCAAAGTGGGAATCAGCCCCCAACACAGGAACCCCAGGGGACACCCAAACTGTATCCAAACCATAGCTCTCAGCCAGTGCCGGCTGGCGCAGCTCCGGAGCCAGGTCACACAGAGCTCTTCTGTCCTCTGGTGGTTTCCTCTCGCTGTCATATAACATGGCATGTTATATAAACGTGCCATGGGGCAGACACCTGCTGCAACCGGAACTTGTTCACTCAGTCATTCAGCAAACCCCCAAGAGTGCCAGCCATGGCCCAGGGAAGGTGCTAGACCCTGATGTTGCTGAGTAGGACAGTCCACCAGAGGGTCTGGGGCTCCTAGTGGGGCTGGGGTCCACCCTGGTCCTCAGCTATTGGCCCCTAGCAGGGAGACAGACTCAGAAATAAGAAGTTGGTCATTCCTGTGTGAGCTGCTGAGCTGGGGCTGTGCAGGGGCCCAGGGAGAAATGGGCTAAGTTGGAAACACGGCACAGAGGGAAGTCTGGAGAGAGAGGGGAAAGGGCATTCCAGGGAGCAAAGCTATGGAAACAAACAGCACAGCACACGCTTAGAGAAAGATCTGGAAAGCAGTGTGCCCGACTGGAGCCTTGTTCCTCTATGGGCTCCTGACCGTCGTGCTGAATGTCTCACAGGGACCAAGAACTGCTCTCACACGCAGGAAGGAATATAAGGAATAGAGAGTGGAACTCCAAGAGGCCTGCTGTTTGGGAGCAGAAAGTTGGAGAAGGGGGTGCAGTCACGGGGGCGCAAAGGCGAGTCCCAGCCCCCAGCCCCTCCACCACCACCACTGGGAGAAGCAGCGGGGCTGAGTCTAGCCTCCAGGCAGTGGCTTGTGGTGCTCATTAACTGGTGAGTCCTTCCCCAGGAAGCTGGGGGGGGGGGGTGCCCATCAGCTCAGGCTCCAGGGGGTAAGCAGATCCTTGGGGTCATGGGCCACCCTCCCGTTCCTTCGTGTGGGAGCCGCGCCAGCAGTGGCTCCCTCAGCAGCGTCCAGGGGTCCCAGCCCCCTTCCCAGGGCATCTCTCTCTCTCTCTCTCTCTCTCTGTGTGGGTGTGGGTGTGTGTGTGCGTCCCTGAGTCTTTCCCAGCAAGCATCTCACTCCTTAACCTGGACCTGGGTGAGAATGGCCAGGAATGAGATGCCTGGAGCTCTTTGAACAAGGTCACATGCCAAAAGTGAGAGAGAGAAAGAGAGAGAGAGAGAATAAAATTTCATCTTCTTGACCTTTCAAATGAGTTTCCTGCCAACTTCAGGCTCCAGGCAGTCCCTTGGAGAAGATCCCCCCCCCCCCCCCGTCCTTTGCGGTGGGGGGATGGGGGGAGGGCGGAGCCAGCAAGCTGGGACTGGGGGTGGAGTTTGCTCTCCGCGCTGTCCCCAGGGAGCAGCTACAACAATGCCCAGCCTCTCCTCTGAGGGTGCGAGGCGCTGCCCACCCTCTCCCTGCAGCCTGCCTGTTTGCCTTCTCTTTCCCATGTTCTCTCTGGTTTGGAGGATTTTTGGTCCCTTCCGTAGAGACCCTGGAATGGCCACGAGGGGGTTCCGTGCCAGCGTTTGACGCAGCGGTGTCAGCGGTGTTTTCCTCCGCAGAGACCACAGACCGACGGGGGGTGATCGGCGCCACTGCTCACACCAAGCGCAAGAAGGGAATAGGGCGCCTGGGACCATCACCAAGACCCCTCCTCACCCTAGGGACCCTGAGACTCCCCGCCAAAAACAAAATGAATGAAAGAGCCCATTATTCCGAGGGAGAGCTGGGCCCGGGGCTGAGACCGCACAGGGATCCACTCTCCAGTTGGACCACTGCTCTCCGGCCGTCCTGCCCTCCGGAGCTCGGTGGACGAGGAGCAGCTGCAGGCCCGGGGGACACTCAGCCCGCAGCGACACCCGGTCAAGGCGCGGGGCTTCAGGTTCAGCGCAGAAAGAGCAAGGCGGCGTTCACAGAAGGCGCGATTTTGAAAGTGAGACTGAAGGGCATCATTACCAATCACATCGTTTGTGCCAGAAAACAGAGGAGCAGGGGAAAGAAAGGAGGCGGGATTGGGAGGCGCAGGCCTCCCCTGGCCTAAGCCCCTGCGTCATCCGAGGCGCTTTTACACAACACTCACGACCAGAGAATCCGAAGCACCTAGAGACAAGGCCTCACCATCAGTGTGTCTACTTCTAAAGTACGGCTAAGATGGAGAAACCCAACTGCTGTTTGATGAAGATGGGACTGGGTTGCGGGGGAGGCACTGGAGTGAGGAGGCCAAGGGCAGGCGGCTCTGTGCTTGCTCCTGGTGGCCGCTGACCCCCAGGGAGCTGGTTGAGAACACACAGGGACTCCTCTGCCCACCCCACCCCCCAGTCAGTCTCCCCGGGAGCAGAGGCCATGGCGGGTGGGGAGCCCCTCCCACAACCCAAGGCCCCCTTAGGCTCCTACCAGGTGGAGCCTGGACGAGAGGGATTTCGCTGGTCCTTAAACACACCTGCAGGCCTTTTGTCATTTCTCACCAGTGCCTTAAATGTGCCCCTCACCCTGGGCAGGCCAGGGCCGGTCAGGGACCCCAAGCCCAGGGGATACCATGATCCCCACTCTGGAGCCTGGCTCTACTTGGCAGGGCGGGCGAGGGGCTGGTGCCAAGGAGGCCTGGGTCCCAGGCGCTCCGGGGGATCCTGTGTTAAGTGTATGTACGCATGCATTTTGACCTTGTCACCTCCCAGGCGGGAGGGTGTGGGCGCTGGCACAGGGGTGCCTGCCTCTCCCTGGCCGCAGCTTTTTGTCCCGCAGAGTTTTTGAGTCCGAGGCTTGCAAATCTCCAGCTGCTTTCTAAAGGAGAGCCATGGGTGCGCCTTCCGGCTGCTGTGGGGACCCCAGGGGCCCTGTCCTTAAGGAGCCTTGGGGCACAGGGCTGCACAGCCTATCAGGCAGAGCCGAGATAAAGGGGAGCGAGTCAACACCACAACCGCAGCACCTCGGGAAGGCGGCCAGTTACAGTGTAACTGGCTCTGCGCTAAAGGGCTGCTTATCAGATCCTCTGGTTTTGTTAGGGACGTGGGGGAGAGGGGAGCAAAGAGCCCCAAGTGCCTGCAGTGGGAGGAGCACGCGGGGGTGAGAGGCCAGGGGGGCCCCAAGGTTGGTGCCAGCAAGCTGCCCGCGCCACTCCTGTCTGCGAGCCCAGCCCTGCAGAACAAACGGACTGGCAGCGCCGCGTCGCTGAGCGGGCTCCCGTGGACACGGCTTCCCCGGGCTTACTGAAGCTCCCATCTGGGGCGCTTGAAGGAAGCAGGCTGAGAGGTTCACATCCCACATCAAAGTGCCTGGGCTCAATGCCCCGCCCTAGCTGCTGTGAATGCACACCTTGGGGGGTAGCAGGTGATGGCACTTGGGTCCCTTGGGTCCCTGCCCCCCCATGTAGGAGACCTGAGCTGAGTATGGGCTCCTGGCTTTGGCCTGTTTCAGGCATTTGGGGGAATGAACTAGCAGCAGACGAGAGATCTGTCTCTGTCTTTCAAATAAATACAAATCAATCAATTCATTTTTTTATGATTTATTTATTTATTTGAAAGGCAGAGTTACAGAGAGCCAGAGCCAGAGAGAGAGAGAAAGAGAGAGAGAGAGAGAGAGAGAGAGAGAGAGAGAGAGAGGTCTTCTATCTGCTGGTTCACTCCCCAGTTGGCCGCAATAGCCGGAGCTGCACTGATCCGAAGCCAGGAGCCAGGAGCTTCTTCCAGGTCTCCCACGTGGGTGCAGGGGCCCAAGGACTTGGGCCATCTTCTACTGCTTTCCCAGGCCACAGCAGAGAGCTGGATTGAAAGTGGAGCAGCTGGGCCGGCACCGCGGCTCACTAGGCTAATCCTCCACTGCAGCGCCGGCACCCCGGGTTCTAGTCTCGGTTGGGGCACCAGATTCTGTCCCAGTTACTCCTCTTCCAGGCCAGCTCTCTGCTGTGGCCCGGGAGTGCAGTGGAGGATGGCCCAAGTGCTTGGGCACTGCACCCGCATGGGAGACCAGGAGGAAGCACCTGGCTCCTGGCTTTGGATCGGTGCAGTGCGCTGGCTGCAGCACACCGGCCGTAGCAGCCATTTTGGGGGTGAACCAGCGGAAAGGAAGACCTTTCTCTCTCTCTCTCTCTCTCACTGTCTAACTCTGCCTGTCAAAAAAAAAAAAAAAAAAAAAAAAAAAAAAAAAGAAAGAAAGAAAATAAAAGTGGAGCAGCCAGGTCTCAAACCAGCACTCATATGGGATGCCGGCACTGCAGGTGGCAGCTTTATCCACTACGCCACAGCGCAACCCCCTCAGTTATTTTAAAATTGTTCTTAAAAACCTATGCATCTGAACCTGTGAAGGGTTGATGGACAGATAGAGGGTTGCTGGTGGAGTGGGTATGTAACAAAGCACGCAAGTCAATGTAGAATCTGGGGGTAGGCATACAGTATGCCGTGAAGTCTTTCCATTTTTTCGTATGTTTGAAAGGTTTCATAATAAAATGCGGAAATCCCAGGAATTAAAGTGGCAGAGAATCATCGAAGCCACCTTGGGCCCCCTCGGCCCCCTCACCAGGCCTCTCTTCACTGTTCCAGGCATCCTGGCTGGGCCAGCAGCCGTGGGCTACATCTCCTCACCCAGCGTCCCCACTACCCTAGGCCCTGCTCACCTGCGGGCACAGGGCAATCTGCATCCCATGGCCCTCAGCCCTGGGGGGCAGGCAGCCTGCCCCTCGATGCAGTGGCCCCCGGGTTCCCTCTTTGTCTTCTACTTCCGGGAACAGACGTCAGCCAGAGGTGCAGCTCCCTGCCCCTCCTGCCTCCTTTCACTGCTGTTCCTTTGCTCAGCCTTTTCATGCCTTGTTCCTCTAACAATGTAGCCCCACATCCCCACCCCACCCAATCCCTCATACCGCAAGCACGACCATGGCTTTCAAATACACAGCAACTATCACACACCCTTTGGAAGATTCCACACTGCCAGCACCCTGGGAAGTTCTCCTTTGAGTCTAATATAATCCCTGCATGCTGCTTTTCTAGGCCAGCCAGTGGGAACCGGGGCTTGGGAGTCTCTGCTCAAGTCAGGTGCGCAGGGCTGTGTTTGTGCCATTGGCGGGGCAGCTTAGTCAGGGGCCTTGGGTTCAAACCAGCCTTCATTCCCCTCTGGGCCTTTACCCTGCACTCCGCCCAGGCACCTGGTGTGGCTGGCCCCCCTCCAGGTGAAAGAGCAGTCCCCAGGGTGAGGACTTCTCCCAGATAACCCATCCCACCCAGAGGTCAGCCTCCCGTGGCTCAGCCCCAGGCGAGCCCTTCTGTGAGCTGTAGCCTTTCTCCACAGTCCCCAGGCTGCTGGGACGTGCCGGAGCCCACAGACCAGCCTGTGATGCAATCTTGGAGGAGAAGCAGGAACTGGCCTGGGGACAGAGCGTGCAAGCAGGCAGCCTCTGCCGGGCTGCGCCGGGGAGTGGCAGGGATGGCCTTCCCTGGCCATAGCAGAGAGCTGGATCGAAAGTGGAGCAGCTGGGTCTCGAACCAGCACCATATGGGATGCCGGCACTGCAGACGGAGGCTTTACCCACTATGCCACAGCACCAACCCCCTCAGTTAATTTAAAATTGTTCTTAAAAACCTATGCATCTGAAACTGTGTAGGGTTGATGGATGCATAGAGGGTTGGGACCTCTATCCAGTTTCAGAGGGAGCGTGGGCCTGGGTGGTAAAGGGGCTCCCCCAACGTCGGCACCACGCCCACCTCCGGGTGCCCTCTGTGTTCAAGCCCTTCTGAGCAGAAGCCAACACACCCAGTTTCTCCGACTGGCAGTGTAGACAAAAGAGCCTGGGGTTAAGTCGGGAAGCCGAAGTCTGAGTCAAGCCGGGGCATTTCCTAGGTGTGGGTAAATCCTCGGTCTCCTCATGTGCACATGGAGTGATTAGCCCCTGTCCGCGTCACGGAGCTGTGGTCACAGTGAGACGGGATGGTGCTTGTGACGTCACTCGCTAAACCCTGAGGGCGCTAAGGCTGCGAGGATTCAGTAAGCACTGCCCTGGGGCTGGGCGTTGTGGCACAGCCAACCCTGGGGATGCCAGGGGCCACACTGGAATGACAAGTCTGGCCCTGGCTGCTCTGCTTCTCACCCAGTTTCCTGACAGTGCACCCTGGGAGGCAGCCGGCGAGTCTCTGCCGCCCGTGCGGGAGGCCGGCATGGAGTCCCAGGCTGCGTGCCCGGCTGTGGCAGCCATCTGGGGCGTGAACCAACAGCTGGAAGACCCCCCCACCCAGCCGCCGCCTTTTAAGTAGATGAAAATAAATCAACATTTTTAAATGGGAAAAATGGGACTGAAAGATTCTTTTTCACGGCACTGTGTTTTCTTAACCCCAGTTGGTAACAGCTTCACCCATCACGGCTTGCTGGTCCCCAGAAAGCAACGGGGAGGAACTGAGAAGCTACCAAGCCACAGGGCTCTTTCCTGACCTCAAGGGACCCCCAGCGCTGGCCCTCTCTTCCCGCTCTGAGCAGGAGAGCGATGAGCCGAGCCGGCGGGCTGAGCCCCCACCCAGCAGTGCTCTCCTTAGCCGCGGCCAGCTTTTGTGTAGGCTCTGCTGTTAGCGCACAAAGCGGCCAGGTGGCCTGACTCACCCTAACCAGGGCTCCAGGGTGTGGGTGTGTCGGATGAGCTGCTGAGTCGGAGGCCTTCAGATCCCCGCTCACAGGAGAGGAGGAGTCCCTGTGGTCAGGGTCCCTGGGGGCGGAAAGGAGACCCCGGGGAGTGGGCCTCGAGGGCTGGTCTCCGTAGCCGGGTCCCAGAGTTCTGTCCAGCTCCTGGTGGGGGTAGAAGGCTACGAGCAGAAGCCGAAGGAGCTGTTTCCACCAGGGACTCCAGACTCCGGCCGTACGTGTGTTAAAGGCTTCAACCCCCGAGGCAGCGAGCAATGCTGCCCAGGCACCTGCTATCCAAATTGGAGCATCTGGGTTAGAGTTTCAGCTCCGTTTCCTGCTAATGCTCACCCTGGAGGTAGCAGGTGATGGCTCAAACACTTAGGTCTCTGCCACCCACGTGGGAAACCTGGATGGGCTCCTGGCTTCAACCTGGCCCAGTCCCGGTTTGGGGTGGCATTTAGGAAGTGAACCAGTGGATGGAAGGCAGTACGTGGCCAAGGTCATCACCACCTGAGCAAGCAGCAGGGTTCCTGGCAGTGTGGCCTGAGCTCCAGGACTTGGGAAAGTGGGATGGGATGGAAGAACATTCCACGCTGCAGAGGGGGAGGGCAGGGGAGAAAGGGCAGTGGGTTGGGCTGGGTCCTCGGGCTGGAGCTGAGTGAGTCTCGGGCATCACCCCCTCATTTTACAGATGAGGAAACAGCTCAGAGAAGGTCAGAACCTTGCCCCGGGTCACACAGCCTGGTCCTGGGGGAGCCCCAGCCAATCTCAGGGCAGAGCTTGCTCTCAGTCTCCCTTTCTGTCCAGAGCAGGGGTGTCAGAATTTCTCAGGTGACCTTGAACTTGTTCCTGCCCTTGGCACACAGTCCCACACCATCCCAGTGCAGGCTGCTGCGCCCCTGCCGTGCCGGGCTCCCTGCTCGGTGGAGCAGCCCGGGTGCAGCCCGCCAGCTTGGCGTCCTGCCAGCCTCCTGAAGATGCCTGTAGTGGGGATCACAGCCAACGAATGTCCCAACACGGCCAGACAAGCAAAGTGTGCAAAAGGCCCCAGGGGAACAAAGCAGCTCTGTGCACAGCCCAGCCAGCGAGCACAGCCCTGGAGGCTGCCGGGAACCAGCTCTGGCCTACCACGACCTCCCAAGGGCTCCTCCGAAGCCGCTGCACTGGGGGTGAGGCCACCTCTGAGCCTTGGGCCCCAGCAGCACTGAGCCAGCCTTCGTCACACCCACCCTGCGAAACTGCACCGGAAGTGACCCAGCTGAGAGCCCAGCCGCCAGCTCTGGCCAACTTCTGCACCCCCATGCACCTTGCTCAGTGGGCTCCGCATGTCTCACACCCCCTCGCTTGCAGGGGGAGTGTGGAGTTTAGCTGGTCAGGGCTGAGCGGGCTGAGGAGCTCAGGGTACATCGCAGCCCAAACCCCTGGCTGGGCCCCAGTCCCCTGCCTGGAGTGGACAGGCCCCCGCTGTGGGCTGAGAGTGGCCCATCATTGTCCCTCTGCCTGAGCCCTTGCTGGATGGCCCTGGGAGAGGTTGATAGGGAGAGGCAATGGAAAGAGTCAGGATGCTAAGACTCTGACCTTGGAGAGTCCAATTTTCAAATTTAAAATCAAATCAAATGGAAAACCAGCAACTGGACGCTTCCTTTGCTAAGAGGGGCTGACACTTTTCTGGACTTGCCTCAGACTCAGCCCCTGGTGGGGAGACACCTTCCCCTTCACCGTCCCTCCTCTCCTGCGAGGCTCTGGGGTGGCGAGGGCTGCCCACGCCAGGGTAGGCCTGGCCCTGAGGAGGCTGGGTTCTTCCTTAGGCAGGAGAGCTCCAGGGGTCCAGAGAGTGAGGGGTTCACCCCAGCCTGTGGCACCCAGGGCCAGGCACAGGACCACAGGTCATCAGAGAGCAGGTGGAGATGAGGAGAGAACAGGAGGCAAGGTGCCCCATGGGCCCTCGTTCCAGGAAATGGAGTACGGGCAGAGGGGACCAGAGCTCCAGGGCTCGGGTGCGGGTGATGCGGTGATGTTTGTGACCCTGCAAGAGCAACTTGGGGAAAGAACCTTCTAGAACTCGCTCTGCCTCCCAGCTGTATCTCAGCGAGACCGCACGGGCAAGACCTGCCACCGGTAGCTCAGCACCTCTGGCTCCCTGGACAAGGGAAAGGGAGTCCCCTGGCTGGGGCGTGGCTCCAAGGCCAGATGCAGGGGTGTGCCAGAGACCAAGGAGATGGACAAGTGGACGTGCAGTGTGTGGCATCCCTGGGCCGTGTGTTTGTGCCTTGCAACAGCACCTCACTTTTGTCCGGGAGCCTGACTGGCAAACCCACGTCAGCATTGGAGCCCGATCTCGGCCTCCGCACTGGGTGCTGACGCCTCTCAAGTGTGTGTCACCCGATCCCGGTCCTCAAGGAGCTGCTGGGGACACAAAACCAGCCCAGGAGACCTGGAAGGCCTCACCTTCGGCCAGCGTGGCCTTCAGCATTGGAGAACAGAGGCCAGCATGGCTGGGGCGCCTGGAGGAGGAGTCGGGGCATTGCACCCCGCAGTGGGTGGCGGGTTCCTTCCTCTTTCAGACTCTTCCCTGGAGATCTGGAATGAGGAAGGGGACACAGCAAGGCACCGTTTCCTATGACTTTCCTGAGGTCACAGAATGCCACCTCTGGCCCAGCTCCCTGCTGCCAAGCCAGATCCTAGAGAGAGGCTGAGGCCCTGAGATTGTCCAATCCCTGCTCCCCCAGCTATCTCAGTTCTGCCGGCATCGGGACTTCCGGCCCCCAGCACCCCACCCTTAGCAGCAGCCCTATGCCCGGGCTAACGTGTGCATGGCTTAAGGCCCAAAGTGAGAACAGTGGCCAGGAACAGCCAGCAGCGCCAGCAGCCTGCAGCTCCCCGGCCACCACCAGCTGCTCTTGGCATCCCCGGGGCAGTGGGAACCTCCGTGAACACCTGCACCCAGGCCTCCAGTGTCTGCTTCGGAACCGAGCCCTTTCCCTCTTCTGGGAGCTGCAGGACCAGCCCCCAACCCCCAGGAGTCCCCCCTCCCATCTCCCAGGCCTGACCAGGCAGCCCCGCTCCCCAACCCCAAGCACTCCCTTTAACAAGGCCCCGGGGCTCAGCCAGCCCAGCAGGCCTCACAGCACTGCCCGCAAGCGCCCCTGGGGGAGCGCACGGTGACTTGGTGCTGAGGAGGTCCCCAAGGGAATTCTTGTCCTTTTAGAAGAGGGACAGCTTGGCTCATGCTGCAGGGCCAGGGTGGAGGCCGGGGTCCTGGCTGTCTCCTGGGCTCTGTGGCTGCTTCTCCTGGTGACCTTGGGTAGGTCCGTGGCCCTCAAGTCTGTCATTGATACAGTGAGGGCGGTGGACTGGAGGGCACTGGCGTCCCTGTGGCGAGGTCCCGCCACGCCTCCTTTCTTACAGCCTCAGATGCGTCGGGGTCGTGGCTAACTGACTGGACACTCCCAGACAGGTCTCCCCAGGCCCTGCAACCTCAGCGCCCACCCTAAGGTTCCTCGCAGCCTGCTGTCCCCAGCTCTGGTGTCCTGTGTGCTCTGGGAAGCCTCCCTCTGCCTGTTCCTCTCAGGGCCTCGACCTCCCTAGAACTGATCCCCTCTGGGTTTTGGATCCCTGGTGCCCCGCACAAGGCCGGGCCAGTCAGCATCACCCGCTCAGTGCTCCCAGCAGGAGCGCTGAGACCCTGGGCTTTTCCCTGGAGAGGGGCGAGGTGAGATCAGCCCCTCCTTAGATGTCTCTGCAGCCCCGTCTGTTCCCACGCGCTCCTGAAAGGGCTGCCCCAGGGCTCAGTCAGACGCTGCCTGGCTTCAAGCCTTCAGGTGTTTGTGTAAGTCACTGGGCTGCTCTGCCCAAAACATGATCCTGCCCACGCCCTTGGCACGGACCCACACAGGGCATTCATGCAGGAAGCCAGCAGGTGCAGATAAGGCCGAGGCCCAAGGATGGACGGGGTGGCAGGATGAGCCTCCTTCTTGCAGGTCTGGCCTCAGTTTGCTCATCTGGAAAATGGCTGCTCCCTGGCGGAACCAGCGCAGAGGTGAGGTGAGTCGGGAGAGGACTATGTGAACACTGTGGCTTTTCTTGCGCACTCAGTAAATCCCCAAGCCTGCCTGGGTGAGTGTGTGTGTGCACGTGCGCGCAACGTTGGGGAGGGTGCCTGGGGCAGGCTCTGGGTCAGAGGGCATCAGTGAGTTTTGAGGCTCGGACCCTTGGACTGATGCAGAAGTCAGCAAGGGCTTGGGGACAAACTAGAAAGGTCTTCTAGAAACACTGCTTCCAGGGACAGTCCCAGCCCCCTTCCTCCTGGGAGCCGCCCCCTGGGGTCTATGGGTCAGGTGCCCAGGCTTCAGCTACAACAGAGCCACTGTGTCCCCTCCTGCGGGAGCTCTTTTTTGACCTCCCTGCCCGTCTGCCCCAGGGCTGGGCTCAGTGCCTCTCCGTGCACCCCGTGTTTCCGTATTACAAGGCTCTCTGGCTTCCCCACCAGTGTGAGGTCTTTCCAGGGCAGGAAACGGTCTTCCGTATCTCAACAAGCCCAGGACAGACATATGTGAAAAGGCTTTGGGAAGGATTGAATGTTGCTGTCAATCCCGGAAGTAGGGAGGCCGTGGACTTCTTCCAGGAGAGAACCCGCCGTGCTCCAGAGAGAGGCATGGGCTAGTGTCACTTGCTCTCTTCATGGACAACAGACAACAATTTTTTTAAAGATTACTTATTTATTTGAAAGACAGAGCTACAGAAAGACAGGGAGAGACAGAGAGATCTTGCACCCACTGGTTCACTTCCCAGATGGCCACAACGACCAGGGCTGGGCCAGGCCAAAGCCAGGAATCTGGAACTCCATCCGGGTCTCCCACGCGGGTGCAGAGGCCCAAGCACTTAGGCCACCTTATGCTGCCTCCCCAGGCACATTAGCAGGGAGCTGGATCTAAAATGGAGCAGCTGGGACTCAAAGTAGGGCTCCTACGGGGTGTCGGCATCGCAGGTGGTGGCTTAACGTGCTGTGCCCAGCACTGATCCCAGTGGACAACAATTTAACAAAACTCAAGCCTGGCTGCTTGGGTGGTGAATGGGTTCTGTGATCCTTTCTGCTTGTCTGCCGTCTGTCTGTCTGTCTCTCCAGATATCCGAGTTCTTTTCCCCAGCTCTAACTCTGCCCCACAATTTCATTCCATCCGAGACACCCTTACGATGCCCGTTTCAGACATCAGGGCCACCCACCCTCCTGATTTCCCCTCTCCTCGGCCTCTGACCTGGCTTCCCCCTTCTTGGGTCTCCCACCCACGACCAGTCCCCCAGATCCTGCAGTCCCTGTGCATCTCCCTCGGTGACTTCAAAGGAGTCTCTGGGCTAAGGGATCCCTCCTGCCCCAAGAATGCAAGTCCCACCAGCCCCGAGGCTCGCTGCAACAGGGGGCGAGTTGAGCATGAGCCCCAACAAGGGCCACCGGCCCCCGCCAGCCTCGTCCAGGTTCCCTTGGGAGTTGTACCTGAACAGGAGGCTGAAAGTGGACAAAAGGTGGAGGCTTTTATAGGGTCTCCTTCTTGTTTTTTTTTTTTTTTAAGATTTATTTTATTTATTTGGAAGGCAGAATTAAAGAGAGAAGGAGAAAAAGAGAGAGAAAGAGTGCTCTTCCATCTGCTGGTTCTCTCCTCAAATGGCCACAAATGCCAGGGCTGGCCCAGAATGAAGCCAAGGAGCCAGGAGCTTCTTCCAAGTCTCCCACATGGATGCAGGGGCTCAAGTACTTGGGCCATCCTCTGCTGCTTCCCCAGGCACACGAGCAAGGAGCCGGATCAGAAGCAGAGCAGCCAGGACTCGAACCTGTACTCATTTGGGATGCTGACACTGCAGGTGGTAGCTTTACCGGCCATGCCACATGCCAGGCCCGGGTCTCATCGTCTGTAGATTCAAAGATCTGAGTGATACGACGGACCTAACAGAGAAAGCAAAGCTGCGATATCCAAGTTAGCTTCCTGCCTCCTCCGCCCAGGTCTTAGTGCCCTTGGGCAAGTTGTTTTGCTCTGCTCAACTTTGGTTTACTCACCCAAGGAAGGAGAGTAGCACACTTACGTCACGTGGTTGGCATGGGAATTAATCCAGATAACCAGTGTGAAGACCAAGTGGTAGGCGGAAAGCAGGCCAGAGTCAGTGGAGGCTACCTCACATTTTAAAAACTCCCACCAGACCAATGGGACGCCCAGGACGCCCGTGGTTGTTTAAAAGAGAACGAATGTCCCCGCAGACAGCCCGGGTGGGCCGCTTAGAGGGGCAGTGCCTCCTGTGCCCTGGAGGATGTGTGACCAGGAGATTCCCTGGCAGGCACGGCGTCTCAGCATGGGGGCTGCGTTGTTTGAAGTTGGTGGCCACTGTCACCTCGCTATCGCAAGAGCCTGATGACTCATCTGCTTTCCAGGAATTCCCTGGCCAAAGTTTAGAACCGGGCAGGCCACCCAGGACAGTGGACAGCGCTGGAGCGGTGTGACTGTGCCTTGCTCCCCGGTCTGCTCTGCTTCAAAGCCCAGCATACAATTGGTTCCCCACTCCACCAAGCTAGACTGAGCTCCTACCAAGGGTCATGTCCTGGGCTAGGGAGCAGGGTTCCAGAATGAAACAAGACAGGCAATGTCCTCTCACCTCTCACCTCTCACCTCTCACCCAAGCACACAAAGACTTGCAGAAGTTCCGGCAGTCGCAGCAGGGTTCCAGTCGCCGTGATGTGAAGCCAGCAAAGCCACCAACACACACCCGGCACAGCTGCTGAGGTCATGCAGGGGCCTGGGGCAGAGCCCCCAAGGACAGGTCCACACACATACCCTCCCCATGGCTGGGGGGCAGTGCGTGGCTACACCCTGACAACTCCGAGTGAGCTCGCCGTTCCCTGGTCCCCATAGGCAGTGTATCCACCGCATACTAGGCCATGGGTTGCCCTTGCAGGCAATGCCTTCTTTCAATGCCTTCATGGAGTCCCTGTTATGCCCTACCAGGGGGGACATTCACCCCAGCTTCCAGGAGGGCCATGCTGGAGCCCCCCATGCTGATCCAGCCCACCTGGAGAGATGGAGGACGCTTCAGGACCAGGCCAGTGCGACCCCAGATGTCTCCAAGAAGGGACAACCTGGCGTCATGTGGGGTCTCTTCCTGGAGTGTTGAGACCACCCCTTCCCCTCACCCATACCTCACCCTCCACCCTCTGTCCAAGTGGTCTTCCTGAGGGTCTACCTCTGCTCAGTGGGCATGGCGTGGGAGCCCTGGGTCAGAGGTGGAAGGGGCAGAGGCCTGGCGATGGCTAACCTGCAGGTTGCTTTTCAGGCATTGGTTGTGAGCTTGGTTTCTTGAGCTCCTTTCCCACATTCCAAGCCCCCGTGTCCCTTCACACGCGCTGCCCAGGAGCTTGGGAGAGCCGGGGACACTCTCTCCACAGCATAAATGGATGCACCAAGTCCCAGCGCTCACGAGTGACTCGAGGTCGGGGACTGAGCTGGGCACAGATCTCCACAGCTCCAAACCTCCCAAGGGCTCTCGGGGCTTCCCAAGCACAGCCTGTCCCCTGTCCCAGGGATGTGCAGAGGGCCTCTGTCCCCCTGCCCCCAGATCTCCAAACTTCAAAGCAAGCAGCCCCACCCCTCCAGTGCCCTCAATGGCTCCCATTGTCCAGGAGGCAACTTGGCTTGACCCCCGGCCCCATAGGCAGCAGGACAGCGGCTTGGAGAGGAGTCTGCCTCATCCCCCGGCTCGGCTGGCCGCCTTGGGGGAGCCGTTGGGGCAGGGGCCCCGCTGAATGTGACCTATTGTCTCCAGCGTGGATTTAGGAAGTGCCAAGCTCCCATCAAACAGCCCTGCTCCCCCAGGTAAAACAAAAACAGGGCTGTTCATTTGGGACCTTTTCCCTCTTATCTCCTTTTCCTATCTCCTTGGGCTTAGCTATGGTGTAGTGTTCAAAACCACTTCCCCTCCGAGCCAATCAGAAGCCGGGGCTCCCCCCGCGGCCCTGAGGTGAAGTTATTTATACACGCCTCCCGGGATTATTTAAGCAGAGCCCTTTTGCACACCTTGGGAACACCTTTCGGCTGCCCGCTGCCCAGACGCACCTGCAACCCTGCCCTGCCGGCTCTGCTCACCCACCGGTAAGTCCCACCCAGCCCAGCCCAGCCCAGCCCAGTCCACGGGGCTGGGGGTCATCCCTGGCAGCAGCGGGCCCAGAGGTACTGAGCAGAGGGGTGACAAGAACTGACGGCTCTCGGGGTGGGCAATTTGCCAGCTTCACCCCAAGCAAGCCAGACACCCTGGCCCCTGGGGCTATGAGCAGCACCCAGCCCTGTGAGGAGCCCACTGGGTCCTCAGCTTCAAGGCAGCCAGACCCCCACCCAGAGGGAGGCGGGACAGCCGCCCCCCATGCAGGGCCTTCCTCGGGCGCCTGTCTCTGAAGCTGCTGCCTGCACCTGTTCCCTTTCTTACAAGTCTTGCAAGCACTGGCTCCTCAGCCTCTCTGGCCGGCTGGCTCTCCTCCTCCGCCCCCTCCCCGATGTCCACTTCCACACGGTCACCTGTCCACCAGGTGACCCGGGGGCCCTGGGCACCCTGAGAAGTCGGAAGAGGTGGAAGGACAGGAAGCCAGGGAGAGGGAGGGGCTGGCAGGGACCGGACTCCCAGGCAAGGGCTTCAACAGGGAAAGGGTTGGGCAAGGACAGCACCCAAGGACCCAGCTCCACGGCCTCCTGGCCTCGGAACCCACCTCGTCCTGCAGCTCCAAGAGATCCAAAGAAGCGCCTCCGTCCCCAGGATCAGCCCAGTGAGGGTCGCCAGGCCAGGCCAAGCAAACTGCTACCATCCCAGCACCCACTCCCCTCTCACCCGGCGCCGGGTCAACAGCCCAGAGGCAGGAGGAGACACCTGTCCTCCAGGCGGGGCGGCCCGAGGCACAGCCTCCCTCCACAGACAGCCCCTCGCAGAACCCACGCCGGCAGCCGCCCCTCACCCTGGCCTTACCAGTACCACCTCCGGGCATGCCCCAGAGCCTGGCCTACGGCTCACAGGCCCATTGGTGGGAAATCCGGGACGGAGACAGACTCCTCCTTGGCTTCATGTCCAGAGTCTTCCCAGGATGGATTGTTAGCGAGCATGAGCTAGTCTGGACTCAACAGCCAACATCTGAGCAGGTCCCCAAGGGAAGGGGGAGACGGAAGCTGCAGGGCCCCCTCCACAAGGGGCGCTGACCCTCACTGGGTGCCTCCCTGGACTTTGGCCAGGTCCCAGCCCCTGCTTCCAAGTGAGCCGAGCCCCAGTCTCCTTAAAGAGTAACTCAAGTGACCGTTCCAGGGATCCCATGACCTTGCCGAGGTTCCACTGAGAAAGTTCTTTCCAAAGTCTACCCTCAATCTCTTCTGTTGGAACTCGCCTCCCCTCCCCCCTCAACACCCATCCACCATCCTCAGCTTGGAAAACAGAGGGGGATGGGCGAATCTGCCTGGAGTCCAGGGTGGGGATTTGGGGGTGCCCGCAATGACTCTCTCCCTTGTGTGGGACACAGTCCCCAGCTCAGCCAAGACGGTGGGCGGGCAATTTAGGGACACCTCATCCTCCCCTCCCTTCCCTGAGGAGGAAGTGAAGTGGGGGAGGGCAGGGGATTTGCCCAGGAAACTCGGTGACCTGAGGACAGCAGGGAGAAAGAGGTTTACAAACACCTCAAGGGTGCATTGGCCTCTAAAGCCCCCTTCCTCCTGCAGGGGGCAGGGTCTGCAGCTGAGACCCTGCGCTCCTACCCATTACCCAGCCCACACACCACCCACCTCTGCACCCCTCCACCCCCCCGGAAAGGGCTCGCAACCTGGCTGAGCTGGGGGGGGGGGGCAGTGCACGAAGGGGAGACTGCAAAGTGACCTTCTCCTCCCCCCGCTCCGAGGCAGGCAGGCTCCGGTGACAAGGACACCAGGGAGGGCAGGCCAGGCTGGGGCTGCTCCCGTGCCTGGCACAGGTGCATCCAAGAACCCCCCCCCCAATACACACACACACACATGCACACCCAGGCAGGACTCCGGAGCAAGGCAGCCTGGCCACAATGACACAATCACCTCCACCTGACCCAGCGCCACCCTGGTGGCCTGTCCCCTTCTAAAAGGATTTTCTGCACTTCCTCTCTCCAGCCCTGGGAAAGTTGGGAGAATAAGGGCCCTGGGCTGGGGGTGTAGGGGCAGACAGGGCAAGGAAGGAAGGCTGAGCAAAGCAGAGTGAGCTGCCAGAGGTGGCAGAGCCGGGAAGAGAGCGCTCTGGGGTGACAGCAGCAGCAGCCACAGCCGGAATTCACTACTGCACTCACCAGGGTCAGGCCTCTCCACGCATGCACCATACCCAAGCCCATCACTGCCCATGGGGGGCTGCGGACCTCCTGCGCTCAGCAGCAGGTGCTGAAGGGTTCGCCTTGGCTGAGCAGAGCAAGCTGGAGAACCCCGCGTAGGAATCGTCCACACACCTGCAGCTCCCGCCCTCTGCTCTCCCCTTCTTCCCCTCAAGTCCCCGCAAGCCCCATGGTGCTCCCAGGTCTCCCCAGCTCTCTGGGACCTGAACTGCCTGTCCTCCACAATGGGGAGGGACAGGGTCACCCTTTTGTTCCTCAATATTGTCACATGGCACCTGCTATTTATTCCAGGAATCGGGCTGGGGATGGGAGGCAGTGGGGGAGCCGAGGCTGTGTGAGGGGCAGGGCAGAGGATATACGCCTATGGCAACGGAGCACTCGACTTTTCCTGCCCGCTGACATCACTCGGCAGGGCTGTGTGCTTGTTTAACTAGGGATCAAATTGTCACAGCCCTTTTCCTGGCTCCCTTTTCACCTTCCCACCCCTAACCAACATCACGAGCCCCCCCCCCCCCCGCCCGCCCGCCCCACTGCGGCTCCCGCTGAGCCCCTCCGCCCCTCAGTGCGCTGGCTCACCTTGCCTGCCTCTCCCACCCCCAGGCTTACAGGGTGGCAGGGGATGAAGTAAGCTCCCCTCTGAGCCCCATCCCACCTCAGCTCGATTCCTGGAATCAGGGAGTATGGCAAGGGCACTTCCTTACCCGGCACAGGACCAGGAGGGGAGGCGAGAGGTGATCCAAAAGGGGCACAGCCCCCAGAGCAGGAATCCGCGTCATCACCTAGAGGTCTGGAGCCCCTTCCAACAGGTGCACTTGAGCTGGACTCAAGGCCTGGCTCAGAGCCCCCCGTCCCTACCCCACCTCTGTCCAAGAATCAGTGTCTTTACCACAAAATGAAAGGACTGGGCCAGCGTTGTCCCCAGTTCCCTCCCAGACAAGGCCTCCAGACCCCTACCGGCCTCTGCCTTCGCCTTTCTGTGTGACGCAATCTCAGGATTGTGCAAGCTCCCGGCGCCTGTTTCTGAGTTGGAATGGGCAGAGACTAGGGGAAAGGGACGGGTGTGGGATCCCAGCAAAGCAAGGGAGGTTGGTCCCGTTGGCTTGCGTCAGGTGTGGGGGAGCCTGCCCAGAGGAGAGGGCCAGCTCTCTGAAGGATGCCCCCGGCACCCACCCCTTTCCCCTCTCCACTCCCACCAAGGGTAAGACAGGCATGGCCAGAGCCAGCAGCTGCAGAGGCGCTGGAAGTCCGTCTGGGAGAAGCAGAGATCCCTCGGGGCCAGGGTGGGCAGGAAGTGTCTCACCGAGAGAAGGAGGAGATGGGAGGAGGAGGAACTCCAGCAGGTCTCAAGGACGGGCAGGTCCAGAAAGGCAGACATGAGTCAGTGCATCTGGGGTTAGAGGAAGAGTGTGAGCAGGTACCCAAGCCTGCTGGGGGTGCGGAGGGTCCCAGCCAGCTGAACCCACGGAAACAAGGCAGGGGACGGAGAGCCGAAAGTGGCCAAGTAAGAGCTGGGCTTGGTCCCCTGGAAATGAGGGCCGCTGGAGGTTTTAGGGCAGGACGTATGGGCTGCAAGCAGGTGTAGTAGTCCGGGTGAGTGAGCTGAGACTGGGAGGGGGCCTGGAGACCATGGCAATGGACAAGAAGGAGGGGAAGGAAAGGGGGAGGAACGGAGCAGGAGAGGAGGTGGCGAGACACGGAGCTGAGCAGGGAGGGAGAGGGCAGGCCCAAGAAATGGGGCTTTCGGGAGTGGGGGAACTCGGAGAGAAGGTTTCAGCAGGGACGAACACGCACCCAGAACCTTCAGCCCCGGCAGCAGCCTGGGAAACCTGTTTCAGGGTCACAGCCTCCCGTTTGCCACAGGAACAAACCTCCCGCCACCTCCCCTTCCGAAGGGCTCTCCATCTACGATCCACCGCCCTTGACACTCTGGGCTGTGTGATGGTCTGGAGTCAAACCCCTAGACCAAGAGGGCCAGTACCGCGGGTTCCTGGGGACAGCATGCTCTCAGCTCCCAAACACAAGGCACCTGGAGGGCCAGACGCCTGCAGACCCTGGTAGGGGAGGGGAGGAGGAAGCAGGGCTGCGGTCTCCCAGGAGTCTCCTGGTGAGGAAGAGCACACCCTCCCACTTTAAGCATAGTAATCATGGCCACTACCATCTACCCAGCATCCAGGAAAGGCCGCACCACGTACGGGATCTCACTTAATCCTCCAAGCAACCGCCCTGGGACTGTTATGATCCCCATTCACAAATGAAGAAACCTCTTTAAACCTAGGTCATCCTGGCTCCGGCTGCTCTCTGTGCTTCTCCCACTGAAATCTCCCACATGCCAGCGCCCTTACTCATTTCTGCCATGTCTCCTCCAAAACACCATCACTGATTCACTCAACAAACAACAAACAGGGTCTGGGCATAGCCACAGTAGGTAGTTTCGCTCCCCAACCTTCCCTTCCGCCTAACATCAATGGGGTTTGCCAGGCATCCAACCCTGCCCCATCATTCCCGGTGGGCAGTTTGGTTGGGGAAACCCACTGAATGGGATGGACTGGCAGAGCTGGCATCCACTTAAGCACAGCTGATGGGTGATAGGAACTCATGTTGGCACCATTCTTTGCCTTTTGCATGACTTTTTGTAGCCATTAACATAGTACGTGACCCCATTTCTTGATGAGGAATCCCAGGTTCAGAGAGCTAATGCCACCAGCTCCATGTCACCAAAAGCAGGACCAGGGCCCAGGCTTCCGCACCCCTAGTGAGTGCTTTTCCTCTGCAGTGTTCGCTTCCCCCAAGGGCATCACCCAGCCTGCTCCCCTCTGACTGCCTCCTCCCTCGCCCAGGTCTGCCCCAGGGCACCAGGGGCAGCCGCTGTGCCCTGAGTGGTCACTCGTCTTCCACTGATTGTCAAATCTTCGGCCAGACTGGCCACAGCCACCCCACGCTCCCTCAGCCTGTAAATCAGCCCCATCTCTGTCCTCTGCCTCCTTTCTCCCAGCTCCAAGGGGCAGGGGGCAGGAGGAGGGGTCAGCAGTGGGAGGAAGGAGGGGGAAAGATTCCCACAGGGAGCTCCTCTGGGCCTTGAGGGGGGGGGCTGGCACTTGGCTGTGCCCAGCTCAGCTCCTGGAATATCAGCCAGGTTGCGCAAAAAGTGAGGAGGAGAGAGAGATGCCAGTCCCAGGGTGGGGAAAGCTTAGGCACAGGAAGCCGTGGGAGAGACAGCGACAGCGGCCATCCCGACTTCCCCAAACACACCATTGTCCCTCCTGGGGAAACCTGTCGGAGAAGTCCTAGGCGGCTTCTCCGAGAAGGGTCCTCTTGAGGTCACCTGGGCCATCCCCCTGCCTGCGGGCAGGCTATTCTCCCTCTTCCCTTCAAGTTCATGGCTGAATGGTATGAGCCTTGCTGCCAGGAGAGCTGAGGTCTGGGCAGGAGCTGTGGCCTGTGGGGGCACCAGGGGCCTGGGGCCATGGGGGGGGGGCAGGCTGTGACTCCTGCCCTTGAGCTCCCTCCCACCTCCTCTCTGCCTGGTGTTCGGCGGGGGTGATGGTGACGTCACAGGTGTGGAGTGCCAGCCACGTGCTGGGTGCCAAGCAAAACAGCCAGGGCGAGGGCATGCATCATCGGTGTCCGGGGAGGAAGGGCACCGCAGAAGTGAGCCTCGTGGAGAGACCTGACAGAGGGCAGGGAGGGACCTCGCTGCTGGGGGCGGGGGCCACCAAACTAAAAGTGTTGCGGCAGGGCCCGGCGGGAGGAGGCCCCGGCTGGCACCGGGAGGGCACTCCTCACTCTGCCCTTGCCGGCGTCTCCCGAAGCCTGTAAATGCCGCAGACATGAGCCAGCCCAGGCCCCGCTACGCGGTGGACAGAGCCGCGTATTCTCTCACCCTCCTCGACGATGAGTTTGAGAAGAAGGACCGGACGTACCCAGTGGGAGAGAAGCTTCGCAACGCCTTCAGGTAACGCGGCCCGGAGCCCAGGCTGTCCTTCCCTCTGCTCCCCTCCAAAACCCTTCCCAAGCCGGGCTCAGCTCCTGCACCAGGAGCCTGAAGAGGGGGCTTGGGGCAGCCCTGGGGAGGGGAGTTTCTGAACCCTGGATCTCAGTCCCCCCCTCCCCAGGAGGTTGGGGAGTAGGAGCAAGAACCACCCAGAGCTTCAGAAGGGTTCCGGGGTGTCCAGGACCCCCTGCATGGGTCTCCCCACATTCTCATCCACCCAAGTCTCTCTCGGATTTTTAAGGAGGCTGTCAGTGGAGGGGTGCGGACCACCAGAGCCCCACTCCACGTCCTGCTCCCTCCTTATCAAATCTTTGTCCACTCCTTTCTGGACGTTTCCAGGTAATGCCCAAAAGAGGCCCTAAACTCATGGCCTCCCGGCCCCCATGCTCTTTCCGGGATGATGGGGAGCAGGACGCTGTCTCTAAGGAGGGGGCACCCAAGGCAGCCTCTGCCCAAACCCCAGGAGCCCGAGGCTACAGGCCCGCCCCCCCGCCACCAACCTTCCCACACTCCTGTAGTCCTTGCTCAGGCTATGGGCTGGCTCGCTCTCCCTCAGTCCCTGGGGGAATCAGCTGATTCAGTTACCTGGATTGAGGTCGCAGGCAACGGCTGAAGTGGAGATGCAGGAGGAACTGGTTCGGGCCGGGGGAATCACCCACTTGAGTTTTACTAAAAGTCCCAGCCCAGCCCTGCTTCTCCTAGGAGGCCCCACCTCAGCCCAGTCACGGTCAAGCCCTTGAGTGCCCAGGGTCGGGGCTCTGTGCCCACAGGTGCACTGCTCAGGCGGGTGGGGTCTTTGCGCCCAGACAGTGTAAGTTGCGTTGTTTCCATGCTGCAGAGAGAGGATCTGCTGTTGTCCCAGGGGATTAGGACGAGGAAAACTACAAAGGCGCGCGGGCGACAACGCCCGTGGTGCTGGCACGAGAGTCTTGAGCAGGGCTTGGCACACAGAAGGGGCCCCGATTGGTATCTGTTGGAAGAATGAATGAATGTCTAGAAAGCTAATCCCTGTCTCCACTGCCCTCTTGCCTCTGGGGTTCGTACAGGTGCCTGGCACCTGTGTGCAGCTCCTCTTTAAGCTTCAGACGGCTTTGCCCAGCACACGGCAGCTCTGCAAGTGAGACTGGGAGCCACTGGCCCTTGCAGGAGTGGCTTCCTTTCCTCCGCCAGCTCTGTGTTCATGAGTCCAGCTTGGCTGCCACAAACACAGCTGGCGGAGCCAGGCTTTACAGGTGCCGTCAGCCATTGGTCCCCAGTCCCAGTCCCCTTCCACCGTCCCAGGGACAGGGGAGGCACCCGTGGGCCACAAGGAGACGTGGGGAGTGGGGGGGGGGGACATGTTGATGGCGATGATGCTCCACGGGGCCTTCACTGGGGTGGAAAAATCTACCCAGACTTCCCAGGACACAAAGCATTGTCTGTGTTGGTTTCAGTCTTGGGTGACATCCAGGGGACCCAGGGTCAGGGAAACTATTGTTGAGCAAGAGCAAAGAGCAGGAGTTGGTGCCGGGCAGGAAAAGAGGCCTAATCAGAGCAGGCCAGTGAGTCACCAGATGGAACCTGGGTGTTTGAGTTCCCTCATCTGGGAGAAGAAAAGCCAGTGCCGCCCCCCGCCCCCTCCTCCCCACCCTGCGCCAGTCATCAATCCACCAGCTGTCACCCTTGAGTTTGTAGGCCCTTGTTCCTACCGCTCCCGAGTTTCAGTGAAAGGACCTCACGGTGTTTAACAAACAGGGAAGGGATCAACCCTCCCCACCGCACGCTGACCCGTGAACAGCTTTCCCATTCCTCCCTCCTCCGCCGGGGATTTAGCAGGGAAAGAACCCCAGGTCTGGAGTCGCCACGCGTAAGGGCTGGCGACTCAGCAGAAGCACAGCCCGCAGGGACAACACAGCCTTCTCTGGGAGGGGGAAGTTCAGAGAAACATGGCAGCAGGCAGCCCACCCTGGGACTCAGGATTCATTAGTCAGCCGTTCCTTCATTCAACATCTACGGAGCACCCTTGTGTAACACCCACGGTGTGCGGGATGGTCGAGAGAGACAGACTTCTCACCTCGGTAGGGTTTGCTGTCTATGGAGAGAGATGTGCGCAAGGCAAGCACGGGGTGCCCATGATGCTTCAGGGGCCCAGCCCAGGCTGCCCCGGCGTGCCTTTGCCCAGCCTTCCTGGAGAAATCCACCTGAGCCCCTGTAGCACCCACCCGTCTCAGCCAGGGTGTGTAGATGTAGACTTCCCCGGTGAGCAGCCACAGCCAGAAGCTCTGCAGCTGGGGCCCCGGGCACGGGAGGGGCTTGGAGCAGAAAGCTCCTGCCTCTTCCCCTTGGTCTCTCTGGTGTACGTCACAGTGCTGGTGCTTAGTACCTGCCTGACATCTGAGAGCCTTCTGCACGAATGGGTGAGGGAATGAACGGGATGCTACGATCCCTCTGCAAGTCAGAGTACCCCAGCCGTGCAGGGCCATCTGAAAGCCCCCTCTCCCCCTCCAGATGTTCCCCAGCCAAGTTCAAATCCCTGCTCTTTGGGCTGCTGCCCGTGCTCTCCTGGATTCCCAAGTACAAGATCAAAGACTACCTTGTCCCTGACGTGCTTGGTGGACTCAGCGGAGGCTGCATCCAGGTCCCACAAGGTGAGGGCCCCCCAGCCGGCCCGCTGCTCCCTGCTTCCCTCCCCCCACCCCACCCCACCCCTCTGTGACCCCGATGAGCCGACAGCGCTCCTAAGTGTTCCTGTTCTCCGCAGGCATGGCATTCGCTCTGCTGGCCAACCTTCCGCCCGTCAACGGCCTCTACTCCTCCTTCTTTCCCCTCCTGCCCTACTTCTTCCTCGGGGGCATACACCAGATGGTACCAGGTAAGACCGCTCCTCTCCTGGCCAACAGCATGGCCCAGCCCTCCAGGATGGGTGGTGCGGCAAAGGGGCCTCCTGTGCTTTCCCACATGTGTTCTAGAGCGAGGACCAAGGTCCTGGAAGGACCTTGTGACCTTGGAGAGACCATGAGCCCCCGTGTACTCGGTCAGCACGACCCATTCCTTCTTCCTCCCAGGCCATGGGGAAGACTTGGCTGCAAAGGGTTAAACAGAGGTCAGGCATCACAGGTGCCAGCAGGCCACCGCAGGGCAGGACACATGGCGCTCTCTGAGAAAGGGGGCTGGATTCTGGTCCAGGCTTAGCTTGCTTCGCTCAGCCCATTTCTTCACATGTCCAGTGAGATAACGTTGACAGCGTGGGTGGCAGCTCCCTGGAGAGGGCAGATGCTGGCTACACGCCATGGGGATTGTAATACAGGACAGGGGGCATGGCTGCGAGGAGGCTCTCCCCTAACCCTCCCCACCCAGGGATTGGGAAGCGTTCCTGGGCCGCTTGCTGGTTTCCAGGGAAGTGGTCCGAACCTCTGATTTTTACCACAGGAACCTTTGCCGTCATCAGCATCCTGGTGGGCAATGTCTGTCTGCAGCTGGCCCCAGAGTCCAAATTCCAGGTTTTCAACAACGCCACCAATGAGACCTACGTGGACACAGCAGCCATGGAGGCCGCGAGGCTGCGCGTGTCAGCCACACTCGCGTGCCTGACCGCTGTCATCCAGGTGAGGGGGACGGCCCCGCCCCTGCCAGGGCCCATCCAGGAGGGCATCAGACCCCACCCCAGGGCCCGGAAGTACCTAGAGAATTCAGGTGGTCCTGCTCCATGAGCACAAGGGGTCTTTAAACAGTTCATGGAAAGTGCATATCATGAAAAAGCTATGCGTGGATTTCAGAAAACTTTTTACCCAAAATAAACATATTTTTAGTTCATTTTTCCTTTGAACTTTTCTTAAAAAGTTTATTTGAAAGGCAGAATGATAGAGTGAGGGGGAGGGAGTGGAAGAGACAGATCAAAGTTTCATCCTCTGGTTCACTCTCTAAATGGCTGCAACGGCCAGGATTGGTCCAGACCAAAGCAAGAGCCCAAAGCTCCATCTGGGTCTCCCAAATGGGTGGCAGGGGCCCAAGCACCTGGGCCATACTCCACTGCCTTCCCAGCCACATTAGCAAAGAACTCGACGGGAAGTGGAGCAGCAGGACTCAAACACCCTGATATGGGATGCCAGTGTTGCAGGCAACAGCTTAGCTCTGTGTGCCCCAATGCCAGCCCCTCCCCGAGCCTTTGCCATGCCTTCTCATTCACACATAAGACCAGCTATGGCAGCTGAGCTTAAAGACCACCCAAAACCCTCCAGCCGCTCCGTCCCACGCCTGGAGCAGCCAGCATCCCCTCCAGCCTACTGTGCTGCAAGCCACAGCATCGCCTGCACAACACAAAGTGGGCTTGTGCACAGGAACTGGGTTAGGCCCTGAGGATACAAAGCTAAGTAAGAAAGAGGCCCACGGCACAAGCTGCTGCCAGCCCAGTGGAGGACGTAGCCATGTCAGCAGATAAAAGTGTATGCGGTGGGGCTGGATAGAAATAGCTGAAGGAGCACAGACAAGGCAATCCGAGGAGACATCCAAGCGGAGGTGACATCTGAGCTCAGTCTCATAAGATGAGCAGATGATAAAGGTAGGGAAGGCCGGTGCAGGCAGAGGGAACGCACTGAGGACTAAGCGAATGGGATTGGACCGGGCAGTGCAGGGGCTTGGGTGTGTCTGGAGCATAAGGGACCCAAGAAGAGGCCAGAGAGGTAGGCAAAGGCCAACATGAAGTGGGGGGTCTGTCCCCCGAGCAGCGGCTTCGGGTTGGATTTCTAAGAATCATTTGGGCAATGGAGTGTATGACAGGTGGGAGGTGGGTTAGGATCAAGGCAGGGACCTGCTGGGAGGCTTTGCAGAGGCCCAGGCAAGAGTGTGGGGGCCATGGAGAGGGAGACGGGGTGACTTCAGGGGCACTGTGCCAGGAGCATCCACAGAGCTTGGGGAGAGATTGGCCGTGGAAGGAAGGGAGGACAGCGGGACAGGCAGGTGCCGTTTACTGAGAGAGGAGCCGGGCGGGGCCTGGTTTGTGATACAGATAAGAAAAGTGGAGCCAGAGAGTTGAGGTGACAAGGAGATGCCTGCTTTAAACAGAATAAAGGGCTGATGGCGGGTGCCTGGGGCACAGTGAAGGGCAGGCCAAGGTCATGGAGGACTCCTTTCTCCAGAGCCGTGCTGTCCCAAGGCAGCATGGAACTCAGCCCGGGTTTGGGTTGGGCGGTTGCAGAGCGGTTGTCCCACCTCAGTCTCCCCCTGCCACCCCTTGTCTCCTTTCAGATGGGCCTGGGCTTCATGCAGTTTGGCTTCGTGGCCATTTACCTCTCCGAGTCCTTCATCCGGGGCTTCATGACGGCTGCCGGCCTGCAGATTCTGATCTCAGTGCTCAAGTACATCTTCGGACTGACCATCACCTCCTACTCGGGCCCAGGGTCCATTGTCTTTGTGAGTCAGGGACACACTCCTGCAGGTGGGACGGGGGGGGGGGGGACTCCAGCAGGTGCCTGAGCAGAGACCCCCGGTGCAAGAAGCTGGAAGAACCTCTGTGGGCGGTGTTCACAAGCACAAGTGGCTGAGCCATAGCTCCCAGAGGAGGACTCAGAGGGCGGGGGTCCCGCAGCGGAGGGAGGGTCGAATACCTGATCTCCAGGGCTCGCTGGGCCCTGGGTTAACCCTGCAGAAGAGGACAGGGGCACTCCCCGTCAGTTCCCACTCCAGAGCCTGGGCCCCGCCCTGCCTGGTGAACCTTTCCCTAGGTCTAACCCCTCCCTCCTCTGTGAGCTTGAACTCTTTTTTTCTTTTAACTTTTTAAAAAATTAATTTATTTGGAAGGCAGAGTTAACAGAAAGAGAGAGGGAGAGACAAAGAGAGAGAAATCTTCCATCCACTGGTTCACTCCCCAAATGATGGCAGTGGCTGGGACTGGACCAGGCCAAAGTCAGGCACTGCATCCGGGTCTCCCACGTGGGTGCAGGGGCCCAAGCACTTGGGCCACCTTTGGCTGCCATCCGAGGCACATCAGCAGGGAGCTGGATTGGAAGCGGTGCAGCCAGGGTTCATATGGGATGCCAGCGGCAGCTTACCCTGCTGTGCCACAACAGCAGCCCAGCTTGACCTCTTTGAGAGAAAGAGAAAGAGGAAGCATCCCTGTCCCCGTGTGGGCTCCCCAAAGAGCCCTTTGGGTGAGGGGAGGGGGGCTGGTGGATGGGATGCCGCTCACCCCTGAGGACTGGCCAGGCACCTCAGGGTGCGGGTCACCCAGGAGGAAGGGGTGGGAACTGTGGGCACGATGCTCTCTCCGCAGACCTTCATTGACATTTGCAAAAAGCTGCCCGACACCAACATCGCCTCCCTCATCTTTGCGCTCGTCAGCGGTGTGGTGCTGACGGTGGTGAAGGAGCTCAACGCGCGTTACATGCACAAGATCCACTTCCCCATCCCCACGGAAGTGGTCGTGGTAGGTGCCTCGCCTGGGCGCCCCTGCCTGCCCCCGGTGCAGTGGGACGGCAAATCCCCTGGGATGCGGCGCTTCCTCTCTCCCAGCTCCTCAGCCTATGGGACCTGAGGTCCCCAAGGGAACTTGGGAGAGACTGGCCCCTCTTTATGGCCAATGCCCATTCTCCTCTGTGGGGTTGCAGGTGGTGATAGCGACAGCTATCTCTGGAAGCTTTAAGATGCCCCAGAAATACAACATGCAAATCGTGGGAGAGATCCAACTAGGGTGAGTCCAGTGGCCCAGACCCTGGCCCCACCCCCAGCTCATGGCCCACCCACCCAGGCCTGGGCTCAGAGACACGAGGACCTCTGTGAAAACGCCTTAGAAACTGTATGCCACTGAGCACGTGCGAACTGTCACTACTGACTTACTTACAGTCTTTACTCCTGAGAAGGCCCACATGCAGGCCAGCGCTGGCCGCCTTAGGCAAAGTGAGGCCGCTAACCAAGCCCCTCCCATCACGCCCTTGCTGGCTCCTCCCCCCGCAGAAAGGAAGCGCCAGGCCGAACCAAATCCATTTAGTATCTGGGCTGTGCCAGGCGCTTCTCTGGGCCCTGGGAGGGGGTGGGCAGTGCCTGTCTTGCAGCAGTGGAGCAGGCGGGGGAGGGAAGGTCCCACAGCCCTGAGGGCCTAGGTCTTCAGGTTTGCTAGTGTGAACAGTCCAGAATCTAGGTGTGAACAAGCAAGGCCCTGCCCTTCACCGGCTCCGTGCCCTCGGACGAGTGAAATCCCTTAAGCCTCGGTTTGCTCCTTTGTAACACAGGAGCCATGGTGCCTGCTGGGAGGGGTACCTGCCAGAAAGACCTTGGTGTGGAGCATGGGGGGAGCGGGGGGCGGGGGATGTCTGGCTGCTCCCTGCGAGCCCTCCCTGTCCTCACACCCTTGGACCCTGCGTCCTTTCTGGCTCCCCGGCAGGTTCCCCGCTCCAGTGTTGCCTGTGGTTTCCCAGTGGAAAGAAATGTTTGGCACAGCCTTCTCCCTGGCTATTGTGAGCTATGTCATCAACCTGGCCATGGGCCGGACCCTGGCCAACAAGCACGGCTACAACATAGATCCGAACCAGGTAACTCCGGCCACGCCAGCAGGGGCCACAGAAATCTTGGGGCTCCCTGGGCTGAGCTGAGACAAGGGGTAGGGGACTCTGGCCCCCACAAGATGGTAGGGCCACCCTCAGCTCCTGGGCCCGAGAGGCAGCCTGCACAGCTGCCTGCCTTCGGCCACTGCCTCCCCAGCCCTGCCCTGTTCCCGCAGGAGATCATTGCCCTGGGTTGCAGCAACTTCTTCGGCTCCTTCTTTAAAATCCACGTTATCTGCTGTGCTCTCTCGGTCACCCTGTCCGTGGACGCAGCTGGAGGGCGTTCCCAGGTGAGCTCTGTACTGGGGGACGGGAGGGAGGTGGCAGCAGAGCAGTGCTCCCCAAACCAGGCCAACTCTGCTCAGCCCTCCTCTCTCCTCCTCCGTCTCCACGCCACCAAAGGCAGCTGTTGGGAAAAAATCAACAGCAGGAGTTTCACCCCCACCTGTTTCCAACTCTCCCTGAATAGATCGCAAGCCTGTGCGTGTCTCTGGTTGTGATGGTCACCATGCTGGTCCTGGGGTCCTACCTGTACTCCCTCCCTAAGGTAGGAACCCGGCCCGAGAGCAGAAGACAAGACACTCCCATGAGGATAGTCCCTGAACGCTGGTGTGGCCCTTCACAGATCACAGGGTGCCGTCGCTGTCACACTCAGGCTCTGCCGAGATCTTAAAGCAGACGGTGCAGGCTTTACTCTCCCCATTGTACAGATGAGGGAAACTGAGGCTGAGAGTGTGCTCCATGCGTTCTGTCCGGAGTATGACAGCTCACAGGGCAGGGCTGGTCTCAAACTGCAGCCTTCTGTGAATGCCAGCACGCTATGGCCCCCTGGAGAGCTCAGGTGCAGGCCATTTAGGGTCAAGAGGCAAGAGAGGGCACAGATGGAAGCAGGGTGGAGCCCCTGGCTCTGGTGCCTGCTCACTGCAACCTAAGGCAGAGGGCAGGGGTTGGGAGTGGGGCTCTGCAGGGTGGTGACCTGGAACTCTAGCTCTGTCCTCCTGGGCCCAGGGTCAGGTAGTGGTGGAAACACAGGAGGAAGGGCACAGAGCGGGTGACCGGGGGCAATGCTGTGTTTCCCCAGTCTGTGCTAGGAGCGCTGATCTCTGTCAACCTCAAGAACTCCCTCAAGCAACTCGCCGACCCCTACTACCTGTGGAAGAAGAACAAACTGGACTGTGTAGGTACTGGGCAGCCAGGGCACCCTCTCCATCCCTGCCCTCCTCTGACCCACAGCCCTGCCAAGTAGCCCAGGCCTGATGCGGAGCCTTCTGGTCGGCTGCCACCCCCACCCCAGCACAGGGGTCAAGGGTCAGGTTTCTGAGTGAGGCGGCCTCTATCCAAACCCTCACTCTGATGTTCAGCTGGCTCTGTGGCCAAGAGCAAGTCCCTTAAACACTCTGACCCTCAGCTTCCCCATCTGCAAAGTGGGTATTTCACCCTCTCCACCCCTTAGGGTCGCTTATGAGGAAGAAATGACACAATGTGTGCAAGCTGCAGGTTGTCTGAATTGTGGTTTGCACGCAGTAAAATGTAGCCGTTGTTATTCCTGCAAATGCAACGCCAAAACAGAGGAAGAAAACAGTTCACACAAAGGGCCTAGAAAAAAGTAAAGCTGGAGGACCAGGGTCTGGGGCAAGTTGCTGCATTCCCCGGGGGTTCTGGTTCCTCACTTGGAAATGGAGGTGTGGTCATGGCTGTGTCATACACTGGTTCTGAGGATTAAATGAGCTCACGGTGGGAAAACACCAGGTAACCATAAACATTCGCATGCATGATGCACACCCCCCACCCCCACCGCCCTGCCTATGCCACTGTCAGCACTGATCATCTCCATGAAGCCCCACCAGCACCTGCGAGAAGGGATTTACTAACCCCCTTTAAAGATGATGAAACCAAGACTCAGATTGGTTAAGGAAATCATCAAAGACCGCAGAAGTAGGAAGTGTAGGGTGAAAGGCAGAGTTATGAAGAGAGAGGGAGACAGAGAAAGAGGTCTCCCATCCACTGGTTCACTCCCCAGATGGCCACACCAACGGAGCTGCACCGATCCGAAGCTGGGAGCCAGGATCTTCATCTGGGTCTCCCGTGTGGATGGCAGGGGCCCAAGCTTTCCCAGGTAGATTGGGAGCACAGCTCATATGCGATGTCGGTGTCACAGGTGGTGACTGAACAACACCGACCACAAGTCTGAGTTTTGAACTCCAAGCCTCTGAGCTGCCCTGGCTCCTAGGGAGACCAGCTCAGCCGCATGGTGCAGAGAAGGAATCCTAAAGCAAGAAAAGTGAGGGTCCATCGGGGTGCCCCAGGAAAGGGTGAGGACAGGGAGAGAACTTCAGCCCACCGGTCTGCTTTATGACCTCCAGCCCTCTGGCTGCTTGGCGAGAGCCCCTTACGCCCACGTAGTGCCCTGGTTCCCGTGTGAGCTTCACCACAGTTCCCTGTTGGTTTCCTTTCGAGGGACTGGGGTTTCCCTAAAAGGAAACAACTCTCAAAACCCGGTCCAGTCCTAAGCACCCACACAAGTAGGCCCAGGCTAACAGGCTGGGCATGTACAACTGGCTAATGAGATAGGGATACAGGGGCCCACGTTGTGGCACAGAGGGCAAAGCTGCTGCATGTGACACCGGCAGCATCCCATATGGGCGCCGGTTCAAGTCCCGGCTGCTCCACTTCTGACTCGGCGCCCTGTAAATGCGCCTGGGAAAAGCAGCAGAAGATGGCCCATGTGTTTGGGCCCCTGCACTCACATGGGAGACTCGGATGAAGATCCTAGTTTCTGGCTTCAGCCTGTCCCAGCCCTAGCTGTTGCGGCCATTTAGGGAGTGAACCAGTGGATGGAAGATTCTCTCTCTCTCTCTTTCTCTCTCCCTTTCCCTCTCTCTGTTACTCTGTCTTTCAAATAAATAAATAAATGTAAAAAAAAAAAAAAAAAAAAAAAAAGAAGGCCCACACAGGTCCTGGTTGCTGCCGAGGGCTCTCACTAGGCTGGAAACGTTCCAGTCCCCACCTGTTTAATCCTCGCAGGAAGCAGGTGTTGTAATTCCCCCTTTGTGGATTGGGAAACCGAGGCTCACATAGCTAGTAAGAGAATCGCATTTTGAACCCAAGCATGCTCTTTCTCTGTGTGTGCTGGGGTTGTCACTAAACAACAACAACAAAACAGACCAGACATGACAGCTGCACTCAGTTGCAGGGAGCAAATATGTCAGACGTTGCAAAATGTTTGAAGGCATTTAAAAGGGAGGGTGGGACTTGGCTAATCCAGGAAGACTTCCTGCAAGAGACAGCTTTCCCCAAGCCTGCTCTTGCTCTCTCCTCACAGTGTGTCTGGGTGGTCAGCTTCCTCTCCTCCTTCTTCCTGAGCCTGCCGTACGGGGTGGCCGTGGGGGTCACCTTCTCCGTCCTGGTGGTGGTCTTCCAGACCCAGTTGTAAGTAATGGCCTCTGTGTCCCAGGCGCAGCACAGGGGAGGGTTCCTGGGGCCTGGCTGAGCCCAAGGGCCTTCCAGCTTCCTGGCCTGAGCCTGGCCAGCCCGCTGCAGCCAGGACTGTGGCACAGGCTGGGCCATCTCCCTTCTCACATCCTAAAGCCCCAGAGGAGGCCAGTGTGGTCCTAGAGGGCTGGGGTCGGAGGGTGGGGAGAGAAAGTGAGGGAAGAATGGGTGGGAGAGACTCAGTGTCCTGCCAAAGGCACTGCCAGACCCCATGCCGTGGGACCCCAACCCCGGGAAGCCCTGGGTCTGAGGACAGCTGTGGGGTCCTCACTACACAAGGGGAGGTAGGAGGAGTCCAAGGCCACAGGGGCGCGGGGTCCACACCAGGACGAGAGGCAGGGAGTGGTGACCTCAGGGCCACTGAAACTTGTCACCTGTGTGCCACACATCCCTCTTCTCCCCTGAGTCCCATTTGGGGTCCTTATGAGGGGCCTGTCGGTCATCCCCCTGGCTGTGGGCTCAGCTGCAGGTGGTTAGGGTCTCCAGTGCAGAAAGGCCAGGACCCTGCTCCCTGGCTCCGCCCCCGCCCCGCCCCCAGCATCCTCCCAGACCTTCACATCACCAGCATTCACTTGAGTTCTTCTTTTCTTCTCTCCTCCAGTCGAAACGGTCATGCTCTGGCCCAGGTCGTGGACACGGACATTTATGTGAATCCCAAGGCCTATAGCAGGGTAGGTAATCCACACAGACCTGGGAGGCAGCAGGTGATGGCTCAAGTTCCTGCCACCCATGTGGGAGACCTGGATTGCCATCTGGGCTCCTGGGCGTGGCTGGCCCCATCCTAGCTGTTCAGGGACTCTGGGGAATGAATCAGTAGATGGTCGCCCTCTCTCTTTCTCCCCCTCTCCATCTATTCTTTCTCTACCTCTCAAATGAAAGAAGGAAAAAAAAAGCCCATCCATTTCTGTGATCTGAACTCAGTCTCTCCGCCCAGGTCCAGGAAATCGAGGGGATTAAGATCGTCACTTACTGCTCCCCTCTCTACTTCGCCAACTCAGAGATCTTCAGGCAAAAGATCATCTCCAAGGTAAGACTCAGTCTGTACCAGCGCGGGGCGGGGCGGGGGGGGGAGGCCACGCCCACAGAGGGTGGAGCTCAAGGTTGCTGCTGGCTGTCTCCCTGCAGACAGGTATGGATCCCCAGAAAGTATTACTGGCCAAGCAAAAACAGCTTCGGAAGCAGGAGAAGATGAGGACGATGCCCACACAACAGAGGGATTCGTTGTTCATGAAAACCAAGGTGACCTGAGGCCAGGGTCGGCCACCGTGCCCAGTGCCCCGCCCACTCTGCTCTTGCCCAGCATCCTGAGGGCACAGCTGGAGGTTTCTGTGAACTGGTGTCCCAGACCTTCCCCGTGGGGGAAGGGCTACCAGCTCTCAGGGTGACCGCGGAGCTCCCAAGGCCCCTGCCCATTTCCTGGCTGAGACAGGACGCTGCCCATGAGTTGGCTGTGGACTTGTGAAGATCCCCAGGTGGGGAGCAGCTGTGAATTTCCTGGGGCACTCAGCCAGCCCAGAGCTGGCGGCGCTGAGCAGGCTGGGGCTGTGAGCTCAGCTGTCTCCCAAGGGACTTCCTCCTAGAACACAGCGGGCTGGGACCAGCCTCTCTCGGAAGGGCCTCCCGACTTAGAATGATAGGACACCCGGCTTGCAGGCCCTGCCTAAGGGAGGGGTGCTGGGAGAGGCCTCACCTCCTCCACGTGGGCCAGCCCACCTCCACCTGCAGCCTGCGCACCAGGCTGGTGCAGCAGTCCTCACTGCTTCCCCTCCCCCCCGCAGACCGTCTCCCTGCAGGAACTCCAGCAGGACTTCGAGACCCCCTCCCCCACGGACCCCAACAACAACCAGACGCCCGCGAATGGCGCCAGCATATCGTACATCAACTTCAGCCCCGCCACCCCCTCGGCTGCCCAGGGCGAGCCCCCGGCCCCTGCTGAGCCCCTCAGTGAGCCTGACGCCACGCTGGCCAGCGTCCCGCCCTTCATCACTTTCCACACCCTCATCCTCGACCTGAGTGGGGTCAGCTTCGTGGACTTGATGGGCATCAAAGCCTTGGCCAAGGTGAGGCTCCCATACACTGCTATTCCTCTGAGCCCTCATTTCCACATGCCGAGGGAGGCTGAGGTCCTAAGGATCCCCTTTGCCCAGACTGGACCAGGACAGGGCATCCCAGTCCGAGCAGGCCCAGACAGCTGGCGACAATTAGTCGCTGGAGAGGGCATCAGAGCTTCAGGCCCTAATGTCACACCACGCCAGCAGAGGCCACCCCAAGTTCCCCACCCCGGGCCACCAGGGTCCTCTGAGCAGAGCCCAGCTTGGCCCTGGCTCACGGTCTGCACTCATCTGCCAGCCTAGGACAGGACAAGAAGTAACCCCAGAGGCCAAACAGCCTCAGGACACTGGAAAGGAGTGTGCCCACCTGATAGCTTTCTCTGGCCACTCTGATGGTGGGGCTCAGCCAACTTCAGGTGGCTCAGATGGAGGCCAGCCGGGGTGGGGTGGGCAGAGGGGCACAGAGGGTGTGCCGGCTGAGTCACCCTCAGCTGGGCAGAGAAGACCACTGCGCCCCCCCCACCCCACCTCGTGCCTCAGCCTGCTTCCCTGGCTGCAGCCCCTGCCTCTTTGCTGTGGCTTCTGCATTAAGCATCCAAGTGGGGAAAGAGGTGGGGGCTGGGGCTCAAAGTTACTGAAGGCCAGCTTGGCCCCACAGGAAAGGGCCCACGTTTCCGCCCGCAGCCGGCACTCCAGGTAGAAGTGGTGTGCTCTGCTGCTATTTTTACCTGCACTGCCGGGGCTCTCAGGCTTGCTTATTTGCTTGGCTTCCCCCTCTGAAGTGTGTTTTGTGAATCACCTCCGATACCCGCTTAGAACATTCCTTTTCTCTCCCCACTGGATTCTGGCAGCTGAGCTCCACGTACGAGAAGATCGGAGTGAGGGTCTTCTTGGTGAACATCCACGGTAAGACAGGGGGGACATTGAGGGTGTGGACGGCTGGCAAGGGGGCTGGGGTGCGTGGGAACAGGGTGCTGAGGCACCAAAGAGTGTGGTACCCCATGGTTCCCCCAAACTGCTGAGTGCCCATAGGAGCTTCTGATACAAGTGAAAAGACATTGGCCAGATTCTAGGAACACCCCCCAGGCCTCGCAGGCAGTGGTCGGGGAGGGGTCCTGGAGTTGGGGAGGGGAGGCTTGGATTCTGAGCTGCCCCATCATTAGCTTGCCAGGTATCCTTGGCCAAGTCTATCTGTCTCTGGATCTACTTTCATGCGTGTGGGAACGCTCTCTAAATTAGAGTCCACACATCTATACAAGCACAGAGCACACGCGCGCCCTGAGCGCCCAGGGAACACAGAAATGCGGTTTTAGAGGCACACCTTCTACGTACAGCCCGGAGGACCTGGCCACCGAACAGAAGCCACAGGAGAGAGGCAGGGGCTCCAGCCAAGGGCAGCCAGGGAAGCAGGCTGAGGCACGGGATTCACACATTTGCAAAGTGCAAGGACAAAGACAGGCAGCAAGTGTTCTCACGCACATGACGCTTGGGGCAGGGGGGTGAGGGGGGAGGGGGAAGCACCGCACACACGCCCAGCTTCTTGCAGAGGGTCGAGGGTCAGATCCCCTCCGACAGGGCTGCCCGTCCCAGATGTTGTGGGGCCCCCACTGGAGAGGGAATCTGTGACAGCCTGCTCCCGAGTTAGACTCCGTGGTCCTTCCACCCCCGCTGGACAACCCCCAGGAAACCATCCCCAGGAATCGGTCAGAGCTGTGCCCTGGAGATTGCAGGAAAGGTCTGGGGGAATGAGGAAAGATGGCATTCCCAAGTTCACGACGCCCCCTGTCGTCCAGAACTGATACTGCAATGCAGGAACAGCCCCTGGGGCCTGTCGGCCCTTCCCTCCCTGCCGCGGTCTCTCCAGCCTCCCCCACCCAGCTCCCGTCCACAATGGCTGTCTCCCTCCGAACACGGTCCCTCCTCCTTCCAGCCCAGGTGTACAATGACCTCAGCCACGGAGGCGTCTTCGACGACGGGTGTCTGAAGCGCCACCACATCTTCCCCAGCACACACGATGCCGTCCTCTTTGCCCAAGCAGATGCCCGAGAGGCGGCCCCAGGACACAGCTTCCCAGGGGTAAGGGCCCTGTGCCTGGAGTCCTAGGCACGAGAAAGAACACGGAGGGAGGTTTGAGTACTGCGTCAGCGCTGCCATCTCCCTTTTCTGAACATCGGTTTCCTTAGCTGTAGAATGGGCGCTGTCAGTTGCCATTAACTACCTCACGGGGTTTTGCTTTTGCTTTAGGATTCAATAATTGTATCTTTTATGTCACTTGAAAGCACGTTTTATATCGCAGAAGTCCTTTATTAGCATCAATTTGCTGATTGCACAAACACCCAGAGCTTAGCACACGATACCCAGTGTCCCGGCATCACCCATCCGCCTCTTTGGGGAGGCGGGGAGCGAGCCTGCCCCTTGTGATTCAGTGGACCTTGGAGAGCTCAGGCTGGTGGTGAGGGAAAAGGGCAGGCCGGGGTTTTAGCACAGCTTCTTGCATTTGATCTCCTAGCTCAGTGAGATATAGATAGCGCTGTCTAGACTCCAGAGAGATGAGGGGTCAGAAAAAGCCCACCCCATTGGGGTCCCTACCCAGGTATTCCCAGCCACACTCCACTCCCCAGAGGTCCCTCCTGGCCCAGCCAGGGCACAGCCCCTGCCCCTGACCCCTCGAGACTACCCCAGTCTTCTGTATAGTCCTCCCCACCCCCCACCGTGGTCTAAGAAAGACTTTGTTGGCCCTGGAGCAACGATTTGTTCTTTGCCTCAAGAGACCAATAGAAGGGAAGTCACCTGTTCCAAGCCCTGAGAGGCTGCCCTGGGGGGACCCAAGGCTCAGGCTCGGCCCTCTGCCCCCGGGGAGCCCCTGTTGCACAGGGCAAAGGCAGGAGCTCGGAACACAATCCGGGTTTTCCGTGTGGGTGGCAGGGAACTAAGTACTTGAGCCATCACCCGCTGCCTCCCCGGTGTGCATCGCCAGGAAGCAGAACTGGAACTCAAACCTGGCGTTCCGATATGGGAGGCAGGTGCCCAGGTGGCATCTTCGCTGCTGCACCTAACACCTACTCAGGGCAAAAGCATATCCGTGCATAGTCTTTTTTATAAGACGCATTTGATTTTTACTTTGAATTCCCCTCTTACGGGATCAGTTCATACATAGAAGCTGCACACAGTCCTTTCCAACAGCAGGAGGAGGGGAAAGCCTGCAAAGCCAGTCTGACTGTCCCACTTGACAGATTCCCAGAGGCAGGAGGGAATCCCTGAGTACCCCTTGCAAGCCAGGTGACTCCTCTGCCTCACCAGGCCTGCAAAGCAGGGCGGACCCTGATGCACCCCTCTCTGGTGTACGGGGAAGACCACAGCTGGCCCATACGGGGTGTGGCAGGTGATACAGGTGAAGGAAAGGACAAGAGGACAAGTGAGGTGGCAGGGAACGTGACGTCCACCCATGACTGCCACGGGTGCCTCTTCTGACCACCATGCACCAACTGGGTGGCTCAACACTGTGGCTCATCTGCACCTGCTTATCCCTTCCAGGTTCCCGAGGACAATGAACACTCCTTGTGCAACTCAGAGGAGGAGAGCCCCAGCTACTGGGACCTAGAGCAGGTGAGCCGAAGGCCGGGGGCTGCAGGGTGGCAGGGGGCATGAGAGGATGGGAAGAGACCTTCCCAAAAAAGGCATTCACTGGGCCCTCTCACCTCCAGGCCAGAGCAGTCACCTTGCAGGCAGCCGCGCCGCGTTTCCTCCTCCTCTTTCTTTTAATAGCAGATCTTAATTCTTCTCCCTCCCTGAAAGGCAGTGGGGGATGGGAGAGTCCCTGGACCCAGTCCTGGAGAACTGATATCTATTCTTAACTCCCAGGTCAGCCGGGTGATCTTAGGCAGGCCACAGGCACTGCTGGGCCGCCAGGTGTTAGCATCTCTGAAATAATGGAAATGTGCAGGATGCTCGTCCCATACAAGATTAGTGGGGAAATCCTTAGCCCCCCAAAGATGGGGGGGCATTTGTTTTTCCATTAATTCAACAGGCATTTAAGGAGTGTGTGCTTCTTGCCTGAGGGGTGCAGAGTGAGCGTAGGCAGTGAAACCAAGAATCCTGCCCTTAGGGAACCGCTCTCCTGGTAGAACCTGGTGAATTCTAAGGGTGCAAATGAACGGCTATTGCATGTGGACAAATGAATGATGAAGGATGAAATGCTACACAGATATGATGGGTTAGTGTTCCCACGGGGCCCACGACAATTTAGCGCTGTCCCAGTGCCCTGAATTACAAGGAACCAGGGGACCAGGTTTACAGAAATCTGGCTTGGATCTATTAGAAATTGCATCTCTTGGCCGGTGCAGCGGCTCACTAGGCTAATCCTTCGCATTGTGGCGCCGGCACACCGGGTTCTAGTCCCGGTCGGGGCGCCGGATTCTGTCCCGGTTGCCCCTCTTCCAGGCCAGCTCTCTGCTGTGGCCAGGGAGTGCAGTGGAGGATGGCCCAAGTCCTTGGGCCCTGCACCCCATGGGAGACCAGGAGAAGCACCTGGCTCCTGCCATCAGATCAGTGCGGTGCGCCGGCCGCGGCGGCCATTGGAGGGTGAACCAATGGCAAGAGGAAGACCTTTCTCTCTGTCTCTCTCTCTCACTGTCCACTCTGCCTGTCAAAAAATAAATAAATAAATAAATAAATAGAAATTGCATCTCTTGCTGCTTCCTGCTCTTGCTGGTCTAAGTTCTGCATTCCCCGAACACATCTCTGAATGTGCTAAGGGCAGGTGGAGGCCTTGGCAGACAGCAGGAATCACAGAGATCCATCCGGCAGACTGACTTCTGCACCCCTTGGGACCTCCAGCACATCCCAAGGTCATCAAAGAGGGAAAGAGCCTCAGAGCTCGCCCGGGTCCAACCCTCGTTTTCCCCGCTGGAGAAAGTGAAGCTGAAAACCAGGGGCTGGCTGGTGGACGCAGCATCCTGGAAGCGGCTCTCCGTCAGGTCCAGCACGGTCTCCTGCCCCCACCGCTGCAGCTCACCTCTGAGGAGGACCCTGCCTCTCCCTGTCCACGCACCTCACGCTCACGGCGCCTCCTCCTGGCCAGAGGCCCCAAGGGTCACCTCTTGGCTGTGGCCACTCCCACAGGTGTAACGCTCTCCCTTCCCGCCCCTTTTCCTTGCAGGAAATGTTCGGGAGCATGTTTCACACGGAGACCTTGACTGCCCTGTGAGGGCCCAGTCGTGCCCACGCCGCCTGCGGAGCGCCTGGCACCGGGGACTGCCGTGCTGGACAAGCCTGGATCACACAGAGGGACTGGGACAGGAGAGCGTGCCCATGGGACCTGGCTCCTGTCTCCCCCTCCTCCTCCTCTCTCCTTCCCCTGCCTCCGCCCTGCAGCTCTAGAGGGAGCCATTGCAGCGGGAACCTGCCCTGAGAGGTGGGAACTCACTCTTCGCCCCTCCAGACCCTCACTTGGGCCCTGGCCAACCCTGAGCAGGCCTTAGGCTTCCTCGACCCCTCCCACCATGCCCTCCCTTCCCGTGGCAGCTGAGAGAACCTGGACTTCGGGATTGCACGAAGGAGCCAAGAACAGAAGGCCGATTCCGCTGCGCTCACCTGCTGCACAAGCTCCATAAAGGGTGCTCGGCTTGTAGGGCTGGGTATCAGATGGTGTGAGGCCATCACAGGACTCAGGATAGCCTTGGTGGGGACCCTGTGACCTGCCCTCCAGCTGCCTCAACTCTGTCCCTGGTCACTCTGCACCCCTGGGACCGTGTGCTCCTCACAACCCAGGAGGCTGCATCTTGGGGTTAATGCCCCTTTTTCCTCTTCCAAAGGCTACTAAGACCTGCACTGCTGTTGAGCTCATAGGACTCCAGCCTGGGCAGCGGCCATGGCCCTCCAGCCCATCAGAGCTACCTCCCCCGGGGCAGCCCACCAAGGGGCCACCTCAGCCTTCTGAAACTTCACACACACACACACACACACACACACACACACACACACACTCAGGGGCAGCTCCCGTCCATTAAGGCTGGGTAGGAACCTGAAAAGGGCAAAGGCGGCTGGCAGAACCTTCTGGCAATCTAGTGGCAGGTACCAGTTGTTCTGCACAGCAACTTGAGGGGTGCTAGTGCCAACCCAGGGCAAACTGGTAGGTCCAGGGCCTGACAGTTCCCCTGATCTCAGCGCCCATCAGAGGAATGCCTCCCTCAGCAGAAGGGCCAAAAGCCAGCATTTTAACTCTCCCTTATAGGCTCACCAACTGGAGCCATGATGAGGTCCTTCTAGCAGGTGAGAGAGGCCACCCCTCCACACCCCAGGACCAGCCGGTTTATCCAGATGAGCTCTCGCTCCACCTTAACCACCCTAGGGCCTGGGTCTTCTTCTCGGAAAGAATGAACACAGGAGTTAAGTCCTCCATGTCTACAGGGACGTCACTAGTCAACCTCACTGCTGACTTGAAAATAAATAGGTTCCACGTGCACGTGTTTTGTAAAAATTCCCAGGGAAGTGCACAGAAAATCCGGCCTCTCCTCCCTGTTCCTCTAAATCTCCTTCCACGGAATGGCCCCTGCCGCAACAGGTTGGCTGGCCCAGCCTGGGAACACATCCCAACCCCGAATGTTGGCCTGGCCTGCGTTATGTGCCTGTGTGTTGAGTGAGCCGCTCAGCTACTGAGTCTTCTGAGGGTTAAGGGACCGGGTGCGGGCAAGGAGCCAGCACATTCTTGGCCCGTGAGCCTTGCTCCTCTGTGAATTCATTACGCCATGTGGCTGCCAATGGAACTCAAAACTTGGAAGGCAGAAGACAATGTTATCTGGGATTCACCGTGCCCAGCACTTGAAGTGCCGAATTCCAGGAGGACCAGAACCTTAGCCAATGACAACTCACCCTCCCCTGCTCCACCTCCTCCAAAGTCCAGCTCAGGCCCAGCAGGCAGGGGAAGGTCACAGAGCCTCAGCACAGCCCAAGTCACGGTGCCCCTTTGAAGCAAGTGTCCAGGTCCCTTGAGGACTTCGTGGGGTGACCCCAGAACTGAAAGGGATTGCTGACTCGCAGTGGCCTGGCACTGGGGCTCAAGGAGGAATCTGCAACCTGTCCAGGGCCCAAGGACACGGAGTCTCTAGTGGTGGTGTGATTGCAAAGTCACGGAGCAGAGGGAAGACACTGAAGAAAGCTTCACTGCTGGAATATTCTGGAAAGAACACAAATGTCGCCCAGATCGCTCCTGTGGACATGACTGGGGCAGGGAGGGAGTTGGCACAGTGGTGGAATTATCCAGAATTTCAATACTTTTGAATGTGCTTAGTAGCACTGACCTGTGATGATATGATTTCTGGGGAAGCTTCTCTACTGCTATTTGTATAATTTATTTAATTTAAATGCCATTCTCCTTTTGTTCACTTTGGTAATAAAGTGGTTTTGCAACATGAAGAAAGGCATGCATTGGGGTGGTTTTACAGAGAGGCAAAACAAGTCACCGCCAAGGACAGCTGGCCTGGCCTTGCACTGCCCCGAGGAGCAGCAGGCACCGAGAGTCCTCCTTGAATCTCCGCGGGTTCACTCCTGCGAGTGGAGACACTTCCAGATCCAGCTGGAGAGTAGGGAGCAGGGAGAGGAGACTGGGCGGGGAGATCCCACTCCCAAGGCCAGGTCCAAGAGCGCACCTGTGCTGTGTGGCCACGAGGGAAGTCAAGCCCCCTCCTCCCTCTGCACTCCCTTCACTCAATCACCCTTTCACCTTCCTGAGCTGTTAAAAGCCAGTCCCCCCAACACTCAGCAAAGCCTTGGGATCCTTGGCTTGCAGGACACTCAGTGTAGCCCTGCCTTTCACAGCCCTGTTGGTGAGACAGCAACAGGACTCAAGCATCCCACAGGCTGGGCTGACCCTCAGCTGTGTTCACTAACAGTAGGGAAGCGAGGGAGACAAGAGGCATTGCAGAAAACCGAAGAGCAAAGCAATGAAGGAGACAGAAACAGGACAACGGGAAAGGAGACAATGGATCCACAAGATAGAGAGTCAGGGACTGGGAGAGGGAGAGCAGGCTGAAAGAGGATATCAACAGAGAAAGCCCCCTCAGCGAGTTCCTAAATGATATTTACTTAAGATAAACTCATCTTGCTTTAGCCTGCCATTCAGCTGGACTGTAGGGTTTGGGCAAATTAACTGTTAGCATCCCTCAGTTTAAGTTTTAGAAATTTTTTTTAAGTGATGCTATTTTAGTCTGAATCCTTCTGGAAGCAGAACCTGAGGATAAAGCCTATGCCCAGGCTACATAGGAAACGCTCCCAGGGAGGAGTGACAGGCAGGAGGAGGGGCACAGGGAGAGCCCACACAAGAATAAGCCACTGCATGGGGGCAGCTGCCCAAATGGGACGCCGGAGTCGCAGGCAGCAGCTTCACCTACTACGCCACAAGGCCGCCCCAAAACCCCTTCTTTTAAATAAATCTTTGTTGAAGGAAAAGCATGACTTCCAGCTCTGGAAAGCAGGGTGTGGCTCTCACAGCACCAAAGATTCTGCTTCGCGTTCTGCAGTGTGGAGTCCTAGTGTCGGACATCACCCTGCAGCCTTGCATGACCTGCCAGGGTGAGCCGGGCCCTTGATGACAGTCCTGGAACAGTTTGCTCACCTTTCCTTCAACATGGGCAGAGATTTGGAGTGCTGAAAGGAACCCGTTCCAGTTTAGAATTGGGGGGTGGCTGTCTTACGGTTGCTTCGGTTCCACTTCCAAACACCAAGAAAGCCAGGCTGTATTCATACATGACAGTCTGGATGGATGTATGTGGAACAATAGGCCAAGACGGATCTCAAAGCTGACAAGTTACAGAAATGCCTCTGATCTAGATGCTGCTTCTGTGCCTCTCAGTCCCTCCCGAAGCCATGGCAATGCCACACCTCTTCCTTCTTCCCTGGGGCTCTCCTGATGCCACAGCACGGGACGCTTGGGAAGTGCGCTGCACTCACCCCCACACAACCTGGCATTGTGAGAGAGCTAATCCCCTGGGGGCTCCCTGAGCGATGGAGATGGGAGCACAGCTGGCAGGTGCACCCCACAGGGCTCCCGGGAAAGCAGGTGCCCGCCACAGCACCTCACTCTTGTGCGGGCTCTCCCTGTCCCTCTCCGCCTGCCTGCCACTCCTTCTCCCTGGGACCATTTCCTATGTAACCTGGGCACAAGCTTGGTCTCAGGTTCTGCTACCAAAGAGAGTCAACCTCAAATGGCATCACTAAGAAAAAACCTAGAACTCCAATGGGAGGGATGCTAATTGCTAACTTACCTTAACCCCTGCGGACCAAGCTGAATAGCAGGAATCATGTTGCACAGGCGGCTAGCACCAACAACCTTCAAAAGCTTTGAAACACTTAGTTTCTCTTTTTTTTTTTTTTTTTTTTTTTTTGACAGGCAGAGTGGACAGTGAGAGAGAGAGACAGAGAGAAAGGTCTTCCTTTGCCGTTGGTTCACCCTCCAATGGCTGCCGCGGCCGGCGTGCTGCGGCCGGCGCACCGCGCTGATCCGATGGCAGGAGCCAGGAGCCAGGTGCTTTTCCTGGTCTCCCATGGGGTGCAGGGCCCAAGCACCTGGGCCATCCTCCACTGCACTCCCTGGCCACAGCAGAGAGCTGGCCTGGAAGAGGGGCAACCGGGACAGAATCCGGCGCCCCGACCGGGACTAGAACCCGGTGTGCCGGCGCCGCAAGGCAGAGGATTAGCCTAGTGAGCCGCGGCGCCGGCCTGAAACACTTAGTTTCTCTTAAGTAAACATTATTCTGGGGCCCACAGACTCCTCTGTGTCTCTGCTATGTCCTCCTCCTTCACTCATTTTTCTCTTATTCTCTCCATCTGTTCATTCCCTCGTAGCTCTGTCCCTGTCCCTCTTCTGTCTATAGATTTAATGTAATCCCTATCAGAATCCTGACTGTCTTCTTTGCAGAAGTTGACACGCTGATTATAAAATTCACAAATATTTGCACGGGATGTAGAATAGGAAAACATTTTTTGGAAAAGAAAGAACAATGTAGGAAGACCCACACTTGCCAATGGCAAAACTGACTACAATAATCATGACAGTGACACGCTGAAATAAAGATAGACAAGATCAGGGCAGATGTTGTGGGGCATGAGTTAAGCCACTGCTTGGGACACATGCGTCTCAGAGTGCTAGTTCAAACCCTGGCTCCTCTGCTTCCAATCCAGTTTCCTGTACCTGGGACGGCAGCAAATGATGGCCCAAATACTCAGGTTCCTGCCACCCACATGGGAGACCCACCTGGCTCCTGACTTCAGCCTGGCCAGCCCTGGCTGTTGTGGCCATTTGGGGAATGAATCAGCAGATGGAAAAGTCTCTCTCTCTCTCTCTCTCTCTCCCTGCCTTTAAAATAAAATGAATATTTTAAAAACACATCCAAATACATAAGAAATTACAATAAATATACATAGACTAAGACCATCAGTAAAAGAGAGATTGTGTGATTAGATAAAAAATTAAAACCAGCTATTTATGAGATATTTCTAAAAAATAATGACAAAAGAAGATAAGGAAGACTGGCGCCACGACTCACTAGGCTAATCCTCACCTGTGGCGCCAGCACCCTGGGTTCTAGTCCCGGTTGGGGCGCCAGATTCTATCCCGGTTGCTCCTCTTCCAGTCCGGCTCTCTGCTGTGGCCCAGGAGTGCAGTGGAGGATGGCCCAAGTGCTTGGGCCCTGCACCCACATGGGAGACAGGGAGGAAGCACCTGCCTCCTGGCTTCGGATCGGTGCAGCGTGCCAGCCGTAGCAGCCATTTTGGGAGTGAACCAACGGAAGGAAGACCTTTCTCTCTGTCTCTCTCTCTCTCTCACTGTCTAACTCTGCCTGTCCAAAAAAAAAAAAAAAAAAAAAAAAAAAAAGGGAAAAAAGATACAAAACAAGGGCCAGCACTGTGGCTTAGCAGATAAAGCTGCCACCTGCAGTGCCGGCATCCCATATGAGTGCCAGGTCGAGAACTGGCTGCTCCACTTCGGATCCAGCTCTCTGCTATGGCCTGGGAAAGCAGTGGAAGATGGCCCAAGTCCTTGGGGTCCTGAACCCATGTGGAGACCCGGAAGAAGCTCCTGGCTCCTGGTTTCTGGCTTCAGATCAGCACAGCTCCAGCCGTTGTGGCCATCTGGGGAGTGAACCAGTGGATGGAAGACTTTCTTTCTCTCTCTCTCTCTCTCTCTCCACCCCCACCCTCCGCCTATACTTCTTTGTAACTTTGCCTTTCAAACAAATAAATAAATATTTTTTAAAAAGTTATAAAACAAAAACAAATACTAAGCAAAAGCATGGGGTAGCCGTGGAGGTACAGCCTGGTTTACTGAGCTTTGCCTCCCGCTCTGGGCAGCACGGTTCTCACAGGCTAAGGCTCTGGCAATTCTGCAGACAGCAAGTCTGTCAGTGCTCCCCCTGCCCTTTTTTAAAAAAAAAAAAGATTTATTTATTTATTTGAAAGTCAGAGTTACACAGAGAGAAGGAGAGGCAGAGACAGAGAGAGAGAGAGAGGTCTTCCATCCACTGGTTCACTCTCCAATTGGCCGCAACAGCTGGAGCTGCCCTGATCCGAAGCAGGAGTCAGGAGCTTCTTCCAGGTCTCCCATGCAGGTGCAGGGGTCCAAGGACTTGGGCCATCTTCTACTGCTTTCCCAGGCCACAGCAGAGAGCTGAATGGGAAATTGAGTAGCCGGGTCTCGAACCAGCGTCCATATGGGATGCCGGCACTGCAGGCGGCAGCTTTACCCACTACGCCACAGCACCAGCCCTGTCAGTGCCACTTTCCAACAGTGCGTGCTCACTTCCTGTCTCTGTGTCACGTTTTGGTGACTCTCACAATATTTCAACTTCTTTCATCATTTTTATTGCATCTGTTACAGCCGTTTACATTATTATTATTATTATTATTATCATCATCATCATCATCATCATCATTACATCTGTTGCAGCAACCTTTGGGGTGCCAGGAACCATAGCTGAGCAAGGCCTTCCACTAGCCAAATCAGGTGATCACATAGAAGCTAGCCTTTTTTGTAACCAAGCATTTTCAACCAAGGTACGTAATTGTTAGATACAATGCTACTGCACCCTTCATGGACTATAATATAGTGTGAACAAAATTTTTATACATGCTAGGAAACAAAAAAAAAACTCACATAACTTATTTTCTTACATTCCTGACTTTATCATGGTGATCTGGAACTGAACCACATCTCCAGGGGTGCCTGCGTTAACACCAGACACACTGACCTCAAACCAAGACACTGTTAAGTACAAAGGAGCCCACTATATAGCGACAAAAATTTCAAGTCAACACAAAGATACAAAAATTCTAAACTTATACGCATCAGATAAAATAGTCTCAGAATATATAAAGCAGGACTGACTTCTTTTTTAAAGATTTATTTACATGTTTGAAAGGCAGTTACAGAGAGGTGGAAGCAGAGAGAGAGAGAGAGAGAGAGAGAGAGAGAGATCTTCTGTCCACTGGTTCGCTCCCCAGATGGCCGCAATGGCCACAGCTGGGCTAATCTGAAGCCAGGAGCCAGGAGCTGGGTGCAGGTGTCTCAGGACCTGGATCATCTTCTGCTGCTTTCCCAGGCGCAGTAGCAGGGAGTTGGATTGGAACTGGGCCAGCCGAGACTCGAACTGGCGACCATGGGGATACCAGCACTGCAGGTGGTGGCTTTGTCCGCTATGCCACAGCATCAGCCCCTATAATTGAATTTTTTTTTTTTGACAGGCAGAGTGGACAATGAGAGAGAGAGACAGAGAGAAAGGTCTTCCTCTTGCCGTTGGTTCACCCTCCAATGGCCGCCATGGCCGGCGTGCTGCAGCTGGCGCACCGCGCTGATCAGAAGCCCAGAGCTAGGTGCTTCTCCTGGTCTCCATGGGGTGCAGGGCCATCTTCCACTGCACTCCCTGGCCACAGCAGAGAGCTGGCCTGGAAGAGGGGCAACCGGGACAGAATCCGGCGCCCCGACCGGGACTAGAACCCGGTGTGCCGGCGCCGCTAGGTGGAGGATTAACCTATTGAGCCGCGGCGCCAGCCTATAATTGACTTTTAAAAACAGAAAATCCACCAACACAATGAAAAGTTTTATTATACTTCTTCCTTTGTTGATAAGGCATGCAGATTTTTAAAAAATCTGTGATATAGATGAATAAAACCATAAATAAAATTTTGATTTAATGCACATATTATATATGGAACCCTCCATAAAACAATTCAAATTTACATGCTATAAAATTGGCACACACTAGGTTCTTAGGCAAGTCTCAACAAATTTCTCTCTCTCTCTCTTGTTTTTAGATTTATTTATTTACTTGAGAGGCAGAATTACAAACAGAGAGAGGGAGGTCTTCCATCCACTCTTTCACTCCCCAAATGGCCACAATGGCCAGAGCTGAGCCAATCCATAGCCAGGAGCCAGGAGCTTCTTCTAGGTCTCCCACATGGGTGCAGGGGCCCAAAGACTTGGGCCATCTTCCATTGCTTTCCCAGGCCATAGCAGAGAGCTGGATTGGAAGTGGAGCAGCCAGGACTCAAACCAACACCCATATTGAATGCCAACACTGCAGGCGGCGGCTTTACCTGCTACACCACAGCACTGGCCCCACATTTGTTTTATTTTTAAAAAGACTTATACATGTACTCATTCATAAGTATTTATGGATAAATAAAAATGAGACAAAACCAGAATATTCTTAGTGAATACCTCCAGATGCTGTGATTTTTTCATTATACTTTTCAGTATTTTCCAAATATTTAATAAGGATCTAAATATTAACTTTAAAATCATAAAATCTTTTAAAGCTTGGTAGGAACTAAACTACTTTTACTAAAAATTCTGGCATGCTCACACTTTTAAATGTCAACTCTATTTTAATTATTCTAGATCTTAAGCTGAGCAGTGAGTCCAGAAATGTTCATTACATTACTCCTTACACTTTTCTGTGTATGTAAAGAATTTCAGCTTTTCTCCACTATCGTGGTGAGTACACCTGACTCCTCCTCACCAGGTCTTCTCCCAAGATGTTCAGAATCAAAAGATTCCTAGACAAAAAAGAAAAAAAAAATCACCCCATTCCCCAACGGATTCAGATGAAAACTAGAAACAAAATCAGGTATAACTCTAAGAGGAAACCCTGGAGAAGAACCAAGCTGCCTATGTAAGGCAGTGCCCTTGAGGCGGATGGCTCACAGATTTATACTGTATCAAGGCCACTATGTCCTTTTTTATTTTTATTTACTTTTTTATTTATTTATTTTTTTTTTGACAGGCAGAGTGGACAGTGAGAGAGAGAGACAGAGAGAAAGATCTTCCTTTGCCGTTGGTTCACCCTCCAATGGCCGCCGTGGCCGGCACGCTGCAGCTGGCGCACCGCGCTGATCCGATGGCAGGAGCCAGGTGCTTTTCCTGGTCTCCCATGGGGTGCAGGGCCCAAGCACTTGGACCATCCTCCACTGCACTCCCTGGCCACAGCAGAGAGCTGGCCTGGAAGAGGGGCAACAGGGACAGAATCCGGAGCCCCGACCGGGACTAGAACCCGGTGTGCCAGCGCCGCTAGGCGGAGGATTAGCCTAGTGAGCCACGGCTCCGGCCGGTCACTATGTTCTTAACACATCAAGCTGAAGATGTCACCATTGTCTGGGCAGCTGGACCTGTTTGATTGGGGCTGTGACTAGTGGATCAATTCGGTAATAAATACATGAAGTGTTTTGGGAAAAAAAAAAAGAATTTCATAATATTGTCATTAAATTGGTATTGAAAAGTTACTACATGGTTGTAGTCTTTGAAGCAGAAATAGAGAAAGGGTTCGTGCTAAACACTCCCTCTCTAAGCAAACACCGGCAGTATGGGCTTGAGCTTGGGTCACGGGTAGTTGCGTGGTCCTGCTGGCTGCAAGCCTTCACAGACTTTTTCTTGAGAATTCTAAAATGTGAGCCTGGTGCCAGATGAAATTGCAACAAGGAATCTGGAAGGAACAGTTTCCTGGCTTCAAGAAATCAAATTTTATATCTCTGTGTCATAAGAGGTTTTTCCTCCCCCCAAGAATGATCCTCTACTCTGAGCAGATATGAAATTTATTTGTGTAATACATCAAAATTACTGATACAATAATCTCCACTTACCAAGGGGGGTGCATCCCAAGACACAACCTCCCTGCCTGTGGAACCCAATCCAGGTCTCCACGTGGGTGGCAGGAATCCTATCAGGTAAGCCATCAACTGCTGCCTGCTGGGGTCTGCTTTAGCAGGAAGCTGGAATCAAGAGTCAAAAGTGGGTATCAGATCCAGCGACTGGGGTAGGGGAGCAAGTGTCTTAATTTGTGTCCGGCAACTGAACCATTCGGCCAAATGCCCACCCCAGACAACGCATTCTTATTGTAGATTTTAGCAACCTCAGTATGTGATTTTTTTTCTTTCCTTATCAAGCCAAGAGTTTTCATCTTTTCATTTAAAGGAAGTATTTTATCACTTCTCCTTGGCATGGCCAAATTGCCAGCATCACTGGGTAATAAGTACAATAGAGGTTACATGAACACAAGCACTGTGACCCCACGACGGCTGATCTGATCATGGAGGTTGCTGCAAAGTGACTGACAGTTGGGATGTGACGGACAGAGGGATGAAGTATGCCCCAGGAGGGACAGGGCTGACATGGCAAGAGCTCATTACGCTGCTCAGGATAGCATGCAATTAAAAACCTATTAATTACTTAGGCTTGGAATTTACCATGGGATAGTCTGACCATGGAAAACTGAAACCACGGGAAGTGAACTCCTGAACCTCAAAATTCCCTTAAATCTATTTACTGTAATCTTTCCGTCTCAGTGTATCTGCCTAGAGTTGCAAATAAATAAATAAATAAATAAAAATGTAGTGTTCGAATTAACATCCAAAACACCTTCACAGAAATTCCCGCACAGGAGCCAACCCTCCGAGCTGGACCATCAGAGACACCGGGACAGACCCCCAGCCAACCTAGGGAATGGCCGTCACCTGCCAGGGGCAGAGCCGGGGCTGATACGCGTCCTTCACGGTCTTGCTTTCTCCTCCTTTAGCTCGACGTGTTATCCTACAGCAGGGGATTTACCTCAAGTAGATCAAAAGACCTCAACCCAGCCCGAGGCCATCGCTCACCTGCGTCCCGCCCCCGTCAGCTACACGCCAGAAACCACAACCCCCAAGAGGCCTTGCGAAGTTAGGGCGGGCCCTTCCTGTCGATTGGTTGTTCCGCAGCCATAGCCAAGTTGTGATTGGCCATGTCTGGGAAAGGGGTGGGGCTAAGGCCGATCGTTGCGATTAGAGCAGTGTCAAGACACGGCGGGGGCGGGCCGTCTGGGCGCTCAGGTCCAAACTCCAGCGGCTGCTGGTCGGGGAGACGCCAGGGAAGCATGGCTCCGCGGTATTTTCACATGCTGGCCTTGGCGGCTGGGCTGCTGCTGATTTTCGCCACCGTCCCCAGATCCAAGAGCCAGAGGAGCAGGAGGTATATGGAGACGTCGCGAATCCCTTCTCGATTCAGCCAAGAGGAGAGCGCAGAGATGAAAGAGGCGCTGAAAGGTGAACCTTAGTCCCCTTGACACGCCCCCCGCAGTGGGCTCCCGCGGTCCTCGGGTCAGCCCGTGACCTGCCCGCGCCTCCGTGGCGTCCCCCGCTCTGGCCGCTGCCGTGTCGCACAGCTCAAACCTGCCCCGGCCTCCAGCCCACCACCCAGGCCCCTGCTTGGGGATGTCCCCCCTCCTCCAGGCCGGGCTTCTGGGACTTTGGACTCCAGCCTGGAAGTTCCAGCATTGCCCTCAGGGCCCGGCTGCCGCCCACCTACGCTCTGCTGCAACAGCTTTTATTTGTACAGCACTTTGAACCCCTGAGAGTTTTTCACATCTGTTAAATCACAGCTGAATCTTAAAATGAGGCTCCAGTATCTTAGTCTCATCCACAGAGGGGGTCAATGAAGTGATCTTAGGGCTCACAGCGAGGACTGGGCCCTGGCTGCCAACGTCTGGGGCCTGTAGGCCTCGCTGGGCGTCCGGAGGCTCCGAGAAGAGGTATGAGTGTTCCGGGGTGTAGTTCGCTCCGAGAGCCTTCTCTTTCCTGGAGGACATCTCCCCTAGATCTCTAACCAAGGCTGAAATCCCTTCACTTCCACCTACGTTTTCCAGAAGGAAAGAGTAAAGTTTCTACTGAGCGTCGGAGCCTGTGGGATAATGAAATCCTTCCTGATGGCTTCAAGCCAGTCTTTCCCTTTCATTAAGTAGTGGGTTTAGAGAAACTGCTTACACACACATGTGCAGGCAGATGCAGGGACACAAAGCTAATGCCTGTGACTGGATAGAGAGGGCGCTGGGAGGCAGAGATGAGCCGTGGTATCAAGCCTCCTCTGGAAGTCATTGGGAAGCCACTCAGTCTCCTTGCACGGAAGAAAGCAAAAGCCCAGTGAGAGCTGAGGGAGGACTTCATACCATCCTGGCGTGCATCTGAGTTCGGGGCTTGGGCCTGCTCTCAGGCAGTTTATCGCCTTGGACCTCAGTTCTGCACACACAGGGCCCATCTCACATGTGGTGGGCCGTGATGTGTGGGCTTGATCCTCAGCAAAAGTGAACACGCACCGAAGTAAGTCTCTCTTCTGGAGACCCTCCCTGAACAGGTGTATGTGGTGCCCTGTGTCTTTGCAAACAAAGCCTTCTGCCCCAATGTTCTGATGGATCGTTGGGTGTCCCCTCCCAAGAGTGTTTTTATGTACGTACTTATGGATCTATTTACTTATTTGAAAGGTGGAGGTACAGAGAGAGAGGGAGTGGTAGACGTCTTGCATTAGCTGGTTCACTCCCCAAATGGCCACAACGTCCAGGGCTGGGCCAGATCAAAGCCAGGAGCTTCTTCAGGATCTCCTATGTGGGCGCAGGGGCCTTGACACTTGCCCGTCTTCCACTGCTTTCCCAGGCCATTGGCAGGGAGCTGGATCGGAAGTAGAACAGCCAGGGCTTGAACCGGCGCCTATATGGGATGCTGGCATGGCAGGTGGGCCATAGCGCTAGCCCCTAACGGAAACCCTTAAGACTATGAAACTTTCAAGACTCAAAGGATGGAAAAAAAAAAAGAAAAAAAAAAGACTCAAAGGATGAGCCCAGGGCAAGTCAGGAACTGAAACGTGTGGGTAGAGAAGATGAGATTATTTTTGGACTGAGAAGCTTTTTGGTAACTCCCCGGGCATCATGTGCTCAAAAAGCAGGCCTTGACTGAGAGTTCACTGAGGCTCTGGGAAATAGCCCACACTTCACACAAAGCACACAAGCCTCCTTGATGTGGGGACCGGGGACAGTGGATTCCTTGAGATGGATGAGGCTCGGAATCCTCAGAGAGTGATGACCTCAGAGGTGGAGTGAAGCCCTAGGAAACGCTGTACCAAAGCTTCTCCTGGGGTGAGGGTCTCCAGTCTCCTTAAGAACTGGATGGGTTTTTTTTTTTTAAACAGGCAGAGTGGACAGTGAGAGAGAGAGACAGAGAGAAAGATCTTCCTTTGCCGTTGGTTCACCCTCCAATGGCCGCCGCGGCCGGCGCACCGCGCTGCGCTGATCCGATGGCAGGAGTCAGGAGCCAGGTGCTTCTCCTGGTCTCCCATGGGGTGCAGGGCCCAAGCACCTGGGCCATCCTCCACTGTACTCCCTGGCCACAGCAGAGAGCTGGCCTGGAAGAGGGGCAACCAGGACAGAATCCGGCGCCCCGACCGGGACTAGAACCCGGTGTGCCGGCGCCGCTAGGCGGAGGATTAGCCTAGTGAGCCGCGGCGCCGGCCCAAGAACTGCATGGGTTTTAGTCCTGGGTCTTCTGCCGGTTGACTGGCAGTCTTCGGCAAGCAGAGTTCTTTTCTCGTCTTCGAAGGCGGGAAAACAACATCACTGACCCTACAGAACTGTTTTGCGCTCTGCAATGAAGCAGTGAATGCAGAGGCTGGGATTTGGCGCAGGGGGTAAGCTGCCACTTGGGACACCTGCATTCCATTTTGGAGTATCTGGGTTCGAGTCCTGGCTCTGCTTATGATTCCAGCTTCTTGCCAATGTATAACCTAGGAGACAGCAGCTGATGGCTCGAGTACTTGGGTCGCTGCCACCATGTGGGAGTTCTGAATTGAGTTCTGGGCTCCTGTTGTAGGCATTTGGGAAGTGAACCCATATATGGAAGGTCAGTCTCTCTCCCTCTCTCTCTCTGCCCTTCAAATAAAAATAATTAATTTAAAATTTTCAAGATAATTAATACAAAAGAACTTTTTGAAAAACGAGGACCATGAGAAAAAAAAGCAATGTCTGTTATCACCTTTAATCTTCCATCTCTGATTGACGCTCTGACAGGTGCCATCCAGATTCCAACAGTGTCTTTCAGCAGCACGGAGTCCAACACCACAGCCCTGGCTGAGTTTGGAGAGTACATCCGTAAAGGTGAGCTGCAAAGCATGGGCGTGGGGTGGGAGAGGTAGCACTGGAGGCAGGGTTCTTTTGCAAGAGGATAGAGAAATTTATTTTGTCACCAATCAAAGACCAAATTCCCATGGGTCACTTCTGAGTTTGCACACAGCATGGAGCCGGTGTTGTGGCAGTGGTTAAGCCACTGCCTGTGACACAGGCATCCCACTGAGTACCAGTGGAGTCCCAGATGCTCCGCTTCCAATCCAGCTCCCTGCTAATGCATACGATGGCCTAAGTACCTGGACCCCTGACTCCCATGTGGGAGACCCAAAAGAAGCTCCTGGCTCCTGACTTCACTCAGGCCCAGCCCTGGCCATTGTGGCCATTTGGGAAGTGAACCAGTGGATGGAAGATTCTCTCTCTTTCACTTTGTCTCTCCTTGTCTTTCTGTAACTCTTTCAAATAAATAAAAAAAAAATTTTTTTAAAGAACTAAGCCACATAACTGTCGGATTGGAGTTTGAACTCTCTCAAGCTTTTCCCTAAATAAGTATCTGCAAAGAAACAATATAATCAAAACGTCGAGCCAGGATTCCTTCTACCTGAGTACATTTCCTGCCCCAAGCTCCCTCCACCCCGTCTCCACAGCTCTGTACACACTGCACCTGGCCAGGTCTTCTCCAGACTCCTTATGTGTGCATTTCTAAGTCTCTAGACAGTCGCACACCTCGAGCTCCTGTGTCAGTCGTCTCTCCTCACCCCTGCTCCCCATGCAGGAGGGAGCTAGGCAAGGTGGATCAGGAAAAACAAGGCCTGGAACCCCTCCTACCCTAGGAAGGCCTTATGAAGAGTAAGGAGGCAAACCTTCTAAGTCCGATTTAAAACCAGCCCTTCCAGAGTTGTTGGAGGTGGGAGAAGCTGGCTTAGGAGCAGCAAGTAGACCCCCGCCTCTAACACTCTGGAAAAAAATGGTTCTGGCATTAATGCCAATAGCTAAGTAGCTAACAGGGGCCAAGTTGGAAGTCTTTACTAACTAAGAGATAGGGATAGGCGTTTGACCTATTAAGACATTGCTTGGGATACATGCAGCCCGTGTCATCAGAGTATCTAGGTCCCAGCCAAACTCCACTTCCTACCCTGCGAGGTAGCAGGTCATGGCTCAAATAGTTGGGCCCGTGCTACCATGTGGGAGTCCTTGGCTCCTGGCTTTGGTCTTGTGCAGCCCCAACTGTTGTGGGAGTTTGGGGAATGAACCAACAGATGGGAGTAATCACAGTCGCTTGTTCTCTCTCTGTCTGTCTCTCTCTGCCTCTCAAATAAGTAAAATTAAAAAGAAATAAAAATTGACATTTGATTTTAAATAAATAAAAAAGTAGAGAACTAAATATGTAGTGACAGAAAACTAGAGAAGCTGGGTGACAAGATACAACCATAGTCTTCTAATCTCTGGATTATTTTTTATATACATGTCATGTTTGGTTCCAAGTAATTTGGACACCAGGAACTACTATATTCAAAATTTTACATGCTCTTCATCTGTGTAGCCCGTGAGTGTGAACTTGTGGCAGGGTGTTCTAGGTCAGACCAAACCAGATCATGAGATACCGTCAACGGTAGAGCCTTGCTTTGCATGTTGTTAAATAATAACAGCACATTAAACATAGGGAAGAGGAATTTCAGAGATTGCCCATACAGATCAGAATTCAGACTGGCTTTGTCCCAGAAGGCTTCTTAAAGGAGAACACTTGGTTTTTAAGGGGGGAGGGGATAGAAGGGAGACCAGGGGCAGGAAATGGTAGGAGAGCTGAAAGGGAGCTGCCAACCCTGACTCGCTCACCCTGCTTTTCCCCTCTCTGCCTCTAGTCTTTCCCCGGTTGTTCAGCACCAGCTTTATCCAGCATGAAGTCGTGGGGGAGTACAGCCACCTGTTCACTGTCCGAGGCACGGACCCCAGCTTGCAGCCCTACATGCTGCTGGCTCACCTGGACGTGGTGCCTGCCCCGGAAGAAGGCTGGGAGGTGCCCCCCTTCTCTGGGCTGGAGCGTGATGGTTTCATCCACGGCCGGGGCACACTGGACAACAAGAACTCTGTGATGGTCTGAAACACTGTGTTCCGTCTGCCCCGGGGCCCAGAGATCACACCAGAAGGGAGGGCTCAGGTGGCTCCTGGGAGGCAGAAGGTTACAGCAGAAAGAGCCTTGGCTCCAGGGGCCCTCGGTTCCACGCAGGAGATTGTCCCTTCCCTTTCTGGGCCTTGATGTCTCAGCTGTAAATAAAGATCCCCAGGAGATCCTTCAATTCTGACACCATTTCCTCCTGGTGGCCAAGGTTTCCTGCAGAGTTCTCCATCCCAGGCCTGGTCTCCCAGGACTATTTGCATATCTCTTTGAAGAGATCCTAGCCCCGCCAGGCCTGGTGCTGACAGCTGAACATCTCAGAGACCCTGAGACTTCCTCCTGGACAATAAACCTTTCTCCTCTTCCCACGTGCTTCCCAACCCCAGGCAACCCTGCAGGCCTTGCAGCTCCTGCTGATCCGGAACTACATCCCACAAAGATCTTTCTTCATTGCTCTGGGCCATGATGAAGAGGTAGCCTCCTGTACCCTCTACCCTGTACCTATCCGGGAAGGGGAGGGCCTGCTGGGAGTCTTCAGCCTGGTGCAGTTTGCTATCCATGAGATGGGTGGTGGTTGCTAGCTTCTCTGTGTGTCTGGGAGCTAGAACTACCTAAGGACCTTGAACAGCATTTAGATTCCTGGGCCCTGTGCCATAGATGTGAATGTTTAGCAAACTCTCTGGTAATGTCTGAGCCCGGGGAAGGCAGGTGGCCCATCAGCTGCACCCCAAGAAACATTGGTGTCATGGAAAGAACTGGACAAGGGATCAGTGACTCTGTTTTGTTTCCCGTGACACCACTTACTTTGACCCAGATCAAGTCACTCCATTCTCGGGTCCTGGTTTCTTCATTTGTGAAAAGTAAGGGGGCAAAGGGGAGCTGGGTCCTTCCAACTGGGACATTCCAGAATTCTACCCTGGGCCCTGTTCTGCCCCCCAACCCCCAGGAAGGACCCGAGGCAGGAAGGTTCTGGAGCCCCCAGCTGAGCTGAATGGGCCTTCAGTAGCTGTCTCTGGAGGTCTGTCTCTGGCTGAGGATTCTGGCTCTGGGTTCAATGTCTACAGGTATCAGGGCTACACGGGGCTCAGAAGATCTCGGCCCTGCTACAGGCAAGGGGTGTCCAGCTGGCCTTCGTCGTGGACGAGGGCAGCTTCATCTTGGATGGCTTTATTCCCAGCCTCAAGACGCCCTTTGCAATGTGAGTAAAGCACCCCATCTCCCACCTTGCGGTGGGTCATCACCCACATGTGAGGTGCCCCAGCCCGGAGTCTGTCCGTCACACGGAAACAACTCTGTTTCAGCCCCCTTCCCTTCACCACCCTGATCTTCATCTTGTCCTAGGCTTCCCCTGCCCTCCTTCTCTAGTGTAGATTTGTTATTCTTATCGTAATAAATTTATCTACTTGAAAGGCAGAGTTCTAGAGAGGGGGAGATACAGAGAGAGACCTTCCAACCGCTGGTTCACACCCCAGATGGACACAATGACTGAGGCAGGACCAAGCTGAAGCCAGGAACCTGGAACTCCATCTGAGTCTCCCCCGTGGGTCCCAGGGGCCCAGGCACTCAGGCCATCTTCTGCTGTTTTCCCAGGTTCATTAGCAGGGAGAGGAATCAGAGGCAGAGCAGCTGCATATCGAACCAGTGGTCCAAAGTGGAATGCCAGTGTTGCAGGTGGCGGCTTAACTCTGTGCCACAGCACCAGGCCCCTCTAGTGTCGATTTTCCAGGTAGCCTGAAGCTGACCTCAAACCCAGCAGAGTGCCACACAGGCAGGCCAGTGGGCCTGAGGGGTGACTCCTGTGGACGGAAGTCAGGAGGGCTGTCTCCGATCCTCTTCAACAGGATTGCTGTCTCAGAGAAGGGGGCCATTGACCTCAGGCTGCAAGTGAACATGACTCCCGGCCACTCTTCAGCTCCCCCAAAGGAGACCAGCATCGGCATCCTCGCAGCCGCTCTCAGCAGGTAAGCCACTCCCTGCCCTGAAGACCTGGCGCTGTCCCCTTGTCGGTCTGTGGAGGTCACACCCCCTGACCCAAAGCTGGGCTAGCAAGCTGTGGAGTGGGCCGCGGGAGAGACCGAGCCACTGGTGCCCAGGCAATGCTGGAGTCGGGAGAGGCTCCATTGGTGCGTCTGTACGGCAAGCAAGGGCCAGGAGACAAAAGCTGGGTTCCCTGCAGGAGTAGTCCAGAGCCCAGAAAAGCAGCCAGAAATCACAGGCTGGACATGGCTGGTCAAGCCGTCCAAAGTCCTTGCCTACCCTGGAAGGAGGACAAAGTAAGGGCTGCTGGCGGTGGCCGAGGACGCCGGGCTCTGTGACAACGGAGCTCATCACGGGCTGGGTTTTCTTAGGAATTATAGGCCTTCAGCTAACGTTGAGTTCCCCGGCTCAAGGCTTTGTGCTGCGTGATGGGCAGATAGTCATCAATGACACAGCCCCTGTCCTCAAGGGACCCACACTTAGTGGAGGACACTGGCCATGGTGCTGCAGTGTGGTACAGGACGCCAGAGAAGGTGCGGGAGGGACCCTAACTCAGATGGGGAAAGCCCCTGCTGGTGGGGTAGACATGGTCCTGCCAGTGCCTTGAAGTCTTCACAGTGTTGGAATGGTGGACGTGAGAAAGGTGGCAGGGAGGTGACAGGAGACCTCATGGCCCAGACTCTCGAAATTTTCTCCTGTCTCCTCCTCCTCTTCCTCTTCAGGTGATGGGTTTGGCTAAAACCTTAGACTCCACTTCTCTTCTTCCAGACTGGAACGGACACCAATGCCGAACCTGTTTGGGAAAGGGACACTGATGATGACCTTGAAGCAACTGGCGAATGAGGTGTGGGCAGCAGTATCACATGCTGTGGAAGAGAAGGGTGGCCAAGGAAAGCGCCCTGGGGCTGCCCTGTGCCCTGCCCAGTCTCACCTGTTCTTGGCCAGTGGCTGAGCCACGCATGATGAATCCATCTTTTTCTCTGGTGCTTATCTGAGACCCTGAGATGAAATGCACTCAGGTAACCTTTGGGAGCTAATTCCTACCCCTTGAGGCTGCCCAGCAGGTGTCAATCAGATGAGCCCAGGGCTCCCCTTGTAGCAGAGGCTGAGCTAACTGAACTCGGCTGCACTCCTGCCCGCTGAGACGGTTCTAGAAATGAGACAGACCCAGCCCTCAGGAGCAGGGCCCCTGCTGTGCTGACCTTGACCTTGTTCTTCCCTTTCAGTTTCCCTTCCCTACTAATATAATCTTGAACAACCTCTGGCTATTTCGGCCTCTTGTAAGCAGGTAATGGATTGTCTTCCCTTCCTTTGCACCGCCCAGCCCAAACCTACCCACCCCTTAGTCCCGTCTCGGCTCACCTGGGCCTAACTAATTATCCTCATCTGACACACTAACCAGGTCTCTCTTAGTCTCAAAGATGTCCAGGGTTCAGGGAAGTGAGTGATCTTCCAACCCTTTCTCTCTCCCCAGTGGACAGTCCTGCCCAGCATCTGACCCTAGTCCTCTTGCTTTAGGTTTTTGGAGAGAAATTACATGACCAATGCACTGATCAGGACCACCACGGCACTCACCATGTTCCAAGCAGGGATCAAGGTAATGTTACCTGGTCTCTCCCATACACTGCCCACCTGCCCCTCCGCTGCTTGGCCCGCTTTCCCGCCTCTGCTTACATTTTGAATAATGGGAAGGACCACTGCAGAACTGTCCTGGGCCATCAGTTGGGTCAACCTCAAGAGCAAGAGGTCCAGCTGAGGTCTGCAAGCCCTGTGAATTGCTGTCCAAATCCGTATGTGTGCATTTTAGTGAGCGCAGTCTATGAACCTCTCGGGCTCTTGGGGCCTATACCCCTCCTCCCTCCATAAAAAACCCTGACCACTAAAGTACTGGGAAAAGGGGTTAATTCTTTTGTTTTTTTTTAAGATTTATTTTTATTTACTTGAAAGACAGAGTTACAGAGAGAGGCAAAGACAGAGAGAGAGGTCTTCCATCTGCTGGTTCACTCCCCAAATGGCTGCAGCGGCTGGAGCTGAGCCAATCTGAAGTTGGGAGCCAGGAGCTTCTTTTGGGTCTCCCACATGGGTGCAGGAGCCTAAGCACTTGGGCCATCTTCCACTGCTTTTCCAGGCCACAGCAGGGAGCTGGATCAGAAGTGGAGCAGCTGGGACTAGAACCGGTGCCCATATGGGATGCCAGTGCTTCAGGCCAGGGCTTTAACCCGCTGCACCACAGTGCCGGCCCCAGGAGTTAATTCTTGTGACCTATGCTGAGGCTGTAATTCAATGTGTTTTACATTTACCTAGCACTTTGGTCCTGAAAACTAAAGGTTCAAATTCTTCTGACACTGAGGATTTTTTAGATTAACTACCTAATAATTAATGAGCGATTAATGTGTCTTCCCCTGGTGTTACCCTGAATTGAAACACAGTTGCCTGCCAGAATGGCAGAGAGGGGGAGAAATACTGAGAGGGAGACCTTCCATCCACTGCTTCACTCCCCAAGTGGCCACAGTAGCCAGGGCTGGGAAGGCCAAAACCAGAAGCCAGGAATTGCACCCAGGCCTCCCATGGGGGTGGCAGTAGCCCAAGCACTCGGGCCATCTTTCATTGCCTTCTCAGTCACATTAGTAGGGAGCTGGATTGGAAATGGACTAGCCAGGACTCGAACTGGTGCTCATATGGGATGCCAGCCAGCATCGTGGGTAGCAGCTTAACACTTTGTGCCACAGTGCCAGGCCCAAGAAATATAAATTCTATGTGAGTTTTACTTTTATAGAAATGAGTTCCAGGTGAATCAAGACTTTGATAAATTTTCATCCCAAGAATTGCCCTGCAGCAAATTGGTCCACACCCAGTTGTACTGGCCACTAAGGGGCATTAGCCATGCAGTCGCATAGGCCTGTCTGTAACCTTTGAAGGGACTTAGGCCACCTTCATGGGTGCCATTCACCCAGAGCGCAGTGTGACCTTAAAGAGCTCCGGGAATCGGGAGCCAGGCATGATACCAGTGCCTGAGATCCGTTCCTGGTGTAACCGACATGGGTGCCCAGTGTGTCCGCTGGACCCGAGCTGTCTGCACCAGCTGCCTGTGGTGTCCCTCTGCCCAGAATGACAGCTCCACGTCCTTGCATTTGAATGGTGTTTTTACCACCCTGAAAGACGTTCACATTCATTGTCCTAATTGATCCGCCTAAGAGCCCTAGGAGTGTTATTGCCCCAGTTGCCAGGGACGGAGGCAGAGGCACAAGGAGGTTACATGATCAAAATCCCACAGCTATTTTGTTCCAGCCCAGTGCTCCTATCCTAGTCCGGCACTTTTTTTTTTTTTTTTTTTTGGCCTGTACCATTTTGAAGAAAGATAGGCAGGTAGAGAGTCTGTTCTCTCCCAGTCTTCAAGGGAAAATCCCTCCATAGCCTAACTGTCCTCTCCAATTAGTCATGGATTCTTCCTGGACAGGCAAAGAACAGAGTCCAACTTCACAACAGGACGTGGGAGACCCCTGCCACCCCACCGTCAGCCCCCTCAGGTCAAACTTGCCATCACCGGGGCCTCTGAGGCTCTGGGTGCCCAACAGTAACAGCTGCAGAAATGTCCCGGGTGTCCTGGGAACCAAAGCACACACAGGAGGCTCCCCGCGGTGCAGCTCGGGCCATCACAGCAGTCTTGCTCCGAGCCGGTCTGTGACCCCCTCCCCTCCAGGACTCAGAGCAGGAAGGCCTGGCCTAAAGCAGAACTCCTGTAGCTCTGAAGAGAACCACAGGTCTAGGCAGGGTAATCAAGGGCAGACTGAAAACATAAGCCCTGGGTCCTGAAATCGCCTTCCTCTGCCCCTGCTGGTGGTAGGGATCAGGTCGGCATCACTCGAGGCTGGCTCAGGCCAGGGTTTGTGCTTCTCTCTCCAGACGAACGTCATCCCACCAGTGGCCCAGGCCACAGTCAACTTCCGGATTCACCCTGCACAGACAGTCCAAGAGGTATGTGTCACATGTTCTAGACGACTCGCTCAGCCTCAGGGAGATGTGGCTCTCAGGACTGGGGTTTAGCTGAAAGCCTGGGGCTAGCCCACTCTCCTTTGTTTAACCAACGTATCTCAAAGCAGCCTGTGTACCAGGTGCTTGGCTAGGATAGATCTCTGGTTTGGGGGAACTTGGAGCCTGGAGCTGGGCGGCGGACAGGTATGAATGATAGTAATAGAAGCGGGCATATGTATATGGGCTCACTGTGTTTGGCATTATTTCAGGGTGTACACACATAGGTGTACATGCATAGGCAGGAACTGCATTCCTCTTTGCCCGGCGGACACTAGGCCGAGAGCCACCGAGCGGCTAAGCTGCCTAGCCACAATTGCACGTCAGCACAGCCAGAGGCTACACTGTGATTACAACCACGGGGGATGAGCAAATTACCCTAGAACCACAAAGAAGAGGACTGCTCCTACTTCTGAGGGTCAAAACAGCCTTCTCTAACCACTGGAAATTTGAGCTGGGCCTTATAGAACAAACAGGACTTGGCTGGAAGCATGACTTTCGTTGGGACTAAAGAGTAGGATGAACAGGGGAGACATAGTGGGAGATGAAAACTGATGAGATGCAGTGGTCATTTTGGATTGCAGGCCTTGTGTGCCAGGCTGAGTTTGGGCTCTAATCTGTAAACAGGAGGAAACTCTCAGGGATCTTCAAACAGGGCTGTGATACACTCAGGTGGCTTTTAGGGAGAGACTGCTGGAGTAGAAAGAGACAGGAAGCGACTGCAACGTCTCAGGTGGTGCGTGTCAAGTTGGAAGCAAGGTCGTGGTCATGGAGTAGCAAAGAGGGCACCCACCAGAGGTGTGAGTCCGAGGAAGAGATGAGCTCAACAGGATGTGGGGGTATACAGACGTGGGATGAGGGAAAGGACCGCTCCAGGGTTCCTGCCGGCTGCTGATGCCTTGAGCCAAAATTGCAGGTCTGGGAAGAGGAGCGGTTTCAAGGTACAAGGGTACTTCAAAATGTTCGTGGAAATGGAATTAAAAGAGAAGTTTGTTTTGGTGCATAAAGCTAAAAGTTTAGTGATTTGATGTTAAAGATGGAAGGTACGACCTTGAAAATCATTGAGCACCTGTTGTTGGGGTCCTAGGGGCGTGTTCCGTGAGCGTTTTGTACTGGAAGTTTGAGAAGCTTCTACCAACAGGCAATTATAGATACGTCAGGTCTGTAGAGTGACATGGACGGAGATCCAGGCTGGAGTGTTGTGAACAGGAGACAGCCCTGTAGAGTAACACAGTCCCATGGGAAGGTGTGTACAGGGAATACAGAAAAGGGTTAAGAGCCGGCGCCGCGGCTCACTGGGCTAATCCTCCGCCTTGCGGCGCCGGCACACTGGCTTCTAGTCCCGGTCGGGGCACCAGATTCTGTCCCGGTTGCCCCTCTTCCAGGCCAGCTCTCTGCTGTGGCCAGGGAGTGCAGTGGAGGATGGCCCAAGTGCTTGGGCCCCTGCACCCCATGGGAGACCAGGAGAAGCACCTGGCTCCTGCCATCGGATCAGCGCGGTGTGCCAGCCACAGCGCGCCGGCTGCGGCAGCCATTGGAGGGTGAACCAACGGCAAAAGGAAGACCTTTCTCTCTGTCTCTCTCTCTCACTATCCATTCTGCCTGTAAAAAAAAAAAAAAAAAAAGAAAGAAAGAAAGAAAGAAAGAAAGAAAGAAAGAAAGAAAGAAAGAAAGAAAGAAAGAAAAGAAAAGGGTTAAGGCCGGAGCCTTGCCGTGATCAGCTACAAACATCAGTTTAAAAATCATAAAAACAAATGTGTAATGACAAGCTATCAGGAGGGCTGTGGCAACAAGGCAGCTGGTGCCATCAGGGGATGCGACAAGGTACCTGGTACCAGACCTTGTCCAGGGAAGCCGGCAGCTAAAGGGTGAACAGAAGTGGCAGAGAATGGGGGACAGCTACCAGAAACTCGGCCTGTTTAAACAGCAGCCCGAGCTAAAAAGAAGTGCAGTGGCAAACGTGATCCCTCCGAAGATGATCTGAAAGGGCAGCCCAGCCAGCCTCCGATGAGGGACGCTGCAGGATCTAGCAGGCTCCGCAGAGCGCCGGGCTCAGCCACATTTAGACCATGCAGCCCTCGCTCCTAAGTTACTTCTTCCTCACGCAGGGAGGGAGGCGCCCTCTTTGTCACAGAGCAGGGAACAGGCCTGCCCAGGGCGACGGGACACGGGGTGCAGCAGGAAGCTGGCCCAGTGTGAGACCCGGGCCCTGCTGCTTTTCATCAGGTGCCAGCCCTTGTCCCTTTCCTGGGGACTCACGGGGCCAGGAAGTCACTGAATTCCCCCTTGTCGAGCTTCTTTCCACCGGTTTTTTCCAGCCTCATTCCAACTCCAATGCCCTTCCCGAGGGCTGTTTTCCACCCAGCCGGGGCTTTCATCTCCCCCGGAGCTGGCACTCCTCCCCCCACCTGCAGCCGCCCGCCTCTCCGCGCATCTGATGGAAGCCCTGTGATTCCTGGGCTGGCCTGCCTGCCTGCCCTGGGGAGGAATGGAAAAGCCTCTGTCATTCAGAAAGTGCACAGAACCCGTGGCCCTGGCCATGTCCCTTCCTTGTGCCTCAGTTCCACACATCAGGGCTACTGCCTGAGGCTCTGCAGGCCGCGTGCACAGAGCCCTGGGCTGGGTCCAGTGGGCATGCAGGCAGCCCACGGGTCCTCCTCTCATCTTCAAAGGCTTTCTCCCATGTTCCTGGTATAGATAGGTCTCCAACACCACCTGTGAGGAACAAGAGCCTCAGGAAGGTAATGGGCCTCCAGGAGTAGAAACAAGGCCACGGGAGTGTCCAGTTAAGGGGGAGCTTTGAAACGCGCCATCTTGGGCAGCAAGGAACTCCGCAGCACCACAAGGGCTCAGGGGGAGTCCTTCCTTCCTTCCTTCTGTTGGTCACTCACCAAGCGTCCTGAGTGGCTGCTGGGGACAGCCCATTCTTCTAAGCACTGGGGTAACGGTGAACTGGGCAGAAATGCACTCTGACGGTGCTTGTGCTGCAGCGGGAAGAGACAGCAATAAGCAAGAAATCAAATAAATGAACAAGTGGCAAGTACCGCAAGTGAGATAATAGGATGCTGTGGTGCAGAGTGAGTCAGGGGTGGATGGTGGGGTCAGCAAAGCCCTCTCTGAGAGCAGGGAAGGAGGTGGGCCCAGGCGTCAGCTCCAGGCAGCAGATGCAGAGAGTGGGGTGCATGGGTGCCCTCCAGTTTCAGCAGGGTGAGATTCTGCTGGGTGTTGATGATATTATGCCCTGTGGAGTATATACAATAGCAACGAAAGGGGTAGCTGCCACAGGAAATCAAGTCTCAGTTCACTGTAAGGAAGACATTCATAACCGAGTTGCCCCGAGCTGGTGTAGTATACACACGTGGGGGTGAGCGTTCAGACTGGCAGTGTTAGGCAGGTGAGCGCCTCTCAGGGGTTTCCCAGTGCTAGGCTCACAGCAGAGTGGAAGCTGGGCTTACTAGTCCTACAGACAGTCCCAATTTTTAGTATCCATTGTCCTTGCTCTCAACAATGAACCACTCATGTGAGAGGAAAATATTTCTACTCATAAAATAGGAAACAACACAGTGGCATGGGAATGTGCTGGGAGGACTGGTGGAGATGAGAGAAGTCAAAGGTCAATGTGCCCTAAAGTAGCCGCTGAGGTCTGCCTCACCATGGACGAACCCTGCCTCCTCGTGCCGTCCATGCAGCTCTGCTGATTGTCCACAGTGCGCTCGGGCTTCTACACAGGCAAATTACAGCTGCCATGTATTGAGCGCTTACTATATGCCAGCCCTGGCCCGACCACATTGAGTATGTGATCTCCAGTAGGGTCACAACCACCTTATGCGACAGGTGCTACAATTATCCCTTCACCCTCGTGAGGTCAGACAGGTACCCAGCCCCACGATGCTAACTCATTCCCTAATGAGATGGCACCTGTTATTTTTATCAGCTCACATCCTTCAACTCTCAGACATCCAAAATTTATTGCCTGCCTTTCACGGGCTTAGTATTGGAAATACAGAAATGACAGGGCCTGGCCTTGTAGCTAGGGGGGAAGCCTGGGCCCTAGGGGCCTCATACCAAAGGGATCTAAACCATTCGCCTTCAAGCTTTGGTGGCAGGGATTTCTATGTAATTTGAGGCAGGGGGCAGCAGGTGCCCCTCCTAAAGGGATGACTTTAGGAAATTTCAGTGGGTCAAGAATATATCAAGACTATGTAGGGCCGGCGCCGCGGCTCACTAGGCTAATCCTCCGCCTTGCGGCGCCGGCACACCGGGTTCTAGTCCCGGTCGGGGCGCCGGATTCTGTCCCGGTTGCCCCTCTTCCAGGCCAGCTCTCTGCTGTGGCCAGGGAGTGCAGTGGAGGATGGCCCAAGTCCTTGGGCCCTGCACCGCATGGGAGGCCAGGATAAGTACCTGGCTCCTGCCATCGGATCAGCGCGGTGCGCCAGCTGCAGCGCGCCAGCCGCGGCGGCCATTGGAGGGTGAAGCAATGGCAAAGGAAGACCTTTCTCTCTGTCTCTCTCTCTCACTGTCCACTCTGCCCGTCAAAAAAAAAAAAAAAAAAAAAAAGACTATGCATTAATTCTGGTAATAGAGTATTTGAGTCATAGTTGCTAGAATGAAAATAAACTCGATGACCCCCTCACTGATCTGGCAGAAATTAATTTTGTTGGACCCAAAAGCCAGCAGTGGGTTCCCTCCCTTTCTCTCTAGACTCAGCTGCTATCCTGCTTCCAGAGAGCCTAGGTCTAAAAGTGATCAAACTGATCAAATGAGTTGAGACCAGTGCTGGGCTTTTCTCGGGTGACCGAATGGACTTGGGGCCTCCCTAAGCCAGCCTCATGGTCACAGCCTCCCTATGACCTAACCCCCAGAGTCTGGTCTGCATCCTTCCTGGGATCAAGAATTCTGCTGTGTTCCCTCTCTGAATTTTCTGCAAGTTCCCCCAGCTTCCTTCCTGGGGAAAGGAGGCAAAGAGAAAACTTGAGCACTAGTATCCAGTTCCTGAGTTGGGGTCTGTGTTGAGCTCATCTTCCTGGCCCCAGTGCAGTTGGTTACAAACAGGAAGTGGGATGCCCAGAGGGCGGAAAGAGAAGTGCATGACCCTCTCATCACCTGTCAGAGACTCTCCCAGGTAGCATCTGTCCTCTTGCCTTGAGATTTGCAATTCCCATTCTAGCCTCTCACACCTTCACCCAGCCCATGGCTCACAACCCAAGGGAAAGGACATCCTTTGCTGATTATCCAATCCCCCCCCACTCCCTGGCTCCAGGCTGTAAGGAACGCTTCCTAAACACTGAGCCTCTACCCATTGCTTTCCAGGAAAGGCCTGGCTCTTACATCACCTGCAGCCTGTCAGCCGCAACTGAGGTCCCAACGCTAAAAAAGAAACATGAGTACAACCCAGAGCTCTGCCTTGCCTGACCTGGGTAGATCAATACGAAGTCTAACCCTTTGTTTCTACCCCGGAGGTCTTAGAACTCGTCAAGAACACTGTGGCCGATGACCGGGTCCAGCTGCAAGTGTTGAGAGCCTTTGACCCCCTGCCCATCAGCCCCTCTGACGACCAGGCCTTGGGCTACCAGCTGCTCCGCCAGACCATCCAGTCGGTCTTCCCGGAAGTCAACACTGTCACCCCAGGTAATGACTTCATCAGCTGGGGCGGGAGAGAGGTGGGGACTGGAACAGTTTCCTAGCCAACGTCCGCCGCCCCACACCCAACCCAGCTGTTCAGCCTGGAAACAGCTGGCTGCTTCTCCTCCTCATGGGATTGGAACTGTATTTTCCTCTTGGGGTGGAAGTCAGAAAGCAAACAGGAAAGGAGCAGAACAATAAATTAGGTCAGTCAAGCCCGGGCCTGACTTACCCTAGACCAGCCACTCTGGCATAGAGAGGAGGGTTGACTAGGACTCCCCCCTCCTCTGGAGGGGCCGCAGAGGACACCCAGATCCCTTTAGATCCTGGATCTGGTCCATTCAGCAGCAGGGCTCAGTATCCTCAGTCCAGAGAAACTTCCTGGCCCATTCCCTTCTCCCAGCAGCCCCCTCTTACCTCTCCCCCCAGCCTTCTAATGTATCATCCAAATCTATGCCGGGTCAGCCGTGGTAATGCAACTTAAAGAGTGGCAGAGGATCAGCAAGGGACTACCTGGGCCCACCCCCAGAGTCCGGTGAGCCAGCTCTGAATGGGACCCTGGAACCTGCCCTGTTACTCAACAGCCCCAGGGGATTCTGACACAACATGGTGGTGGACCGGCTTCTGACACTCTCCCTTCCATTAAGCGAGGAGCTCATGCTCTGTGAGTAAGGCCTGTTCCCTTTTATGTAGGTTTGATCATGGATTCATCCAAGCATCCCGGAACCCTGGCCCTCCCAGTACCAAATCCTCCTCTCCAGATGCTCAGATGCTCCCCCACCCTTGTTAGGCATTTTTAGGAAAAAGATAGGTGGGGCAGGGGGTGGGCAGTGATGGCATTGTGTCCCAGTGGGTTAAGCCACAACTTGTTACACTGTCATCCCGTATCAGAACACTGGTTTGAGTCCTGGCTGCTCTACTTCCAATCCAGCTCCCTGCTATTGTGCCCAGGAAAGCAGTGGATGGTGGCCCAAGTACTCCTGCCACCCACGTGGGAGACCAGGATGAAGCTTCTGGTTTCTGGCTTTGTCCTGGCCCAACCCTGGTTGTTGCAGCCATTTGGGGAATAAACCAGTAGGTGCAAGAGCTCTTCCTCTCTCTCTCTCTCTCTCCCTCCCTCCCTCCCTCTCTCTGTCACTCTGCCTTTCAAATAAATAAAATAAATCTTTTTCAAAAAATAGGCAGAAATCAACTGGCAGGGGCCCATGTTGTGGTGCACAGGGTGAGCTGCCACTTGTGACACCGGCATCCCATATCGGTTCAATTCCAAGCTACTACACTTCTGACCCAGCTCCCTGCTAATGCACCTGGGAAGCAGTGGAAGATGGCCCAATTACTCCGGCCCCTGCCACCCATGTGGCAGTTCCTGGCTCCTGGCTTTGGCCTGGCCCGGAGCTGGTTGTTGTGGTCACTTGGGGAGTGAATCAGTGGATAGAAAAATCTTTTGCCCCCTCTATTGCTCTGCCTTTCAAATAAATAAGTAAATCTTTTTTAAAATGGAAAAGAAAAATCAACTGGCAGAAAATTCACAAAGCAAGGAACTATGAACAGCCTGGCTGTCCATTGGAAACCAAGAGAGGAAAAGAACAAAGCACAAATTACCGTCTCAGATCATCCAAGGGCTCTTGAATTGATGCTCCAAAATGTCATTTCTGAAAGAACACGCCTCCAGGGACGCACCCCAGCCCCCGCTGCCTTGGGGATGAGCAGGAGGCTGGAGAGCGTCCCTGGACTTTCCAAACCTGAGGTGTGAGGCTGGGAAGGCAGGGGCATCCTTCAGAGGGTGAGAATAGCAGGAAACTGTTTCAGTTGGAGGGGATTGCATTCTACTGCAGGTAGGCTCTCCAGAGGGGGTCATTTCTGACATCAGGTGATACAGGATAAAACTCAAGTGATGAAGGAACACTATCTAGACTTTTGGTTTCTAAAATAGCAAACGGCTGTGCCTACGGGTGTAAAATAAAGATAACTGGTCTCCTTTGGTCATCACAGAGAAAGGACACTTAGCTGTGGACCATTCAAGAAATATTTCACCAGTGACCTTGGAACCAGAATCTGTGTTCCTCATTGAAAGGATGTTTTTGTAAAATCATAGCCACAGGCTCACAAGAGGACCCAGGCGTTGCTCTGTAAGGACCTAGGGCTCCTGTTTTCCAACCACCCCAGCTCCTTGGCTCATAGAAAACCCTTTTCCCCTTATTCTTCCCTTTCTAGGCATTTGTATTGGCAACACAGACAGCCGACACTACACAAACCTCACCTCCGGCATCTACCGCTTCAACCCCCTCTATCTGCAGCCCCAGGGCTTCAGTAGGTGAGTGGACCAGGTCTGACAGCAAGGAGGAGATACATCTGGCGTGTCCCTTCCCCCACCCAGCTCATGCTCCTGACAGTGCACAGAATAGGGGACTGCCGGGGTTAGCAAACTAACATGAGACATTGTAGAACCAAACCAGCCAACTGTCACTCCCAGAATCTTGCCACTCCCCGCATTTGTGGGAATTGACCCCTCTCCTCAAAGGATGGAGATAATCAGGTGACTGGGGAGAACCTGGAAGGAGTAGGACCCTTGGGTGCTCCCCCAGTTCCTACCTTGGGAGGGTACTCACACCCTGAGCCTCATCTCCTGCACCCTCCACGCGAGGAGACGGCAGCATTTGAAGTGGGCACGTGTGTGTGACTTCTCAGAGGAAAGCATCCAAACCCAGGACACACCCGCCAGCTGTGTGGAAATCACTTTTTGTGAGTTCTTCTGAAAATTTTTCATCCCAAGGCCTAGGAGGAATATTTCCACTTAGCTCTAGATTACTTATCACATCCAGGCCAGATCTGCCCACCACAAATCAGGTATAAACAGAAGGACAACATTTGCATATGAGTTGAAGAACACCATTCACGCTTTTGTTTTTTGAATGGAAGGATGTTGGGTAGATACTCTCTATTTCTTTCCATGTTTGATGTTCCTATGTGGTTGGATTGTATTTTTTTTTTTTTGGCTTGTATTGTGTCGTGTGGTGGGGAGGCAAGTTGGTGGGCGTGAGACTCGATAGTAAAGTTCCTAGGTAAAGCAGAGAACCAGATGGCTACCCTGGACAGTCGCCCTGTCTGGAAGTTGAAAGGTGGGGAACTAGCTTGGAGATGAGTCTGGCTAGGGACTCCGTCCTAAGAGGAGGAGAACTAGAAATCCAGCTCTCTCATATCTACCCCAATGTTCTTTGCCATGAGCACAGGTCTTTGAGAGATGGCCAACATGTCCTATGAAACCCCACAAATGGCCTCTCCCACCTTACCCACGTCCTACCCCAAGAAGGTCAAGGCCATGGGTATCAGGGAATGATGGGGAGAGCAGGGCGAATGCTCTGTGCTAAGTCTTGTGTCCTAGCACATGGCTTCTTTCTCATACCCCAAACGCATCTCTCTTTCCCTCAGCATCCATGGAATCAACGAGAAAATCTCAGTCCAAGCCTATGAGACCCAGGTGAAGTTCATCTTTGAGTTTATCCAGAACGCCGACCTAGACAAGGAACCAGTTCCCCACCTGCATGAACTGTGAGGACAAGGAGCCAACTGGGCCAGGGGTGCCCAACCTGGCCAGGGCTAACCCAACAGGGAAAGCCAATGCTCATGGAACTTCAGGTCAAAACCGCATTGTAGGACACTGTCCCCCTCGCCTAGACTCACTCAGAGACAGGGCCGGGAGGTACAAGGAAGCTCAGCAGAAACCTGGCTTCTCCACCCCCTCAGCAGGTGCCTCTGGCCACTGTCTGGCACTCACTGCCTTCTGGTCTCTCTTGGCCTTGTGTGTCTTACCCTGGTTGGCGAACTGCTCCACCCTCTGGGCCTGAGCTAACACTGATTTGAAAAGTCTCACCCTGATAGCAGTGTGTCTAACTGAGGTCACCCTTGCTGGAACGCCTTTCCCAGGGCTTATCTATTTCTTCTTGCTGGAACATCCTTTCCTGTTTTTCTCCTCTCTTCTGGGACTTCCGAGCTGTTTCTTCATCTCTCCTTGCCTTCTCCATTCAGACTACGCCTGGACAAGACTTAGTCAACCTATGTTGCTACCATCAGCCAATTAAAGTTGTCTGTGTATCACCAGCTGTGACTGAGGGCTGAATCTGAGTCTCACGGGCTCTGGGGGACTCTCAAACCCCTGGCTCTGGAGGCCGGGCCTGGAGAAGTAACCCTCCATCCTTAGGATCCTCCCAAAGGCTCCCTGAGCTGTGCTCCCTCCCCTGCCCTGTTCCTGCCACCTGCTGCTGCTGCTGCCCCACTCCAGGAGGCACTGATCTGGAACATTTCGCTGGCACATTCTACGGGCTGAGCTCCCATAACCCGGCTGTCTGGGGAGCTCAGGACCAGCAGGGCCTGGCCCTGGCATCAGATCCTGGTTTACACCCATCTAGGGGAAGTGGAGGGCATGTAGGGGGAGGGGGCCTGGCTTGAGGGGCTCTGCCTTGGCTGCTGGGCTGGTGGAGGGAGGAGGGGCGAGCTAGCCTGCACTGTGGGACAGCAGCGCTCCTGTCCCTTTTTCTCTGGACTCCAAGCCCGAGCATGCTGGGATCTGCTCAGCAGCTGCCAGGTAGGGGGCATTGGAAGGCAGCATTTCTTGGCTCAGGGGTAGGAGCTGTGCTTTGTGGATCACAAGGGAGTTGGGGGCACAGAGGAAGAGAGAGAGGAAAATGGGACTCCCTTGCTGCCCCTCCCCAGGCCAGGCCCTTCCATGCCTTCCTGGGGTTTCTCAGCAGGGGCTCCTTTTCCCTCTCCTCTCACCCCCCTGGTGCTTCTCACGCCCCCACTTCCTTACCTCCCTCCCATGACATGAGCTGTTCCTGGAGCCCAGGCTCACTGTGTTAGAAACAGTGTGGGGATTACTTAGGCTTTGTTGCTACTCCCCCTAAGATTCACATTCCTCCCCTTGCCCTCCTTTGTTTTTGGCCAATTCACTACTTACTTATTCAGCCTTTGTGACAGTGCAAGCAAAAGCACGAAATAACTTCGCACTTGCTCGGAGCTGTGCACAGTACTCTCAGACACCTAACCCCAAGGGAGCCCTCAAGGACCCAGGGGAGGAAGCATTTCTCTCCCCGACTCGCGGGGGAGACCTTGGTTCTCTAAGGGGCGTGCCTACAGCTCAACCCTGGTGGCCTGGTCCTAAACTCTCCATCATGGTAAATTAACGATGGAAGCTGCCTCCCATCGGTTATCTTATTTATCCCCCACAACAATTAACCCGTTGGAAACTTGATCCCAAAGTCATTTGTTAATAATATTGAGAGACTGGAAACTCAGTGTCACCGTGGAGTTTAGAGATGATTAGGGTTAGAGAAGATCGTTAGGTGGAGCCTTATGAGTGAATTACTGGTGACCTTTTAAGAGGGAGCGAGCCCAGAAGGCGCGGATGCTCCCCTTGTCTCTTGCCGTGTGATGCCCGGTGCCACCTCAGGACTCAGCCAGTAAGCAGGCCATCACTGGAGGCCAAACCACCACCTCGACCCCATCTGACCTTGAGCTTTCACTTTCCAGAACCATGAGCCAGAATAAACCTTTCTTTATAATGTGCCCCATCTGTAGTGTGATTAGCATCAGAAAACAGACTAAGGCCAGCACTGGGGCTCACTAGGCTAATCCTCCACCTGCGGCTCCGGTGCTCTAGTTCTAGTCCCGGTTGCTCCTCTTCCAGGCCAGCTCTCTGCTGTGGCCCGGGAAGGCAGTGGAGGATGGCCCAAGTGCTTGGGCCCTGCACCCCATGGGAGACCAGGAGGAAGCGCCTGGCCCTGGCTTCGGATCAGCGCAGCATGCCGATGGCGCTGCCATTTGGGGGGTGAACCAACGGAAAAGGAAGACCTTTCTCTCTGTCTCTCTCACTGTGTAACTTTGCCTGTCAAAAAAAAGCAAACAGACTAATACAACTTTGAGGTGTTACTGCCAAGGTTAAGTAACCCAAGGTTGTCCAAGGTCATACAGGTATTAAGGGCGGAGGCTAACTAAAGCCAAGGCCTGTGCTAATTTTACCAAAGAAGAAAGGGAAATTCAGGAAAGCCATTTGCCCAAGATGACACAGTTCTTTCCTTTTAAGGTTTGTTCATTTCAGAGGCAGAGATCTTCCATCCGCTGGTTCACTCCCCAGATGGCTCTCCCCCATGGGTGGCAGGGGCCCAGGTACTTGGACCACCCTCTGCTGCGTTCCCAGATGCATCAGCAGGGAGCTGGATGGGAAGTGGAGCAGCTGAGATGCAAGCTGGCGCTCCTATGGGATCCCGGGGTTGCGACTTAACCTGCCGCGCACAACAGCGGCCCCACTGACCCGGTTCTTGAGGAACCGCCCCAGAATTAAAATGCAAGTCAGAAATCTTCACTTGCACCATGTTGCCGGCCCCAAGAACCTGTGCCACGCGGCCCATCCACTCTGATCCAGGGAGCTGGCAAGGACTGAGCCTTGGATTCGCTTGCAGCTCTCATTCTCGGTGCTCCCCTGGCCAGCCTCTCCATCTGCCGGGATTTCTTGTTGCCCTCAGCCCCGGCTTCTGGTTCAGTTCATTTACCTTCCCTGAGTTTAGGGACAACCAAGTGTTTAGTGATCTGTGGAGGACCTGGGAGAAGAGTAAGCAGGCACCCCTGCCCCATCCAGTCTCACCACCTTCTTCCTGCCTTGGACCCCCAGAGTGGGGTGGGATGCCCCTGGGAGGGAACTGCCCCCAGCCCTGCCCCTGAGAACACAAATGCCCCAGCCTAGTGCCCTCTGAGGGCTTCTGGAGAGAGCAGCTCAAAGTGCTGGCCTGGCCGGGACACTGTGAGCCACGAGACTCTGGACCAGATGGGGCAATGGACCTGGGACAGTCCCCGACCCGTCTACCACTCCCCACTTCCACCTTGCAAGAGCTGCAGCAGACAGCCCTGTGTGTCAGGCTTCTTACTCGTACCCCGCTACTGCAAATGAGAAGGAAGACAAAACATTGATCAGCAAAGAGAATGGAAAAGGTAAAGAAAAGTTTGGCTGGAATCTCTTGATTTTGAACCTAAACCCCATACCTTTTTCTTCTCGGGAAGATAATAGGAGGTAAAGTCCTCATGTAGGAGCTGAGTATTTCATTACCTTTGTTTTTGAAAATCTGGTTCTATTTTAATTAAGATGAAACTGTGTAATTCTAGTGTCTAGTGTCGCTCTAAATAGTATTGTATTTCACACATGTTATATTTAGACCTACATATATAAAAGTTGAAGAAGAAAAAAAAATAAAGTTGAAGAGTAACATCAATTACTTAATACTACAAAACATTCCTCAGCCGCTAATGTTGCAAAAACGACACTAATTCATGGGGACCTCCAGAACCAGGCCTGGAAATGCAGAGAGAAGCAAGAAAATGGACGCTCAGCGCTGCTGGGCACACCGCGGCACGCAAGCCTCGACTGTAGACTTGTTAGCTGAGAGGAAGCTTCGACAAGTTCGTCGTCTTTGCTCTTGGCCAAGCACTGGGACAGCTCCGTTCCTCCCTGCACTCCAAGGCCACGCCTGTGTCCAAAGTTCCCAGTGACACAAGCCGAAGACCTCGGAGCGCTCGGACACTCACCTGGATGCTTGCTCCCACAGCACATACCGGAGTACCACAGAGTAGATGCGCACGGCCCCTGCGCGAGCATGACGCAAAAACCTGTGAAGCGTTCCATGCTTTTAGTGTGTATTTCAAAACATGTACATGATAAGTATATACCACCTTTATTTATTTGAAAGGCACAGAGATGGAGAACATCCATCTGCCAGTTCACTCCCCAAATGCCCACAACAGCTGGGACTGGGACTGGGACTGGGACTGGGACTGGGCCAGGACAAAGGCTGGATCCCAGAACTCTGTCCGGATCTCCCACATGGGTGGCAGGGACCCGAGTACTTGAGCCATCACCTGCTGCCTCCCAGGGTGCCCTTGAGCAGGAAGTTGGAATCAGAAGCAGAGCTGGGACTGGACCCAGGCACTCTGATCTGAGATACTGGCATCCCAAGCAGCATCTTAATTGCTGTGCCAAAGGCCCACCCTTATTTACCGATTTGAATAAATAAGACCTAGGGCAAGATACATAGAGAAGAGCTTCCCTGGGGCATGGATCGCTTATAGTCTCAAGAATGGGTTCAGGATGCCAGTGTGTGGCACAGCAGTTTAAGCCATCGCCTGCGATGCCGGCATCCCATATGAGCGCCAGTTCAAGTCCTGCTGCTCTGCTTCCAGTCCAGCTCCCTGCTGATGTGTCTGGGACAGAAGAAGATGGCCCCAGTACTTGGACCCCTGTCACCCACGTGGGAGGCCCGGATAAAGTTCCTGGCTCCTGGCTTTATTCTGGTTCAGTCCTGGTTGGGAGCATACCAGCGTGTGGAAGATCTCTCTCTCTCTTTCTCCCTCTCTTTCACCTTTAAAATAAATAAAATATTTTTTTAAACAATGTGTTCAGGGTTACAGGCTGCTGTATGCCAGTACTGAGTGCTAAATCCCAAGTGACAGAAACATTCCTGTGTTTTTAGTAACTTGACTCTTTGATGGACTTGAAAAAGATCACAGAAAAGCAAAATCAAAAGATAAGTCTACTCTGGTGCCAAAAAATGTGAAATCCAGGCATAATTTATAATTTGCATTTCCATGAACTTTGTGAAAGCCCCTCATCGTGCCTTCTAAAGCAAGAAGCCCGGTGGCTCTCTTACACAGATTAGAAGATAATATCTTCTTTTCTCATATCTCATCGTGCTGGGGCTGGGAAATCGGGAGTCCTCTGTGGTGATGCGGGCAGGCTTTAAGCTGGGGATTCAAGGTTGGATAAGTGTTAGGCCGGCACCACGGCTCACTAGGCTAATCCTCCGCCTTGTGGCGCCAGCACACCAGGTTCTAGTCCCAGTCGGGGCGCTGGATTCTGTCCTGGTTGCCCCTCTTCCAGGCCAGCTCTCTGCTGTGGCCCGGGAGTGCAGTGGAGGATGGCCCAGGTCCTTGGGCCCTGCACCCCATGGGAGACCAGAAGTACCTGGCTTCTGCCATCGGATCAGCGTGGTGCGCCGGCCGCAGCAGCCACTGGGGGGTGAACCAACAGAAAAGGAAGATCTTTCTCTCTGTCTCTCTCTCTCTCACTGTCCACTCTGCCTGTCAAAAAATAAAAATAAAGAGTTAACTAGGTGCAGAGCTGGGGGAACGAGTAGGCATACCAGACAGAATCTAGAGCACAAAGCCTACCAGGCCAGTGAGAACCTGAGACCTTCATTAGACTGCAGGGGTTCCGGTTTGGACCTTGTAGGGCAGGAGAGGGATTCTGGCCTTAGACTCGAAGACAATAGGAAAGGGAAGTACAGTGACGAAGCCCTTCGTTTCTCCTTTCCTTCCTTTAAGTCCTTCTTTCTAATTCGTGCACAGTATGTACTGTATGCCAGCAACAGTTCATACAGACTCACATGATCCTAGTAATTACCCTATAAAGAAAGCTACTAGCATAACAGGTGGAAAAGGAAGTAAGTGAATTGGAGAAAGGCAGGTAGATTTAAAAGTTATTTTTGTTGGGGCTGGCACTGTGGTGTAGCGGTTGAAGCTGTTGCCTGCAGTGCCGGCATCCCATATGAGTGCCAGGTCGAGCCCGGCTGCTCCACTTCTGATCCAGCTCTCTGCTATGGCCTGGGAAAGCAGCAGAGGATGGCCCAACTCCTTGGGCCCCTGCACCTGTGTGGGAGACCCAGAAGAAGCTCCTGGCTCCTGACTTTGGATCAGCTCAGCTCTGGCCATTGTAGCCATTTGGGGAGTGAACCAGCCAGGGGAATGGAAGACCTCTCCCTCTGTCTCTCTGGCTCTATCTTTCTCTGTAAATCTGTCTTACAAATAAATAAAAAAAAAATTCTTTGGAGAAAAAAAAACGTTATTTAGGTTGGGGCTGGCGCTTGGGCATAGGGAATGAAAGCACCACCTTCGGTGCTGGCATCCCATATGGGCACCGGTTCTAGTCCCGGCTGCTCCACTTCTGATTCAGCTCTCTGCTATGGCCTGGGAAAGCAGTAGAAGATGGCCCAAATCCTTGGGCCCCTGCATCCATGTGGGAGACCCAGAAGAAGCCCCTGGCTCCTGGCTTTGGATCGGCACAGCCATGGCCATGCAGCCATCTGGGGAGTGAACCAGTGAATGGAAGACTTCTCTCTCTCTCTCTCTCTCTCTCTCTCTCTCTCTCTCTCTCCACCTCTGCCTCTGCCTCTCTGTAACACTTTCAAATAAATAAATAAATCCTTTAAAATTAAAAAAAAAAATAAAAGGGGATTTTCTTCTTTAAAAAAGTTATTTAGGTTAATCACTTAGGAAATCCAAGTCAAAATCACAGTGGGATACTACTTTGAATCCACTAGGTTGACCATAATTAAAAAATGGAAAATAACAAATGCTGGCAAGAATGTGGAGAGACCGGAGCCCTTGTACACTTGCTGGTGGGAACGGAAAATGGTGCACGAGCTGTGGAAAACAGTTGGTGTTGCCTCAGAAGTTTAAACTCAGAATTGCTTTATCCCCGAGCAAGTCCACTTCTAAGTACATGGTTAAAAGAAATGCAAAGCAGAATGTATTCTGACAAGAGCATGTACATGGATGTTGATAGAAGCACTATATACAGTAGCCACAAGATGAACACCTCCCAAAAGTCTGTGGATGGATGGATGGATGGATGGGTGGGTGGATGGATGGATAAACAAAATGCATTGTTTCCCCATATGGAATATTACCTAGCCATAAAAAAGGAATAAAGTACTGATAACGTGCTACAATGTGGGTTAACCTTGAAAACATGTCAAGGGAAGAAATCAGTTATAAAGGTCACATAGTTCATGGTTCCACTTGTGTGAAATACCCCAAATAAGGAACTCCATAGACAGAAAGCCGGATGGTGGTTGCCAGGAGCTAGGGGATGAAGCGAGTGGATGGTGACTCTAACACGTGCAGGATTTCCTTTGTAGGAAATGAAAGTGCCTTGGAACTGATTATGCAACATTCCAGGTATATTAAGCACCAATGACTCATACCCTTGAAATGGTTAATTTTATATGAATCCTAACCTGATTTGAAAAAAAATGCAAAACAGGAAAAAGCTGTTTAGGATATGGAACTGGTGGATGGCATGGGATGATTAACAGGTAGTGGGGAGGTGAAGAAATACAGGAAGAGATCAGGAGTGACTCCCCGGTGCTGACTCGAACAAATTATGGGGGTGGGGGTGGGGCTGGAGCTGTGTTCCCTGGGATGGAGAAGACTGAAGAAGGAAGAGGTGTCTTGGAGACGACAAGCTCTGTTCCGGATATAACAAGCCAGAGGTACTGCGACACCCCAGCCTGCAGCACGGACGAGACGTCTGAGACACAGATAGGTGGGCAGCCCCAACGTAACTTCATCAATTGGCTCTGTAAGAGTGGATGACGTTCACCAGCTAAGGGTCTTACAGACAGAGAAGTGACACCTAAGCTTGTAAATCTAAATTAGAATGTATCAGCAAACATTACAGAAATTTTAAAATATAAAGCAATAAAAAACTAACAAATTTTAAAGTATAAAATATAAAATCTCTGTGCTTGGGGTGAGTTAGTCTAGCAGTTAAGACACCACTTGAAAGGCTCACAGGCCGTATCGCAGTACCTGGGTTCAAGTCCCAGCGCCTCTCCTGACTCCAGCTTCCTGTTAGTGCACACCCTGGGAGGCAGAAGTGATGCCTTAAGTAGTTGGGTCTCTACCACCCACGTGAGAGACTGGAGTGAGTTCCCTGCTCTTGGCTTTGGCCTGGCCCAGCCCCAGCTGATTTGGAGAGTAAACCAGAGGATGGGAGCTCTTTCTCTATCTCTGTCTCTGCCTCTCAAATTAAAAGAGGAGAGGTTGAGCAGTTTGAGCCACTGCTCAGGACGCCCACATTCCATATCGGAGTGCCGGGTTGAGTCAGCTATCTGTCTTCCGATCCAACTTCCTGTTAATGCATCCTGGGAGACATCAAATAAGGACTCAAATGCAGGGGTCCCTGCTACCCACCTAATGGAGTTCTGGGCTTCTGGCTTCAGCCTGACTCAGTTCTGGCTGTTGTGGGCATCTAGGGAGTAAACCAGTGGATGGAAGTGCTTCTCACCCCCCCCCCCCCCCAGCTTTTCAAGTAGATGAAAACAAAGAAGTCTGTGTTCAAGGACCTTGGCAATCTAGCTGGGAACAAAAACCAAAGCATATCACAGTGACTGAATGTGAAGGAAGTCTCAAGCTGGGACAGTGTCTGAGCCAACACTGCTGCCTTCCAGGGTCTGCATCTGCAGGAAGCTGGATCTGGGAGCCTGAGCCAGGAATTGAACCCAGACATGTTGATGTTGGACCTGGATGTTTTAACTGCTAGGCCGAACGCCCACCCTCACGATTAACATTCTGAGTGAGCACTGATCTGCTTCCTGCAGCAACTGCACTATCTGAGATGACCATCAGCAAACGTTGGAGGCCTTAGTTTCCCCACACTGATGCCAACACTTGTTACTTTTTGCTTTGCTTTTCATGGCCAACCTAGAAGATAAGTAGTAACTCACTGTGATTTTCATGGGCATTTTCTCTCTCTCTTTTTTTTAAGATTTATTTATTGGAAAGGCAGAGTTACAGAGAAGCAGAGAGAGAGAGAGAGAGAGAGAGGTCTCTATCTGCTGGTTCATTCCCCAAATGGCTGCAATGGCAGAGCTGGGCTAATCTGAAGCCAGGATTCAGGAACTTCTTCTAGGTCTCCCATGTGGGCACAAGGACTTGGACCATCTTCTACTGCTTTCCCAAGCCATAGCAGAGAGCTGGATCAGAAGTGGAGCAGCTGGGACTTGAACCAGCGACCATATGGGATGCCAGCACTGCAGGTGGCGGCTTTATCCGCAATGCCACAGCACTGGCATTGGGCATTTTCTTAAAGATTAAGATAAATAGTTTCTAAATCTGCAGCCCCCTAGCTCCATTTTCTGTACAGTCTACTTCCTAGGGTAATTATGAAGACTAAATGTGTTCACATATTAACCCAGACAGTCAGGGTCAACCAAGGCACTGCCACGTCTTTGAAGAACTCCTGGGCAGGGCACAGTGTTTCCTCCGTGACAAGTGTGTCCTCTCGTTAAGGCTCCCTGGGAGGTTCTGATGTGCAGCCAGGAATCATGGGAGTCCCGGGGATGTCCTGACCCAGCCCCAGACCTCTGGAAACAGAATTTCCACAAGAGAGGCCTGGAAATCCCTATTTTAAAGGAAGTACTCACAGGGGATTCCTGGGTCCAGATTAGTTTAGGAAACCCTGGGCTAGGGGACATTCAAGTGTAGTAAACACAGAGAGTAGCTTGCAGCTAGATTATCTGGTTTGTGAGACACTGTCTTCTTGAATCCTGGCCCTTATAAGATAAAGCTTACTGACCCTGCACGGAAATGCTGCCCTGATTAGCTCCCACCAGCTTCCACGTGCTGCAACTGTCCAGCCTATGTCACATGGCTGCATTACCACTAATGCTCCCAGCATCCCTGAGAAAGGGAGTTGTGTCTCCCTTCTACAGATGTGGCTCAGAGACATCAAGGAGCTTGCCCAAGGTCACATACCTCACATGTAGTGTAGCATGGATTCAAACCCACGTGATTGGGGGCTGGCACTGTGGTGCAGTAGGTTAAGTCTTCACCTGCAGTGCCAGCATCCCAAGTGAGTGCCGGTTCGAGTCCTGGCTGCCCCACTTCCAATCCAGCTCCCTCATAATGTGCCTGGGAAAGCAGTGGAAGAGGGCCCAATGTTTGGGCCCCTGCACCCATGTAGAGACCCAGAAGAAGCCCCTGGCTCCTGGCTTCAGATCAACCCAGCTCCAGCCATTGCGGCCATTTAAGGAGTGAACCAGCAGATGGAAGCTCTCTCTCTCTCTCTGTCTCTTGCTCACTCTCGCTCTCCCCCCCCACCCCGTCTGTAACTCTGCCCCTCAAAGATTGCTTCTCCACCCCCGTTAGAGTTCAACAGGCTGTGCTGCTTGCTGCTACATTTCCCCAGCTACATTCAGTGAGTTCAGAATTGCACCTCCAAAACACTGGCGCCATCCTCCCCAGAGGACCCCCAGGCTGAGCATCCAGGGGCCTTTGGGGAAGGAGGGCCCAGAGCACAGCCAAGGGGCTGGTGACAGCCACCAGCTCTGAGCCCAGATGGCCACACTTCCCCATCCCGCCCCCATCACTGCATCCTCCTCAAACTAAATGAAGCCGGAAGGGGATGTCACCTTGGCTCTGGGCAGCAGGAAAGAGGTTGACCTCTGGGAGGGAGAGAGCAGGGTGAGGGTTACAGCAGGGGGAAAATGGGAGGGGGCAGCCGCCCCCAGCAGAATAAAAGTCAGAAAAGTTTCCAGCCATGTCAGGCAAGTCCTGTGACTATGCCGCACTGGCTGGGGGGTCCGGACTGGATGGGGCTATGGAATTTTCTGACGTATCAGGATGAGCATCCAGGTGTTCCAGGGAGAAGCCACTGGTAGGCAGCAGCCATGTCTGAAGGCAGGGAATGGGGTCCAGAGGACCTCAAGATAGGCGCTAAGTGAACTACATACTGGGACACGCGCCGAGCAAGACTGAAGAAGGCTTCCTCACAGAGGTGTTCCCCAAAGGGCTCCTGCACGGGTTCCGGCAGTGAACCACTCTCCCCGGCCACCACCTCCACTACCACCCGCTCGGAGACACTCAGACTATGTGAAAACTCTGTGCTTGCTCCACGGGCACCGTGTCATGTCGAGTCGTCTAGCCCCTCTGCCACTAGACTGCTGCCCAAGCTCAGCCTGTACAGAAGTTTCTGGAGCCACCATTCCCCCCTGGAGTAAGTGCCACAGTGTCTTCTGGAGTACCTGGGAGTTTGTTAGGGTGCGGCGAGGGGGAACTCTGTCTCGCCCACAGTAGTGGGACCAGTCAGAGGCTCCGAAGCAGACCCAGGCTCGGCACTGGGGCTGAAGGAGAGACAGTGGGAGGAAGCTGCCTTGCAAGAGGGCTTGGTGGGGAAGAAGGCACTGGAATGACTTAACTGCCTTCTATCGCCAGGTGGACATTACGGGCCATATGGAAGGTAAAGCCAGATCTGGAAAGAGGTTTTCCTGGGTGTGGATAGAAACAAGACCCTAAAAATGCAGTCTTCGGGGACAACCTTTGGAGAGGGTAATGCATCCCCGGGTGAGAAGAGTTCTTGGAGGTGACAAGCTTTGAGGGCGCGTGTCTCAAGGCGGGGGAGGGCCTACATGACTTTTGAGGATTCTTGTCATACAAAGGTCCACAACAATGCCTAGAGACCCGCACTGTGTACTTGACACCGGCCTGAGTCCCTCCTTGTGAACCATGTGGCTGGCTTGCTACCTGCTGCCAGTTCTGGGCTTTTCGTCTGTGACCTCTGCTCCTCGCCTCACACACTGTAGCTATTTCTGCTCCTCCAGTAGACAAGGGCTGGGGTGCCTTCCTCCTTCCAGGGTCACAGCTGGTTGGGCTGGAAGGATATCCGCTGCCCCGGAGCCCTCTTGGTGTCTGTAAGAATCGTCACAGTGTAGGACAAACGGTCTCGATGAGTCTCGTCCATCTCACCTATCATTCAACATATTTATTGAGTACTACTATGTGTCCGCGACACACTAGTGATCAAAATAGATACAGAGATTTCTTGTCTTGTCCTAATGGCCCTGATGCTTCTGACCTGTAGAGAACAAAGAACTCCTATGTGAGATATATGAAGAACTACAAAGCAGTAAGATGGAAAGCCTCCTGGAAAATGGAAACAGTACTTGAACAGAGGGGCCTGTGTTGTGGCGCAGAAGGTTAAGCCATCACCTGCGATGCCAGCATACCTTATTAGAGCACCAGTTCGAGTCCCAGCAGCTCCACTTCCAACCCATCTCCCCACTAATGTGCCTGGGGAAGCAACAGAAGATGGCCCAACTGCTTGGATCCCTGCCACCCAGATGGAGTTCCTAGTTCCTGGTTCCTGGTTTCAGCCTGGCCCGCCCAGGCCTTGGCAGCCATTTGGGAAGTAAACCAACATAAGGAAGATCTTTTTCCTTCTCTCTGTCACTCTGCCTTTCAAATAAATGTTGAAAAAGAATTTTTTTTAATACTTGAAGACATATCCAAATGTATTAAAAAAAAAAAAAAAGTAAGACAAGGTGCTCAGGGGCTGGTGCTATGGTGTAGCAGGCAAAGTCACCGCGCAGTGTCAGCATCCCATATGAGGTTTGAGTTCTGACTGCTCCACTTCCGATCCAGCTCTCTGCTATGGCCTGGGGAAGCAGTAGAAGATGGCCCATGTGCTTGGGCCCCTGCTCCAGCCTGGGAAAACCTGGAGGAAGCTCCTGACTCCTGGCTTCGGATTGGCACAGCTCTGGCCATTGTGGCCAATTGGGGAGTGAACCAGCAGATGGAGACTTCTCTCTCTCTCTCTCCTCTCTCTCTCTTTCTCTCTGCCTCTCTGTATCTCTGCCTTTCAAACAAATAAATAAATCTTTAAAAAAAGAAAAGAGAAAAGGTGCTCAGCCTTTAATTTAATTTAAACCACGTACACCCTAACTGTAATGGCTAAAATTGTGTTTACCTTTTTAAGTAAACATTTCAAGTGTTGATAAAGATATAGAGCAACTGGAACTCAATGGCACTACTGTCAGGAGTGTAAATTAATATGAACACATGGAAAATTGTTTTGTAGCATTCACCAAGCCGAACAGATGCCTACCCTGTGCCTCAGTCATTCTGTTTCTAGGTATATAGCAAATAAAAGTGTGAACAAAAGGGTACCAAAGGACGTGAAATGAAATTTTATAGTGGGCCGGCGCCGCGGCTCACTAGGCTAATCCTCCGCCTTGCGGCACACCGGGTTCTAGTCCCGGTCTGGGCGCCGGATTCTATCCCGGTTGCCCCTCTTCCAGGCCAGCTCTCTGCTGTGGTCAGGGAGTGCAGTGGCGGATGGCCCAAGTACTTGGGCCCTGCACCCCATGGGAGACCAGGGGAAGCACCTGGCTCCTGCCTTCAGATCAGCGTGGTGCGCCAGCCACAGTGCGCCGGCCACGGCAGCCATTGGAGGGTGAACCAACGGCAAAAGGAAGACCTTTCTCTCTGTCTCTCTCTCTCACTGTCCACTCTGCCTGTCAAAAAATAAAAAATAAATAAAAAATAAAAAAAGAAATTTTATAGCAGCACTATTCATATTAACCCCAAACTGGGAACAACCCAAATATGTATGATCAAATGTGGCCTATTCATTTGACAGCATTCTGGACATGGAAATGAATGAGCTACAGTTAGCACACCCCATGGGTACGTTCCCCAAACATATTGAGTTAGAGAAGCCAGACACAAAGTAATACCTACTGAATGGTTCCATTTGTATGAAGTTCAAAGGCAGGCAAAACCAGTCTGCAGTTGTAGATAGCGGGTACCTTTGAGGAGGCTGGGGGCGTGGCCAGGAGGGGGAGGGCTTCTGGGGTGGGAGTGGTTCGCTGGAAAGGGGTTACCTGGCTGTCTTCACTGTGGAGACCTACTGATCAGTACACCGAGGTGGTAGGCGCTGTCCCACACTCAGTATACACTTCATTTAAAACAGACACAGGTGGAGGAACTGTTTGCAAGTGGGTTTTAAAAAAAAAAAAAAGGGAGGTGAGCAGGAAACAGGAGGGAACCCAACCTTTTATACCTAGGTAGCTGTGCTGTGGCAAGATTAAATGGGGCAGGGCACTGTTGACTGCACAGGAGGGAAGTCCTCTCCAGCCCTGCAGGTCAACCTCCCCCAGCCCTGCACCTGCTAGCTACAAACCTGATTCCTCTGGGCCATGCCCCGGGTTTCCTGGTCCTCCCCACAGAACTGGAGGAGCCGTGGGGGCCCTGAACCGGCGCAGGGTGCAGAGTGGGGCCGTGCACACACACGTGTTTGACTGGCTCAGGTCGCAGTGCGCGTGTGCCGCTGGCACCTTGCTCTCTCTCCAGGCCTATCTCTGCTCCAGCCCCTTCCAGAGCGCTCCCAGAGCCACCTTCCAGGAGGAAACGGGCAGGGAGGAACCACTGGGCACAGGTTCCACCATCAAGAGGGGAAAACCTGCAGGCGGGGGTTCCTTTGTGGAGGTCACACCCCCTGCACAAAAACACGCCCGAGAGCCCTGGCACTGAGTCTGCGCTGGAGAGGTGGCGGTACCTAGGGCGGAAGTGCACGAGCCAGCCGGGAACACCCCCTTTTTGATCCCACAGGGTGTGTCAGGGAAAGTTGGATTTAGCTTAGGCCGGGATGAAGGCGCTGTGTCTCCCCACGCGGTCATCAGGCTCGCCCCCGCCCCTGACCCGGGTGTGCGCCGGGGACCCCGGCCGCGAGCCTGACCTCCGCACCCGCGCGCCCGCCCTTCCCCACCCCTTCAAGGCTGAGACTTTATTAAGGCCGGATCCGCCAGCGCAGAGCCGTTTGCTCAGAGGACGCGGAGCCTGACGGAAGCACGAGGCATCGAGCCAGCCGGAGAGCAGCTGCGTCCAAGAGCAAGGTGGGCTCGGTTCTGCCCGGGTTCAGAGCGCGGGGACGAGCCAGCACGGGGCGGCCGCGGGGCCAGGGCCGGCGGCTGGCGGGCTCCCCTGGGATGCTCGCCGGTTCTCTGCGAGGCCAGGGGCTCAAGGGAAGGGCTCAAAACGCGAGGGTGGGCGGACAGGGGGGCACGCGCCTCCCGAGGGCCGTGGGCGCCTGGGCGCAGCAGGCCTGCTCCCCGGCCCTCGGCCGATGGGCGCTGGGACCCGCGAGCTCGCCGCTCCGGAGCCGGCGCCCAGTTCCCGGCACTCCCGGCCTCGCGTCCCCCGCGCTCCGCCCCCCGGGCTCGAAGCGCAAGAAGGGGGCGGGGACCTGCTTCGACACGCCCCCTCTCCAGTCGCTGATTGGCTGCGGCAGGTATCCGTCCGGAATCTATGTTTGATGGAGGGGGGGTGCCACCCAGTCTGCCCCAGATCACGTTTGCCACCAGCAGCCAACCAGTCGGGCCCAAGTCTGCGGGCCAGAAGCGATTGGGGGCGAGTGAGCTCGGCCCCCCAGGCCCCGTCCGGGTCCCCCGCCCGGCCGCGGCGGTATATCCTGCCCTGCTGGGCCGCCTGTCCCTCGTGGAAGCGGAGCGGCGGCCTCCTGAAACGCAGAAGCGAAATGTAGCCCGCCGGGGGTCGCGGCTGGACGCTCGCCTAGGCTGGGGGTGTGGGGGGCACGCCGGGGCCGAGAGGACCGCCGAGGAGGAGGAGTGATGAGAAGAGGGGGAACTCTGCACCCCCCGAGACCGCGGGCCCCTGCTGCCACTCGCCCGGCGCCCCTCTCCCGCCCGAGCGAGGGCCAGGTCAGTCCTGGCGGGGCCGGGGGCGGTGGCGGCGGTGGAGGCCGGGGGGGTCCCGGCGCGCAGCGCATTTGCGGAGCCGGAGTCGTGAAGGGTCAGGGCGGTGTCTCCCCCTCCCTGGGGTTGAGGAGAGCCCCAGCCTGGGAGGGTAGGGCGTCTCGGCTCACTTTTGCTTCTTTCGTCCCAGGGCCTTGTCCCGCGCGAATTCTCTTTCCTGGGGGAGTGGGTGAGGGGCCGGCTGGCTGCGAGCTCCCTTTCAGGTTAAGAGGCCTGCGGGGCCGCCGGGAGCAGCAGCGGGGGCGCTAGGTCCGAGCGGACTCAAAGTTTCTTGGCATGGGGCCAGAGGACCTGGCGGATGCCCCCTGGCTCCGCGGTGAGGGTCTTTGAAAGGGTGGCAGGAGACTGGGACAGCGGGTGGTGGCCGGTGGCCTCGCAGATGGAAGAGACCTTCCCACGGGCCGGGCCGGGCCGGTTCCTGGGGTTTGCTCCAGGCTCTCCCACATTGGAGTTGAGTGTGTGTGTTTGGAATACTTAAGGACCTGTTCACCCTACCTGGGGAAATGCACCGTGCTTTTATTTTTCGCTTGAAAGAGTGGTTGTGGTGAAATGGAATAGAGTGGAATCAAGGCTGGGAATTCCCTTAGGCAAAGGGAGATGGGCACATTCCGGCATTTGGTAGCAAGTGCATTTCAGCTTATGGGGCTTGGGTTTTTGTTTGGCTTTTTGTTGTTGTTGTTGTTCTGTGCTGCTCTCAGTAACCCCAAGAGGACCGAGGGGGAGCCCAGGGCTGCCCTCTGTGCCTTCTCACTAAGATAACTCCCTTGTCCTCCGAAGGCCGAGCACAGGGGGAGAGAGGCAGAGGCAGAGGCCTGGATCCAAGTCGGCGTCTGCGCTGTTTGTAACACTGTTGACTCTCAAGGGCAGGAGTGGGTAGGCCTTGGCTCTTGGCCCTGGGCTGGCAGACTTGCCCCACTGCCCAGGGAGTCTTCCTACTCTTACTTCTCAGGGGCTAGGACCTTTGGCCATGTGTGGCTCTCTTATGGCTGCTGTCTTGTGACTCTACAGTGGGGTGGCTGTGGTGCACGGAGTTTGTAACTGAAGTTATAAGTGACCACGCTTAGATGATCCTTGTTCTTAGTGGACATTCAGAAAGGGATCTCGCTGAAGACGGCCCTGCCCACCGCAGGTGCCAGGAAGACAACGTGTGTCGTCTTTGCCGTCGCAGGCAGTCACATCTCATTGATGTTGACCCCAGTGGTGATCCCTGTGCTTGCTAGCTGGGAGGTTGGTGGGGAGCGCACTTGCTGGGTCTCCAGCTGTAGCAGCACAGGGAGTGAGTAAATTTAGTGGAAAGGGGGCGGCAAACAGCAAGCTCTCTAACAACACTTGTATAACAAACTTGTAACTGCTTTGGGGAGAATTCTCCCAGTATGAGCTGTTCTTGGCTATATCGTGACAGTCTCTCTCTCTCTTTTTTTTCCCCCTTTCTCCTTCCCACATAAGGTGTTCCACACAGATTCTTGTGACTTGAAGGACCAGGAATTCTGGGAGGCACAAGGTCTTCCCACAAAAGGAGCAGATCTCTGGAACAGAAAGGGTGCCCGGCAGACCCTGCCTTGGGGCCAGCAGTGTCCAAAGAGCCGTGGGAAGCGGGCAGAGCCCAGCGCAGGGAGTGGGAAGGAGCCCCAGCCCCAGGCTGAGCCTGTGTTCTGAAGGATTTGCTTGTTGGGCTGTCCTCTGGATGCCCTGTGCTCTGAGCCTGCCGCCGAGAACCAAAGAAGATACCAGAGCAGGCACCGGGCTGGGCGGCGGGAGTGCGGCCTCCGCACCCCTAGTGGCTGGCTGCGGGCTCTGGCGGGGGGACTCTCGCTTCCTGCCAGCTCGCCGCTCCAGTGCTTGATGGGGCTGCCTGTTGGTAGAGCAGCTTTTGCCGAGCCTGGTAGGAGCCAAGAGCCGTGGGAAGAGGTCCCACGGCGCCCAAGCCTCGGGTCGCCCCAAGACTAAGTTCTTTCCCAAGTCAGAGAGGGAGAGAGAAAGCGACAAAAAAGAGAGGCGAGTTCTGTCCACCCGCCCCCTCCCTGCCCGTCATGTCCTCCAAGCCGGAGGCCAAGGACGCCCACCAGCGGAACGGGACCGGCCCGCCTCCCTCTCCCTGCTCTTCGGATGGCCCCGGGCGAGAGCCCTTGGCTGGGACCTCGGAGTTTCTGGGGCCTGATGGGGCCGGGGTGGAGGTGGTGGTGATCGAGTCCCGGGCCAACGCCAAGGGGGTCCGGGAGGAGGACGCCCTGCTGGAGAACGGGAGCCAAAGCAACGACAGCGATGACGTCAGCACCGACCGCGGCCCCGCGCCCCCCTCGCCGCTCAAGGAGACCTCCTTCTCCATCGGGCTGCAAGTGCTGTTTCCCTTCCTCCTGGCAGGCTTTGGGACTGTGGCTGCCGGCATGGTGCTGGACATCGTGCAGGTAAGGCCTGTGGAGGGCCGCCCCGCCTCCCGGAGCTGCTGCTGCTTCCTAGAACCCCACTTCCCCTTGGAGCATGGCCCCAGTGTCTTCTCGGTCCGGCTGCTTCCTGCAGAAGGCTCGAGGAAGCCCCCGCGGCCCTGGGGAGGTGGTCGGGGCGGGGGTGCTTCCCGGAAACGGAGTGGGTTCCAGGGCTCAGGTTGGCAGAGGCGAAGTGGATCATGGCTGCTGCTTGCCATCGCTGGTGGGCATTCCTGCCAGGTCTAGCCCAGCAGGAGACATTGAGCTGGGCTCTCCCTTTGCCTTTCCCCCGCCTCCTCTTGGGGTTTCAAGGATGCCCGGAGCCGAAAGTTCAGTTTCAAGCCTCTCCTCCATCTCCTGCTGGGCAGGAATCTGTTCAGCTGCCAAGAGGGTCTCAGATTAAGAGAGAAGGCTCTTAAAGGCATTTTGTGTTGCTTATCTTCCTGGAACCCCAGTCTGGTCTCAAGGAGTGCGGGTGGGCACATTCCAGGGAAGCGTGATTTGGAGAGTTGGCATAGGCCTTAATAATTGCATGCCTGGTTGGGAACAAAATGCAGCCAGGGCACATTCTGGGCAGAACTGTCTCTCCTCTGCTCCTCGCCTGTCTTTCATGAGCTCCTTCCGCAGTCACTGGGTAGATAGAGGAGAAGAGTTGGCAGGTCCTGGGAGCTAAGAGCCAGGGATGTGTTATGTCAGCTGATGGTGAGCTGAGACTTACCCAGCACCTCCAGGTCAGAGAGAGATCAAGTCTTACTTCCAGAGAAAAGGTTTTGAAGCCTGGTAAGGCACACAGAGCTTTCTAAAGATGCTAGGTGTATCTGCGTTATCAGCAGGGTTGTCTCAAATTCACAGAGGCAGGAGGGAAGTGGTCTTTGCCCTTTGGGATCCCCCCAGTGTGCCCTGGCCGTGACATCTCTCAGAAGGGCTGGAGCTTGGCATCAGCTCCCTTGGCTCAAGCCAAGCCTGCACACCGTGTGTGTAGTCATGTAGATTGTCCTGCCGGCAGCTCACCCCTCACCCACGCCCCTGGGGACTGAAGGTGGTTGGCTCTGGGGGGTTCCTTCAGTAGTGTCCACGTGGGCCACTTGGACGTGAGCACTCCAGGAGAACCCTACACCTTTGGCTGCTGACAAGAATGGTGTCGATGTGAAGCCAAAGTGCCTTGTGCCGCCTACCCTCTCCGCAAACCTGTTAGCATGTGGATTGTTCCTATAGGGAGCTCAGGAAGCCAGCCTGGAGCTTTCGATTCCACTCCTTACCAGCTACCCCCTCCAAGGGCACTGTCGGGGGAGAAGGAGGTGGAGGGGCGATTTCTCCGCCTCTTCCATCCGCTTCCTGTGGCCTTGGTTCTCATTCTTAAAGTTTTTGAGCTCTGGTTTAGTGTCTACAGAGGGGTGAAAAGCTGGGGCCAGTGGTGACCTGAGAGAGGTTGTCTTATTTCTGGATAATAGGAATGACGCTGGAGAGCGCTTTGGGAGCTGTTCTGTAGCCTGTGAGATAGGAAACATAATCAGCTCCACACTGTAGACAAGGAACCTGTGGCTTGAAAGATTAGGTGACTTGTCCCTGGTCATCTGGCCCCAGAGCCCCCTGCTGCTAACCTCTGGGGCCCTCTCCACAGCCAGGCTTCTCCAGTCGCTGGAAGACTCGGAGGAGTCTGCTTGCTTTGACTTCTCCTGAAGAGCAAGGTGGACTGGAGTCTGGAACAAGAGGAGTTAGCTTCTGATGTGAGCAAAAATGAGACTTCCCCAGAGGCCATGAGAAGGCAGCCCCCCGACACCCCCACACCTGCCCACCCGCATCACACACACAAGGATTCCGGAGCTGGAAAGCCCTTTGACACCTTGTACTGTCCTTACACCACACCCATGACCCTGAGACCTTGAGAGCCCCCCCTACCTGCCCACACAGGGCCAGCGTTTGCCCTCAGTGCAGCCTCTCGGCTTACCACAGAGCTGGGGTCCAGGTGGTGTAGATGACAATGGCTGGTCTGTCCTTGCCCCCTCCCCCAGCTTTCCCGCAACAGCTGGGCTGGAGCAGGCCCTGCAGATGGCTGCAGCAAGACCATGGAGAGGGCTGAGCGCAGAAGGACCAGACCCCGGGGGAGTGGAAGGGGTGAGCAGTGGTCTTGGTTTCAGGAATCTGAGCAGGACGATTTCCAAGGGTCCACGGCCGTCTTCTGCTCAAACGAGCGAAGGTGGCGGCCTTCAGTGAGATCGAGTTTGGGAGTGCCTAAAAGACCGGGGCGCTCTGAAGGAGGGGGCTGCAGAGGGGCCCCCGTGGCTCAGAGAAACAGCATGAGTCTCGGCTGGCCGCGGCTCAGATGCCTGCATATCCTCTCCTGCAAATCCTCCGCCGAAAAGAAGACACAAGGTCCTTCTGTCGTTCTTTCCGTGAGGACTCGTCCACTGCTGGGTCACATGTCCCTTTCCTGCTTTGATGTCCTGTAACTTAAAACCGAGATACAAGTTAACTGTTATTAACACGTCTGTGTTAGGTGGTAGGAGAATGCAAGTGGGGAGAAAACCTGTTCTTGACAGTCACGTCAAACGTGGATGGCTGTTCACAGTTCTCATTTCGGCAAGTGGCCGTGGCGAGTATTTGTAACTGCTCTCTTCTGCTGTCCGTCCCATATTCAGCTGTCCTGCTGCAGAAGACCCCGTCTCTTCCCCAAGGACCCAAGGCTGTCTGCTCTCCACAGCAGCAGCCTCTGCAGGGAAGTGAGGGGCTGGTGTGCAAGCCAAAGGCAGGACAAGGAGAACTGAACCTCCATCTGCTGCAGCTTCCCCACCGTGGCCCTGGAGAGGGAAGCAGGCCTGGGCTCCGTGCTGGGGTCGGGGGGAGCCTCCACGCTGCAAGTGCTCTGGTTCTGGGCTGTGCAGGGTATCTCCCTCCCACCCGTGGTCAGTGTCGGGAGGGGTGGGGATGGCAGGAGGTGGTGTGTGTGGGAAATCCCAGTGAGGTGGGGACAGGGGAGACTCCACAGGTCTTTATTTTAACTCCTCCCTTGCTAAAGATCCCAAGGAGAGGCCAGCGCCGCGGCTCACTAGGCTAATCCTCCACCTATGGCGCCGGCACCCCGGGTTCTAGTCCCGGTTGGGGCGCCGGATTCTGTCCTGGTTGCTCCTCTTCCAGTCCAGCTCTCTGCTGTGGCCCAGGAAGGCAGTGGAGGATGGCCCAGGTCCTTGGACCCTGCACCCACATGGGAGACCAGGAGAAGCACCTGGCTCCCGGCTTCGGATCGGTGCAGCACGCTGGCCGCAACGCACCTGCCATAGCAGCCATTTGGGGGGTGAACCAACGGAAAGAAGACCTTTCTCTCTGTCTCTCTCTCTCTCTCACTATCTGACTCTGCCTGTCAAAATATATATATATATATATATATATATATATCCCAAGGAGAGTAGACCCTGCTCCCCCAAGTACACTCTGTCTGGCTTCCATGCCCTGCTGTGTGTCTACAAAGGTGAAAGTGGATGGCGGGTGTGGCCTTGGGGAAGTGGAAGGAAGCCTTCCGTCATGGCTGGGCTGCTCCCGGGCAGCTGCGTTCCTGCCCAGAAGGCTCAGGTTCCGTCTCACCTGAGCACCCGTCCGCCCTTCTGGCTCTGCCCCCTGCCTGCTGTCAGGGTCCCATTTGCATTTCCCATTCTTTCTTCTTCCCTGTGTGTATCCAGGTGAGGCCCTGCTCCTTGGCCACCTAGGGGATGCCTCTGAGGACAGCCTCAGGCTGGTGAGGGCTGGGGGTCTGTAATCACCAGCCAACTTGCTAGGCGCCTCCAGCTGATGTCCAGGAGCCTAGGGTTGCTTACTGTCTGGATTCCATCTCTCCCTGGCTGAATTTCTTCCCTGCCACTCCCCTCCTGGAGCAGAAGCGGGCTCGGTCCGGAATGCCGCGGAGGGTGGGTGCATGAGGCCAGAGGCCGTGAGAGACAGAGGAGGCAGGTTGTCAGGACGAGGAAGAGGTCCGGGCAGGGCTGCTGAGGTTGGAGATTGAGGGTGACTGCTCTGAATCAGAATTCTCCGCGAGTGTGCAGGAAGCAGCCACATCCCTTCCCGCCAGGATGGCAGGGACCACTGAGCCCCCCACTCCAAAGATGGAGAAAGCAGTCAAAGTCTGCAGATGCTTCCTGGACCCCCCTCATCCACCGTCAGCAGAGCAGGAAGGTGTGGGAGGCAGCGGGGCCGCAGCTCGGCCAACTGGTTTGACTTCGGGGCACTCCCAGCCAGGATGGGCCAGTTGGGCCAATGAGGAAGAAGAGCCACTCAGCGTGTTCCCGAGCCACATCCTGCCCACGCCTAACCTCAGGCCACCCTGCTGCCCTGGGCAGGGCCCCCACCACCAGCCTGGTGCCTCTTCCCAGAGGCCTGTGCAAGTGTGCATCTTTGAAAGGACTCTGTGGGTGAGGAAATAGGCGTGTGTGCACTGGCTGCTGTGGCCCAAGTGGTCTCAGGGCTTTGCTGGGCTGGGGGCCGGGAGGGTTGGGGGTTGTGAGGTCGGGAAGCCTCTTGAACAGGAGCTGCTGTGAGCGCTCGGCCGGTGGCTCCCAGAACCCCATGGCCTCCGGGTCACGTGGTGAAGAGAAAGCGGGGCTTACGTGGTGCAGGTCGGGGTGCTCAGCAGTGTTCCCTGCAGACGGCTCAGAAAATATGGCCTGCTTTTACCCAGAGTGCTCCTTCCAGGCCTTTCCACCGTGCCCTCCGCCCACCTGAACAGCAGGCGGCCTGCTGTCTTGGGTGAGGCTGTGCTCAGAGAGGAGCTTTGGAAGCCCCCAACTCCCCACCCCCAGGGCACGGTGGGCAGATCCTGACCCTCTCTGGAGCTTCTTTCTTCTTTCTTTTTTATTCTTTTGGAAGGCAGAGCTACAGACAGAGGGAGAGACAGAAAAGTCTTCCATCTGCTCGTTCACTCCCCAAATGGCCATAATGGCTGGGGCTGGACCAATCCCAAGCCAGGAGCCAGAAGCTTCTTCCAGGTCTCCCACTCAGGTGCAGGGGCCCAAGCATGTGGGCCATCTTTTACTGCCTTCCCAGGCCATAGCAGAGAGCTGGATCAGAACTGGAGCACCCAGGACTCAAACTAGCATCCGTATGGAATGCTGGCACTGCAGGTAGCGGCTTTACCCACTACACCACAGCACAAGCTGCAGGTTTCATAGTCTTAAAGGTTTCTGTTGGGGCTGGTACTGTGGCCCAGCAGGTTAAGCTCATGGCCTGGGAAAGCAGTGAAGGATGGCCTAAGTGTTTGGTTTTCCATACAAGTTACTCCATTTTACAACCCCACCAGCAGTGCACAAGTGTTCAGTCTCCTTGCTGACCTGTTCTTTTCTGGGTTTTGTAGCAGTAGCCATCCTGATGGGTGTGAGCTGGTATCTCCCTGTAGTTGAGATTTGCAGCCGTGCCCATCTGGACCATAGAGCGTGGGTGCTGGCGTTGCCTGCAGAGAGCATCTGACTGGACTGCTGAATTGGACATCTGACAGCTCGGAGCTGGAGGCCCTGTGACTTGTCTAAGGTCCCCAGCTGGTCCCCATGAGATAGCACAAGGCCCCTCCCACCAGTCTCTGGGGGAGACCTCCTGACACTCGCAGCCCAGTGCCCTTGTCCCTTGCAGAACTTTGCCTGCAGGTCATGGTATCCACACCAACTAGGGCAAGACACCTGCTCCTCCTCCTTCTCCAAACCCAGAGGTTTTCCATTCTTTTTTTTTTTTAAGAATTATTTATTTATTTGAAAGTCAGAGTTACACAGAGAGAGAGGAAAGGCAGAGAGAGAGGTCTTCCACCTGCTGGTTCACTCCCCAGATGACCGCAAACGGCCGGAGCTGCGCTTATCTGAAGCCAGGAGCCAGGAGCTGCTTCCAGGTTTCCCACATGAGTGCAGGGCCCAAGGACTTGGGCCATCTTCTACTGCTTTCCCAGGCCATAGCAGAGAGCTGGATCAGAAGTGGAGTAGCCGGGACTCGAACCCGCACCCATGAGGTTTTCCATTCTTAAGACAAGTGAAGGAAAAAACAGGAAAGCTGCCTGACCCAGAGCACAGAAGGGGAACTACAATCCCAAGCTGCTGTGCAAGTCGTCAGCGTCAGTGACAACCAAAGGAGTTTCCACGTGGCCACTCGGAGCTCTTGCATTTTTTCCCCCTTATGCTGACTGGTAAAATAGTCTGGGAACCTCAGTTTCCTCATTTACAACACAAGTCTAAAAATAACCCTTACCTCATTGGGTGGCTGAGATGATGAGATGAGAAAATACACGTAGAGCACCTGGCCTAGTGCACAGCCGGTACCCAAGATCCAGGGTGGGGTGGGGGATGGGACCAGGGCTGCTGGTCTGGCAGCTGGAACCTGTGCCTCCTGGCACCAGTCCTGGGCTCTTCCTACAGGGGTACACTTGCTGTTCCTCGCTGGGAGATCAGGGCAGGGGTGAGGGATGAGGGGATGCAGGGCAAGAATAGAAATGCTCTGGCAGGCCAGCAAACAGAGGTTCGGGGGCCCCAGTCTTCATTCAGAGCTGTTCCAAAGGGGAGTTGCTGTGGCTGCAGCCCGAGCCCTGAGAGATAGAAACCAAACAAGCTGTAATCTCCTCGGCCCCAGCCCCGCAGCTGACACAACACCACCCAAGGCTGAGGCCGCAGAGGGACTGGACTAAAGGCAAAGAGCTGGGGAGTGCGATTTGAGGGGGTTTGCAGAGGAATTCTGGGGTGTAAGCCAGCCTGTGGGGGCTCAGCTGCGTGGGGGTCCACCACCCTCTCTCCACCTCCCCCCACCCCAGCCTCTACCCAACCCCCCACTCCAGGAAAGCAGGCAGAGGAAGCAGAGCCAGGCCAGGGTCTTGGCTATTCTGGGGTGCTGTGTTGTTTAGAAACCACGGGCTTGGTTTGCTTCCAGGGTTCTCGCCCCCTGCTGTTGCCGTCCCCTCTTCAAGCCCCTGATCCAGACTATGTGCTCCACCTCAGTGCCAGCCCTCTGGGCACTGGAATGCCTGGGTTCTGTTTTCACCTTGTAGCACTGGGAAGTCTTCCAGAAGGTGACAGAGGTCTTCATCCTGGTGCCTGCGCTGCTGGGACTCAAAGGGAACCTGGAAATGACCCTGGCATCAAGGCTGTCCACGGCAGTGAGTGTCCTGGCTGGGACGAGGGGCACAGAGAGGCCTCTGGGCAGCACAGGGCCCCACTGGGAGATCCCTACAGGCCCTCTCCCCTGCCCAAGCCTGGAGGGCCTGGAGCGGGGGCTGGGGTGGAAAGGAGGGCCGGGCTGGGCAGGTGTAGGGAGATCCCAGGCTGGGCAGGGGCTTCCTGCCCAGAGTGGTTCCCAGGCCTGCTTTCTGGAGGTCCTGGCGTCCCTGGACTCCTGCCCCACCCCCTGCTTCACATCCCGCCTCGTGACTGTTTGTGCAGCTTTGACAGGCGGGCATCATGCTGCTCCGTCCACCCGCACAGATGGGGGCCGCCTCTGATCTTTCAGCCCTGCTCTGCAGCTGGCCAGGAGCCGGGCCAGCCCGCCCCCTCCACCCCTCCCTGCCCGTCCCCTTTCCCCGTGGACAGGGAGGGGCTGCTCATCATTCCCCATTCTCCACTCCCAGCCCCTTAAATCAACCAGGATTCAAGGACTGAATCCGATGCAGGGCCCTGGGGCGGAAGGCCGGGGGTGATAAAGCTCAGGAAGCCAGGGGCGCCCCACATGGCCAAGAGGCTGGAGAAGATGGCAGAGAGAAATCGCCATGTGCCTAACCCAGCCCAGCTTGCCCTGCCTGCTTGGCCAGTGCCACCTGCTCCTTCCCAAACACCCTTGCAGCCTCAGTCCCGTGCCAGCAGCCGACCTGCCCTTCCCTAGGAAGGAAAACTGGCCTCAGAGCCAGAGATTGGGTCACTGAGACCCATGCAGGGATGGGCCGCCCAGATCAGCAGGGCAGAGGACGGACAGATGGGCAGAGCGGATCAGCAGGTCCGCTCCTGAGAGGGAGAGAAAAGAGATGGCTGCCGTGGGAGCCCCCACCCCACTCCCGCTCCACTCTGTGGTGGTCGTGTCCCAGCCCCTGATCCAGGGAGGGCCCCAACAGCAGGAGCTGCCGGCCATCTTCAGTCTGGAGCTCCAGTCCCTTGCCCTCCCTTTCCCAGGCCAACATTGGGCACATGGACACGCCCAAGGAGCTCTGGCGGATGATCACCGGGAACATGGCTCTCATCCAGGTAAGAGGGCAGGGGGCAGAGAGGGTGGGCTAAGCTCCCCCCAACTCAGGAGTCTCTAAGAGGCTTAGCTCTGCCCCCGCTGGCTCCCAAATGAAGCTCCAGAATCCTGCTGAGCTGAGACGCTCTAGAAGGTTACCCAGGAAAACGGCCAACAGGCGGCGCGAGGGCCTCTGGGTCTGCACAGATCCTGGCAGTGGGAGCAGACTCGGGAACTAAAATGTCCCGTGCCACTATTCTCCCAGCGCCCCTGAGGTCACCCAGATTCCAGACTGGACGTCTTCCCTCTTGAGTCCCGAGTTTTGACTCTGAGCTCAAGTCCCTGGCTCTCTTGGCCCTTACCCAGCGCCCAGAGAAACGCCCCTTCAGCCAGTGACATCCCCTGGGCTCCTGCAGAGCACATGGCCCAGTACTAGTGTCTGGTGTGAAACCAAACAAACAAAGCCATCCTTCCAGCCAGGGAGGGCGGATGGCCCTGTCCAGCCTGCCTCCGGAGACTGCTGAGGGCCCAGGCGGGCCTCCTGAGTGCTTAGTGACCTCCACTGTGAGGCACTCTGCACCCAGGGCTCTCCAGGTCACCGCTCCTCCCCACAGGTGCAGGCCACTGTGGTCGGCTTCCTGGCATCCATAGCAGCCGTCGTGTTTGGCTGGATCCCTGATGGCCACTTCAGTATCCCACATGCCTTCCTGCTGTGTGCCAGCAGCGTGGCCACAGCCTTCATTGCCTCCCTGGTGCTGGGTAAGCAAGGGAAGGCAGGGAGGGCCGAGGGGGGCTGCCCCGCCCCCTCCACCCTCTCCTTTCGTTTGCTGGTGAAACTCCTGTAACCCTTCTCAGCCTGCCCAGCCTTCCTCCTTTTCCTTGCCAGGTATGATCATGATCGGGGTCATCATTGGCTCGCGCAAGATTGGGATCAACCCAGACAATGTGGCCACGCCCATCGCTGCCAGCCTGGGTGACCTCATCACCTTGGCACTGCTCTCAGGCATCAGCTGGGGACTCTACCTGGAACTGAGTGAGGCTGAGGCCACCGAGAGTGTGGCTTGGGTGGACTCCTGGGTGGGATTGGGAGAGGTGGTAGACAGGGACTTCTTCTGTGTTCTGAGCTGGTTTGAACTTAGTTTATTAAAGCTGATGTGAGAGAAGTGAGGCTAAGTTCTCAGCTCGAACTCAAGCAGGCAGCGGGGCAGGGGTAAAAGTGTCAGAAATACGTTCCTGCTCGGTCTTCCCTCGGAACGGGCCGGTGGAGAGTCTGCTTGCCGTGTGAAGCTGGGGGTGGGAGATCGTGATCCCTGGGTCAGATCGAGAGACCTGGAGTCTGAGACTGGGGAGCTCTCTGCCTTGGCTTCCTGGTCAGTGGAGAGTGGACACGGCCGGCCCCGCCCACCCCCTAGGCTGACAGTGCAGGCCGGGGGAGGCGCGATGCTTACAGGCATTGAGTAGGGATGCTGTTGACCGGTTGGCTGCGCAGGCTGAGCCAGGGGGAAGCTGGGAGCAGGGAGCCGCAGCGCTCACTCCCTTTGCTCTCTGCCCTTCCAGATCACTGGCGATACATCTACCCGCTGGTGTGTGCTTTCTTCGTGGCCCTGCTGCCTGTCTGGGTGGTGCTGGCCCGACGGAGCCCAGCCACAAGGGAGGTGTTGTACTCGGGCTGGGAGCCTGTCATCATTGCCATGGCCATCAGCAGGTGGGCCCGTTCCTGAGAGCACTCCCCACTCCCCTCCCACCCTGCCATAGACTCCTTTTTAAGCCCTGAAGAGAGAAGATAGGAGGCAAATCTTAGAAATGCATTCACACATTCTTCCGTTGCAAGTGATAGAAACTGGATTAATATAGGTCCATCCCAAAGCAGATGTATTGGGCTGGAGAATAAAACAGGCACAGCTGGACTTGGGGTCACCACAATATCGTCAGGGCCCCAGCACTCTGCACCTCTCAGCTCTGCTCCGTCTGGGCTGTAGTCCTGTGTATGCTCATTCCCAACAATTCCAGAGAGAACGGTAGGAATCTTTCCCCTACCAGTCAGTTCTGCAAAGTCCCAGAGCAGAGTTTCATTGGTTCTCATCTGGTCACCTGACTGTCCCCAGCCTTGAGGCTGCTGTCCTCTGATCGGATGGGCCTGGAGCCTTGCGGTCATTAAAACAGTGTCACCTGAGCCCCAGGGACTGAGTTGCAGAAGTGGTTCCTTGGGCCCAGTGCCGCTACCAGAAGGGAGAAGAAATGCTGGGCAGGTAGGACAGAGACCCTCACGGGCAGTGAGAGGCTCCTGGAGCCAACCAGAGGACGGGGACAGGAGGCTGCTGCCCTTCCCAGCACCGCTTGCTCATTCTGCAGCCACTGAGCCAACCCAGGATGTTAGGAGCAGCGACCGGTTCTGGCGAGGGAGGCATAGACTGGAAGTTGAGGGCCTCCTGGGATCCACCCTGTGTCCCTCAGGCAGGGTGGGCCTGGACCTCACTGCTCCGAGGAGCAGAGCCCGCCGGTAGCCTTGGTGTCATTTTGTCTTTGTGCCCCTGCAGTGTGGGAGGCCTCATCTTGGACAAGACCGTCTCGGACCCCAACTTCGCAGGGATGGCTGTCTTCACGCCGGTGATCAATGGTGAGGGCTCAGCCTCAGCCGTCTGCCAGAAAGGGAGGGGCCTCGGGATCTGTCAGGGTCCCCACAGGCAAGACAGTCCAGCCCAGAGAGTCCCTGAGGGGACTGCTCCTGGAGATGGAGATGGGCCACGGGGGTCAGCAACAGTGGGAAGCGTCTGCCCTGAAGAGTCCCGGGGAAGAAGCAGTGTTCCGCCCCCAACAGGGGTGCTCACAGCCAAGAAGTGGGGAGGGAGCAGGCTAGAAATCCGGGGCCCCTTCCTGCCCTCTGGCCTCTGATCGAACCCAAGGGGAAGCAGCCAGCAAGGGAGCCGCCAGGGCTCAGGGCAAGGACGAGGCAGGGCTGTGTAACCAGCACAGTTCTGGAGGGTGTCACAAACCCGACACCCAGACTAATCACTGGGACCAGCACAGGAGCATGGCGTGCCCAGGGTGCCGGAGTGCTGGGGCGGGGTGAGTGAGGAGCGTGCCAGTGGAGGAGGCAGGCTCTCTGGCTGTGCAGGGCTACCTGGGGCCCATCCAGCACACTCACAGCCCTGCCGGGCACATGGCACTGCCACATCTCCGTAGAGGGGAGGGTGCCGGAGCCTGGGAGACTCCCTGGAAGAGGAGGTTTCTTTTTCTTCCTTCCCATTGTCTTTCTCTTCTCCTGGGTGGTGCCCGAGCAGATCCTAAATGAAGACAGGACAGTGCCTCTCCAGGTAAAAAACAGCCGGGAGATCATCTCCTGCTCACTGCTCCCCGTACGTGTCCCTGCAGGTGTCGGGGGCAATCTGGTGGCGGTGCAGGCCAGCCGCATCTCCACCTTCCTGCACATGAACGGGATGCCAGGAGAGAACTCGGGGCAAGCTCCGCGCCGCTGCCCCAGCCCCTGCACCACCTTCTTCAGTCCTGGTAATGGCAGATTCTCGGCCTCCCCAACCCAGCCCAGCCCTGGAGGGAGAGGGGAGCCTGCAAACAGTGACCTTCACCCCCACAGCAGGGCCTGGGCTCCCCCTCCCCTCTGCCGGGCTGCACCGGCTGTTCTGGAAGACAGAGCCTGTGCAGGAAGACTCTTTTCCTGGGATACCCTGAGGACTGGGGGCCAGAGATGGGGAGGCGGTCAGCTGTCTTCTGCCCCGGTGTGTGTGGTCCCTCAGAGGCTTCCGGGGAGGATCCCTCCGTGTCCTCCTGCTCACGCCCTCTCTTCCCCGTCCTAGATGTGAATTCCCGCTCAGCCCGGGTCCTCTTCCTCCTCGTGGTCCCAGGACACCTGGTGTTCCTCTACACCATCAGCTGCATGCAGGGCGGGCACACCACCCTCACTCTCATCTTCATCATCTTCTACATGACAGCCGCACTGCTCCAGGTACGGTCTGCCAGGAGCAGGGGCCCGGGATGGGCCCAGGGCAGCCCTGCACGGTGGGAGAGGAGGCGCAGCTTGGCCCGTCAGACACCCGGCAGCCCCTTTACATGGGCAGGGCTCGGGAGAGCAGACTGTGGTTCCAGCTGGGTCCTGCGTGTGACTTTGGCCCCGTTCTCATCCTTCTCTGAGGCTCACCGCTGCCTTGTAAATTGAGAAGCGTGGACCAAAGGTGGTGATGGTTCAGGCAAGCGGTTATAGGAAGCTGAGAAGGTGGGCTACAGACACCCCCGCCAGGGGCCTGGTCACAGAACTCCAGTGGCTCTGTTTTGCATGCTGGGCTTCCTCAAGAAATTCCCTTTGAATCTAGGGTTTCACAGAACCACCGCACTAGGTAAACTGTAGGCGCCTCTCCAGCCTCGCCATCCTAAACTATGACTCATTCTTTTATTGTATGGTTACCTTTTTTAACTTTTTATTTTGGAACAACTATAGATTTACAAGGAGTTCCCCCAAAAGATGTGCAGGGAGATCCCATATCTCTTCACCCATGGGTAACAGCGTAGTGACTGTGGTACAGAATCAAAATTAGCAACTTGGCCTTGGTAAATCCTTGGTGCTTGTTCAGGTTATACCAGATCGCCAGGGAATTCCCCGGGGTGTGTGTGTGTGTGTGTGTGTGTGTACGTGTGTGCGCTCATTCAGTTCTTTGCTGTTTTATCACAAGTGTAGATTTGCCACTGTAGTCAAGATACAGAAAGAACTGTTTGGTGACCACATGGCTCCCGTACTACCCTTGACAGCTGCACTCACTTTTTTTTAATTTTATTTTTTATTTTTTTATTTTTTGACAGGCAGAGTTAGACAGTGAGAGGGAGAGAGAGACAGAGTTATAGACAGTGAGAGAGAGACAGAGAGAAAGGTCTTCCTTCTGTTGATTCACCCCCCAAATGGTCACTATGGCTGGCGCTGCGCCGATCCAAAGCCAGGAGCCAGGTGCTTCTTCCTGGTCTCCCATGCGGGTGCAGGTGCCCAAGCACTTGGGCCATCCTCCACTGCCCTCCCGGGCCACAGCAGAGAGCTGGGCTGGAAGAGGAACAACCGGGACAGAATCTGGTGCCCCAACCGGGACTAGAACCCGGGGTGCTGGCGCCACAGGTGGAGGATTAGCCTAGTGAGCCGCAGCGCTGGCCTGCACTCACTCTTATTATGAAATTTTAAATTTTTTGTGGAGTTGTTTTTTTGAATATATAACAGTCACGTAGTTCAAAAATTTGTAAAGTTTTATGGCAAAACCTGAGACAAAGGCCTTTCCTGCCTTCTTCCCAGGCATCTAGTTCTGTCCGCCATGGGCCACTGGTGTCACCCATTCCCTGTGTGCCCTTGAAGCTTATTCTGTATCTGTGCAAGCAAGCATAGATCCTTTCCTCCTATTCCTTCTTGGTTCACACACACGTAGCGTGTGGTATACCCTGTCTGCACCTGCTCTGTGAACAGTTTCTTCAGAGATCATCTCGCGTCGCTCTGGAGAGAAGGGCACTCTGACGGCATGGCTGATTCCCTCCATTATACAGAGACACCAGTCCCATGTCAAGAAACATCGGTCCCTCCCTTGGCCTGAGAAAGCTTGTGTTGGGGCACCTTGCGGGGGCCAGGCAGGGAATCGGCCATATGCTGTTCCCTGGCAGCACGTCCCAATATCAGAGTCAAGTGCGGGAAGATGCTGTTATTCCAGGGCCTGTGGGAGGGTTTCAGTTCATCCCTGGGCCTCGATGGGAAGAGTAAGCCTTGGCTCCCTTACGTATTACAGATACCCTGGGGGATACTCTGAGCTGGGCTCTCAGATGTGTGGAAGGCAGGAGTGTGGCATTCCATTCCCTGTAGAAGTTCTTCCTGATCCCTGTGCTGCTGCCTCCGGGCCATGTGTCGCAGGGCCTGCTTGGGAGGCTGGACGTGAGGACAGCTGCTGCCATCCACATGCAGCCTGGGGCACGTCCCAAAGGCCTCCTGGCCACGCTCTTTGTTTGGGACTCTCCTGCAGCTGCTGGGAGGATGTGAAGTTGGGGGGGGGGGGCACAGAAATCAAGACAGCTGTGTGCAGGGCGAGGGGGAATGACCTGTAACCTCTGGCTTCCTCGGACACAAGACAGGAGAGCAACCAAGTTTGTGGCGAGGTAGGTATTAGCTTCTGCTTCCTGTCTGTGGGTCCCTTAAGGTGGACTTTTATACTGTGGTACTTGCAAAGTACCATTGACTGAGTAGAACCTTCCAAATGACTGGCAGAGCTTAGCCATTTCATTTGCACACAGATGCAGGCCTTGGAAGAGCGCAAGTATCAGGCATTGTGCAAAGAATCTGGAAGACGCAGGCCTGGCCCAGCATAGCGTTCTAGGTCAAGTGCACCTCCAACCTCAGAGTGCATGCTAATCCTGTTAAAACGCAGATTCTGGTTCCCGATGACCAGAGTGGGGCCTCCTGTTCACGGCTCTAACGGTCTCTCAGGCTGCTGTTGATGCTGCTGGCCATGTGCCCACTGGCAAGATTCTAGTGTCACTCAGTCTTACTTACCTGTAGTAACAGAGGGCAAGCAAGGGCAGACATCAGAGCAAAAGATGGGGCAGCGAAGTCACCACTTGGGACGCCCGTATCCCCTGTCAAGAGTGCCAGGGTTTGAGCCCTTCCTCCACTGTCCATTCCAGCTTCCTGCTAATATACACTCGGAGGCAGCAGGTGATGGCCCGGATACCTGGGTCTTTATCACCCACGTGGGAGACCTGGATTACATTCCCAGCTCCTGAATTAGCCTGGCCCAGTCCCAGCTGTTGTGGGCATTTGGGAAGTGAACCAACAGATGGGATCTCTCCCTATCTCTTTGCCTTTCAAATAAATAATTTTTTTAAAAGATTCATTTTATTTATTTGAAAGGCAATGTGACACAGAGAAAGGGAGACAGAAAAAGAGGTTCCATCTGCTGGTTCACTGCCCAGATGGCAGGAGCTCAAATACCTGTGTTATCTTTTTGCTGCTTTTCCACATTAGCAGGGAGCTGCATCAGAAACTGAGCAGCCAGAACTCGAGCTGGTGCCCTGATACGAGATGGCTGGCATAGCGATCGGCAACTTGACCCACTGCTCCACAGTGCTGGTTCCAAATAGATAAATTCATAAAAGGCAGCAGATAACCCAATAATGTATGCATTGTCTGCTCTATGTTTAGCTGACTTACTCACAGTCCAACTCTGCCAGGACTAACAGGAACACAAACGTGGTTGCAGGGAGCCCATAGCAGCAGAATAGAAGGGGACAGGAGAAAGTCACTTGGGATGATCACCTGTTTCCCTGACAGCTGGGCTACAGGTAGCAGCCTCAAACACTGTGCCTACACCACTCTGTCCAGAGAAGGAATCCCTGTAGGAAAAGCTGGCTGCAGCTGCCAACCCCCACCAGGCTGCTAGCAAGGCCAACAGGGATTGGCATGACCGGAGAACGGGGTCATGCAGAATTCAAGGCAAGAGGGCTGGATGTCTGTAGCCCGTGGGGTGCAGTTTAGGAAGCCCCTTACTGTCAGTGGGGAGCAGAGTGCTGCGCTGAGGCGGGTGACCCCAGGCGGCGGCAGCGTCTTTCTTTCTGAAGAGCTCTCCTTCTGCCTGTTGGTAATTGTAGGGTGCAGGAACAGAGAGAGCCGCCAGGGTGGGAAGAGAGCTGTCCGGGTGAAGGACAGCTTGGGCCTTGCCAAGCCGCGTGAGTCACTGAATGGTCTCTGGCTCCCCCTGGGGAGAGGGGATGGCTCCAGGCAGGCCCTTCTGTCTCCGCAGGTGCTGATTCTCCTGTACATCGCAGACTGGATGGTGCACTGGATGTGGGGCCGGGGCCTGGACCCGGACAACTTCTCCATCCCGTACTTGACTGCTCTGGGGGACCTGCTCGGCACTGGGCTCCTGGCACTCAGCTTCCACGTCCTCTGGCTCATTGGGGACCGAGACACAGATGTCGGGGACTAGCTTTGGCCACTCAACCTTTTCCCCATCCCTCTGCACTTTCTATGTGGATTTTTCTTTTGTTCTCCTATCCTTACCCAACCCCACACTCCCACCTCTTTCTAAGACTTCACTTTGATACCAAATTCTCATTATTTTCAATGGGAATTTTTATACATTGAGCCAAGTTTGGATAGCAAGAATTCAGGAAGGACAAACGGACTGAGATAAGCGTACAAGGAGCTTTCTGAGACAGTCACCAAGTGCAATTTCGTGGCGGGTGCCTCCAGGTGGGGTGGCTTGGGGCAGGGGGTTCCTATCTGGGATCTGGGGACATTTGGTTTGCTTTCAGCGACTTCAGTCTCGCCCTCACGGGAAACTCCTTGTGAACAGGCTCTGGGGTTTTGTTTTTTTGGGTTTGTTTGTTTCTCTTTCATTCTTTCGCTTTTTTGTTTTGTGTTTTTGTTGTTTTGGGTTGAACTGAAGGATAGGTGACACTCCCTACCCCCACATCTGCTTTTGTAGAAATGGACCAATTTCAAAGCACTGAGCAGGAGACAGCTGCTCCAGGCCCCCAGAATCCTAGCCCTGCCCCCACCCTCCGGACCCCGCCCCTCCTGCTCTCAGATGGACTAAGCTGGACCGACTGTTGGAGCTGTCTACATGCCTGGTGCCTGACTGCCTGAATGACATCACCACCCCTCCTGAAGATTTCCCACTTGATTGGCACCTGCAGGAAGAAATAAGCAGTGGCCTGGTCTCCATTGGCTGCATGTCCACCTATACATTTCCCGAGATCCAGGGCTCAGAGTATGGATTCTGTGCCTTTGTTCCACCTTACCCTCAAACTCTAAGCACTACCTTGCCCCGAGGGCACCCGTTGGGATGTGAGACTGGGGACAGAGCACGGGTGTGTGGCGAATGACTTGGTGGGTGAGGGCAACCAGCGGTGCCACATGGCTGCTCTTTGCCCTGAGGACATCACCCTGTGGTCGCCTTAGACTCTGTCACTTTCTAAATCACTCATTCTACTCCTGCCCACAAACGTCTGTCATTCATTCATTCAACAAACACACAGCCTCCCAAGATGAGTGCTGTGGCAGGCATGGTCTAAAACACTGAGCCGCGTGGATTGTGCACCTGCTGTGGGTCAGGCACTGTGCCAGGCACTGCCTAGCCCAGGGTGAAGGGATCAGTGCTAACTCACCCCATCCCCTGCACCCCAGAGGCCTCGTGCAGTCTGGCAAGAGAAAGCCTCCTCGCTGCACCGATGCATTTGCCTCTCCTTCACCAAGTCCCATTCGGCCTCCTCTGCCCTCCCCCATCCCGACTCTGTGCAGTGCTGACCACAGCTAGAGCCACCAGCCCCAGTGCTCAAGCAGGGGCGGTGTCCCTCAGCTGCCCTTCCCACCTCTCTCCCCAGGCTGGACAAAGCTCCTCTCTGCCTAGCACGACACTGGAGAAAAACTGGAGCCTTGTCTTCCCCTCACACTGCTCCGAACGGCTCAGAAACGTCCGCACTCACGGGCGAGCCCGGGCGTTTGGGTGCAGGCTTTCGCCTCTGTCCGAAGCCTTCCCATGAGCCCTCCCCTCTGTAGCCGTAAGGGTCCATGTCCAAGGCGTCCCACGGACACCACGCCCTAGACCTGCAGAGCCTGACTTTTCTCTCCCTCCCTTGCCACCCAGGCCCCTCCAGAGTCCTAGAACCTTAGAACTGGAAGGAATCATAGAGGTTCCATAGTTGAAGTTGGGTCCAACAGCTCATTAACACCAGCCTGAGCTTGTGTCTGCTCGTCTTTCTGGCCGCCTTTCACCTTTGCCTCCACCTCGAAACAATGGACTCTTGTACAGGCACCAACCCAGCTCCTACCCCGAGGCTGTGCCCCTGTGCCCCAGCCAGTCATCACTCCGTCTCGAGCTCAGCCAGGCGTCCGGGCGGGCTCTGGAGCAGCCTCTGCCTCACAAGCAGGCAGGCGGGCATGCCCCGGGCCCATGTCAGCAGAGGACTGTGGGGACGGGGAAGACAATGAAGTTGACTTTTGTGGAAGATTCATTTCGGATCCCCCGACTGTACCAACTGCATGAGCTTTAGGCCTGGCTGCACGGAGCAATATTGGTTTACTCTTGTATCCTTAAAAAGTTACAGAACTGTGTCTTAAAGAGAATTATTTATAGTTACTATAACTGAATTGACAGATGTCAACTTAACTGATAAATTATATTTGGTAAAATAAAGAGGATGTTTATTTAGATGGCTGGTGTTTCCTGTGTGTCTCATCAAAAAGCAGCTGCATCTTTTTTATCTGGGTCCGCTTTATGGCCCCACTTCCTCCGCACTCAGAAACAGAAGGGGGCCAAAGAGTGACAAGAGACACAGCACTGCTGAAATACGGAGATTGTGTCGTAGGAAACACACAGCAGTTGTTCACTGAGGAAGTCAGTGGTGCCCGGGGACACATTCCAGAAGCCAAGTGCACGATCCTTGCTCTCAAGGTTAGGCTACGGACTGTTTGCTTTAACCCACCTCCACTGGGGAACTGTGCTAGGGATGGCAGCATGTGTGTTGAAGTCCTTTCCCTGAAGACACTAGAATCTGGTCAGAGAAAAGTAATAATAGCTGCTATTTGTTGAGTGCTTACTGTGCTCAACTCTTTAAGCTTTTAGAAATGTACAATGGGGGCTGGCGTCGTGGTGCAGCAGGTTAAGCTACCACCTGCCACGCTGACATCCCATGTGAGTGCCCGTTCAAGTCCAGACTGCTCTGCCTACATTCCAGTTCCCTGCTAATGCACCCAGGAGAGCAGGGGAAGATGGCCCAAGTGCTTGCACACCTGTCCCTCCCATGGGAGACCTGGATGGAGTTCTAGGCTCCTGTCTTCCATCTGGCCCAGCCCCGGACTGTTGTGGCCACTTGGGGAGCAAACCAGCAGATGGAAGACCTCTCTCTCTCTCTCTATCTTTCCCTCTCTCTCTCTCTCTCTCTCTAGAACTCGGCCTTTCAAAAAAAATTAAGTAAATATTTTTAAAGGTTTATTTATTTATTTGAAAGGCAGAGTTACAGAGAGAGGGAGAGGGAGAGTCAGAGAGAGAGAGAGAGAGATTTGTCCACTAGTTTACTCCCCAAGTGGCTGCAATGGTCAGAGCTGGGTGGATCCCAAGCCAGGAATAAGGAGTTTCTTCTGGGTCTCTCATGGGGTGCAGGGGCCCAACTACTTGGGCCATCTTCCGCTGCTTTCCTAGACCATTAGCAGAGAGCTGGATCGGAAGTGGAGCAGCCGGGACTTGAACTGGTACCCATAAGGGATACTGCATTACAGGCAGCAGCTTAAGTTGGCCTGTAAAGTTGTAATTTAAAAAAAAAAGAAAAGAAGGTGCCAGTTCTAGTCCCGGCTGCTCTTCTTCCAGTCCAGCTCTCTGCTGCGGCCTGGGAAAGCAGTCGAAGATGGCCCAAGTGCTTGGGCCCCTGCACCCACGTGGGAGACCAGGAAGAAGCTCCTGGCTCTGGCTTCGGATCAACACAGCTCTAGTCGTAGCAGCCACTTGGGGGGTGAACCAATGGAAGGAAGACCTTTGTCTCTGTCTCCCTCTCTCACTGTCTATAACTCTACCTGTCAAATAAATTTTAAAAAATTCACAATTGGCTGCAGTGGGTTTTGGTTTCAGGCCTGCTTTCCAATGCCAGCTCTTCTGTGCATATTCGCATGGCCTTGGGCATGCGACCCTCTGTGAGCTTCGGTTTCCTCATCCGTACTGATGCCCGGTGCTCAGGAGAGTCAGGAGACTTCAGTGATAACGTATGTCGAGCACCAGGCCTGATGCACACGGAAAGTCAAAGCACCAAGGTTACGATGGAGGGGGACAGGCCAAGGACACACAGTGTCGGCGTACTGCAGGGGTAAACCGAGGGTGGCCAAGGGGGCAGGCAGATAGGATGGGCGCCCAATCAGCGGAGATGGAGAATAGGAGGGAGCTGTGCAGAAAGTGGGCGGACAAAGGCCCCCAGCAGGGACACCAGTGGGCTGAGATCCAGGTGAGGACTGGAGTGTGACGTGCAGAGGGCGATGGCACCACCTCATGGGACACACACAGTGGCGACCACGGCAGACACGGAGGGCAGAGTCAGAAGGCAGCCCACCACCGTGTGTCTGACTCCAGAGCCTGTGTCGAGAACCCTGCCCACCAAGCCCCGCCCCCGCAACACCTGGCCCACTGTGACGTGGGGTGACCAGAGCGCTGGACATCTGCCGATCTCGAAAACCGCGCCTTTGCTGCGATGCTGGGCTCAGGACTGACTCTTAGAGCTGCGGCATGTAGCTCAGGCTGTTAGGGCTCACGTCCACGTTCCCGTCCCTAGGGTGTTTTAGAATTCAGTGTGCTTTTTCTTCAGAGTCTCATCACAACGTCAGGATGACTTCTGGTTACTGTGAGATGGGGATTATCACCATTTGATAAGGAAGGAGTGAGTTTCAGAGTTCAATATTTTACCCCAAATGTTCACTGGGTCTCACTAGGCTAATCCTCCACCTGCGGTGCCGGCACCCCGGGTTCTAGTCCCGGTCGGGGCGCCGGATTCTGTCCCGGTTGCTCCTCTTCCAGTCCAGCTCTCTGCTGTGGCCCGGGAAGGCAGTGGAGGATGGCCCAAGTGCTTGGGCCCTGCACCCCATGGGAGACCAGGAGAAGTACCTGGCTCCCGGCTTTGGATTGGCCCGGTGCGCCAGCCGTAGTGGCCATTTGGAGGGGGAACCAACAGAAAAGGAAGACCTTTCTCTCTGTCTCTCTCTCTCTCTCTAACTCTGCCTGTCAAAAAAAAAAAAAAAAAAAAGGCTCTTTCCATAGATAATCCTCTAAAGGGACCACAAACAGTGCTGGAATGATCCCCAAAACTGGTGCCTGTTACCCCCATTTTGCTCACGAAACACCTCACATTACAGCAAAATGTGGACAGTCTTTAGATAGACAGCATCTCCCAATGGACATTTAAAAACACACCTCGCAGGCACAGCCTATCTCTGATGATATTTTTACAGCATAATTACAGGCGGCACGAGCAACCCTGCCATCATCAGCTGACAGTCTCCCGGAGACGGCTGTGTCCTTCAGCTAAAATTCACAGCCTGAATAATTCACACGATAGTGCATTGCATATTACCATCTAAATATAAAATCTTGGGAGTTCAGCTCCCAAGAAAATGGTTGGCCTGGGAGGCTAAAAAAAGGGAAAAAAAAAAAAGAAAGAAAACAGAAATTGTTGGAAGGAAAGGACATTTTGGCTAACCAGAAAAGTATTCTGAAAGACAATTTGAGGGACTGGCTCTGTGGCATAATGGGCAAAGCCGCCTGCAGTGCTGGCATCCCATACAAATGCTGGTTCGAGTCCTGGCTGCCTCACTTCTGATCCAGCTCTCTGCTATGGCCTGGGAAAGCAGTAGAAGATGACCCAAGTCTTTGGGCCCCTGCACCCATGTGGGAGACCTGGAAGAAGCTCTTGGCTCCTAGCTTCAGATCAGAGCAGCTCCAGCCGTTGCAGCCAATTGGAGAGTGAACCAGCAGATGGAAGACCTCTGTCTCTCTCTTCCTCTGTGTAACTCTGACTTTCAAATAAATAAATAAGTGTTTTTTTAATAAAAAGAAAGAAAGACAATTTGAAAGCTTTCATGGCTGTATTCATGTTTATCTAAGTGGATGATTAATACTCTGAAGCTATTGGTGATTTTCAAAAACTTGTCGTGAAAAATAAGTTTAAATGTCATGTCACGTGCAGTCATTTATCCATGACAGAGCTTCTGATTTTGGGCCAGTAGATGGTGCACATCGCCGTGTGGCCTGCCTGGGACACCCATGGTTATCTGTCCTTGGCTCAGCCACAAATTGTCATGTGCGTAACTTTCAGGCATATGACCTGGTTGTCGACTACTTCCCAAATTACTCAGAAATGGAGAGTTTTGTTTTTTGAAATTAGAGATCCGTGGAGGGAGTTGCGTGGTGGCACAGCAGGCTAAGCCTCCTAGGGACCTCCACATCCCATATCAGAGTGCCTGGTTCAAGTCCTGGCTACTCCAGGCTTCTAATCCAGCTCCCTGCTAATGTGGCTGGGAGGCAGCAGGTGATGACCCAAGTGCTTGGGAGACCTGGATGGAGCTCCTGGCTCCTGGCTCCTGGTTCTAGCCTGGCCCAGCCCTGACTACTGGGGGCACTTGGAGAGTGAAGCAGCAGATGGAAGACCTCCCTCTCTCTCTCCCCCTTCTCTGCCCGTATGTCTGCCTTTAAAGATAGGTAAATAAATCTTTAAAACAAAATTAGAGAAATAGGAGGTACAGCGTGCAGTGATGTGAAGGAGCTAAGAGGAAGTCACGGAGCTGGAGCTCCCCTGGGCCTCACTCAGCAGTGAAGTGGGGGCAGACAGAGGGGGCACGGCCTTGCAGACAGGCGGCCTGCCCCCTCCGCACAGAAGCCACCGCTGTCGCATCTGGGAAGCCAGAGACCACGTGTGGCCACGAGCTGAGTGAGTGGGGATCCCAACCTGGGTCCATCCATCTCTAATTATTCCTGCTTTTTATTGACCGTGTGTCTGGGGGGCCGTGATAGATACGCCTCCCCTGGGTGAGTGCCCCATGACCCGAGCCTGGCCTCATCCTCGGAGGCTCAGAAACACAGTCCCATCCAGAAAGCGTCCTACTCAGAGAGGCCTGTGCATAGACCAGATGGCACTGGTCAGGGGGCTGGACAGACACGCCTGCCTGACCTGCACACTTGCTCCCTGCAGGCAAGCATGCAGGCAGGCTGAAGTCTGGAATCCTAGCAGAGAAGCTTGCTGAGTGTGGCAGGTGCTCCTCACCAGCACCTCTGAGGGCGGGGACCGCCCGTACCACTCTTTAAACCTGTCTTCTCACCAGCTTCCACTCCTTCCCACCTCTTCCCCTGGTCCTTGCTTGGCATGAGAGGGAGGGAGGCGGGTGGGCAACAGAGCAGGAGAAACGTGATGCAGTGTTTCCCCTGGGTACCCTCAGGCTCAAAACTAGCACCTGTGTGGGGCTCGCGCCAGCGGAGCAGTGGTAACAGGCTGCTCTTTGAACTTGCCAGCCTCTCCTTCGCGGGTTTCCTTGGGCACGCGGCACCTTGGGGCTGAGCGACAGCTGTAGCCCTTTCTGTCTGAAGCCAAGCTCCCCAGTCCTCAGATTGCTGGGCACCAGGTCATTTCTCTCTTTCTTTTCCCAAAGAAACCTTTTATTTAAGAGATACACATTTCATAAGTACAACTTCAGGAATACAGTGATTCTTCCTACCATACCCACCCTCCTACCCACACCCCCGCCCCTCCTCCTCCTCCCTCTCCCATTCCCAGTCCCATTCCCCATTAAGATTCGTCTTCAGTTAACTTTATACACAGAAGACCAACTCCATACTAAGTAAAGATTTCAACAATTTGCACACACACGCACACACACAAACTGAGAACAAGTTTTACAGTTAACTCTCATAATACAACTCATTGAGGACAGAAGTCCTGCATGGGAGTTAGTGCACAGTGACTCCTGTTGTTAGCTTAACAATTAACACTCTTGTGTATGACGTCAGTAACCACCCGAGGCTCTTGACATGACCAAGTCATTTCAACAAGTGTTCATTGAATTCCTATGGTAGGCATCGCCCATAGACGCTGACATGAGCCATGTACCAAGACATACATCACAGCCTCTGTGTAGAGCACTTGCCAAGCATATTTGTCCTGATTCTAATCTTGAGGAAACCATCAGGCAATCCAGAATGTAGGACTTGCTGCCATCAACTGGCCTGCACTCTTTAAAAAGAAAGTGAGCGCCATAAAAAGCAAACAAGGAGGCAGGCATTTAGCTTAGGAACTATAAGACGCCAGTGAGGACAGCTGCATCCCACCTCCGACGGCCTGGGTCATTCGATACCTGGTTCTGGGTCCTGCCTTCAGCTTCCTGCTAATGTGCAACCTGGGAGGTGGTGGTGATGATTTAAATAAACGGGTTCCTGCCACCGTCATGGGAGATCTGGGCTGAATTCCCAGCTCCTGGCTTCCGCTTGCCCCAGTCCCAGGAGTTACAGGTAACTAGGGGAATGAACAAGTGGATAGAAGCTCTCTCTGGGTCACTCCCTTTATCTGTCTCCCTATTTCTCTCTCTTTATCTCTCCCTCCCTCCCTCCAATAATTTAAAAAAAAAAAAAAAAAGCAAAAAAGGGACCAGTATTGTGGACAGCTGGTTAAGCCGCCACCTGTGATACCAGCATTCCATACGAGTACCAGTTCAAGTCCCAGCTGCCCCACTTCCAATCCAGCTCCCTGCTAATGCACCTTGGAAAGCAGCAGAAGATGGCCCAAACCCTTGGTCCCCTGTACCCGTGTGGGAGACCTGGAAGAAGCTCCTGGCTCCTGGTTTCATCCTGGCCCAGACCTGGCTATTGCAGCCATTTGGGGAAAGAACCAATGGATGGAAGATCTCTCTCTCTCTCTCTCTCTTCCTCTCTAACTCTGCCTTTCAACAAAACAAATAAAATAAAATAAATATTTTTTTTAAAAAGGCAATATTTAGTGTGTGATTGGCACGCCCGGCTCAAGGGCAGGCTGGTAGGCCGGCACTTTCCTTTCTACCTTCTCTGTGGGCTTGACAGTTTTCAAAATAAAAAAGTGGGAAGTAAGAAGTAAAAACAAGAGAGGCAGACAGCCGCGGGAAGCGTGATGATAGTAACCGAGCAGGCGTGACCACTCTCCAACTCCCCAAAGCGTGTCCTCAGAGATCAGCCGTGTGCCACTGTGAATGTTGTCACTCCCTCTCAGTGACAAGTGTCTGTCTGGGGACTTGCTCAGACTTGCAGCTCTGCAGTGAAGAAGTACCCCTCCCAGGGGCCAAAGGGATAGTTGACTCCTGTGAGAGACTGACTCAGGAGAGTACCAGAAACTTCCTTCTTCAGTGTGCGCTCCCCACCTTGCTGCAGTGGGAAACCTAGAGCAGTTCCTCTCACACAGGGCCAGAGACAAGGTCAAAACTCCGAGGTCCCTGTTTATTTCGCAATGTGCTGATTGCTTTTAAATTTGATGATTATAAATTGGTCACATAGTTGGGAGACTAAAAGTCAAACAAATTGTAAAAGCCATGAGTTGCTGCTGAAGCCTACAAGACTGAGATAAACGTTCATAAATGAGTAGATATGTACCTCAGGCCTTGATGTCCCATTTCTCACAGTGGAACCTGGCCTAGGAATCACGTGGGTACTTGCACAAAATGCAGACTGCTCTTGGTCCTACCCCAGCCCCACACAATCAGGGTGTCCCTGTTTAAAAAGCACCCTCAGCTGATTCTTATGCACACCAGAGTTGAGAACTGAGAGTGTCATATGACTTAGATAGACAGAAACATGAAGAGTATTCTAGAAGGAGAGGCATCCTAGGCAGAGATACAAAACCAAAGTGAAATTGGACTCTTAAGGAGTATACGAAGGGGTCAGCGTTGTGGCACAGCGGGCTAAGCCAGCTTCCCATATGAGCGAGCACCAGATCCAGTCCTGGCTCTTCTGCTTCTGATCCAGCTTCCTGCTAGTGCACCTGGGGGTGCAGCAGAAGGTGGCCCAAGTGCCACCCATATGTGGGAGACTCCAGATGGAGTTCCTGGCTCTTGGCCTCAGCCTGGCCCAGCCCTGGCTGTTGTAGCCGTCTGGGAGGTGAATCAGCAGGTGGAAAATCTCTTTCTCTATCTCTCCCTCCCTCTCTGTAACTCTGCCTTTCAAATAAATAAATGAATCTTTTTTTCAAAAAGAGTATCTTGGGGCCAGTGTTGTGGCACAACAGGCAAAGCCACCACCTGCAGTGCTGGCATCCCATATGGAGGCCGGTTTGTGTTCCGGCTGCTCCACTTCCAATCCAGCTCCCTGCTAATGCAGCTGGGAAAATCAGAAGATGACCCAAGTGCTTGAGCCCCTGCGCGCACATGGGAGGCCTGGAATTCCAGGCTCCTGGCTTTAGCCTGGCCCAGCCCCAGCCATTGCGACCATTTGGGGAGTGCACCAGTGGATGGAAGACTCTCTCTCTCTCTCTCTCTTTCTCTCCTTCTCTCTACCTCTGCCTTTCAAATAAATTTTTTTAAAAGAAGGAACAAATAATGGTGTTCTAGGACAATCACTTGGCCAGCTATATAGGATGAATTAAAGAGAAAAAGTACTAGAATCATGGAGACCAATGACTAGGTTATTACAGTGATCCAGGTGTGAGATGATGAAAGCCAGAACTAGGAAAGCATCACTGGATCTCACAGGTGGGAGAAGCCTTTCTGAAGAGGAAGTGTCCAGGATGTGGTGACTGTCTGTTAAAAGGGGAGAGAGCCGTAAAGGCCACATGTAAGAAGAAATGGTGGCCGGCGCCGTGACTCACTAAGCTAATCCTCCACCTTGCGGCGCCGGCATACCAGGTTCTAGTCCCGGTTGGGGCCCTGGATTCTGTCCCGGTTGCCCCTCTTCCGGGCCAGCTCTCTGCTGTGGCCAGGGAGTGCAGTGGAGGATGGCCGAAGTGCTTGGGCCCTGCACCCCATGGGAGACCAGGAGAAGCACCTGGCTCCTGCCATCGGATCAGCGCGGTGCGCCGGCCGCGGCGGCCATTGGAGGGTGAACCAACGGCAAAGGAAGACCTTTCTCTCTGTCTCTCTCTCTCGTTGTCCACTCTGCCTGTCAAAATAAATAAATAAAAATTAAAAAAAAAAAAGAAGAAGAAATGGCAATAATGCTTGAGGTGTGAGGCCCTAGAGGAAGGCAGACACCGGCAGGCCGCTGACGGAAGTAGGGAGCTGAGGAGAGGAGCGGGGCGCTGTGACAGGATCCCCCACTTTGGCTGTTGCACGAAAGTGATTGGGGGATAGTTTCAAAAAGGAAAACAAAGAGTTAGTTGACATCAAAGGTAACCTACTAGAGTAAAGTGTTTATAGGATCACCAACTAGGGACCAAGAACTAAGCCTTCGGATATCCTTTGGGGGAGACGGGAGGGAGAGAAGCCTGAAAGGTACAGGTGCTCCTCCGAGGAGGAAGCTGGAAAAGGAAAAGAAACGAAACCACGGAATTCTAGAAGGCACGTGGGAAGCAAGTCTCAAGGAGCAGTGAACTACATCAAAGCAAATGGGAACTAAGAACACTGGGTCCTTACAGATGAGCAGCCTCGGCGAACCTCCCGTGCCTGGAGCACACACACTTGGGGCTACGCGTGTCTGGAACGAGGCTGATGTTTTCTCCTCGCTGAAAGTGGCAGCCTCCCTAGCAAGACACGGGGACAAGATTTCACAGAGCTGGCCCCTGGGCTGTCTTCCTGGCCCCTGATGGTTCTCTCCTTCTGTTCTTGGAAAAAGCATGGCAAATGGAGCTCATTTTGCTAGCCGTGGAGGTCGCTGCTGCTGACTCCTACCTAAGAGACAGGCAAGTCAGGAGAGTTACAGGCTGAAAAATTAAAGCTATTTGCCTACTTCCTTCTATGATTAGTCATGAGCAACAAGCAGAGGACTCCCAGTGTACACCAACCAGCTGCCAGGTCGGAGGCTGTCGGCTGGGAGCTCGCAGTGTGGAGGTCTCTATCACCATGGCCGCTTAGTGCATGTAACTTTGGAACTGGGTCGGGTTTTGTTGTTGTTGTTGTTGTTGTTGTTTAGATTTATTTATTTATTTGAAAGGCAGAGTTACAGATAGAGAAGTTGAGAGAGATGGGGAGAGAGAGAGAGAGAGAGAGAGAGAATCTTCCATTTGCTGGTTCACTCTCCAGATGGCCACAACTGCTGGGGCTGGGCCAGGTCAAAGCTAAGGGCCTGGAGCTCCATCCTGGCCTCCCACATACATGGACAGCAGGGGTCAAGCATGTGGCCATTTCCTGCTGCCTTCCCAGGCACATTAGCAGGGGCCCGTACGGGATGTGGGCGAGGCAAGCAGCGGCTCAGCTCACGGGCACCGCCACGCCGGTCCCTGGTCTGGATTATTTTAAGCGTCGGTTTGATCTACTGGGTTAGGTTCTCCTGAGCTTGCCTGGTATTGGGTCTTATGGAAAATATGAGATTATGTTCACAAGGCCCTCGACTTCCTTATTTGAAGGAACTTCACTTGGAACACGGTGGGTGAGAAATGGGCTTTCATTAAAGCGATCATTTTTAATCTTAACTCCATAAAACCTTTAAAGAAATGAGAAAACTGAGGGTGGACTGAGTCAGGGGATAGCAAGTCTAACAAATGTCCCCTGACGGCACTCTACTCTTCGAAAGGAGGAGTTCGAAAGCCTTGAAAACTTCACGTAGGTTTTCTCCAAACAAAAATAGCGACGAAACTACATTTCCCAGGCGGCATTGCGGGCGGCTCTCTGCGCTCGGCCAGGTCTCCGGGCCGTGGGGCACGGTGGGAAATGTAGTGCGCCAAGCAACTCCGCGCATGACGCCCACGGAGGAAGGAACGGGACGGTGAGCCAAGGGCGAGAGGGGGTGCCGGGGACCGAGATGTGGGCTGCTCCAGCCCCTCAACATGATTCGCGCGCTGCAGGGAGGGCCCCCCTCCCGGCCCCGCCCGGGTCATGAGCTGGCCGGGATGGGGGAAATCCCGGTGGGCGAGGCTCCGCGGTGCCTGGTCCCGTTTCTCGGCAGCCGGCGGGGCGGGGAGAGGTGCGAGCTGCGTGCCGCGGGGGGCTAAGCGCGCGCCCTGCGCCCCACCCCAGCGGCGGCCGCGCGGGGAGGAAGCGCGTCTGGGTTTGCGTGCCAAGTTTCCTTTTTTTGCTTTCTCGTCGGAGCAGCTCGAACGCGTGGCGGGTGAGAATGTCGAACTCGAGCGCGGAGGGGGCCCGGAGCCGCAGGGGTTAAAGCAAGTGACTCCCCCACTTCCCGCCGCCCGGCGCCGCCGCACGCGCCGCCGGCCATGGGCAGCCGCGACCACCTGTTCAAGGTGCTGGTGGTGGGCGACGCGGCGGTGGGCAAGACGTCGCTGGTGCAGCGGTATTCCCAGGACAGCTTCAGCAAGCACTACAAGTCCACGGTGGGAGGTGAGACGCCGCCGGGGCCGGCGCGGTGGGCGGAGGCCGCGGACCCGAGGCGGCGGGAGGTGGCCCCGGGGCCGCGTCCGGCTCAGGAAGTGGGCGCCTGGCACCCGGCGGCGTCGAGGCCGGGGGCTGGCTCTGGGCGCCTCCCGCGCTCTCCCTACCTGGTTTAACCCAGCCCAAGCCGTCTATCTGTCCGCAGTAGGAGGTGAGTCGGCGTGTGCGGACGAGGCCTGGGACCGGCTGGGAGGCCGAGGGCGCCTGCCACGGGTCGCCGCCTTGCGAGCGGCCGGCCGCCCGTGCTGGGCCCGGCCGGCTCTGGGGCGTGAGGGACGGCTGAACACCTGGGTGTGCAAGCTGGCTGGGGGCGGGGGTGAACCTCGGAAGCGGAACTGGCTCCGGGACGCTGGCCTTGCCCTGGGGATGTGGGTGGCCTGGGGGAACGCAAAAGCCCCTGATGGCCCCCGGGCCACACCGTCAGACACCTGTCGGGCGAGAGCTGTGTTTTTGCCCAGTGATGGCTTCATTAAGGTAACCGAGGTTGTTCGAGGAACGTGAATTGCACCACTTCTCCCGCCTCTGCCCACCCGGGTTCCCCGCTCTGGGGAAGGCAGCGCGCAGCAAGAACCCACAGGGCATTCGCTGCTTTCCCGCCCGGCCCGGCCTTTGGACCCAGCCAGCTGATTTTCCAGAGGTGGAAACGCTTTTTTTGTTGCTTAGCAGGCGTTTAGCGGGAAGGAGCTGGTGGAGGGAGCGGGGTCACTTAACATGGATTTATTTCTGCTCAAAAGAACTTTTTCTAAAGAAAAAAAAAACTGCACTGATGTACATTTTTGACAATGTGTGCTGGTGTTCATATGGACTTTTTTAAGAGGAAACTATTTACAGTGCTATTTAAAATATCCTCCTTAAGAAGATCCAGCGGGTTTAAAATTTCACAGATTATCCCCAACCACTGTGCGCCTCGCTCCCACATAACACGAGGACCCATGGTTCGTGGACTTGGGTTTACAGTGTCCTGCTCCTTAATGTTTAGCAAGTGCTCCCCTTTGCCTTGAGTAAAGAATATAATTTTTAAAATATGTATTTATGTATTTATTTGAAAGTCAGAGTTACATAGAGAGAGGAGAGGCAGAGAGAGAAAGAGAGAGAGAGAGAGGTCTTCCATCCACTGGTTCACTCCCCAACTGGCTGCAATGGCCAGAGCTGCGCCAATGTGAAGCCAGGAGCCAGGAGCTTCTTCCGGGTCTCCCATGCAGGTGCAGGGGCCCAAGGACTTGGGGCATCTTCTGCTGCTTTCCCAGGCCATTGCAGAGAGCTGGATCAGAAGAAGAGGAGACGGGTCTCGAACCGGCGCCCATATGGGATGCCGGCGCTTCAGGCCAGGGCATTATCCTGCTGTGCCACAGCGCCGGCCCCAAGAATATAGTTGACTTTTTTTTTTTTTTAACGGTGCTTGTACTAAATTTCTGCTAGCTTTTCTCTCTGTCGCAGATCAGAAGGATGTGCCTTCAAACCTTGGACACTCTTCTGTTTCTGTCCTTAGCCAAAAGCTTTCCCGGGACCGCTCCTGCAGCCTTTGGTGGTGGAGCCCAGCCCAGCTCTCGCAGCTGCAGCTTCTTCCTGGGAAGCCTCTCGGTGCGGGACAGGCAGGGAGTCGGAGAGGGACAGGGAGCTAAGGTCAGCCCGGGCACTGCCCACATCCCGCCACCTTCCCTGCAGAGTCAGCCTGCCGTCACTCCGGGCCGTCTGCCTTTTCCCCATTGCGGCTGGAGAGCACTCCTGCAGCCAGGCTGACTGGAAGCCAGCAGTAAAACCGAACGTAGAAGATGCAGTGCAGCGCCCTCACCTCATTTCCCCATCTCCCCCATCGTCTCTGAGAAAATCCCCTAAATCTCCCAGGAACTGCTCAACGGAGAGAGGGGGGCTGGTCTCACAATCACTGCTGCCCTTTTGTGCCTGGCCTTGGAGTCACATGGATTGTGTGGGCAGGAAAGCAAAAGTCGGGCACCCCTTTGGAGAATAGGAATTCCCTGTCCCCCACTTAATATGCCAGGCTGAGCTCATTCAGACCTACTGAGGGCTTAAAAATAAACAAACGAATGGCTTTGGAATTGTGTGTCCCCAGGGTTGTAACTGCTTCTCGGATATGAGTGTATCCCTGTGGTTTTTTTGTTTTGTCGTTTTTGTTTTTTTTAATTTTCAGGGAAGGGTGATTGTGGCCCAGCCTGTTAAACCCCGGCCTGGGATGCCCGCACCCCGTGATGGAGTGTCTCGGTCAAGGCCTGACTGCTATGCTTCCTGCTAATGCACTCCCTAGAAGGCAGCAGATGATGGCCCAAGAGCTTGGGCCCTTGCCACGTATGTGGGATACCCTGATGGAGCTCCTGGCTCCTGGCTTCAGCCTGGCCCAGCCCAGGCTGCTGCAGGCATTTGAGAATAGAACCAATGAATGAAAGATCTCGTTTGCTCGCTTGTTCACTGTGCATTCAAGTAGATGCAATAAGTAAATAAAAATCTTTTTAAAATAAAAGTAAATTCTGTTAAAATACGACCTACCTGTGTTTCAGTGGACTTCGCGCTGAAGGTGCTGCAGTGGTCTGACTCGGAGGTGGTGCGGCTGCAGCTGTGGGACATTGCAGGTGAGCTGGGATGGCCGGCTAGGAACAAGCGAAGGCCTGTGACCTCACCAGCAAGTGCTTAGAAAAGAAGCGGGCCGGCGAGACCAGAAAGGTTTTTTCTGATTGGGCTGCTCGGAGGAAAGGAGCCGAGAGGAGGGGGAGCTTGGGCAGATGTTCTGCCCTGGATGGACCTGGAGCCGCGTCTGGCTAGGAGGAGGAGCTAGCAAGGTGGTGGACTATCCCAACTGGGGGTGGATGTTCCTATAGCAGGGGTTTACAGCTGACCCTGAGGAGAAACAAGGAACCCAGAAAACAGGATGATAATACTGGACCCTTACTGTGCCCCAAGCACTTTCCTGCGGATGTTAAATTCAGCTGGTGGGGTGCAGGGGAGGGAGGAGAGCAGACAGAAGCAGATTGGAAAACAGGTACCAAAATGCAGAGAGAAATAACAGATTCTAGGGACCGGTGTTTGGCATAGCCGTGTAGACACGCCCCTCACCACGTCCACATGCCATATCCAAATGCCTGGATTTGAACCCCAGCTCTGCCTCTGATGCTAGCTTCCTGCTAATGTGCACCCTGGGACACAGCAGATGATGGCTCAAAAACTTGGGTCCTGCCACCCACCTGGGAGACCCAGATTCAGTTCTGGGTCCCTGCCTTTGACCTGGCCAACCCTGGCTGTTGTGGGTAAACCAAGGAATGAAAGATTCTCCTCTCTTTTTCTCTTTCTCTGTCTGCCTTTCAAATAAATAAAAGTGAATAAATATTCAGTAAAAGAAGCACTAGATTCTAGTGTTTTTGTTGTTGTTGTTGTTTTTTGACAGGCAGAGTGGACAGTGAGAGAGAGAGACAGAGAGAAAGGTCTTCCTTTGCCGTTGGTTCACCCTCCAATGGCCGGCGCGCTGCGGCTGGCACACCGCGCTGATCTGATGGCAGGAGCCAGGTGCCTCTCCTGGTCTCCCATGGGGTGCAGGGCCCAAGTACTTGGGCCATCCTCCACTGCACTCCCGGGCCATAGCAAAGAGCTGGCCTGGAAGAGGGGCAACCGGGACAGAATCCGGCGCCCTGACCGGGACTAGAACCCGGGGTGCCAGCGCCGCAGGTGGAGGATTAGCCTAGTGAGCCGTGGCGCTGGCCTGATTTGATTGTTTTATGCTATATACATGTGCTGAAATACTGCATAGTACCCCATGAAAATGTACAGGAAATGGGGGCCAGTATTTTGGCATAGTGGGTAAAGCTGCTGCCTGTGATGCCAACATCCCATATGGGTGCAGGTTTGTGTCCTGGCTGCTCCACTTCCAGTCAAGCTCCCTGCTAATGGCCTGAGAAAAGCTGTGGAAGATGGCCCAAGTGTTTGGACCCCTGCAACCTATGTGGGAGCTCCTGGCTCCTGGCTTTGCTTGGCCCAGCGCTGGCTATTGTGACGTTCTGGGGATTGAACCAGCAGATCTCTCTCTGACTTCCAAAATAAATAATAAATAAATAAATAAAATGTACAGGTGTTACATGTTAGTAAAAACTTTCAGAATAAAATTTTCTTAATTCAGGGACTCATTAATTCCAACAACCCTATCATAAAAGCTGATTTTCTAAAAAGATTTATTAATTTATTTGAAAGCCATAGTGACAGAGAAAGAGAGAGAGAGAGATCTTGCGTCTACTGGTTCACTCCCCAAATGGTTGCAACAGCCAGGGCTGGGCCAGGCTGAAGCCAGGAGCCAAGGACTCCATCCAGGTCTCCCCCAGGGATGGCAGGGGTCCAAGCACTTGGGCCATCTTCTCCTGCTTACCCAGGAGCACTAGCAGAGAGCTGGACTGGAAGCTGAGCAGCCTGGACTCAGACTGGCACTCCAGTTTGGGATGCCAGTGTTCCTAGTGGCAGCTTAACCTTTCACTGTGCCACAACACGAGCCCCAAAGCAACTGCTTTTGACTTCACTTCACACACGAGAAATCTGAAGCACTTAGCAAGTCACACAAATAACAGTAACTGAGTCCAGATCTGGAGTGGGAGACTGGGAGCAGAGTCTGCCTTGGGGATGACTGAGTTTAGTAGGCCCTCTGTGGGATGGAGAGAAGACCAGGAGTGGGAGAGGGCAAGTCAGAGGGTTCCTGTGTCGCGTACGGGTGAGGCCTCTCCGACAAGAAAGGGCCGGTGGGCAGGTGGGGTCACCTTCTCGAGGGCGGCCCTTCCTCCCCAGGGCAGGAGCGCTTCACCTCCATGACGCGGCTGTACTACCGGGACGCCTCCGCCTGTGTTATCATGTTTGACGTTACCAACGCCACTACCTTCAGCAACAGCCAGAGGTGGAAACAGGACCTGGACAGCAAGCTCACCCTGCCCAATGGAGAGCCCGTGCCCTGCCTGCTCTTGGCCAACAAGGTCTGTGGCCAGTGTGAGAAAGTAACTCCCATTTCTTCTCTGTGGTCAGAGAGCAAGCATATCTGAAATGTCCTCTGGGGGTAGGCTTTTCCCCTGGCGGTCAAGCTGTCACTTGGGGTGCCCGAATACCATAGCAGTGCCCGGATTTCCGTCTCTGCCCCACTCCCACTTCCTGCTAATGCATCCCTGGGAGGCAGCAGGTGAGGACTCAGCTGGGAGACCCGGATTGAGCTCCTGGTTCCTAGCCTAAACCTGGCCTAACCCCAACTGTTGTTGGCAGTGGGGAGTGAACCAGTGAAGGGGAACACACACAGACACTCTCTCTCTCTCCCCATGTATCTCTTTGCTTCTCAAATAAATACAAGGCTTAAATGCTCTCTCATTCTGAACATTTGTTTCACCTTTTCAATTTGGCAGAATCTTTACTTCCTCCCTTCAAGGAATATTGTGAGTGAGACTCTCCTTGGGAAGAATGGGATTATAGGTTTTAGATGCTAGTGTTCATTGCCATTGGTGGAGAAAGGTTTCAAATTGACGGGGGTGGGGGGGGGGTGGTGGCACTGTGGTCCAGTGGGCTAACCCTCCGCCTGCAGTGCCTGCATCCCATATGGGCACCAGCTCGTGTCCCTGCTGCTCCTCTTCCGATCCAGCCCTCGGCCTGTGGCCTGGGAAGGCAATGGAGGATGCCCAAGTGCTTGGACCCCTGCACCTGCATCAGGGACCCAGAAGAAGCTCCTGGCTCCTGGCTTCATTTTGGCCCAGCTGTTGCTGCGGTGGCCATTTGGGGAGTGAAGTAGCGAATAGAAGACCTCTCTCTATCTGTCCCTCTCTCTGTATCTCTGCCTCTCAAGTAAACAAATAAATCTTTTAAAAAGTGAAAAATAAGTAAATTGGCAGGTTATCTGAGCCGAGGTCCTGTTCTCAGGAAGGTTATGATGTTGCCTTTTCTTATCTTTGTCAGTGTGATCTGTCCCCGTGGGCAGTGAGCAGGGACCAGATCGACCGGTTCAGTAAAGAGAACGGCTTCACAGGTTGGACAGAAACGTCAGTCAAGGAGAACAAGAATATTAATGAGGCCATGAGGTGAGTAGCTCCTGCTTTTCTGGGGGTGGGCACACGGACTTGCCCATCTTCCGCTGTGACTCCAGGGGCCCCCTTTTCTGACTTCTGAGGGAACAAGAACGGATGGAGCCCCTGGAGCGCCCGGCCCTGCAAGCCCGGATGCTGTCTTCTCTCCTGAGGACTGTGGTGCATGAAGCCTTGTGGCTTTACCACCTGCCGTCTGGTCTAAGACCGACAATGTCTGTGGCTTCTGCTCTTCCTCAGCCAGCCTCTCGGGCTTATTTTTATTTGCTTTTCAGAGTCCTCATTGAAAAAATGATGAGCAATTCCAAAGAAGAGGCCGTGTCTTTGTCCACCCAGGGGAACTACATCAACCTGCAGAGCAAGTCCTCCTCCAGCTGGGCCTGCTGCTAGTGGCTTCGGCTGCCTGCCCAGCCCTCTTCTAGGACTTTCTGTCTTCTCCAGTGGTGGTCCATCTGTCAGTTCCATCAGCTGTGGTCCGTACACTGGAACTGTCCTCTGCTGACCATCCAGGAAGGAGGTCCACCATCCCTTGGTAAAGACCCCTGGGACCCGTGTGCCTTTCTGTACCCCCTAGAAGCTGGCTCTGACCTGCTGCTGACTCATGGGGTCCAGCGCGTGCTTTCTGTCAGGGAAGATCATCTCAGCCCTCAGTCGGTCATCTGGAATTTTGCGGCAGGGATCTGTGTTTTAAAGATCCTTATTCTCACCTACTCTTGGACTTATTTTTCCATTGGATGCATGTTGGTATCATGACTTCAGTTGGAAAAGAAAATGAGATCAAATGACATTTCCCAAATTAGTGTAGGACTTCATTTTCAAATTCTTTCGGTCTTGAACTTGGAATTTAACCAGTGCAGGGGGATAGAGCCTCGGGTTTTTGGGTTGATGTCTTGACGCAGTTAGCTGTGATGCTCCAAAAATAGGCCTGTCCTTCACAATTCGGGAATCTGGATGGGAGAAGAAAAGGCAGAGAGGTTAACAGAACGGAGTCCAGCCGAGCCACCTTGTGAGCGCCGTGGCAGCAGGCACTGGACAGCCACAGGAAACTGTGGGCCTTGGCCCTGCAAAGGATGCTTAGACAGAAAATCAGTAGGCGATTTCAGCCATAAACTAGGCAGGCTTTTAGGGTCACATCTCTCCTAGACAGTTTAATTTGTTAAATTCTCTCTAGGATGGGGATATGTAACCTCCCCGAGGCTCTGAACGTTCCTAGTGAGCTCGGAGCCTGGAAGTCCTCTGCTAGACCTTAAAGAAGCGTCCTGAGTCAGTGGTTCCCAAACCTGGCCCAACCCCTTGAGAAGCTGAAAAATGTATTAATGTTAAGGTTTTTGGATCAGAGTCTCAAACCTACTGAATCAAAATTTCCAAAGGTGAAGCCCAAGACTGTCTCATTTTCGGAGCAGGTGATTCTGATGAGCCTGGTTTGGAAATCCACGCTGGGGAATTCTGTAGATTCCATATGCCCTGAGGTCTCTGGGTCCTTCTGCCACTGGTCAGATTTGAAAGCCACTGTCCTGAGAAAGAAGGGGCCAACAAGCAGAAAGAGAACCAGGGCCGAGCCTTCAGCCTTTTGCTGTTGGTTATTAATAGCAATTGTTGTAACTTGAACAATCTGTTAGGTCCTTAAAGTTCCTCTTTGCGTTGCTGTTTTCAGGTAGGGTTTTGACTACAGTGATTCTAAAAAGGATAGTAGAATACCAGCTTTCCTTTACATGAGAAGAAAACTGGCTTTTTTTTTTTTTTTTTTTTTTTTGACAGGCAGAGTGGACAGTGAGAGAGAGAGACAGAGAGAAAGGTCTTCCTTTGCCGTTGGTTCACCCTCCAATGGCCGCCGCGGCCAGCGCACCACGCTGATCCGATGGCAGGAGCCAGGTACTTATCCTGGTCTCCCATGGGGTGCAGGGACCAAGCACTTGGGCCATCCTCCACTGCATTCCCTGGCCACAGCAGAGAGCTGGCCTGGAAGAGGGGCAACCAAGACTAGAACCCGGTGTGCCGGCGCCGCAAGGCGGAGGATTAGCCTAGTAAGCCTTGGCGCCGGCCGAAAAGTGGCTTTTAATCCCTGATTCCAGCCCCTGAAAAAATAAACGAGAACTGAATCTTGTATTCCTGGCAGTCACTGGCCTTCCGTGTGAGTTTGTAAAATGCTACTGTTCAAGAGTATGTGGAAACAGAGACTTTACATTTTAAATAGACCTTCTTTTAAAATGAAGATAAATGTTACTGTTTATCTGTTGATTTACTAGTACCACTTGGATCCAATTGCCTGGTTCTGATTCAGTACTCAGTGTAACGAGTGAGCCACCTACTGCTTAAAGATGTGACCATTTGAAAAACTGGATGTGCTTGCTTTGCCCTCTGCTGACTCAGGACTTACCTACCTCTTCAAGCATTGCTAGGGGCTGGCTTCCAGCCCTTCGGGATTTTCTCTCCCAACTGGCAAGCATTTTAGGCCTAAAACTAGTAAAAGAGGACGTGAGAGAGAAGTATTTCCTCTCCGAGCTCCTAACCTTAAAGGAAAGCAAACTGGTTAAGAAGAGGAAGAAAAATGTTGACATGAATGGAAATGTGATTCTACTAAAAACAACTGGGCTCGTCACTTGGCTGCCACCTCTTGGATAAACTTGTTAGCATGCGGGTACTGTTGGAGCCCCTCCCTGGAGAGGTTTCTGTGTTTGAATCAAGATGCCCCTTCAACCACTCAGCTGGCCTTTGGCCAAGAAGAAAACATAAGAATTTCCTACAGAGTATATTGAGAACAAGCCGTGGGATCCTGGCTGTCTTGGCTCTCTTCTCTGAACAAAGTAGCTGAGTGACCAAATAAGCAGGGGGCGCGAGATCATAGGTCAGGGAAGGCCCTTTCGCAGTAATGACCGATGACTGCTGTCCCAACTCATGAGCCCAAATTACTCCACGACGATTCCTTTAATTCGCTTTTCCCAGCTATTGCTAAGGAATAATTGAGTTTCTCATTTTTTGTCCTGGTATCTCCATTTTTTGGGTGTCTGTCTGCTCTCCCTGGGAAACGGCACTGTTCCACTCAACGTGACACTTCTCTTGCCTGTCCTTATCGTTGCCTGCGTTTGGCATGTCCTGAGGCATGGCTGGGGGGTGTAAAAACCCCCATGAAATTCTCTCAAATCCAGAGACCACATTGCCCAGGAAACAAGCTTCAGGGCCCTTTTACCCTCCACCCTCGTTGCTCCCCTGTGTGTAGGAAGATGGCTCAGCTGTGTCCGTGCCTCATCCTTAACACCAAATAACGCCCAAAGCTCCAGGGCAGACTAGGTGGGCAGTCAACAGAAAATTATGTGTGTTGGAAAGAACTCTACATGTATTTTTTTATTAGCCTTTTTTTTTTTTTAAAGATTTATTTATTTATTTGAAAGGCAGAGTTACAGAGAGGCAGAGAAAGGGAGAAGGTCTTCCATCTGCTGCTTTGCTCCCCAAATGGCCACAATGGCCAGAGCTGTGCTGATCTGAAGACAAGAGCCAGGAGCTTCCTCCATGCCTCCCACATGGGTGCTGGGGCCCAAGGACTTGGGCCATCTTGTACTGCTTTTCCTAGGCCTTAGCAGAGAGCTGAATGGGAAGTGCAGCAGCTGGGACTTGAACCAGTGCCCATATGGTATGGTGGAACTGCAGGTGGTGGCCACAGAAGTGGCCATAAACACCAGAGGCTGAAGAATATTTCCATGCATGTCATTTGCTCTTAGAAGAACCTGCCTGGCCTTAGTTTTCAATCGTGATCTGAAATTCTCTCAAGTTTTATCTGCAGAGTTTCAGGATAATAATGCTATTGTATTAAGGTCCTCCGGGGAAAGAGAACCAACAGAAGAGAAAGAGGTAGGTGTAAACATGTAGACCTATAAAGATGTAGCTTTAAGTATATATAAATATACATATATATATAGAGAGAGAAATCTTTATGTATTTAATTAGGAATCGTCTCCCTTGATTATCGAGGCTGGGAAGTCCAGAATCTGCCAAGCCCATGTCCTAGCTCAAGTGCTAGCTAAAGTCCAAAGGCTGGAAGGCTGGAAGAGCCACTGTTCCAGTTGAAGACCAGCAGGCAGCGGGGAGGCAGCCTTTAGTTGTAGTCAGGCCTTCAGATGAGGGCATGAGGCCCACCTGCATTAGGGGAGGCATTCTGCTTCCCTCAGTCTGCCAAGTCAGATGTTCATCTCACCCAAAAATACCCTGGCAGAAACACCTAGGATAATGTTTGTACAGTTACCTGGGCAGCCTGTGACCCAAGCAAGTTGACCCGTGCTATTAACAGTATTTAGTGGGCAATGGTACTGTTTCCATGCCTTTTCTTCACACTCATTTAATTTGGCTCATATTCAAGTTGAAGTCTGTCTCATTTGGAACTACTTACTTGTCCATGGGAATAAGGAGGAGAAAATGCATAGGAAGACGAAAGAGATAACATAGATTTATTTATTTATTCGAAAAAATCAAAGAGTTACAGAGAGAGGGAGAGATAGATCTTCCATCTGCTGGTTCATTCCCTGCATGGCCATATCAGCTGGGGTTCATTCCCTGCATGGCCATATCAGCTGGGGTTGGGCCAGGCTGAAGCCAGGAACCAGGAGCTTATGGGTTTCCCATGTAGGTGGCAGTGCCATCTTCCACTGCTTTTGACAGGCCATTAGCAGGGAGCTGGATAGAAAGGGCAGCTGGGGCCTGAGGTGTGGCGTAGCCGGGAAGGCTTCCGCCTGCTGTGCCAGCATCCCATATGGGCTATGGTTCAGGTCTTGGCTGCTCCACTTCTGATCCAGCTCTCTGTTATGACCTGCGAAAGCAGTAGAGGATGGCCTAAGTCCTTGGGCCCCTGCACCTGTGTGGAAGACCCAGAGGCAGTTCCTGGCTTGTGGCTTTGGATTGGCCCAGTTCTGGCCACTACAGCCATTTGGGGAGTGAACCAGCGGATGGAAGACCTCTCTTTCTCAATGCCTCCGCCTCTCTAGAACTCTGCCTGCCTGGCTTCTTCCTTCCTTTTTCTTTCTTTGAATGGCAGTTACAGAAAGGCAGAGGCAGAGAGAGGTCTTCCATCTCTGGTTCACTCCCCAAGTGGCCACTTGGTTGGGAAAAGGCCAGGCCAAAGCCAAGAACCTGGAATTCCATCCAGGTCTCTCATGAGGGTGGTGGGGGCCCAAGCACTTGGGTCACCTTTCCCAGGCCATAGCAGAGAGCTGGATCTGAAGTAAAGCAGCTGGGACTCGAACTGGTGCCCATCTGGGATGCTGGCATTGCAGGCAGTGGCTTAACACACTGTGCTACCATGCTGACCCATATTTCTTTTTTAAATGAAACAAATGTATTTGAAAAGCAGACAGATCTCCCATCTGCTGGTTCATGCCCCAAATGCAGCCAACAGCCAGAGCTGGGCCAGGCTAAAACCAGGAACTGGAAACTCAATCCCATTCTCCCATGTGAGTGGCAGGCACCCAACTACTTGGACAATTATCTGCTGCCTCCCAGAGCGCACATTAGCAGGGAGCTGGAATCCAGAGTGGAGCTAGGACTCAAACCCAGGCACAGATATGTGGTGTGGGCATCCCAAGTGACATTGTAACCACTGCATCACAAGGCTGGCCCAGACACAGGTATTGTATGATTTACCATGGTAGCCCAGTAGCACAAGACACCAACAGCTCACTTTGTGTAGAGCTCTTCCTTCAGGTCTCTGAGTTGTAAGAGGGTCCTTCAAAAAGTTCATGCTGGGGCCAGTATTGTGACACAGTGGATTAAGCCGCCACCTGCATTGCCAGCATCCCACATGAGCACCTCTTCAAGTCCCAGCTGCTCCACTTCGAATCCAGCTCCCTGCTTAATGCACCTGGGAAGGCAGTGAAAGATGGCTCAAGGTTCTTGGGCCCTTGCCACCCACGTGGGAGACCTAGATGGAGTATCCAGCTCCTGGCTTCAGCCTGGCCCAGCCCCAGCCGCTGTTGCCATTTGGGGAGTTAACCAGCAGATGGAAGAGCGCTCTCTCTCTCTCTCTCTCTCTTCCTCTCTCTATAACTCTTACAAATGAATTTAAAAAAATTTCATGGAAAGTGGAATTAAAAGTTAAGTTTATTTTCATGCAAAAAAATGTTGAAATCCATGCCTAGTTTTTTTCACAATGCATTTTCCATGAACTTTCTGAAAACTCATAAGCATGGATTTCAGGTTTTTGTGGGTTTTTTTTTTTTTTTTTTTTTTTGCATCAAAACAGCCTTATCTTTTAATTGCATTTTCAAACTTTTGAAGTATCCTTGGCTATGTCTCTTAGACTATCTTTGAAATCCAGCAAACAGTCCTTCCCATTTTATGCCTGAGAGAACAAATGTCTCCAAATGTGACTGAGAGGCAGCCTGCTGCATTTGTAATAAAGCCAAGACATGACTGCACGTCTTCTCGTTCCCTGTCTCCATTCTGTCATTGAGGTTTCTGGGAAACATTTGGCCTGAAAAAAAAAATCTATTTTAGAAAATAAGCCCAGACATTTAGAGAAACAAAACTGAACCCGTTGGGGTTTGAGACTCTTGGTTTGTGTTAGATGGCTTCTGAGAGCATGTTTATGTGTGGGACAGAGACAGGCATGTAAGGAAATTTGAGGCCAAATAAGGTATAGTGTGACCAGCATGCAGTGCAGAGGTGTCCTGAGATATTTCACGAACAAGGTCCACTCGCCCAGTGACCGCCGTTTCATTGTGACGGTCAGCTTTCTTGTTTGCAAGTACAAGGGTTTTTAGGAGCCATTCGAGTTTCAACTGTTGCTGCCAGTAGCTAATGTTAATTCAAGTGTTCGCTACAAACTGAGTAATCTCCCGAGCACTTTCCACTGGTTCTATTTTCACAATAACCCGGATGAGACAAAGGTAAGAGGAATTTGAGGCACAAGAAATTAAGACCTCTGCTCAAGATTACAAGAGATTAAGACTTTGCTTAAGGTTACAGAGCTGGCAAGAGGCAACGCTGTCGTTTTTAAGCCTAAACAGTGGGACCCCAGCAGCCACAGGCTTTTCTGTATGTGTGTGTGCTGGTGTCCTTGGAGTTTTCCACTTAACAAGCTTACAGCATGATGGAAACAAAGAATAATTTATTTAATGGGGATACACATTTTCAACACATTTACAATGAAAGACTGTAAACCTGCTTATTAAGGAAAATGAAGAAAAAACCCAAACCACTTATAGCCCCCAACCCAATCCAGATCTCTATTTATATTTCAGCAAATAAGCTTTCAATCCACTTTTTATGCAAAGATATTTTTCACATCATTATACTCACACTTAAACCAAACATTTGCAATTGCACACCATATGTATTTAGTATTGCAGTCAGCATTATAGGGGGTATAAAGATCTATACCACAGAAATCCAAAGGGGAAAGAGGTCAAGGAAGAGTTTGTTTTGTCTTGTTCAAAGATTGATTTGTTTTTGTGAAAGAGTTACAGAGAGAAAGGGAGAGACAGATCTGTCATCTGCTAGTTCACTTCCCAAATGGTCACAACAGCCAGGGCTGGGCCAGGCCAGAGCCAGGAGCTTCATCCGGGTCTCTCATGTGGGTGCAGGGGCCCGAGTATTTGGGCCATCCTCTGCTACTTCCCAGGCCATTAGCGGGGAGCTGCCAGAATGGGACAACGATGTTGCAGGCAGCAGTTTGACCCACAGAGCCACAACAGCAGCTGTCAAGTCTTCTCTAACAGTGATGGAGGAGGAGGGGGCGGGCGGGAAGAGCCATGTGGAAGAGAAGGTAGTGGGTCTGGGCCGGAGTCTGCAAGTGAAGAGTGACGGGAGGGGATGCACTTCAGACAGAAATGCAGTGCACTCCCTCGGAATGAGGAGATGAGTGTCACAGTTTAGGCAGACGGCAATGTCTCTGATCAACGCTGGATCACAGAGAAAAGAGAAGGAAAGCTGCTGCTGTCATTTAAGGGTGCACAGTAACAGTGGAACCAGCAGCTCCTGTGGTGTGTATGTCTTGTCCCCCAAAGCCTCCCTGCACCCGCATGGGAGGCCTGGAAGAAGCTCCTGGCTCCTGGCTTCAGATCGGCGCAGCTACAGCCACTGCAGCCATCTGGGGAGTGAACCAGCGGATGGAAAACGATCTCTCTCTCTCTCTCTCTCCCTCTCCCTCTCCCCCTGCCTCTCTGCAACTCTGCCTTTGAAATAAAATAAGTAACTCATAAAAAAGAAAAATAAAAGGACTTAAGAACAGGAGAAAGGACATCTACAATAAGAGTTGATGCCCAAATATATATAACAAACTCAGCAAACTCAATCACTGAGAAACAGAAATGGGCAAAGGACCTAAATAGACATTTTTCCAAGGAAGACATACAAATGGCTAACAAGTCTGTGAAAAGGTACTCAGGAGCACTGGACATCAGGGAAACAGATGCAAATCAAAGCCACAGTGCACGCTCAGCGCACACCTGTGAGATGGGCCACTACCAAAAAGCCGAAAGGTAACAAGCATTGGTCAGGACATGAAGAAAAGGAAGCCCTTCCACACTGCCGCTGGGAATACAAATTGGTACAGCCATTATGGAAACCAGCTTAGAGGTTTCTCAAAAAATAAAAAATAAAAATAGAACCACCATATGATCCAGCATCTTCCGTCTGGATGTATACTCCAAGGAAATAAAATCAGTGCCTCAGAGAGGTGTCTGCGCTCCCATGTTCATCACGGCTTACTCACACTTGCCAAGATACGCACTCAACCTAAGTGTTTGCGGATGGACGAATGGATAGAGAATGTATATATATATCAGAATTATATATATATATGTATATATCAGAATATTATCCTGCCATTTGTGTTTTTAAGATTTATTTGGAGGCCGGTGCTGTGGTGCAGCAGGTAACTGCCGGCATCCTATATGGGTGCTGGTTTGAGTCTCAGCTGCTTTACTTCGTTCCAGCTCCCTGCTAATGATCTGGAAAAAGCAACAGAAGATGGCCCAAGTACTTGGGCCCCTGCATCCACGTGGGAGACCAGAGGAGGCTCCTGGCTCCTGCCTTTGGATCAGCCCAGCTCCAGCTGTTGCAGCCATTTGGGGAGTGAACCAGCAGATGGAAGATGAATAGATCCTCTCTCTCTCTCACACACACACACACACAACACACCTTTCAAATGGATAAATGGATCTTTTTTAAAAAATGATTTATTTCCTTATTTACTTGAAAGGCACAGTGACAGAGAGGGAGGAAGGGAGAAAGAGATCTTCTGTCTGCCAGTTCAGTCCCCAAATGGCTGCAACAGCCAGGGCTGGGCCAGACCAAATCTAATCTAGGAGCCAGGAACTCCATCTGGGTCTCCCACGAGGGTGGCAGGGACTCAAGTATTGAGCCATCATCTGCTGCTTCTCAGGACATTAGCAGAGAGCCAGACGGGCAGCGGAGCGGCCAGGACCCGAGTCAGTGCTGATAGGGGACTGCAGGCGTCCCAGGCAACAGCTTAACTGGCCATACCAGTTTTTACCATGTGACAACATGGAGAACATTTTATTAAGTGAAATAAATCAGACCCAGACATATACTGGAATCTCAAAAATGCTGAGCTCACAGAAAAAGAGAACGGGGGTGGGGGTGGGGTGGGCACTGGCCTCGTGGTTAAGATGCCCACGTCCCACATCTGAGTGCCTGGGTTTGACTCCCGGCTCAGGTTCCCAATCCCTGCCTCCTGCTTCCTGCTAGTGCACACCCTGGGAGGCAGAGGTGATGGCCCAGGAGTTGGGTCCTTGCCACAGATCTGAGAGAGCTGGATGGAGTCCCTAGCTTCTAGGTCCGACAGCCCACCCCACCCCGGCTGTTGCAGGCATTTGGACAGTGAACTAGCAGATGGGAGCTGCCTCACTCTCCACCTCTCTGTGTCTCAAATAAATATAGAAAAGAAAAGAGAAACAGTAGCCAACAGTGTGGTGCAGCATGGCCAGGCACCACCTGGGACCCCTGCATCCATCAGAGTGCCTGAGACTGAGTTCTCTTTCTACTTCAGATCCAGCTTCCTCCTGGGAGCACACTCTGGGAGGCAGCTGACGATGGCCCAAGTACTGGGTTCCGGTCACCCATGAGGGAGACCCAGATGGAGTTCCTGGCTCCTGGCTTTGGCCTGGCCTAGCCCTGGCTATTGTGGGCATTTGGAGAGTGAGTCAGTAGATGGAAGATCTCTTTCTCTCTCTCTCTCTCCATATGTGTGTGTGTGTGTGTGTGTGTGTGAGAGAGAGAGAGAGAGAGAGAGAGAGAGAGAGAAACTCTGCCTCTCAAATAAATGAATAAATAAACCTTTAATAGAAAAAGAGAGTAGAAGAGTGGTTCCCAGGGACCATGGGGTTGGGAGAACAGGAGATGTCGGTCAAAGGGGTTCTAAGATGCTTATGTTCTGGAGATCTAATGAGCTGTACACTTGAAATCTGCTAAGAGTAGATCTTAAGTATTCTCACCATACTAAAAAAAAAAAAAGATGATCCTCTGATAGAAATGGGGGGGGGGGGTGTGCCCATGAAGACACATCCCGATGTTCTGTCTCCTGTGGAAGCTGAAAAAAACTAGTTGAGCTGGATGTGGAGCAGAGGGTGGAAAGGCTGGAGGGGAGTCATATGGAGATGGGGTAATGGGTCCCAAAATATGCGGGACAGAGGAATAAATTCCCGGGCCTGGTGTGTGGCATTCCAGGTTAAGCTCCTGCCTCCAACACCGGCATACCATATGGTTCAACCCCCGGCTGCTCCACTTCCAAACCAGCTCCCTGTTAATGCGCCTAGGAAAGCAGCGGAGGATGGCCCAAGTGGTTGAGCCCCTGCACCCACGTGGGAGACCCAGAGGAAGCTCTGGGCTCCTGGCTTCAGCTTGGCCCAGCACAGGCCATTGCAGCCATTTGGAGAATGAACCAACAGATGGAAGATTACGTTCACTCTCTCTCTACCTCACTCTTTGTAACTTTGGCTTTCAAATAAATAAATATATTTCCTTAAGAAATCAATAATAAAACCAACTCAAAGTTTGCATTAAAAAAAATTACATAGGGGCCAGCACTGTGTTGTAGCAGGTAAAGTCGTTGCCTACAGTACCAGCATCCCATGTGGATGCCAGTTTGAGTCCCAGCTGATCCACTTCCAATCCAGCTCTCTGCATGTCCCAAGTCCTGGGCCCCTGCACCCACATGGGAGACCCAGAAGAAGCTCCTGGCTCCTGGCTTCGGATCAGTAGCTCTGGCCGTTGCGGCCAATTGGGGAGTGAACCATCAGATGGAAGAGCTCTCTCTCTCTCTCTCTCTCTCTCTGTGTAACTCTGACTTTCAAATACATAAATAAATCTTTAAAAAAAAAAAGAAAAGAAATGGATGAGTCAGGAATGGAAAGTGGGAAGGCAGGCGGCTCTTCTGGCATGGATAAGCCAAGCCTGTAGACATCCAAGTGGGAATGTCCCCTGGGGGACCCTGGGCCGGACCCACACAGAGACGGGGAGACCAACACGAGCGGGTGCTCTCGTTTGGGTAGGAATAGTGAGGAGGTGCAGGAGGTGCAGGAGGAAGACAGACACGCGTGGACATTCCGGTGCTGCGAGCTGACTGCTTCCACTTCTCACTGTCACCCTTGCTCCATCTGTAAGCCATGGGCAATCCTGGTTAACTGTGTTCCCAGAGTTTGGGGTCGACTGTTTCTGTTGGAGGAATAAGCTTGCTATTGGCGTGTGGGCTTTTCCTTTACGGAAGACGTGTGTGGTTGATCCCACGCCAGCTCCCACCATGCATGAGCTACCTTCATAAGCGAGCCCTTTTTCCTTGTGATTACACTAACCTTGTGCAGTAGGAAGGGCCAGTGCCATTATTCCCATTTTACACACAAAGGAGCTGAGGTGCAGAGAGTTGAAATTTGCTGAAGATCGCCCAGGTAGCAAATCCCAAAGCTCAAGAGAGAAATTCTTGACTACAAGTTCAATGTGCTTTTTAGTATACCTTGGTGCCTCCCTTTTCAGCAATGCTCATGTCATAAGGGCCTGGTGTTGTTAGCGCTGTAGACAAAGCTGTGTCTCCTTCAATGTTATACTGGCAACGTTTCTATGGATTTTGTTGGTGTCCAGCAAAGCAGCAAGAATTGGTCTTCTGACCTTTTTTCTTCAATTTAAAATCAATTTCAAGGAGGCTGCACTGCGGCACAGCAGGCTGAACTGCGCTTGCGATGCCTGCGTCCCATATGAGTGCTGGTTCCGGTCCCTGCAGGCCTCTGAGCCCATCTCCAGTGACTGTGCCTAGGAAGGTGGCAGATGATGGCCCAGGTACTTGGGTCTCTGCCGCCCATGTGTGAGGTTGAGATCGAGCTCCTGGCTCCTGGCTTCCGCCTGGCCCAGACGTGGATGTAGTGGAGTGAACCAGCAGATGGAAGATCTCTGTGTGTCTCTCCCTCCCTCTCTCTGTTGCTCTTTCAAATAAGTAACTGAATCTTTGAAAAATATAAAATCAAATGATCTCCAAGTTATACATCTTTATTGTTTTTGTAGTAGAAATTCACCTAAGCTTCACTCTTCCACCTTCAAAGCTAAAAGGAGGGGCCGGCACCATGGCGCAGTAGGCTAACCCTCCGCCTGTGGTGCCAGCATCCCATATGGGCACTGGTTCGAGTCCCGGCTGCTCCTCTTCCAATCCAGCTCTCTGCTATGGCCTGGGAAAGCAGTGGAAGATGGCCCAGATGCTTGGGCCCCTGCACCCGCATGGGATACCAGGAAGAAGCTCCTGGTTCCTGGCTTCTGATCAGCTCAGCTCCAACCATTGTGGCCTTTTGAGGAGTGAACCAAGAGATGGAAGATCTCTCTCTCTCTGTCTGCCTCTCTCTGTCTGTAACTCTACCTCTCAAATAAAATAGATAAAATCTAAAAAAAAAAAAAAAGCAGAGAGGAAGATAAAGTCTGGAGTGAGGAACTATACAAGACACTTGAGCACAGGAAGACCAGAAAGCATCCTCCTTACCCACGGCCCTGTTTGCAAGCAGGCTACTCCACCTCTGGGGTTGCAGGGAGACTAACCAGGGACACCAGCTTTTATGGCCCATCCTGTGTTCCAGGGTGGTGGGACAGAGACAGCTAACAGTTGGTAGAACTTTTGAAAACAAACGAAACAAAAGCAGGAGGAACTTTCTTGAACTTCTCGGCGGGGTCTTCAAAGGGCAGCACCTTTCTGCGCTCCTGCGGCCAGCACAGGCAGCGGTCAGTGTCTGCCCTGAGCCCTGGCTGGCTGACTTCCATGAGCTCACAGAGCTGCAAGTGCTGAAAACATCGTCCGAAGCTCCCAGCTGCTAGAGCCTAGCTCTTGAGGGCGACGGGTATTCATGAGGGATGTGGAAGGAGCGTCAGTCCTACCAGCCCAGCACTGCCAGCTCTCACTGTCATTACCATGTGCACAGGGGGCCAGCACAGGCCACAGATAACCAGAATCATAGCGGGAGTGAAGCATCCAGCTTAGAGGTCATTGGCTTTCACTTCCAGGGCAAAAGAAAGGAGTCTGCCTTTTCTGTCACCAGAGCCTCTTTTGTTGTTGTTGTTGCTAAATATCTATTTATTTATTTATTTATTTGAAAGGCACAACTACAGAGAGGCAAAGGCAGAGAGAGAGATCCTCCATCTACTGGTTCACTCCCCAGATGGCTGCAATAGCTGGAGCTGTGCCAATCCAAAGCCAGGAGCCAGGAGCTTCCTCCAGGTCTCCCACACAGGTGCAGGGGCCCAAGGACTTGGGCCATCTTCCATTGCTATCCCAAGCAGAGAGCTGGATCAGAAGAGGAGCAGCCGGGACTTGAACAGGCGCCCATATGGGATTTACCCACTATGCATGCAACAGAATTAATTTTACTTTTTGAGATAACATTTTTAATTTACCTTAGAGTCAAAGGCTTAATGGCTCCACTAAATAACAAGTAAAAAAGACCATAGTCCAACAGGAAAATAGGCAAGGACTGTGGACACTAACCAGATGAAAAGATACTCAGCTCACCCGTACGCCTCAGCCTCCTGTTCTCAGTTTCTCACGGCTTTATTACACAGATTGCCCTGCAGTAGAATCAGATCATGCTTCTAAAGTCTGACTTCTCCCAGATCAGTGCCTTTCTTCAGTTTCCAACAGACCGGGTGCGGCTGGGACAGGTCCACAGGCTGATCACTTGGGAACTGATCTTGGAGAGTGTGTTCCGGGAGCTCTCGGCTCTGACAGGTGTAGTTCTGTGCTTGTCCATGGAAAAGTAAACTAGAAGTTCAAGTCTTTCCTAAGAGACAGCGTTGCTGAAACAGTGAGTGAGCAAATGAATGGAGGGAAGATGTTTGCTGAGGCAGCCGTGAAGAGGATAGGGCATGACCCTCCCCTTGGAGGGGGAGAGCCTTCACTCAGCGCCCATCTGCCTGTCGGCCTTGGACTAAACCAGGAGGCCCAGGCCTGGAAGACCCGCTCTGCACTTCCTACCTGCCTGGGCAGTTTCACAAAAGCCACTGCCATTCAGTACCTAATCAATGAGTGGAAACAACTCCTCTCTCATCTCAGAACCCCAAGCAATGGTATTTGCTAAAGCAATAGTGATTTATCCTAATAAAACTATTGCCACAAAAGTCACTCCGTTATCCTTGTACCACCACCGTCTCTGCCTTGGATCCTGACAGCAATATGGATGACAATATACTTGGTCGAAACATATATGGAAATGCATTAAGATTGCTATTTTATATTAAAAAAAAAAGTGCTGGCCAGGGTGTGGAAAAATTGGGAAAACCTGTGCATTGCTGGTGGGAGTGTAAAATGGTATCCCTGCTCTGGAAAATCTTATGGCGACTGCTTAAAAGGTTAAATATAGGATTGCCACATGATGCAGCAGTTCCACATCTGAGTGTATAACCAAAAGAAGAGAAATCAGGGTCTCAAACAGCTCTTTGCAGTCTCCTGAGTGTGGTGGCACCATTCACAATAGCCATTAGGAAGAAGTAACCCAGATACTCATTAATGGATGAATGGATAAACAAAAAGTGGTATGGACGTTCAAGGAGGGAGTTTTGACACCTGCTGCAACATGGATGAACCTGGAAAATAGAATGCTCAGTGGAAAAGCCGATCCCAAAGGACTCTCTGACTCCACTTACAGGTAGTACCTGGAGTAGCCAAACTCCTAAGTGGCTCGGAGGCAGGGGGAGGATAGGTAGTGTGTAACGGGTACAGAGGCTCAGTCCACAGAGTTCTGTAGCATCAATGTATTCAATCCCATAGAACTGTACTTAAAAATGGTTTAAATAGCGAACCCTATGTTATGTAATTTTTTTTCCAGTTTTATTTATTTGAGAGGCAGTAACAGAGAGAGAGAGAGTCAGAGAGACCTTCCATTGCTGGTTCACTCCCCAGATGGCCCCAGTGCAGGAGCTGGGCCAATCTGAAGCCAGGAGATTCTTTCAGGTTTCCCACGTGGGTGCAGGGGCCCAAACACTTGGGCCATCTTTTCCTGCTTTCCCAGACCATTAGTAGAGAGCTGGATTGGAAGTGGAGCAGCGGGGACTGGAGCCGGCACCCATATGGGATGCCAGAGCTGCAGGTGGAGGCTTCCCCACTACGCCATAGCGTTGGCCCCTTATTTATTTTTTTTAACTAGTATTTTTTCAAAAAGCATTCTTGGGAGAGAGGGTGGAGTCACCCGGAAGAGCCACGGTAACCTGTTCAGTGCTTCACCGTGAACTGTGACTATTCTCTTTCTCTAGGGAAGCCTGAGTTCACTCGACTTTCCGGAGGCAGACAGAGGTCCCGAGTTTCTGATGCCCTCTGGGGAGTGTATCTGCAGTTGGTTATTAGCACCCTGTCTGTGGCAAGGACTGAAGCCCATTTACAGGGATGGGCAAGCCCTAGTCACTCCCACAGGGATCCTGTGCTCTGCCTCTAGTAGGCATACATGTGTCTGTGCACTTACACGGAATGACTGGGTTACCTTCAGCCACTCACCTCTACCCGGGGATGAGGCCATCTTCTAAAAAGCGAATTTAACGCATAACACTTACCGTGTGCCCGAAACACTGTTGTTGCCCATTTCACAGATGAGAAAACCGAGGCACAGGAGGGAAAGTTACAGTTATTAAGCGGTGGACCCGGGATTCTCAACCAAGACACTTTATGGTCTCAGAGTTCACGCTCCTAATCATGACACCTGGGAATGCTCGTGTCCAAGTCGGGGACTTCACTGACCCTGAAGTGGGTCTCCCAGTCCAGAACGCAGAATGGAAACTGAGGTTGAAGATATTCCTTGATTATGATCCTGCTCCTCTACTCCGGCAGGGTGGTTGGGCCCCGGAGGGCTAATAATGAAGCCAGAATAAAGGGGCTTGCGGGTTTAAGGTCAAATTTTTTGAACCTAAGGAATTTCCCTCCAATTCTGAAGCAGCCCCTTAGTGACGAATCTGCTGCCTGTCCTCCGGGTTTTGCTATTACTGGATTTTCCAGGTGATCAAGGCAGGCGAAACGAAACACCATTACACTAACACTGAGCGATGCCGGACCCCACATAAATCTTTTTTTCTGGTTGTACTAAGAGAAAACCCAAGGCGAATCTGCCACTCCGGAGTGCAAGCCGGGAGGCGGGCTGAGCAGCGACCATTTTTGTTTTGCGGCCGTGCGCTCTCAGAACAGCTTGACTAACAGGACCCCCACGGGGGAGGTGGAGCCTATCAGAGCGCGGGGCGGGGTCTCAGGGACGTGATGATTCAAACGGACTAATGAGCTGGGCGCATCTGGCAGAAGTCGCCAATGAGCGGGCGTGTTGGGGCGGAGCGCGCAAGCCCTACTGCGTTTGGTTGTACGGTGGCTTTGGCGCATTTTCGGCTGGTTTGATTCATCCATTTTGAAGAGACGGGGGAGAGGGGGGTTCGTCTGATCCAGGGGCCCTGAATCTAGGAGCGGCGGAGTTTGAGAAGCCAGCAGCTCGGGGCTCGGCGGCAGCGGTCCCATCGGCCGAAGCTCGGGGGGGGTGGGGCGCCGAGCGCGCGGGGTGGGGGGGGTCCTGGTCTTTGGCTTCTCGACTCGGTCCTGTTTCGACAGCGAACATGTCTCGGCCTGTCAGGTCAGTGCGGAGTCCGAGGCCTGGAGCGGGTTGGAGGGGGCTGGGGTGCCTGGTGTGGAGTGGGGGACAGAAGCCTGGAGTCGGCCCTCGCCGGTGCCACGCGCGGCCTCCGCCCTGCCGGGGCCCGCGCGCGCCCTTGAGCGTGGGGGGCCTCGCTGGCGCGCGGGGCTGCGCGGGGGTGGCGGCTGCGCGCCCGCGCGCGCGCCCTCCCCGCCCCGCGCCGCTGCAGGGCTCCGGTCCGCCCGGCTGCCTCCCCCACCCTCCGCACTGGAGCGGGCGGGGTGTTCCCGAGCCGCCAGCGGCCGGGGGGAGGGTGTGGACGCAGCGCCCGCAGGCAGGCCCCACCTCCCGGGCCGGCCCCTCGCGGCCCGGAGCTCGGCGGGGAGGGGCGGCGGCGGCGGGCTCGCCCTTCCCCCGGAGGGCGGCGCGGGGGTGGGGGCGCCGGGTGCCCCGGGTCGCGGGCCGGAGGTGGTCCCCCACGCCGCGGGCGGGCCGGCCCCGCCCCCGGGCTCGGGCCGGGCGTGGGCGGGCCCCGCGCTGTTCTCCAAAGTGGGAGTTCGGGACGGGACCCCGAAAACAGGACGGGCCGCGGCCTCGCTCCCACCTCGGAGCTCGAGGAGGCGGAAGCCCGGAGTTGACCCTTTCGCCCCGACTGGCAGTGTCCTTGCTCGGGGAATTGTCGGAGCTCAGCGAGGTGCGGGTTAACAGCGCGACCCAGATCCCGTGAGGTTCTCGTTCCCCTCGCTCCCGTGTACACGTCGCGGGATATTTTCGTAACCCTCTCCTTCCCCCGAGCGGCGGGAATGGTGAAGGGGCTACGTGGGGTTAACCCTCGGACTCTGGGCACTGGGACAAGTTGGCGCTCCCCCCGCGGCCGGTGGACTCGCCCTCCGCCCGCCTGGGGGCCGGCGTGTGGAATGTGCCATTCGCCGGGGGGGGGGGTGCGTGCCCGGCGGCTCGCAGGGTTAGTTTGGAAAAGGTCGAACAGTTGTCGCTTCCCTTTCTTCATTCCAAGTTTTGTGCAAAGGGAAGTTCCTTCAGAGTTCCACAGAGGCCCGGGAGGGTTCTGTCCCGCCCGGTTCTGTGGGAGCGCGGACGCAGCGGCCTCCCTGGCTGCCCCGTCCCTGCCGCCGGGTTTGAACCCGCGCCTCTGGCTAACTTCGCGAGTTTCCGAGGCGTCCGAATGGCTGTTTGCGACAGTGGTGCGCGCATTTTTTTTGTGTGTGACATGAGAATTGACTTGTAGCCCATCATCTCGCGTGAGATATTTCCTTAGGATCGGGTAAAAGTGACTACTATAATAAAGATTTCTGTTATCTGGATTGTATTTTTTGTCTTCTGGGAGTAATTACTGTATGGTGGAATTATTAATTTCTCCACTTTTTAAACTTCACTAAGTTTTGACTTTTTATTTTATTGTAGTGACTTTCTTATTTCATCTGCCCGAATTTATGTTCCCAGATTTAGATACTGGAACACGAACAGAACTTTTTACTGTGAAACTTGGATTTTTAACTTTAGCATGTGTGGATGAATATATTAAGCACATTCTGACAGTTTTTTTGGAGGCATTAGGGTTTCTGCACAACTTTTTTCTTGATGTTAACAATTTTAACCTTGTTTGTTGCCTCTAATTGAAGGGTGAAGTTATCATATTGTGGGCTCATTTGTCACTTTCGAGTTAATTTCAGAGCAACTTGGTTCCTGATTATATTTTAGTGATAAAGTCTCTTTGTAACTCCTTTTAAAAGAAGTCTTTAATATGCTGGTGACCAATAATAAAGCAGAAATAATTAAACTTGAGTTTGGTGGTTTGTTAAATTTGGCAATAAAAAGGCCTGACCAGGGAAATGCTGTTTAAGTGTAGTTGAAGAATCTGTAAGACATTTGACACCATAAAAAGGACATTGATTTCAGAATAATCAGCCCTTTTTTTTTTTTTTTTTTTTTATGACTATTTGAAAGGCAGAGAGAGATCTTCCATTCACTGGTTCACTCCCCTCATTTCCCAACAGCTGAGTCTGGGCCAGGGCCAGGCCTAAGCCCAGAGCCTGGAACTCTATCTGGGTCTCCCACCTGAGTGCCAGGAACTCAAGTGTTGGGGCCATCATCAACTGCCTGCCAGGTGTCCTAGCAGGAAGCTGGATTGGAAGCAGAGTAACCGGGACTCACTAGGCGCTTCGGATGGGACGCAGCAACCCACACAGCGGCTGGCCTTGCTGTGCCACAACCCCTGCCCTGATTGCCCTTATTTAAAAATAAGCCCATGTGGGGAAATGCCAGTGTTCACAGCAGTGCTGTACTGTACTCAAGCCTGTATATGATTCTGATGAGTTTTCCGGTGCTCATTTTTACTGTAAATATTGATTTTTGTTTTTAATATGAACCTAAACATTTAAAGAGTGTTTAAGAAATACGCTAATGGTACCTTGACAGATTTCCAGATAAAACATATGATGGACCATTTGGCTACAGCATGATTTTCCATAGCCCTGTGTCTAGCGTGTTATTCTTCAGTAGCCGTCTTTACCTTTTATAGTTACTGACCTGTAAAGGAGAGCTTAGAGTCAGATTAATAGCATAAAATTGTAGCCTCAGAGCTAGAAAGAAGTTGAGGCAAACTCAGTTCACAGAGGACTTACGGGACCTAGACAAGTAAAGTGCCTTGTTTCACACACTGCTAGGTCCCAAGGTCCCACGCCCATATTTCTTAATTCCAGTGCTCACCCTATTCTGTCATAATCACTTTACCTTCTGCCTGGTCAATACGTTGCCAGTGTTGATGAAAGAACACACAGTATGGCATTTCTAACTTGTCAGTGCATTTGTGACACTTGTGAGGGAAGAAGGAAGAAGGATGAGGGGAAAGCCCAGGAGATTTACTGGCTCACCCAAACCGAAACCAGGTTTCTTAAAATTTAGCGTGGGGTGCAGAGATCCTCCTCCCTTGCTGAAAGTGGTCCAAGTCACTCCCAGCCGTCTAGTTACTCCTCTTTGTAACAGAAGCGTGCTTTGTAGCTTGTCTTTCCTTTAGACTTGACTGCAGGGAACGTTTGCTATTGAAGATTTAGACGTTAACACATAGCCTCTTAGAGGTTGATAAAAGATTGTTTATCATTATATGAGAATTACCAGTTTTCCCAATAGTCCAGATTGTTTTCTTTCAAAGAATCATGTGCCTGGACTAAAACTTAGTCTCTCTTACCAAAAGGGTTAAAGGGAAAACTCAGAAGTATATTCAGGTTTGTGTGGAATTTGGTTCCCAGTATGCACATGAAGACAAATTTAATACCCTAGGAAATGGGGTTATAGCTGAGCCTGGTTCCTTACGTCTCTTACATTTCTGGTACATTTTATTACTTACATGCCATGTTCCTCTAAAAAGACATAATCCTTTCTGTAGACTTGGCCTACAAAGATACGCCATCGAAGATAACATAGTGTAGTAGTTTATAAAATGAATAATGGCAGGGAGTTAATGTTAATAAAAGAACATTAAAGCATTCGTTTTTCTCAGTATCCATGTAATTAGTTATACTAAAGATTATAATACAGTGCTTAAAATGTGGTTTTTGGAGTAGCATACTGAACATTTGAGGAAAAGCACAGAGACAAGCTCTGTTATAGGGACCTTTGTTTTAAATCTATAACAAAACGAAGTTTAAAGAATATGTTGCTCAAGGTTATATAACTGTAATAACAGAAGATTTGAACCCAGACTTCCTGAGTACAGAGCTGGCATTCTTTGCATGGTACCACTCTTGCCTGGTGTTTGGCATGGTGATGGTCGAGTGTTTGCTCACTAGCAGTCTCTCCAGTGTTGTACATTCTTAATACATACATTTTTAGCTCTGGGGAATATTTTGCCAAAAACATGGCCAAAATGTCTTTAATATGAGCATTTTGTCCAATATTTAAAGTTGTTAGAGATAGCTTTTCAAATTAAAAGTATTAAATAAAAAGAACTTGAAGGAACTTCAGAAATAAAGTCTGGGTTCTTCAGTTTACCACTGATGACTTTGAAACCCCAAGAACTAAGATGTAGAGATCAAGACTGGTTTTGAGAGAATAAAGATGTTAGCAACTCTCCTTTCTGCTAGATTTGTGTGTGCCGTATTTTATTCCACAGTCTTACTGGTCCGCATCCCCAGTTTCACACTAGTGGGACCATATGAATTTGGGAATTTGGAATTTTCACATTTAACATGAGAGTAGGATTGTACAGTGTATTCATGTCCCACTAGTAAAACACTTTAGTATTTTGTGAAAAGCAGTTTCACACCAAGTTAATAAAGAGTAAAAAGTCTCACATTTAGGTCAAGTTGTGCCAAAATACAAGGGGCCTGTAAAAAGTTAATGAAAAATGCATATTACAAAACATGTGGGTTTCAAATTTTTTTCACCAAAATATAATTCCATTTTCAACAAACTGGTTGAAATACCTTTGTGGGAGTTATGAAAAAAATGCTTAAGTTTTCAGAACTTTATAGATTTCCAAATTGTGTATTTGAGATTGTATACCTTTAACATAATAGCATACATTCTTTTAAAAACCTTTGAAAATCAGTAGAACTCATTTACTGGCAAATACTCTGCCAGGTACTTTACATACATATTTCAAAATCACGCAGTAACTGTTGAGACAGTGTCTATCTTATCCCTATTTTGTTGTGAGACCTGAGGCTTGTAGAGACTAACGGGCATAGCTCACCAATGAGAGGCGAAGCAGGAATTTCACTGCTAGTGTGTGATCCTCCCCGTCCTGTGAGATGGCCTCTGTGTTACCCTTCCTCATGGTGGCAGCACAGGTCGTCTTTGGAAGGCTTAGCAGTACATGATAGGACTTGGCTAACTTTAAAATGAGCTTGTGGGGTCAGGGGAATAGAGTATGTGAGGGGGTTAAAGGAAGGGACACCTAACTGGGGAGAAAAATCCAGTGAAGTGGTTAGTGTGAGTCCTTGGGAGGAAAATGTGAATGTCAGCCCTGTTTTAACTTTATGCATTTCATAATTTCCTCTGACTAAACTAAATGTATAGATTTCAAAGCCACCTAAAGAACAGAAGAAGAAAATTACCAGATCATGTTACATTAAAATGTGTATGTAGAAATGCTTAGCAGACTTAGGTTAACTGAATCCTAAGGCGTATTAAAAGTAAATATATGTGATCAAGTAGGGTTGTCCAAGGAACAAAATAATCTGTCACTATGAGTCATCATATAAAAGGACTAAAAGAAAGGCTTGGCATTTGAAGAAGTTTCAACACCTATCATAAAACGTGTTAATGCATTATAATTAGAAAATTAAGGTTAAAGTTAGGGATTGATTTAATATGTAAAAGGTTACAAATTAAGGTAAGTGGTTGTTCTTAGTGTTTTAAATCTGAATTAGCTGTAAAACTGGTGGACGGGAGCATGCACAGTAAATCAGGAGACAAGAGTTTTTGCCTCTGATTTATATGATGGAAGATGGGAGCTCCATTGGATAATTGACCTTGCGCTTCCAAAGCACTTTATAGTTTTCAAATCTCATTAATTTCTTCCAGCTCTAAAAATAGCTGGTTACTAAGAAGGAGAAAGCTAATTTTGAATAAAATTTTGTTTTGGTTTTAGGGTATGTTTTTCCCAGAAATGTAAAAGGCCACCATACTGTAATAGACACTGTCCACATTACAGTCCATGGGAATGTTGTCCCTTTATCACTTGTGATTTACAGTCTGCATGGTCAAATGGGCCGTTTGGTTTCTTGAACTTAGCAGTATTAATGTTAAATTCTAGTCAAGTTAGAAAAAAATTGTTGGCTGCAAAGATACTTACAACCTCACTGTAGATACAGAAATCACTTTTTGGGTTGTTGAGACTAAAGACACCATCTGGGAGACTCCTGAGTTGTACACAGTAGAAGGAAACCTTTGATTTAGTGTAGGACCACTTTGGTCAAACTGGACATCCCTTTATTTTATGAAAAAGTGATTACTATCGATTTTAGGAAGTGGACCTGATGGTTCTAGAGTTACTTTGTAGTGTTTTTAAATAACTACCATTTACATAGTCACAAATCTAGGCTTTTGAAATACTTTAGCTGGAGAGACCACAGCTGCTACAGTGTTCACACTGGATATTGTATATTTTCAGGTGCTTCTTAGAGATACATGTTTTTAGAATTGTGCATCTGTTGAATTATCTGCTAAGCAAGGTGATCTTCTAGGATACCTTCGGTTGGAATGTAGAATCCTTTATCTGTCAAGATAAAATGACCTAGATGATGAACTACTTGAGAAACTAAAAATTAGCTCAGCTGAGAACGTAAAAGTCCACCCTGCTGTTGGGCTGAGATTACAGATGGGGCTGGTTCACTGGCCAAGGACATTCCACAGCCATAAAGACCGATAACACACCTTCCCCAAGTGCAGCTGCAAAGTCAGACCGTCAGAAACTTCGCTTTTTTGTTTAGGATGCATCATAAATGAGACATGACACTTTTGTCAGGACTCTAAAGTCATTTGACAGAGACCTAGTCTGGACTTAGACCCTCGCAGCTAGCCGTGGAACCCCATATCTACATTGCCACCTTGCTTGAGGATGAAGGCTTTGGGTCTGCTCTGCGGTCCACCCTTGAGCACTGTGCGTGGAACATACCCAGATGCTGCATTTACCCTCAAATCCTGCGATTTTCTTTCCTGTTAGGTGAGCTGTCCTGCACTACTACGCCATGTTTTTCCTTTGTAATGAGTCGATAGACCAGAGGTGGAGAACTTTTTTTCTGCCAAGGGACTTTTGAATATTTATGACATCATGGTCCATACAAAATTATCAAAAATTAGCCTGCTACAGGTTCATTGAGTTTTGAGCCCCGCCTGTGGTGGTTTTGGCAGGGCCAGACCAAATGACTTTTTTATGAATGGCATGTAAGCTCACTTAGTTACAGGTTTATCCCTGGTGATTGGGTTAGACAATTTGGGCGATTCCACAAGTTTCCAAAACCCTCTGCTTCAGATCAGAACTAGGTAATGCTTAGTCTGGGACCCCCTTCAGTCCCAATTGCATAGATTTTGCATTGAACTTATATTGGGAAAAATAGCCGATTATTTAGAGGCACTTTATCTTGTAATACTCAATGAAATTTGTGAGTTTGAAAAAAAGTATTACTGGTGAAACTGGACATGGTGAATGGGTACTTACTCATTTGGACTAAAAAGGAAGTTGGTTAAATATTCAGTAGGAGATTGAGGCATGTGTCTAGCTCATTCACAACAACATTCTTGAGAAATTAGAACTTTCTACTTGAAAAACTTGGTAGCCCTTTCTAAATTTTTTTGTCTTTAAAGTTTCTTTGATCTTGTGACTTTGTTTTTAATTTTTACATTTTAAACATAAGAGTGCTGTATAATACAGTCCAAACAGCACATTTGAAGTAAAAGGAACTTGAAGGTCAAGACGAGTGAGGCAGTTCTAAGAAATTAACCCGAGTTGAGTTCAGGGATTGTGCCCTCTGAACCAACACTTGTGTGTCCTGAGAAAACATGGCACTCGAGGTTTCTTGGTCATCTTTGAGGGATAGAAGAAAGGAAAGACGGAAACCCGGGTTACAATGGGCACAGATTGTTGACTGCAGGGGCATTTGTCCTGTGAAAGAGTTGAGTTTGGGAGAGGAAGGTTAGTAGCCTGTGTGGGCAGTGGCCTGTGGGGCACAGGGTTGGCAGGACTTGGGTGGAAAATAGCCTTTACCACTGAACAGCTTGCGGTGGTAAAGTGAGCCTGGAGCCGCATTTCAGTGAGGATGACAGAACTGAGCCTTGAGCATTGGCTTCCTCAAGTAAGCGGAACTGAAGATGATTTGCCCCGCGTGCGTGTGAGGTTAGTGCGTGAGTCAGGATTCAGGTGCGTCACTCGCATCTGAAGTGACTTGTAATGATTAGTGAAAGTCATCATGGAGCCACACAAAGCCTCTTGTGTAAATCAGGCCCCAGGATGCTGGCTGCCTGTGGTGTTAGCGTAAACATTTGTTTCCAACTTTCGTTTTCAAAGACAAGCAATTTTGCAGGTAAGCAGGTCTCTTTCATGGAGAGCTTGGGGATTACCAGGTTTCATTATTCTTGCACATGATACACAAGCTCATTTTAAAGTGAAGTTGCAGTACAAGGTTAACTCTTAAAATGCTTCCAGTTAAGAAACTTTTTTTAAAATTTGAGAAGCAGAAAGAGCGCGTGTCTACTGATTCACGCACCTCATCCCCCACCCCCGCCCAGATGCCTGAAGTGATCAGGACAGCCCAGCTGAAGCCAGGAGGTGGAAACTCAATCCAGAGCTCCCATATGGGTGTCAGGAACCCAGTTACTTGGAACCTTCGCCACTACCTCCCATGGTCTTCCTCAGCAGGAAGCTGGAGTCAGTGTCAAAACCAGTCGCTCCGATAGGAGACACCGGTGTCGGCCAGAAGGCTAAACACTCGGCCTTGCCTTTTCTTTTAATCAGCTGTGTTTTATGTTGTACTTCCTGGGAAGATTTTGTTTGAACAGACAGTTTTATTGCTAAAATGTTTTAAATATTGCCAATTTAAATGAATTCATCTCATTTTTTAAAAATATTTTCTAGAGCAAAACAGTTCTGTGAAAATACCAGGGTTTTATTTCGACAGTGATTCTGATACCTCGACAAAATGAGGGCCTTGTGAGTAAGGTGGAGACGGTAGTTCACTGTGGTGAATGTGGGCCTCAGTAGCCATGCGCAGAGAGAGCCAACATCATCCTGGGAGGATACTTACACTGCCGCTTTAAAGGGCTCTCTCCTGGCCTGTCTTTATTAATGATGTAAATGAAGACATTGGTGGTACACTGATGAGATCTGCAGATAATAGGAAGTTGGGAGAAAGTGTGTTGGGATCAGGATACCAGAAGTTGTTAGCTATGGACAAGGACGTTTGGGTCATTGGAATTGCTGTGTAAAGCCACTCTGTAATGGAACAGAGTGAGACTTTGGATTGCTTTAGCAAAAGTACAGGGAAGATAGAGGTTGGATTAGATTGTCGAGAATCTAGTAGCTCTAGTACTTTCTCTGGCCTAAATGGTAACCTGTAGAGACTGCCATAAAGTCAAAAAGAATTTGAACACAGGGAGGTATTTTGGTATTAATGCTGTAGTGAAAGGAGCAAGAAACCTTTTAAGACAATTCTTCTAGTTGGTGCTAGAACCATTACTATTAAGACCTACATACTTTTAAGCTGAATGACATATCCAAATATGAGTGTGAACTGTGTGTATTTAAAATTACGGGGGCCTGTGTGCATAGCGGGTAAAACCACCTCCTGCAATGCCAGCATCCTTCATGGGTGCTGGTTCATTTCCAGTCCCGCTCCCTGCTAATGGCCTGGGAAAGCAGCGGAAGATGATCCAGTACTTGGGCGCTTGCCACCCACACTGGAGAACCAGAGGAAACTCTTGGTTCCAGCCTGGCTCAGCCCTGGCCGTTGCGGCCACTGGGGTGGTGAACCAGCAGATGGAAGGTGGATCTCTCTCTCTTCTCTCTTCTTTCTTTCAAATAAGTACATTTTTTTTTTATTTTTTTATTTTTTATTTTTTGACAGGCAGAGTGGACAGTGAGAGAGAGAGACAGAGAGAAAGGTCTTCCTTTGCCGTTGGTTCACCCTCCAATGGCCGCCGCGGCTGGCGCGCTGCGGCCGGCGCACCGCGCTGATCCGATGGCAGGAGCCAGGAGCCAGGTGCTTCTCCTGGTCTCCCATGGGGTGCAGGGCCCAAGCACCTGGGCCATCCTCCACTGCACTCCCTGGCCACAGCAGAGAGCTGGCCTGGAAGAGGGGCAACCGGGACAGAATCCGGCGCCCCAACCGGGACTAGAACCCGGTGTGCCGGCGCTGCTAGGCGAAGGATTAGCCTAGTGAGCCGCGGCGCCGGCCAAATAAGTACATTTTTAAAAAATCTGTTTTTAACCTCAGTTCTGTAATGAAATCTTGTATTGACCTCCCAGTTCTTGTTATTGATAGTCACTTTATACCGAAGAGTTAGTTTAGCTTTGGCACTTAAAGTAAGTAATGGTGTTTTGAGAAACTCTTTGTTTTCAATTAGAAATAGAACTTTCCTGGGGCGAGCATCGTGATGTAGGAGGTCAAGCCTCCACCTGCAACACTGGTATCCCATATGGGCACCAGTTTGAGGCTCGGGTGCTCCATTTCTGATCCAGCTTCCTGGTGCTTGGGCCCCCGCACCCATGTGAGAGACCCAAAAGAAACTCCAGGTTCCCGACTTGGGCCTGACCCAGCCCCGGCCATTGTGGCCATTTGGGGCTTTTCCCTTGTTATTCCTTTGCTGATGCCAAGTCCCTAAACCATTAGCTACATTTCTTGGTCCCTAATGAAGAGGTGAAACTCCCTGGCCACAAAAAGCTCACAGTAAGTAGGAGAGGCAGGAAGAATTGGTAGACTATATAGTGTAAATAGAGTACTAAGATTATTAAGGAGGTGAATGTCTGATTGGAGAGGGAGTGATATGAACAGCACTCCAGTAGGACAGGGAACAGCAGGACCAGGTGATTAGAAACAAAATAGAGGAATTCCAAATTTCCTGGGTTGCTTGGGCAAGTGGCAAGAGATGAGCTCTTGCAGGAGACTGGATATTAATTCTATAAAATAAAAAATTAAGCTTCTAACAAAACTCTTAAACTTGGGCCCTAAGCACAAATACTGGAGTGCCTACTTTGTACCTCGGTTATACCAGAACTGTAGCTCTAACACATAATGATTGTTTCTGTCATGGAACTTGGGTCAGTGACCAAAAGTGGTACAGCAATAAGTGATATGGTATAAGGTATACACAAGGATAGCTGTTTATAGTAGAAAAGATTTTTCATTAAATGAATACATTTTATAGAATATCTGTTAGATCTGTCAAGCAGCTTATGTCATCGGTTTCAGCAGAAGTGACCTCATAGTTGTAGCACTGGTAAATAAGCTTCTGTACTTACTGCATGATAAGCTTTGCGGCACACTTCCAGTGATAGCCTAAGGAAACCGCAGCCATCAGATGCAGACATGGTAGAAAGTTGTTTGGGGCTGACGTGGCTCGGTGGGTTAAGCTGCTGCATGTGATGCCGGCATCCCGTATCAGAGCACCAGTTCAAGTCCTGGCTGCTCTACTGCCTATCGCCTATCTGGCTGCTTGCTAATGTGCCTGGGAAGGTAGCAGAATATGGCCCAAGTACTTGGACCCCTGCCACCCATGCGGGAGACCGAGCTGGAGTTCTGGTCTCCGGGTTTTGGACCCGGGTTTTGTGGCCATTTGGGGAATGAACCAGCTGATGGAAGATCTCTCTCTCTCTCTCTCTCTGTCTCTCTCTGTCTCTTTCAAATAAATAAATCTTTTTTAAAAAGAAAGAAAAAAAGAGGGGAGGGGAGGGAAGAAGAAAGGAAGAAAAAATTAATGGGCCAGTGCTTGGCTAAGCAGGTTAAGCTGCCACCTGCAACCCTAGCATCACATATGGGTGCCAGTTTCAGTCCCAGCTGCTGCTCTTCTATCCAGCTCCCTGCTAATGGGCCTGGAAAAGCAGTGGAAGATGGCCCCAGTACTTGGCAACTGCACCCACGCAGGAGACCCAGAAGAAGCTCCTGGCTTAGATCTGGCCCAGCTCCAGAGGTTGCAGCCATTTGGGTAGTGAACCAGCGAGTGGAAGATCTCTGTCTCTCCCTCTCTTTCACTCTGTACTCTGCCTTTCAAATAAAATAAATCATTTGAAAAGGAAAAATAAAAAAGAAAGATCTTGATGTTGAATCTATACTTAGTCTCATTGCTAAAACTAAGCAGGTTCCTTTACTACTGTCTTCTTATTAAAGTCCCAAGGCAGCTAAAATGTTTTCTTGGTTGCAAGTGCAGTATTCTCAGTTTATTAAATTGCTCTTCATCTGATGTGCCCTATACCATTCTCGTGCCCCCTCAAATAGTCTCTTGGCCCATGTTTATCCCTTTGGCACCCAGAAATTGAATAATTACATTTTCCTTGTCATCCCACAAGCATGGGATAGACCAGAATCATTACCCCTGCAAGTTTACAACCTGTACTGTGATTATTAATGATTAAGGTTTAAAACTCTGTCTTCTGGATACATTTCTTTCTTTGGTCTCATGTCCTGTTTTACATGATCCTAAATAATGCAGATCCTCCTTGCATTTTGATTGTAGTACTGTTTTTCCTGGCCTTTGTCATTAATACAAGCCCCAAAATACTAGGTTTTTAAAAAAAAATTGTCATACAAAATTGTCTCTATGTGATTAAAAATATACTTTAACAAAATTTACTGTCTTAACCATTTGTAACTGTACAGTTTGGTAGTGTTGATGTAAGTGGAATTAATAGTCATGTTTTTAATGAACTTTCCTAGTAGTCTGATATCTTTATTAGTCACTTGCTAGAGCAAGTATATAGTTTTATTAGGCTAAAGCAATCAAAGAGAAATTCCTTAATATCCTTTCTTCCCCCATGAAACTGAGGGTGTCACTGTACTTTCTACATCTGAGTCCCAAACACGTGGTCAGAGTTCACCCATCCTCATGTTGTCCTGGCACATTAGGATAGAACATGGGCTGTGGCTTGTTCTGACCACCCTGTCTGAATATTAATGATATCTTTTTTTTTTTTTTAAGATTTATTTATTTATTTAAAGGCAGAATTACAGAGAAATCTTCCGTCCCCTGGTTTACTCCCCCAGTGTCTGCAATGGTCAGAGCTGAGCCAGTCCAAAACCAGGAGCCAGGAGCTTCTTCCAGGTCTCCCACACAGGTGCAGGGGCCCAAGTTCTTGGGTCATCTTCCAATGCCCTCCCAGGCACATCAGCAAGGAGCTGGACTGGAAGTGGAGCAGCCAAGACTCAAACCGGTTTCCTGGCACCACAGGCCAGGACTTTAACCCGCTGTGCCAAAGCACCAGCCCCTATTAATGGTATCTTACATAAGCTGTATAACCAAGAATATTCTGCTCAAGTGTAAGTGTAGTTGATAACATGCATTTCTAATTCAGTTCACTTGTGTGCATTTAACCCTAGAGTTAACAGTGCATTTTTTTATCCAAGGCCCTTGCAAGGTAAGTTGTTGGATACTAAAATGGAAGTTGTTTTACATCTCCAGGTGAAGATTTTTAAGCTTATATTTAGAATACAAAGGGAAACAGAATTGGGATTTTTTTCAAGATAGTAATAGCTGCCTTAGCTGATAGGAAATGCTTAAAATCATTTAAAAGAAAGATGGATATATAAGCTTTTGAGGCTTTCATACTTCTTAAATTATATACTCCAATAAAAAACATCTTTTGACTGGACCAGTTAACTTTTTTTCTTTTCTGTGTAAGGCTTAACTTCGTGTTACCATAATTTTATGCATTATCATTTAACTGCTGTAGTCTTAAAACTTGATCTTGCTGGCCGGCGCCATGGCTCACTTGGTTAATCTTCCGCCTGTGGTACCAGCACCCTGGGTTCTAGTCCCAGTTGGGGTGCCGGATTCTGTCCAAGTTGCTCCTCTTCCAGTCCAGCTCTCTGCTGTGGCCCAGGAGGGCAGCGGAGGATGGCCCAAATGCTTGGGCCCTGCACCCGCATGGGAGACCAGGAGGAAGCACCCGGCTCCTGGCTTCGGATTGGCGCGGCGTACCGACCGTAGCGGCTATTAGGGGAGTGAACCAGCGGAAGTAAAACCTTTCTCTCTGTCTCTCTCTCTCTCACTGTAACTCTACCTGTCAAATAAATAAATGTTTTTTTAAAAATAATAATAATTTGTCAGGGGCCGGTGCTGTGACGCAGTGGGTAAAGCCACCACCTGCAGTGCTGGCATACCATGTGGGTGCCAGTTTGAGTCCTGGCTGCTCTCCACTTCTGATCCAGCTCTCTGCTATGCCCTGGGAAAGAGTAGAAGATGGCCCAAATGCCTGGGCCCCTGCACCCGTGTGGGAGACCCAGAGGAAGCTCCTGGTTCTTGGCTCCAGATCAGCCTAGCTTTAGTTGTTGCAGCCATTTGGGGAGTGAAGCAGTGGATGGAAGACCTTTGTCCGTCTCTCTTTCTCTCTGCCTCTGCCTTTTCCTTTGCCTCTGTAAACTCTGCCTTTCAAATAAGTAAATAAATCTTAAAAAAAAAAGTAATAATAACTTCAGGGCAAGCATTCATTGTGTTGGATAAGACACCAGTTGGGATGCCTAGACCCCATATCTGAATGTCTGGGATTGAGACCCAGCTCCACCTCTAATTCTAGCTTCCTAGTTTCCTGTAACTACACCCTGGGAGGTGACAGCTCAGGTAGCTGGGGCCCTGCCAGCACATGGGATGTCTGAATTGAGTTCCCAGATCCTGTCTTCTACCTGGCCTAGCCCTGGTGGTTGTGGGTATTGGGGTGTGAACTAGTGGGTAGAAGCTTACACACTCTGTATCGCAAGTGATTTTTAAAGGATGATTTTCAGAGAGTCCTAATTCTGTTTATGAAATAAAATGTTGTGATAGAAAAATCCTACATTTTTTATAATTGTAATTAGAATCTCTTGTTTTTGCAGAAATAGGAAGGTCGTTGACTATTCACAGTTTCAAGAGTCTGATGATGCAGGTAAGTTTTGTGATTTTAGCACATTTTAAATTGACCAGTACAAGAGTCACCAGCTTAAATATCCAATAATCCTGACACAGGGTGTATTACCTACAGTATTTCCTGCCATTGCAGCAAAACATGTCCTGGAGGGTACTTGTTTTTTCTATAATAAAGTAATAACTAAGATGAGAGTTTACTTTGTGAAACAACTTTGATTTGTGAACTAATTCAAAGAATGGGTGGTCTTAGCTGTAAAAAGTTCTTTAGAGTATATATCCTTAATCCTCTTACTGTTTTCCAGATGCATTTACTGTTTGTTCCCCACCCCTGCCACCAAGATTGGTTGATTGTTTTGAAAGTCAGTTACGGAGAGGCAGAGACAGACAGATCTTCCCTCCACTGGTTCATCTCCAGGTGGCCACAACAGCTGGGGCTTAGCCAGGAACCTCTTCCAGGTCTCCCATGTGGGTGGTGGGGCCCAGACACCTGGGCCATCTTCCTCTGCTTTTCCCACACCGTTAGCAGGGAGCTGGATTGGAACTAGAGCAGCAGGGATATGAACCGCTGGTGTCTGGATGGCGCATTTGCTGGCTATGCCACAAGGCTGCTCCTGTTTTTTTCTTTTTTAATCTAACTTTACTTTAAAAAGATAATATGTATCCTTTGGAAAGATTTGGAAAATGCAGAAAAATTAAATAATGAATAATATGTAATCCTATCTCCCAGAGGTAGTACCAACATTTATTAAATGTGTGCTAAATAGTCAAGGATTGTCCTAAATGTTTTTTTTTTCTTTCTTTATTTTTTTGACAGGCAGAATTAGACAGTGAGAGACAGAGAGACAGAGAGAAAGGTCTTCCTTGCGTTGGTTCACCCCCCAGATGGCTGCTATAGCCGGCGCACTGTGCTGATCAGGAGCCAGGTACTTATCCTGGTCTCCCATGGGGTGCAGGGCCCAAGGACTTGGGCCATCCGCCACTGTACTCCCAGGCCACAGCAGAGAGCTGGACTGGAAGAGGGGCAACTTGGACAGAATCCGGCACCCCAACCGGGACTAGAACCCAGGGTGCCGGCGCCGCAGGCGGAGGATTAGCCTAGTGAGCCGCGGCACTGGCCAAATGTTTATTTTTAATAATTTATTTCTTAGAACATCCTGTTAATGTGGGATGTACTATAATTTAAGGAAACTGAGACATGGGTCTCTTAGCCAGCAAATAGCTTATTTTTTTTTTTTATAAATCTTTTTAAGATTTACTTTTTTGTTTGAAAGGCAGAGACACAGAGAGAAAGTGAGAGGGATTATCCATCTGCTGGCTGACTCCCCAAGTGGCTGCTACGGCTGGGGTCAGGTGCAGGGGCCCAAGTACTTGGGCCATCTTCTGCTGCTTTCCCAAGGGCATCAGCAGGGAGCTGGATGGGAAATAGAGCAGCTGGGACTGAAACCGGTACCCATATGGGATGTCGGCACTGCAGGCAGAGGCTTAACCTACGCCACAGCGGCCCTGCAAATTGCTATTTTAACCTTTTTGTTAACTCCTAGCCTTTTATCTTTCATTGCGTTTAAAAATTTTTTCTACTATTTGAGAGACAGAGAACCATCCACTGCTTTGCTCCCCAGATGCCTGCAGCAGCCAGGGCTAGGCCAGGACAAAGCCTGGGAACTCAATCTGGGTCTCCATTGGTGACATGTACTCAAGTACTTTAACCGGTATGTCCTGCCTCCGAGGTGTTAACAGGAAGCTAGAATTGGAAGCAGAGCTGGGACTAAAACCCAGGCACTCCAGTATGGAATGCAGGTGTCCCAAGTGGTATGTTACCTGCTGTGCCAGACACCTTCACCCTCCTTTTTATTCTTTTAAAATTGTAGTTGAAGGTTTGATACAAAGTTTTTAGTTCTGTTCCCCCATCTTCTTGTACTTTTGAGTATCTTTTTCATGTTACTACAAATTAACTGAAAAATCTTTATTAATGGTTAGGATATTCCATAATGGAATTTATAATGTATCCAGCATTTTAGTAATAGCTGAAGCTCCAGGCTACTTCCAGACACTGTATATAATGTGCAGTACATGATTTTGGAAATAATCACCTTGTAAGGTGGGGTAATTTTCTTTAGTTTTATAAGACTTTAAAAAATGTTTTATTGATCTTATTTATTTGAAGGGAAGAGAAAGTGAGTTTCCATCCCCATATGGCTAAAATGACTGGGGCTGGTCCAGGTCTGAATCAGGGGCCTAGAACATGGGTATTCTCACTGCTTTCCCATATGCATTAGTAGGGAGCTGTATTAGAAGCAGAGTAGCTAGGACTTGAACTGGTGCTCCTATATGACATCCTGGCATTGCCAGTGACAGCTTAGCTCGCTGCACCACAATCCTGTCCCCATACAGGCCTTTTGAAACTAGTATTTTCCTCAAAAGCCAGAGTTTCCAAAGTATGTATTTAATAACTTAGGTTAGAAGTAATTTCCTTGATGATAGCAATTGTGTGTTAGGATTATAAAAGCTTAGGTTGGTTACTTGAAAAAATGTTTGTAATGTAACCTATTAGTATGGAATTTTCAGATAAATATATTGGACCATGTGGAACTCTTACAAATAGAAAGGGTAGGCTATAGAATGATAAGAGATACTTGCTGACATGTAAAAAAATTGGAATATAATGCTGATTGGAGGGTTAATATACAGCAATAGAGGTAAGGTGGTAGGACTAGAATGGTAAAGAATTTTAAAAATGAAAGGGGCAGGCGCCGGCACCGCGGCTCACTAGGCTAATCCTCCGCCTTGCGGCGCCGGCACACTGGGTTCTAGTCCCGGTCGGGGCGCCGGATTCTGTCCTGGTTGCCCCTCTTCCAGGCCAGCTCTCTGCTGTGGCCAGGGAGTGCAGTGGAGGATGGCCCAAGTCCTTGGGCCCTGCACCCCATGGGAGACCAGGAGAAGCACCTGGCTCCTGCCATCGGATCAGCGCGGTGCGCCGGCCGCAGCGCACAGGCTGCAGCGGCCATTGGAGGGTGAACCAACGGCAAAGGAAGACCTTTCTGTCTGTCTGTCTCTCTCACTGTCCACTCTGCCTGTCAAAAAAAAAAAATCTGAAAAAAAAAATGAAAGGGGCAGGCATTTGGCACAGTAGTTATTACTCTGCTTGGGACACCCATATCTCATTTCAGAGAACATGGTTCAAGTGCTTGCTGGGGTATACCCTGTGAGGAAAATCTCTTTATGCATTTGTCTATGTCTAGCCGTCTCTCTCTGTTTTCTCTGCCTTTCAAATTAAATAAAAATAAATAATTTTTTGATGTGAAAGAAACTAAAATCCTGCCCTCATCTTTTTGTGTGGGGTGGTGGTGGTGGTATTGTTTATTTGAAAGATAGAGTAGCAGATCATCTGGTTCAGTCCCAAATGTCTACAACATTCAGGAGCAAGAACTCCATCCAGGTCTCCAAGTGCGTAGCAGGTATCCAAGTATTTGAGCCATCATCTGCTGCCTCCCACAGTGCATATTAGCAGGAAACTGGATCAGAAGTGTAGCAGCCAAGACTTAAATTGTGCTCTGACCACTTAAATAGCATGAAAGGGGTTAAGTGTTGTGGCGCAGCTGATACCCACATCCCATATGCCATATTAGAGTACCTGGGTCAAGTCTCACCTCTGCTTCCAGTCTAGATTCCTGGTAATATGCACCCTCAGAAGCAGTAGATGATGGCCCAGGTACTTGGGCCCCTGAACCCACATGGGAGGCCCAAAAGCAGCTCCGGGTTCCTGACTTGAGCCTGCCCTGGGCTATTGCAGGCATTTGGAGAGTGAACCAGTGGAAAGAAGATTCTCTATATCTCTATCTCTATCTCTCTTTCTCTATATTTGAAAGGTAGAGTTACAGAAAGAGATCTTTGTTGATTCATTCCCCAAATGGCCTCATTGGCCAGGGCTGTACCAGGCCAAAGCCTGGAGCTAGGAACTTCTGGGTTTCCCACGTGGGTGCAGGGGCCAAAGCACTTGGGCCATATTCACTGCTTTCCCAGGCGCATTAGCAGGGAGCTGGATCAGAGGTGAAGCAGCCAGGTCTCAAATCAGTGCCCATGTGGGATGCTGGCATTGCAGGCAGAGGCTTAACCTGCTGCACTACAACACTGGCGTCTTTCTTTCTTTTCTCTCTCATTCTGCCTTTCAAATAAGTAAATAAATAAACTTAAAAACTTAAATAGTATGAGAAATAATTGTCAGTAAGTATAGTGATGATTTTAACATGTAAAAATATAGTTAACTGAACTTGAAGCTTTCTCCATTTAGATGAAGATTATGGAAGAGATTCAGGCCCTCCTGCTAAGAAAATTCGGTCATCTCCCCGAGAAGCTAAAAATAAGAGGCGATCTGGAAAGAATTCACAGGAAGATAGGTAAGAGGCATTATGTTTTGTTCCTGTTTTCACTGTCACTACACTGAAATGAGGGCAGTCTCTGGTCTCTAAACTGTTGGAATCCCCATAGAGATTTGGGAAGTACTTGCCCATTTAATGTCTTGCATATTTCATATTCTCTTAGGCTGTGCTTCTGGTCTAGAGGTTAGCCTCTTTCTAGGCATGATGTTTGCTTAGATTTAATTCTAAATCCGGGCGATCTCTAGGAATGCTTTTGTACTATCTCATTGAACATAAGTGGAAAGATTATTTAAATGTGTCATTTGTTACCTAGTTAGTGTTGACAGTTTCATTGTAGTGATAGCAAAGGAAAGTGAGCTGTCCTGTTTAATCACAAATCACTGACAGAATCAGCCAAAGCTTGTGGGATCTCGAGTTGTGTAGCCTGCTGGGTTTTATTGGCTCATAATCAGTTCTGCTTTGTTTAATAATGTAATCATGTTTGGCTGTTGCTTGCTTTCCATTTTTTAAAATTATAAGTTTACACATTTATGTGCTATAGTGTGACATTTCAATGCATATATATAATATGTGCTGATCAAAAACAGGACAGTCAGCATTTCCCCTTCTCTAACATTATTTTCTGAGTGGAGGTTTGGAGCTGCTTTCTTCTATTTGTTAGTATAATATATACCAGGTTATTGTGAACTACAGTTTCCTCACTGTGCTGTGTAACACTAGGAACTTTTCCTTTGCTCTAACTCTGATTTTTGGTACCCATTATCCAAACTCCTTGTTGTCCCTCATCCCCTCCCAGCCTGTGGTAATCTCCATTCTGTGGTTGCAGGTTTTTCCTTCCCCGTCATGCAGGAGAACAGGTGGTGTTCGTTTTTGTGGGTCTGGCCTACTCAAACTTCACACGGAGTCCTCCAGTTCCATCCATTTTGCTGCAGATGATAGGATGTCCTCTTTTTTATTATTTTTTTAATTTTTAAAGATTTTATTTACTTCAAAGGTAGTTACATGGAGTTGGGGAGAGATCTTCCATCCGCTGATTCACTTGCCCAAATGGCCACAATGGCCTGGGCAGATTCAAGCCAAAGCCAAGAGCCTAGAACTCCGATCCAGATCTCCCACAAGGGTGCAGGGCCCAAGTAATTGGGCCATCTTCACTGCTCTCCCAGGCACATGGGCAAGGAGCTGGATTGAAAGTGGAGCAGCCAGGACTCAAAACTGGTGCCCTTATGGGATGCTGGTGTCACTGGATCCAGTTCAACACACTGCACCACAACATCAGCCCTTCCTTTTTAATTTTCCAGTATATGCATCTATCTGTATCTATCTACGCGCACACACACCACAGTTTCTTTATCCATTCATTTGGTAGTGAACACCTTTTGGTGATTCCAGATCTTGGCTATTGTGAACAGTGCTGCAAAGCACATGGTCTAGTAGGTATCTTTCTGACACATTTGATTTAATTTTGAGTATACCCAGTAGTGGGATGGCTGGATCATATGGCAGCTCTATTTCTTGGTTCCATACTTTTTTCCCTGTGGCTGTACTGATTTACCTTTCCACCAATAGTGTGTGAATTCTCCATAGGCTTGCCAGCCTATGTTACTTTGTTTTTTTTTTAATAACAGATGGGCATTCTAACAGAGATGAGGTGATAGCTCATGGTATGGTTTTCTTTTCCCTTGTTTTACAAACGGATTCATGTGAGTTGTAATTTTAACTATGCTTTTGCCTCAAGTGACCAGGATATTTTAGCTTCTACCTCTGTTTAAGAAGGTGTACGCTCATATTTCTTTCACTTGGTGCGGCACATTTCTAAGACTTTGATGGTGGTGAAGATGATGAGTACTGCCGTTTGAGAATATTACATACCAGCACCTTCCATACATTATCTCTGAATTCTCAGGGCACCTCTGTTAGGTTCAGTGTTGTTAACTTAGAGAAGTTTGGTGATTTAACCAAGATTACCCAGCAGGTGGACAGATTTTGAAATCATGTCTCTTGGACCTCAAAGTCCATACCACTTTGAAATAATACTGTTACAGATGAACAGTTCAGGCCGGCGCCGCGGCTCACTAGGCTAATCCTCCGCCTGCGGCGCCGGCACACCGGGTTCTAGTCCCGGTCGGGGCGCCGGATTCTGTCCCAGTTGCCCCTCTTCCAGGCCAGCTCTCTGCTGTGGCCAGGGAGTGCAGTGGAGGATGGCCCAAGTGCTTGGGCCCTGCACCCCATGGGAGACCAGGAGAAGTACCTGGCTCCTGCCTTCGGATCAGCGTGGTGCGCTGGCCGGAGCGCAGCGTCTGTGGCGGCCATTGGAGGGTGAACCAACAGAAGGAAGACCTTTCTCTCTCTCTCTTCTCTCACTGTCCACTCTGCCTGTCAAAAAAAAAAATGAACAGTTCAAAGAAATGCAATAGTATTTCTCACTAGTTCCTTTAAGAAGCTAAGGACACTCTGTCCTTAATGTGTTATACTATGTGAAGTAACGGTATAACTAGTACTCAAACAGTACTTTATACTTTGTGTTTCTGTGTGGGTGCAAAATGTTCAAATCTTTACTTGGTATATACTAAATGGATCTTCTGTATATAAAGATAATTTAAAATGAATCTTGATGAAGTTGTACTTTAGAAATTTATATTTATTAAATAAAGGTTAAAAATAAATCTTTAAAGAGAAAAAAGAAGCTAAGGGCACTGAAATCACTATTAAATATGTACATTTACCTAGCATGTTTCATTTGCTTATATTGAAAACCTCTGATATTTTCTTTGGTAGAAAATTTTAGAAATGTGGTTTTGAGGAAAAATAATACAAAATTATACTGTTAGGAATTAAGTCTTCCTGAATTTAATAGTTTATCTCTGTTCTGATTTAATACTATTTTTCATTGGGTTCATTTATTATATTTCTCCTAAGAATGAGCTGCTTCATTACATCTCATTGATTTTACTCTCCTAAATGTTAGGAATGATTGAGATGAATACAATTGTTACTGCCACCTGTATTAAGTGTCTTTTGTATTTTATCAGAGCATTGCTATGTTGATTTTCCTGTAAAGTTTCACTTAAATGTTCAGCTTTCACTTGACCCTCCTGTAGTGGTGTTCAAGGATTAATAGTCTCTATAAATACAGTAGGAAGCTAGAGAAAATAGTCTAATTTCTCATCACTGTGTTGGAATTGTGAATTAGATGCCTGTTTTGCATGAAGCCACAGGCTTCAGAATTGATTGCTGATAAAGAAATAGGTTTGGTTATTCCTTTTGCTTAAGATTCTTGGGTTCAGCAATTTGCCCTTTGATGGTGGTCCTAGATTATGGAGAATACCGAAAAGTGATTTCTAGGACCTGCTGTGTAAGAAAGGAGAGACAGTTTTTATTCATGAGTATGGTTATGACTTTAAAAGCTGTTGTTTCAGAACTCTGCCTTGAACTTTGAATCTCCTTGAAACCTTGTAGAGCATTCCCGAGCTCACTTTTATTTTCCTCGTGGTGTGAGGCACATCAGTTTGTTGATGTTACCAATACATAGAAATATTGGGAGCCAAAATTATTGGGAGATAATTGATATGCCTTGATCTTTTAAAACATTTCATTTGTATGTGTGTGTATTTTCATCCTCTGCCTCTATGTATGGAAGACATTTTTCTTAACTAAATACTTTTACTGAATATTCTGTGAGTAAGGTGAGAAATTTTCAGCCTGTGGTAAGATACCTTCTTTATTTCCTTCAAATGTTTAGAAGCAATTTCATTTGGCATCTGTTTGAACATTTAAAAGAACTGGTTTTTGGTGTTCTCAAGTCAGATATCAGCCTGTCTTCATTTAGGCTTTGATCTAAGACTTCTAAATGGCATGTACTTTCTCCCTTTGCCTTACAGTGAGGACTCAGAAGAAAAAGATGTGAAGACCAAGAAGGATGATTCTCATTCAGCAGGTAGTAAACTGTTATTCTTGGGATGGGGGATAGTTCTAGTCACATGTTCTTTAAACACCACAGCAAGTGATCTTATATGCTAGGCACTATTGCAAACACTGGCATTACCAAGATAAGAGATCCCTGTCTTCAAAGAGCCGGTAGCGATTCTCATTAGCTTAGTCTTATGGCTTATTATGGTCACCTGTGAAGCTTTCAAAAACACTTCATTTTGAGCCCTGCCCCAAGATGTTTGCTTCAATAAAAAGTCCAGGTGGGACTTTGGGGCTTTGTTTTGGTTTTAAGTATCTATCTATTATCTTGTATGTAGTCAAAATTCAAAACCTTACCTTATACAGACATCAAACTGAATAGAATAACACATCTATCTCCATATAGTATAATGCTAGGAGAAATGAAGTGTAAAAAAGAGGGAGTGACTGAATTTAACTCTCCTAAAAATCAAGAATTTTGTTCCATATTGCTCCCAGCCAGTTTAGTTTTGACCTAGTTTCCCTTGCCATTACCCTCCTTGAACCCCTTTATTTACTTACTGGTTTTTGTTTTTTTGTTTTTTTGGTTTTTGACAGGCAGAGTTAGACAGTGAGAGAGAGACAGAGAGAAAGGTCTTCCTTTTTCCGTTGGTTCACCCCCCCAAGTGGTTGCTGTGCCAATCCAAAGCCAGGAGCTTCCTCCTGGTCTCCCATGCGGGTGCAAGGCCCAAGGACTTGGGCCATCCTCCACTGCACTACTAGGCCACAGCGGAGAGCTGGATTAGAAGAGGAGCAACCGGGACAGAATCCGGCGCCCCGACTGGGACTAGAACCCGGGGTGCTGGTGCTGCAGGCGGAGGATTAGCCTAGTGAGCCGCTGCACCAGCCTACTTACTGTTTTTAAAAAAGATTTATTTACTTACTTGAAAGGCAGAGTTACAGAGAGAGAAGAGACAACTCTTCCATCTGCTGGTTCAAACGGCCACAGTGGCTAGGGCTAGACCAGGCCAGAGCCAGGGGCTTCTTCTAGGTCTTGCATGTGGGTACAGGGACCACATCTTCCTCGCCTTTGCCAGCCATATTAGCAGGGAGCTAGATTGGAAGTGGAACAGCCGGTGCTGCAGGCCACAGCTTAACCTGCTGCACCACAGCTCAGGCTCCTGGAGCTCTGGTAGACGAGCTTCTGCTAACTCCAGTCCCCTGAGCTGTTTGTCGTCCTTGCTGTTCAGGCATGCATCTGGCTGTCTGCATGAAACAAAGTACAGTAACCTTTTGTACTACCTAGTGGTCTTGTAGTGATATGATTTATACTTTAACTTGCCTTGTGAACACTAATTTGGATCTCTTACATGTATTCCCTCTTTGAGTGCTTCAAGGTGAATGGCTCTACTAATATTAAGCACAGCTCCTAGCCAGGTAGGTTTAGGGTTAGTAGTGTCATCCAAGGTCAGCTTTATTCTTTGTTTGTCTCTAGATGAGGCTTTTGGCATTGAAAGTGATGACTTGAGCACTGACCGTGGCAGCATTCATGGCCGGGAGTGTTTTCTGAAGAGTGAAAGCTAAACCTTAATATAGAATAAGGAGCCAAAAAGTCCAGGAAAAGGGCTGTAGGTAAAGACTAATAAAAATAACACCTTACTCTAGAGCAACAGACCGGCAGCCTGCCCTTTAGACAAATTTATTCACAAACACAACTAACTGTGTGTTGAAAGCTTTGTTAATCAATAGACTATAATATGTGAAAGTACTTTTTTTTTAATTATTTATTTGAAAGGCAAAGTGACAGAAAGGGAGAGACAGAGAAGAAAGGAATCTATCCACTGATTCATTCCCCAAATGCTTACAACAACCAGGACCAGGCCAGGCTAAAGCCAGTTAGGAACCAAGTAGTTGGGCCTTTATCTGCTGCCTGGCGAGGCCCATTAGCAGGAAGCTGGACTGGAAACCCAAGAGTAGCCGGGACTTGAACCTGCATTCCCATATGGGATACAGGTGTCTCAAGCAGCAGCTTAACCCGCTGTGCCACAACACCTGCCCCCAACGTAACTTAGTAAACTTGTTGAAATGTCTTGAGCTAATTGATCTAAACATGTGTTTTAGAGATTTTTCCCAGTTCCCTCTAACTTCAGTTACAGCTCATTCATTGTAAAGATTAGCAGTTTGACATTCTGGAGCTTATGTGTTTTATGTGTTAGAATAAGATCATTGGAAGATATTCTGTTTTTCTTAGAGTTTATTTATTTTTTTAAAAAGTAGAGGGGCTGGTGTTGTGCCATAATGGGTAAAGCCGCTGCCTGCAGTGTCGGCATCCCATATGGGCTTCGGTTCCAGTCCGGGCTGCTCCACTTCCGATCCAGCTCTCTGCTATGGCCTGGGAAAGCAGTAGAAGATGGCCCAAGTACTTGGGCCCCTGCACCCACATGGGAGACCTGGAAGAAGCTCCTGGCTCCTGGCTTCGCATTGGCCCAGCTCTGGCCATTGTGGCCATCTGGGGAGTGAACCATTGGATGGAAGACCTCTCTCTCTCTCTCTCTCTCTCTCTCTCTGCCTCTCCTCTCTCTATGTGTAACTCTTTCAAATAAATAAGTAAATCTTTAGGGAAAAAAGAAAAAGTAGAGCATCAGAGAGAGAGAAACCAAACAGTCTCCATTCACTAGATCACTCCCCAAATGGCTGCAACAGCTGGGGCTAGGCCAAGCAAAAGCCAGGAACCAGAAACTCCATCCACATCTCCCACATGGGTGGCAGGGGCCCAAGTGCCTGGGCCATCCTCCACCGCCTTCCCTGCACAGTAGGAAACTGCATTGGAAGTGGAGTAGCTGGTTCTCCATATGGAATGCCAACATCACAAACAGTGGCTTAACCTGCTGCACCAATACACCAGCCCCCATTCTTTCTGTTTTCAAGCATTTTTCAAGTTTGGCTACTAAAAGCAGTGGAAATAGTTTTGAATGTAATTACAAAATTTAGGACAAAATAATGATTGAGTTTAAAGGATGTTATAGGAAGCATGTCTTCACACTTTAATTCATCTCCTTGCTTAAAACTACATGCCTAAGTTATTTATATGCATAATGGATACAGTCTTACTTCGCTTCCTTCTTTGTGAACTTTAGCTGTGGGCACTTTTAAAGCTAGAATTTACCCTTGTAGAATGAAATAAACCCTCAGGTTATATCCGATATTTGCTACTGGGTTTGCTTTACAGTCAGCTGTCCAATGCAAAATGCTTTGATCATTGCATCAAAATAACTTTGATATTGTAGAGGACAGTGAAGATGAAAAAGAAGATCACAAAAATGTGCGCCAGCAGCGGCAGGCAGCATCAAAAGCAGCTTCTAAACAGAGAGAGATGCTCATGGAGGACGTGGGCAGTGAGGAAGAACCAGAGGAGGAAGACGAGGCGCCATTCCAGGAGAGTACGTGCAGCCGCCTGTGTGCTTCGGGAGTTTGATTGTGCTTGTTGTTTGTGCCTCTATTCGTCTGGCATTTTCTAGATGCTAAATGTTACAACTAGAACCTTCAAGGCTGATACCCATTAGTACTTTAGAAGGTTCAGAGAGTCTCACGATTGTCCACCATTTGTGTTGAATGACATCTGTGTTCAAGCACAAAATGAACAATGATTAGAGCTACAGTTATGCTAAGTACTGTAATGGAGGTTTGTGTTTTGACCTGCCTCCCACAAAAGGAAATGATGGTAACAGAATTTAGATGCTCCTTAGGTTCAGATTAATTATGTGTTTTTGCTTTGTGTACAAATTTATTGTTTCATTCATTTATAGCTGGACCAAAAATCCAGGTCAGGTCAGTTCATTTGCCTGGTCTCAACCAATACTACTGGGGAACGCTAGTGTAACCACAGGTTATTTGACGGGTTCAGTTTTTATTCAGATTAAGTCATCCCTTTTTGTTTTCAGCCTACTCTTGAAACCGGTTGACGATTGAACTCTCACATGAGATCATGCTATAAACAGCTTGCAGGTGGGCAAGGGACGGCTCCAACCAAACTGTTGGCTCAGTTGCAGATAGAATCCAGTGGTGTTTAACTCTCAAATCTCATCCTCCCACCATTCTTAGCACTCTTTCCCTTTGTTCACTTGGAAGGATATGTACATTAAGTTGGACGTTGAAATTCTTCTTTCCTCTCAGAAGATTCCGGCAGCGATGAAGATTTCCTAATGGAAGACGATGATGATAGTGACTACGGCAGTTCAAAAAAGAAAAACAAAAAGATGGTTAAGAAGTCCAAACCTGAGAGAAAAGAAAAGAAAATGCCTAAACCCAGACTAAAGGCCACAGGTGAGCTTTGCAGAAGTGAAATTCAATGACTGCGGTGGGGCAGGTGTTGCGGCGCAGCGGGTCAGTCCTCTGCTTGGGTGCCCGCATTTCACACTGGAGTGCCCATTCAAGTCCTAGCTGCTCGCCCTGGATTCAGCTTCCTGCCAGTGTGCCCGGGAGGCAGCGGGTGATGACCCACATGGGGGAGACCCACATGGAGTCTCTGGCTTCAGCTTCAGCCTGGCCCAGCCCTGGCTGTGGCAGGCATTTGGGGGAGTAATCCAGCAGATGGATGACCCCTCTCTCTGACATTCTGCCTTTCAAATAAATAAGTAAATTGCTATTTTAAAAATTTTCAAAAACCACTGCTTTCCTCTACAGAAATTCCTCAGGATTGCCCAATATTTAATAGTACTACAAGAAATCTGAGAGGAACCTGTCTTCTACATCTGGAAATGTCATCACATACCAGTCAGGACTCTAGCCCCTCTTAGAGCCTGGTGAACTTCCTCCACTTGGCACCCACTGCCATCCCCAGTGAAGGTTTGGGATGCCCCTTCGTTGTGCCAGCCTAGCTGTTGCTGCCCTTCTTTCCCCATTAGTGTCAGTCCCAGCAGCTGGTGAAGAGTGGAAGTGTGCAAATGCACAGAGCTACAGTAACATGACATTGTGATCTTCGCCCCATCCCCTGTGCCAGCAGAATGAAACCAAACTTTGTGATGTACGTTGATTTTTTTTTTTTTTCCCTGAGCCCTAATGATTTTTGCCAGATGTTCTCCTATATAAGCCCTAGCTTGTTAATTAAATCATACCTCTGGATTTGCTTTTTGTGTAACAGAGCTAATGAGGCAGGTATTGTACAACAGATTAAGCCACTGCCGAACGAGAGAGAGAGAAGGGTCTTCTGTCTGTTGCCAACTCCCCAAATGGCCATAACAGCCAGGCCTGGGCCAGGTCAAAGCCAGGAAACAGGAACTGTTCCTCCCAGTGTACTTTACTCATCACCTGCTGCCTCCCAGGGTCCTCATTACCCTGCAGCTGGATCAGGAGCAGAGGCAGGACTTGAACCAGGCACTCCAGTATGGGATGCAGGTGTCACAGGGGCAGGCTAAGCCACTGTACCACAACACCTGCCCATGTTTTTTTGTCTTTGAGGGGCAGATAGAGAAAGACATAGGCAGGGAGAAGAGAATTCTTCTATCGCTCCCTACGTGCCTACAGTGGCCAAGATTGGGCTGAGCTGAACCAGGAACCAAGAACTCAATCCAGGTCTTCCAATGGGTGGCAGAAACTGAACTACTTGAGCCACCACCACCGTCTGCCACAGGAGCTAGAGCTGGAGCCAGGTGTCCTCGGCTTCTCACATACTCCAGCGTGGGATGTGTGCTTCTTACCCGGCAGCTTAACTTAGTTAGGCTGAAGCCCCACCACTGACCTGCTCCTTGAATGTGAACAGAAATAGCTTCTGTCATAAACCTTGTCAGTTCCTAAGCCCTGAGGAGACCAGGGACTGGTGCAGCAGCAGTTTTGCATGGTGAGCATTCGCTGAGCTGACCTCACCTCGGGGTTGCCACAGCACGCCTGGGAACGCCTGCAGCAGCCTGCGGTCTATGCCTGACTAGCTTAGAGACTGACATGGCGTTCTCTAGGGGCGGGGACACTACAGGGCCGCCTTGGAGTTTAGTCCGTCGGGGTTGTTGTATTTATATTTGATTTTTATGGACTCGTTTGTAGCTGATTCTCCCCGAATGGTTACTTGTTTCTTTTCTTTCAGTGACACCAAGTCCAGTGAAAGGCAAAGGGAAAGTGGGTCGCCCCACAGCTTCCAAGGCATCAAAGGAAAAGACTCCCTCTCCCAAAGAAGAAGATGAGGAACCGGAAAGCCCCCCAGAGAAGAAGACATCTGCAAGCCCCCCGCCCGAAAAATCTGGGGACGAAGGGTCGGAAGATGAAGCCCAGTCTGGGGAGGATTAAAAGTGATGACGGTGTGGGAGAGATTTTATTAAAAAAAGATAAAAAGAGGGGGAAAAAAAAGAGAACCTACTTAAGATAGAACATGGTTTTGGCTATGGCTTGACTCATGGGCTTTCAGTGCTTTTCTCCATTTGTTGACAGTAACATTCTCTCTCTCTCTCTCTCTCTCTCTCTCAGAAAACCATTGTATGTTTAAGTTACCTTTTGGTCCGTCGGTTTTCTCTGCCACCCTGCCCCTTTCCCAATGAAAGCCATGTCAAATTAATCACTGGATTGGCTGCTTCATCTTTTTATTTTGAAAGGAAGGTTTACCACGGTTGTAAAGCAATAAGATTGGAGATAAACACTATGGAAACTGCTCTTTTCTAAATGATCTGAAGTCGAACGTAAGCCAAGAAAAAAAAAGTAGAAAGGTTTTAGCTAAAAATGATGGACTTTTTAAAAAATCAGTTGTCATCTAATCTCGAATTTGTATGTCTATATAAACAGGTATAATTGTCTTTAAAATCATGACTTTACATGTCCCCTGATGAGGCAGGTAGCAGATAGAGATGAATTCTGAATTGTTTCTAAAAGTACTCCTATTTTTTACCTTGGGGGGAGGGTGGGGAGTGGGCTTACCTGACTTTATTCAAGGGTGTGGGTTTTCTTTTTTATTTCATCACTAGTTATCTCAGAGAGACTCGGAGCCAGTGATCTTTTATCTCATTGTAGTCTTTAAGGAGCTTAAATTAAAAAATCAGGGGCCGCCAAAACTGAAATCACTTGATTTCATATTTCATCCTCCAATGGTTCATGTTTTAAAAATATATATATATGTATGTATGTATCCTGTTTTTTTGGATAAAATTTTAACCAAGAATCAAAAGAAAACCCCACCCTAGAATTTAAATGGAAAATAAATCTAGACATCACAATGGATTTCTTCTCAGACTGACAATGTTTAGGTTTTAAGCAAATAAAATTCCAGTTAATGTGAAACTCAGTCACAAATGAGATTTTTCCTTTAGGAAAACAACAAATTATTTTAAGCTGTTAAAGGTATACTCAGATTCCGTGAGAACCATGCTTTGTTTTTATTTGAGGATAGACCATTTTCCGTTTCATACCCCAATCTTACCTTTCTTTATAGATAGAAACATCAGAGGAAGTACATCTCTCCGCTTCCTGCTGCTACGTAGTACCCTGCACACCCTCCCCAGTGCCTCTAAGCTCCAGTATAGGACAGTGTTTTCCTGGCTCTGTTCTTCACCTACTTCCCGTCCTTTCCTTGATGGGAGTGTGTTAAACGCTGCTTCCTTATTATTCAGTTTGCTCTTTTCTTTCTAGTTGGTCCAACCCCTGCTTACTTGCTCATGTTACTTAAAGCAGGAGACTGGGACTCACCAGGACTAGAGAAGCCGTGCATTTTAGGAGCCAACGTGCAGTTGATAACACACTTTACATGCCTTATGAAAGCAGTCAGGGGATCTGTAGGCTTAATCCTCCACATCCTAATACCATGAGCAGATGGAAGCAAGGTTTAGGGGTCCGAGTATGCTAATGTGTTGAAAAATTAGTGAAGTTTAGCTTCTGCCTTTTTCTTTCTCTTTAATCTAGATTTGCTTCCTCAGTATCCTACTTAGGTGGTTTTCTTTCTGTCTTTTAAGTGACAGTGCGTTTTTCTCAGACAATGTGGCTTTCTTGCAGGTTTTCCTAGAACAAAAGATTATTAATTCTGGAATATTTTGACCCTGGTTTTAAGATGCTTTGAAAAACATTCTTACTCTTGATTTTTTTAAAAACACTGTGTGGCAGTGTAAAAGGATAAGTAGGGAGTTTTTAGTCACATGGCCAAAAACACAGGATGTGAACATAGGATGTGGGACTATTACCTTTCATGATGGCTCAGTTTACAGTGGTGGACTTTGTAATGAGGTTGTTGAAGATTATTCTGTTTGCTCCAGTGGGTTTGTCAGGGTTTCTGTTTTTAGCAGGTCTGTGTTCACAGAGTTTTAAAAAAGCCTACCAATGTTTCCACCGTGGGCTTCTTTTTTTTTAGGGGCTGATAATTTTGTCTTACATTCCTAGTAACATTTGGGCTTTTGTTAGGTTCTAGTGTATGAAGATTAAAGGCGAGGGCTCTTTTAAAATTTCAGCCTCAATTTGTGTTTTGTTTTGTGTAACAGCCTCTTTAAGGTGTAACCTGCTCTGACATCTGTTGTCGTATGCGTGCATATGCAGAGGTGAGCGGATCTTCTAGGTTACTGGTATGCATTGGGTTAGTCTTCTTTTTAGGACCCCTTTACAAATTAATTCATTAGATGGAAGGATGTGTTCTGTTTGTAGTAGGCTGGACAGAAGGACCTGTGTGTGTCCATTCTCCCCTCCCCCCCAGGTAAGAAGGCTCTGAATGGCTTTGGTTTCCTCCACAGTTTTTCTTGATGATCTCACATCTTGTCTTCCCCCTCAAAGCTTGCATGCAAATCGGAAGGCAGTTGTGACTCAACTGGAAACAGGTGCTCGGCCGTCAGGCGTGGCAGTGGCAGTGACGTGAGGGCACGCTGTAGCTGAAAGCCCGCCGTGACCGGCCCCGGGCGCCCCCTGACTGAACGTCCTCGCTTTTCCTAGTGTGCCTATGGTGAAATGGCAGTAGCATTCACTGTCTTCTTTTGCAGTGCTCAGGAAGTGGGACATTAACTTTGAAGGTGCTTGTTTGTGTTATCTGAGTTCCCTAGGTTGACTCTGTGCAAAGATCTCGGCAGCTGTGCTGACTGACACTACGTAGATTCTGGTTTCCACGCCCCCCCCCCCCCCCGCCCCTCCGGAGCTGGGCGGCTCTGTCTTCTTCCTTACGTTGCTGCTGCTGCTAGCTCTCCTCACCTCAGATCAGAACTGATGGAGTGTGGGCCCAGAGGATATGTCTTCATTTCCGGCATGGTGGATTTGTCTTGCTTTCTCAGACATCTTCCCTCTTTATGTATCCACTGTGTCTTATTTCATAAAGGAAAATTATGGGTTTGTCATCCTTTAGGGAAGTGATGAAGATTAGTAGTTGAGTTCCCTTGAAAGAGCTTTGATAGTGATTTTTTCACAATAACTGGGTGGCCCCAGCTCAGCCTCAAGCTCAATACTTAATTCTTGGGACTGGTTCATATGGCATTTTCTTACAGAAACCAAATCAGGAGTGAAATTCAAGTTTATAATCACTCTTGTGAATTGAGGATCAGCCAAATGGAAGACTTTATTTTTCTTTCTTAAATCCGTGAACTTTCAAGCAACTACTGGGTCTTAGAAGATAACTGAGTTGTAGAAAGCAAGAGTAGAATTTGGTCCCAAGAGCAAACGGGAAAGCGTCATGAAAGATCATGGCCACCACTGCTGTCGCAGAGGCAGGGCTGGTCGCTGCCCTCCCAGAGGCTGCGTTGAGAACAGAGTGGGACGAAGATGCCTAGCGATGGGTGTCATCGTGTTAGACTGAGATCCTCAAAAGCTAGAACAAGTAATACGCGTTTCCTGCCAAGGGACAGGCACAATCAGAGAAGCTGGTCCCTGAGGTTAGAGAATTGTCTCTCTGTGAGTGGAGCTGTGTTTACCTGAAGAGTGAGTTCCTTGAATATTGGAATTTCAGGCTGTTACAGCGCAGTTTCAGGCTCAGTCCCTTTTCCTTTTGTCTGAGGTAAACTCGATACAACGTGATTCTTTTTTAATCCCAAATCTGTACGTTGCACTTGTTTTCACAGCCTAATTCACAATTCACAGTGGTGCTGACTGTGTAATAACCACTATTGGGAAAAAATCCCATCAACCTGCCTGTTGCCATGCCAATGGAGTGACTGAACTGGTGACATCTGTGTGAGCATGCTTCGTGTGGCTGGTAGAATGCCACCGTGGTGCATACACTTTGTACATCAGGGTGAAGGGAGGGTTTTCTAGATTCTGGGGGGAGGGTAAAATTGGGATGCTTTTGTTCCTTTTTTGATGGGGTGTGGGTACAGTACTCAGTTTATGCCCTAAAATACTATGTATAAAACCCCCTGAAGTATCGTGTGGGTGTGTGTGTGGGTGTGTGTGTTTGTATATGTTTGGCAGTTAAACCTTTGTCTTCTGGAAATTAGTGAATTCCTTCCTTTTTTTCCTCCAGAAGTATTTGTTACAAGATTTGTAAATAAGAGCTCTACTTAGTTTGTTTACCATGAACGTGTTGCAGCAAACCTCACCCAGTTCCTGTAAGATGTAAGGAGACTAAGACTTGCCAGGTTAAGCAGCAGCCAAGTTCTCAGTAATGATCGCCTTGCTTCATCTTTTAGACTTTTCATTTTGTCAGCTATAAATCTCCCAGTCTTCCTTGATTTTCGTCCTTGATCTCTCGTGTTCTGAGCAGGAAGGGTAAAAGAGAGGAAGAGGAACCCGCGAAGTGTGTTGAGGAATCCTTGGGCTGAGACCGACACAGCATCCCTTTCTTCTTACTGCAGTGTTGCTAGATCCATGATCAGACACCAGAGGGTTGGGCATTCTTGCAATACCTTAACAGTGCTGAAATCTGCAGCATGGTACTAAGGAAGTTAAAGTTTGAATGTAACCACTTTATTTAAAAGTTCTTTTCCTTTAATTTAAATGAAATGGGGTTGAAGTGAACATGATTTTGTTGACCATGTTCGTGAATTTTAGATGCAACATGCATTGGTAGAATCGTGTGATGGTCTTTTGTGATACTTAATTTTTACATATCCCAGTCTCTGTAGGTATCTGCATAGACAAAGAAAAAACAAACTCCTGCTTTGCTTTTATTGAAGGGTTTCCAGGACTGCGTGTCGCTCCTGAGCTCTGTTTTAAGTATGTGTATCCTTTGCTTGTATTTTGTATTAAAAAATAAGAAAAAGAAGCCTTTACTGTTGAGCATGTTGGCATTGTCCCCTTTATTTTTTTCTCTCTTGGGGACATTTTGAAGCAAGTTATTCTTTCTGTTCTTTTTTCCTTTTGTAAACTTTTTTTTTGTTTTGTTTAAAAATGGCTTTATAAAAGGGCTTTTACAACCCAGATGTGTGCTCTGTGTACTTCTTGTAATATTTTAAAGCAAATGCGCTCTCCTGCACAGCTGATTACCTTGGCCCATCAGCTGCCCGTACACTCCGACTTTGAGGGGGACCTGTTTCCCAAACAAATGATTGAGAAATTTGAACAGTGGCCATCCTGTTGGAGAAGGGTGTATCCTCTGTCGAAAGTCAGAATTTCAGAGCGTGGCATCAAGAGGCAGTGGATTGACTAGTTTGTGGCTAATTGAGGAAGCACAGGACTGCACACATGGGGATTCCAGTTAGTATTCATCCTCATGTTCATACAAGGTTATGAATGCTGGAGGACAAAGTGGGTTTCAATGATCTTGTAACAAAAGGCAGCATTTACACTAACAAAGTAGACATTTGCGTTCAATTTTAAATGCCCTTGAGAACTACACCGAGTCGTCCTCATGGTTGGGAATCAAATGTTTGCAGAGAGAGCATGGTACAGCTCCGTCGTAAGAGGTGGACTGATGGGGTATGCGGCTTTCCTTCTTTTTGACGTCTTGCCTTGTCAGCCAAAGACTGATTGACATGCAGACTCATATTCTCTCTGAAACTGAATGCTTCGTACACGCCTTGTCTGTCAGTGACTAGCTAGCTTTACATTGATTTCTCATTCATCCCAGGTCAAAGTTGACTTTGGAAGACCATTCACCCTCCACTTACCATGTGCAGATGTTTTGGGATGGCGCTGAATAGTCTGGTGTAAATGAATTTGAAAACGGTCAAGGGGACAAGCACCAGATGCATAGAGGTTTAAGGCTAGCACGTGCCTCAGCTCCTTTCCCTGAGCATCTGTATGTAGCAGTTAAGATGCGTCAACACAGCACTTTGCTGTCTAACCAATTTACTTACAAAATTATTCACTTTTTCCACAACTGTCCAATTGGCCAGATGTTTGTGTTGTTCCTCCAGTATTTGAAAATAGAGATTTGACATGGCCAGTAGGTGGTACAAGGGTTTGAATCAGATCGTGTGCATTGTTGTCATAGTTCTTTTTTAAAAAAAGTTTTAATTGAACAGGCAGAGTTAGACAGTGAGAGACAGAAAGGTCTTCCTTCCAGTGGTTCACCCCCCAAATGGCTGCTACGGCCGGCGCTGCTCCGATCTGAAGCCAGGAGCCAGGTGCTTCCTCCTGGTCTCCCATGCATGTGGGTGCAGGGCTCAAGCACTTGGGCCATCCTCCACTGCCCTCCTGGGCCACAGCAGAGAGCTGGACTGGAAGAGGAGCAACCGGGACAGAATCCGGCGTCCCAGTTGGGACTAGAACCCGGGGTGCTGGCGCCACAGGCGGAGGATTAGCCTAGTGAGCCACGGCACCAGCCAGTGTTCTAACCCAGCTCCCCTTGTATAAATGAGTCTTTTTTGAGCCTTATTCCTGGTATTGAACTGTGGAGCACTTTGCTATTTTATTGTTCCAAGTAACGCTGATACTTGAACTACCCAAAGATTTAATGGGGAAACTTTGAACGTGATGAGTTTTTCTCATCGAATATTTGAATTTATTTGAAACTCCCTGCAAACAGAAAGCCTCAGAAATTAATTGAAAAGCTTTGCTTTTCTGATTGTCAAGGGAAATGCCAGTCCTAGTGACTACTGCAGTTGCCCTTTGCCAGTAGAGGGCAGTGGTGGTCCTCCGTAGCCGTCGTTCTCCCCAGCATTTCTAGATATGGCCGCCAGGGCTCAGCGTGCAGGGGGTCTAGACGTGGATGACAGCAGTGCTGTGATGAGCACCCACCTGGCTTCCTAATACCTGCAAGCAACGAACTTTTCCAGGTTGAAGATGGAAAACAAGATCTCTTGATTGAGGCACATCTGTCCTCATGGTGTTCCCTTAGAACTAGCAAACCATGGCCGGTGCTACGGTTCACTAGGCTAATCCTCCGCCTGCGGCGCCAGCACCCGGGTTCTAGTCCCAGTCAGGGCACCGGATTCTGCCCTGGTTGCTCCTCTTCCAGTCCAGCTCTCCGCTGTGGCCTGGGAAGGCAGTGGAGGATGGCCCAAGTGCTTGGGCCCTGCACCCGCATGGGAGACCAGGAGAAGCACCTGGCACCTGGCTTTGGATCGGTGCAGCACTCCAGCCATGGTGGCCATTTGAGGGGTGAACCAACAGAAAGAAGACCTTTCTCTCTTTCTTTCTCTCTCTCTCACTGTCTAACTCTGCCTGTCAAAAAAAAGAAGAAAGAACTAGCAAACCTGTGTGGAAAATATTCGGAATCAAAGTGTATATTGAGATTTCAAAATGTAGCTGTGAGCACTTGACCCTGGTTTGAAGCAAGCTTTGCTTTTTGTGCTTGCCCTCCCAACTCAAAATCCTATTCTGTTTTTTGTTGTTTTTTCTTTAAGATTTATTTATTTGGAAGGCTGAGTTATAGAGAGGAGAAACAGAGTTTTCATCTGCTGGTTCATTCTCCAAATGGCTGCAACGGCCAGAGCTGGGCCAGGCAGGAGCCAGGAGTTTCTTCAGGTCTCTCACTTGGGTGCAGGGACCCAAGCACTTAGACCATCTGCTGCTGTTTTCCCAGGCACATTAGCAGGGAGCGGGATCAGACTGGAGCAGCCAGGACTGGAACTAATGACTGTATAAGATGCTGCCACTACAGGTGATAGCTGAACCCTCGGTGCCACAACGCTGGCCCCAGAATCCTGTTCTTGCACAAACAGCACTGACGTGTGCTCACATCCAAGAAGCCTGAGGCTTGTTTCCAAGGTCATGCAGTCGCTCACGTTCTCCACATTATCTGAGTAGAATGGACCGGCACCCATTTTGACGTGCTTCCGCTAGGTTGCCACCAAGAGAAATCAGTGTTACTCGTGGGTGTGCCTCCTGTTTCAATAGTCAAGTCCTGGACAAATATTGTGAAACAAACTTCTGTTAATTCTGAGGTCAGGGAGTGAAAGGGTACAGCCAGAGTTTCCATCCTAGTAAAGCAAATAATTGCTTAGAAATATGATAACAAAATATTGGAAGTGATTGTTCACCACCATTGAGTGCTGAGCTAGCACCCAGAAATGATTAGTTTAGAAATTGATTTAAGGAGCAGGTAGATCAAGGAAGTGTGTGTGTGTGTGTGTGTATACAGAAAAAATGTTTTATGATTCATATTGTTGGTAATGTTTTATCTATGAAGTTGAATATACACACAGAAGTTCTTTCATTAGAATGTGTGAGACCACCTTTTTGGCTGATACGGAAAGTCATGGGTAGGAAGTGGCCGATGTAGCCAGGGCCCCCCAGCTACAAGAGATTAGGAGTATGGGGAACTGCGGCTCCGGAGAAGGTGGAAAGCCGCTGGCCCAAGGAAAATGATGGCCTAAAATTTAGAATAAAATAACTACCAATTTGGTAACCCTAGCTGATTAGTTCTGTGGGAAGAAGTGATGTGATTAACCAAAAAAATAGGTGGTAAGACACTGGTCTTCATCAGAAAGTATAGACAATGATGTGCGCTGGATCCTTGCTTTGTGGCTATAAGTTTCTCTCTTGCAGTTCATCAGTTCAGCCTAATGGCATTAACGTACAAAGCACTTGAATGTGGTTCTACTCCTCCAATAGTTAAGAATAGTGATAGAGTGGAGCCCTTTTACAAGACACTGAATGTCTTTCAGAATCAGGAAAGATAGCTGACATTGTGTCGATTTGGGGACTTCACGTGGGGCTTCCGTGGGCTGACAAGGTCTCGTGCACACCGCGTCTCAGTTACAAGCCCTAGGCTCCCGGTTCCATCTTCCTCATGCCTCTGACCTAATTTCCCTCGGTCTCCTTTTCCTTTACTCATTTTTGTGAATGAATTGTTGGTTTCCATGGAGTTAGTGTTTTTGAGGCAAGTGCAGTGTTTATACGTGAACCAGGTAGCCCTAGATGTGAATGGGCAGCCAGCTGTCCTGTGGAGAGCCATGCCCGTTGGCCCCAGTACAATGTAAATAGCATTTCCTGGTAAACCTGGACCAAGGCAGAGCTCAGGTTGGAAAGCTCTATTGTGGGGAGTGCTGGTGTGCCGTCAGTACACAGGATATGCAGTGTCTCGTTCAAGAGAGTGCTTGTTGCCCTTGACCTTGCACAATGGGACAGTCTTGCACCTGCCTTTGACAAGGTGGGTCATTCCTCTGTCCTGCCTTCCCACATGCTCAGGTCACCCCGAGTACTTGGCTCATGGGTCCCCTCCCCTCTAGAAGTCCCTGGGAAGCAGGTACTCCAACCCCCACTGTCATCCGAACTGGGGACATAACGAATAATGGCCGTCTGTGGGACAGGAGTGCCCAGGACACCTATTCACCTCCAAACTAGCCTGCAATGTTTACTAACCATGAAAATTAGGGGATTATAGTCCAACCCCAAAGTGGGAGAGTAATGCTGAGAGTATTATCAACAGTTGAAGATAAAGCTTCCATCGCTGTTGGTGTGGCTGGGATTGGTTTATAGTTAGGAAACGAAAGCATGATGTTTAAAGCTGGATTATCCCAGGGAATCTGTGCCCAGCAAACGATGTCATGGTAGCACGAGCAGGTGTTTGTTTTATTTGATGCTTCAACTGCCTTGCCTCACCTGGTGACCTGTTTCGGAGAAGCTTGGTGGCAGGTTGTGGATAAAATCAGATCAAGGCCGGCGCCGCGGCTCACTAGGCTAATCCTCCGCCTAGCGGCGCCGGCACACCGGGTTCTAGTCCCAGTCGGGGCGCCGGATTCTGTCCCGGTTGCCCCTCTTCCAGGCCAGCTCTCTGCTGTGGCCAGGGAGTGCAGTGGAGGATGGCCCAGGTGCTTGGGCCCTGCACCCCATGGGAGACCAGGAAAAGCACCTGGCTCCTGGCTCCTGCCATCGGATCAGCACGGTGCGCCGGCCGCAGCGCGCCAGCCGCGGCGGCCATTGGAGGGTGAACCAACGGCAAAGGAAGACCTTTCTCTCTGTCTCTCTCTCACACTGTCCACTCTGCCTGTCAAAAAATTTAAAAAAAAAAAAAATCAGATCAATTCACAAGGTGTTCTGGGGTAAGTCACCTACCTGACTACCCCACTGTGTCCCCAATTTTCTTGTTTTTATATACTGGGGAGAATAAGGAAACAGTTCTCTGCTTTGAAGAGACATCATGAGAATGAGGCTGCGAGCATGCGTGGCCTGGAAGTGGGTCCTATGTGCACCTGGTTGCTGCTGGTATAGACTGAGTAGCCCAGACAAAAGCAGCAGTACTCCTGCAGACGGGGGATACTGCACAACCGCAGCCCTTTTGGCCTTGAGTACAAATGATGAGTTATTTCTTAAAACACTCTTGCAAAAAGGTAATCTTTAACCAACCCACCATGCAGCGTGGTTTTAGAGAGGAAGGGAGACGGATGGAACTCCCAAGTCACCTGTCCTGCTAAAAGCGCCCCTCCCCACCCCTGCAAGCACTAATTCATACTATCGACAGGAGTTGGAATGTTGCTAGGAAAAAGATTATATCCAGTGGTTTCCAACTGTACTCTCAGTTATGGGACATGTGTTTCAAGTGAGGGGACATTCGCTTGGACTGGAAAATGGTGAGCAGTGCTTATCAGTTGCATACTTTTGTGTATGAAATCACCATATTTTTGTGTCCTTGGTCTTTCAAGTTGAATTCCCGAAAGGAAGCCACAAAATGACCTGCTGGGGCCCGGAGCAGGGACAGAAGCCCGGGCTCTGTGAGCTGGTCTGCAGATGAACGGTGCTCTCACGATGCTGAAGCCTTGCTGGAATGCTTTTGGGGGTGGCGGTGAGGCTGCCCCGCATCTGGGCAACTGGAACCCAGAGGCAAGCTCCGTCCGAGATGGACACTGCACTCCCGCCCTCTAACCCCCCTACAAGCGCTCTCCAAAGAGGCCTTCAAAAAACAGTTTGATTTACGTAAGTTGAGTAACGGCCAGGCTGCATAAATACTGCAGCTTGGGCCAGGAGCCTGTTATCTGGGGCCGCCCTCTTCCATCAGATGGCTTAGAACATCATCTGTGCTTCTCAGCCGATAAGATATCGCCCAGAAGTCAAAGTCTCTCTTGTCACATTGTCTTCTTCTTCTTCTTCTTTTTTTTTTTTTTTAACTGACACGTAACAAGTTGTGCATCTTTGCATGCCGAGTGATGTCTGGATACGTGCACACGTTGTGTATTGTTCTGAACCGCTATCTTGCTGTAGGAGGTAGAACTGCCCGTGCTGAGTGTAGTAAACACTTTTCTCAACTCCATTCACGTCCCTGAGCTCCGTTAATGTGCCTGACACAGGCTTCCCCTCATTAGGCGCTTTGGACGAGTGTCAGCACTTAAGGTCGTGAGAACTGGATTTTTGTTCCCTCTTAAGAGTATAGTTTCAAGAAAACTGAGCTGAAAACTCGCATAGCATTCCTGCCCCTGCTCAGCCTGCACAGCATTCCTGGAGAGACCCGAGCTTCTTGGGAAGGCATCCGATGAGGAGGGGCAGAAGAGAGAAGTGAGGAGCCGGCTCCTCTGCCCCCTCTCTCCCACCGCTGGAAGAAGGGGACAAGTCTGTCCTTATTCATAATGTTAACCAGACCCTCTCAAGTGACTGCCATGTGTTGGGTTTTTGTTTTCTATTTTAAAATTCTTCATTGAGAATACACATCTTCATTTTCTAATCAATGTGACAGAATAGAGAGGCTGATAGGTAAGTGCAGGAGTTCCAGGTATTGGAAAGCAAAATATTTATTCGACATTCTGCAATCTGATATTCTTTGGCCGCCTGTAGAAAGTGCTTTCAAGCAGCAGTTCCTAAAAGGTAGTCCCAGGGACAGGTGTTGTGGCACAGCAGGTTAAGCCACTGCTTGGGTCACCCGCATCCTATATCCAAGTGCCAGTTCAAGTCCTGGTTACTTTGCTTCCGGTCCAGCTTCCTACTAATGTGCCTGGGAAGCAGAAGACATGGCCCAAGTGCTTTGGGTCCTGATACCCACATGGAAGACCCAGTTCCTGACTCCTGGCTTTGGCCTGGCCTAGCCCCAGCTGTGCTCCCTCACTCTCATTCTGTCTTCTAAATAAATAAAACAAATTTTCTTAAAAAACATATAGTCCCGGCCAGCGCCGCGGCTCACTTGGCTAATCCTCCACCTGCAGCACCGGCACCCTGGGTTCTAGTCCTGGTCGGGGTGCCAGATTTTGTCCCGGTTGCTCCTCTTCCAGTCCTGCTCTCTGCTGTGGCCCGGGAAGGCAGTGGAGGATGGCCCAAGTGCTTGGGCCCTGCACCTGCATGGGAGACCAGGAGGAAGCACTTGGCTTCATATCGGTGCGGTGCGCTGGACACAGCGTGGCCGGAACCAACAGAAGGAAGACCTTTCTCTCTGTCTCTCTCTCACTGTCTAACTCTGCCTGTCAAAAAAAAAACCAACCAACCAAACAAACAAACAAAAACACCACATATAGTCCCCAGACCAGCAACCTCAGCATCAGCTGTGAACTTGTTCCAAAGAACTCGTTACCGGGACAGACCTATCAGTGCAGTGCGCCGCCTAACTGGTGGCTTGGTTTAACAGCACCAACGAAGTCCTACAGGGGCATCCTTACTTGCCATTCCTGGAAATCACTGTCTTCGGTCTCAGCCGCTTCCCCCTCTGCTGGAGTCTCCAGTGTCTCTGGTGAGCCCCTGTCACATTCCTCCTGTGGCGGTTTTGTTGTTTTCCCCCCGTGAGTTAAGAATTCTGCCTGCTTCCTATAGATTCTGGCCTCAGGTTTGTTTTTGTTTTGTTTTTTTCCATCCTCTTTCTGGAATGACAGCTGAACCCTGGAAATGTCTTTGACAAGCTGCAGATGTTCATGTTCAAGGGTGGAGCAGAGAAGAAATACAGCAACAGGCTTTAAAAACTAGCTACCTGCCCCTCTCCCTGCATAACTCATTTTGCTATTTGTCGCTCCCCGTCTTCGTGGAGGAGCAACACAGGACCCTGCGCTGTTCTCTCGTCTGCTCGGCCCTCCCCGGGTTTGCTGCTGGTTCTTCCCGGGTTGGCTACTATCCCTTCCACCTCCGTGGAAGGGTAGTTCCCCCTGGCCACATTCCCCACTTCCGCAGGGGAGCGGCACACCGCCGGCCGGCTCTCTCGGGGGCTGCACGGGTTCCCTTAGATGTTCCCCATAGATGTTCCCGGTGCATGCCGTCTCTCTCCTCCTTTATAGTCCTCCTCCGCCAATCCTAACTCGGCTGCCCACACGCCGAGTACGCTGCTCTCCAATCAGGAGCAAGTCCTACAGTTTATTGGTTGAACTGGAGGCAGCTGGGTAGAAGCTGTTTTCTCCTCTCCCAGCGCCATATTGTAGGAGAGCAGATGCATAGAATAAGTCTTAATTCCAGTAACTTAGTCTAGTCCGAGCTGCTCCCCACAGAGGAGAGCAGATGCATAGAATAAGTCTTAATTCCAGTAACTCAGTCCAGTCCGGATTGCTCCCCACAGATCCCCCTTTCTTTTTATTTTTAGCGTTGATACGCGCCTGTCTTCGGTGTCCCGCGGCACACACTCTGCTCTACTTGCTAGAGTTGCCACAGGCTCTTACAAGTCCTATCAATCAGGAAAACCGAATCCGGGTCCTCTCTTCGCCATGTTGTGAGGAGGTTTTTAGGCGCTGATGCGTGCCTGTGTTCGGTGCCCTGCAGCGCATGCTCTGCTCTGCCTGCAGGGGACTTACAAGACCTATCAGGCAAACCGAATCCAAGCCTTCTCATTGCCTTATTGTGGGGGAGACTTATTAGTGTTGGTTCGTGCCTATCTTCGGTGACCTGCAGCTCATACTCTGGTCGAGCTGCTTGCTGGCGCTTACCGCCTTAATCAGGCAGACCGAATCCAAGCCTTCTAATTGCGGTATTGTGGGGAAGCCTTACTGATGTTAATTCGTGCCTGTCTTCGGTGACCTGCGGCGCATAAGCTGCTAGCCGCCCAGGTGCTCATCGCCTCACTAATCGGGCAGACCGAATCCAAGCTTTCTCATTGGCATGTTGAGGGGAGGCCTTTCTATTTCTCTATTTCTCTATCTCCGGGCATTCCTATTTCTCCCATTTTACTTCTATCTTCCAGCATTCCTATTTCTCTCACTTTACTTCTAAAACTTCTGTTTCTCTTATCCCTGCGGCTTTCCGGCGCCCGCCCCGAGACTGCTTCTCGGCGGCTTCCCGGCTCTGAGCCGCTTCAGCCCGCGCTTCTCCGATCTGCGCGGCTTCCCGGCTTTGCGCGGCTACCCGGCGCCTCGCCCCGCGGCAGCTTCACGGCTCTGCGCGGCTTCCCGGCGCCTCGCCCCGCCGGCGGGTTCCCGGCTCTGCGCGCACGCTCCGCGGTCTCCACGCACTTCGCGCCCGCACCACGGCGTCGCGCCAACGCCCCGTGCTCTCTCTGCACGCGGCAGCTTCCGCGAATGTTTCCGCCACCACCGGCATTCAGTCCAAGTTCCCCGGACTAACCTGGCGAATCCTGGCGGCCCACGTCTCTGCCTCTGGTTCCAGATCTTCGCCTCTTGCTCCCCGGGGTGACTTGAAGAATTCCAAGATGGCTTGGCCTGCACTCGCGGCTTCATCCTCCCTAACATTTCTCTCTACCCGGTATGTTTCCTTAAGTTTTCTTCCAACAATATTCCTCTCATTTCTCCTGGCTACTCCCCACAGTCCGTATCCGAGTCCAAGCCTCCTCCAGGTTTCACTTTCGCTTTCAATCTCCTAGCTTCCCCACCATAGTCCGCATCCGAGTCTATGAAAGCTTTCACTTTCGCTTTCAATCCTAACTTCTTTCCCACAGTCCATATCCGAGTCTATGCCTAGGCTTTCAATAGCTTCTTCCGGCACCTAGGCTCTTTGCTAGTCTCTCTCTCCGGTATTTTCCTGCTTCTTCCCGTTTCTTCCCTCCTAAGTTTCCTATCCGTCCTAGGTTTCCTAATCCGAGTCATGTTTCCTATCCGAGTCACGGCACCATTATGTCGCTCCCCCTCTTCGTGGAGGAGCAACACTAAACCCTGCCTAGGCTTCATATCCGAGTCACGGCACCAGTATGTCGCTCCCCCTCTTCGTGGAGGAACGACACTAAGCCCTGCCTAGGCTTCATATCCGAGTCACGGCACCATTATGTCGCTCCCCGTCTTCGTGGAGGAGCAACACAGGACCCTGCGCTGTTCTCTCGTCTGCTCGGCCCTCCCCGGGTTTGCTGCTGGTTCTTCCCGGGTTGGCTACTATCCCTTCCACCTCCGTGGAAGGGTAGTTCCCCCTGGCCACATTCCCCACTTCCGCAGGGGAGCGGCACACCGCCGGCCGGCTCTCTCGGGGGCTGCACGGGTTCCCTTAGATGTTCCCCATAGATGTTCCCGGTGCATGCCGTCTCTCTCCTCCTTTATAGTCCTCCTCCGCCAATCCTAACTCGGCTGCCCACACGCCGAGTACGCTGCTCTCCAATCAGGAGCAAGTCCTACAGTTTATTGGTTGAACTGGAGGCAGCTGGGTAGAAGCTGTTTTCTCCTCTCCCAGCGCCATATTGTAGGAGAGCAGATGCATAGAATAAGTCTTAATTCCAGTAACTTAGTCTAGTCCGAGCTGCTCCCCACAGAGGAGAGCAGATGCATAGAATAAGTCTTAATTCCAGTAACTCAGTCCAGTCCGGATTGCTCCCCACAGCTATTAACCACTTTCACCAACGAGTCTCTGTAGTAACAGCCACTGCTGCCTATTGAGGGCTTACTCTGTTCCAGGCGTCATCTTGAGGACTTCTCACGCCTTCCTCCGATGCGCCCTTACCACAGCCCCGTAGTTCACAGAGAAAGAAGCAGCGGCCCAGATCTGGTTAAACAGTGTGCCCAGGCCCCAGGGCTGACAGCCACAGGAGTCTATCTATTGACAGCCCTCCCTCCCTCGCCTGCATTTTGGTTTCCTCACTTGCTTCCTAGCAGAAGCATCAGGGAGGAATAAATTGACCAAAAGCAGAAATGAGAGTTATGGCAAGACCTGGGCTTGGGTTCTGGTTCTCCACCAGAGGCTGGGTCCTTGGCAAGGACACTGCCCACCCCCCAGCGCCCACGATGGCACAGCTACTTGTCACAGCGTGGGATGAGATGCTAATTACACAGCAGCCGGGAGCCGCCAGTAGCAGAATGACAGTGCCTTCGCCTTCTTCTTGCCCCTCGGATGTCTCCTTTCTCCGACTGTTTTGAGGGTGGGAGGACGGGCTGGTCTAGATAAATAAGGGGACAGGAGGGAGGGAGGAGGGCTGGGAGCCTGGCGGCCAGCGGCCAGCGTGTCTCTGTGCTCCTGGCCGCCGCCTCTGCACCTCCCTGTGTGCCTTGCTTCAGGCGCAGGCTGTTTATTTACACTTGTCCTGCAAACTCGGGCAAACAAGGTGCTTCTTATGTCCATTTTGATACTTGCAGATGGAGCCAGACAGGGGTCTCTGCTGGAATGCCCTGACGCTCAGGAAGCCACACGGCTGGCCTCACGGGCTCCTCCTGGCTGGCCGGATCTCCAGCTAGTTCGCCAGTGAGGCATTGAAACTGTGCCTGGGAAATAGGACTCTCCGAATAAGGGCAGCGACGGGGTGGGTTGGGGGTGGTGTGAGCTCCCACTTAGCCCTCAGCAGTTAAGAGGCAGGGGATGCCCAATCCCATATTGGAATACATGGCTTCAACTCCCAGCTCCACTTCCTATTCCAGCTTCCTGCTAGTGTGCAGGCAGCAAGTGACAGCTCAGGTTCCCTGCCGCCCACACGGGAGATTCAGCTTGAGTTCTGGGCTCCTGGCTTTGGCCAGGTCCAGCCCAGGCTGTTGCAGGCATTTGGGGAGTGAACCAATGGAATGGAAGATATCTATCACCTCTGTGTGTGTGTGTGTGTGTGTGTGTGTGTGTTACCCTCGTTTCTCTCTCTCTCTCTTGTTTTGTTTTCTTTTTTTCTTAAAGATTTATTATTTATTTGAAAGGCAGAGAGAAAGAGAGAGAGAGGTCTTCCATCCACTGCTTCACTCCCCAGATGGCCACAACGGCCAGAGCTGCACCAATCTGAAGCCAGGAGCCAGGAGCCAGGAGCTTCTAACGGGTCTCCTACATGGATGCAGGGACCCAAGGACTTGGGCCATCTTCCACTGCTTTCCCAGACCACAGCAGAGAGCTGGATCAAAGTGGAGCAACCAGGACTCAAACCAGCGCCCATATGGGATGCCAGCAGTGCAGACGGGGGCCTTAACCTGTGGCACCCAGCACCAGCCCCTCTCTATCTTTCAAACAAAAACAAATAAATACAAATTTAAATAAAGAAATAGGAAGGAGGAGGGCCAGTGTTGTGGCACAACTGGTTAATTTGCCACTTGTGACACCTGTGTCCCACATGGGTGGTTTCGAGTCCCAGCTGCTCCACTTACCCAGCTGCTTGCTAAAGTGCCTGGGAAGGCAGCTGAAGGCGGCCCCAGTGCCTGGGTTCCTGCATCCACGTGGGAGACCCAGAAGGAGTTCCAAGCTCCTGGCTTCCAGCTGGACACGCCCCGAGTGTTGAGGTCATTTGGGGAGTGAACCAGCAGATGGAAAATCTCTCTCCCTCCCGGTCTGCCACTCTGCCTTTCAAATACATAGACAAATCTTTAAAAATAAAGTATAAAGGAAGGGGCAGGTGATTGGTAGGCGTGGTGCAGAACCCTCCCCTCCCCACCCCTCAGCCCTTGGCTCCCTTCTTCCTTGCTCTCTTTCTGAGCCTTGGAGAGAGGAAGACATAGAGGGCCACACAGGGTAGGTCCCACCAGGCTGACTTTAGTGCCCCCATTCCCTCCCTACAGGGACCCCCAGTGGTGGGGCGGAACTAAAATCTGTGCCTGGGTGGACAGCCCCAGCTGGCCGCCTTGTCCACTGCAGCGGGGGGTCTCGGTCTGCGGGGAGGGTGAAGCATGAAAGACAGCAGGGGTCCTGCTGGGACACCCTCCCCCCGGCCCCCGGCTCACCGGGGCTGTGCACGCTGCTTCCGGGATGTGCGTCTTATTAGTTGGCTGCTGCTCCTTTTAGGGACGCCTCGCTGTGGCAGCGGCTGACAGCTGCTGAGCCCGGCAGTCTGAGTGTCTCGTCCGAGGGGAATTTTGCTTTGAGAGAAGACGAGTAGACAGCGGGCAGTCCTGGGGGGTTTCCCCGCTTTGGGATGGAGGAGGAAGGAGAAATTTTGACCTTACGGGTCAAGGAAGTGCTGGTTTATGGGAAGACTGGACTCAGGTGCTAATGGACAGTGTGGAAGGCGGGATTCCCTGTGGGGGCTGCCCCGGGCCTTGGAGGTTGATTAGCTGCATCCTCGATGCCTGCCCACGGGAGGCCAGTAGCACCCAGACAGCCACCCCATCTCAGTCGCCGAAAATGTCCCCCGAAGATCATGATGATGATGGCCACAACTGCACTGCCACATGGCCCCAGGGGTCAAAACTGTGCCCAGTTCAGAACGACTGATCCAAAGGTTTCCTATGACTTCTTTTTAAAAAAAAAAATTATTTTATTTACTTGAAAGACAGAGTTACAGAGATAGGTAGAAACAGAGAGAGAGGTCTTCCATTCACTGGTTCACTCCTCAGATGGCTGCAATGGCCGGAGCTGCGCCGATCCGAAGCCAGGAGCCAGGAGCTTCTTCCAGGTCTCCCACGTGGGTGCAGGGGCCCAAGGACTTGGGCCATCTTTCACTGCTTTCCCAGGCCATTGCAGAGAGCTAGATTGGAAGAGGAGCAGCCGGGACTAGAACCGGCGCCCATATGGGATGCCGGTGCTTCAGGCCAGGGTGTTAACCCGCTGTGCCACAGCACCAGCCCTTCCTATGACTTCTTTTCTCCCTGGTGATTTACTTTTGGCTTTTTTATTCCCTGGGTCTTATCTAGGAGCCAAAGGATAAACTGGCTTCTCAGATGGAGCCCACCCCTGGGTGCCCACCTGCCTCTGTGTTTCCCAGTGGACCACTGCTGCCCACCTGGCAATCAGACCTGGACCAGAGCAGGGAGGAGAGGGTTACAAGGAGGCAGGGCAGCTCTGGGCAGCCCACTCGCTCACGGCAGGGGTAGTTCTGCATCCACCTGCCCTGCCATGCTCCTCATTCAACAAGGTTTCGAGGCTATCCCAGCTATCTTAGGGTGCCACGGTCCTTTGGTGTCTGTGGTCTGTGGCCTGTGTATATAAAAGAGAGAGGCAGGGAGTCCACCACCAAGGATCACAACCAACACTTCTACAACCAAAGACAAGTTCCAAGAGAAATGTATTCAACCAGCGTTTCAGGGGTGGGCGTTTGGCCTAGAGGTTAACCTGCTGGGTAGGATGCCTGTGTCCTGTATCAGTGTGCCTGGGTGTGAAGCCCATCTTCACTCTCAATTCCAGATCCCTGCCAATGCACCCCCTGGGAGCCTGCAGGTGATGGGTCAAGGACTTGGGGTCCACGTGGGAGACCCAGATGGAGTTCCAGGCCCCCGGCTGCTGCTGGCCTTTGGGGAGTGAGCCAGCAAATGGGAGATCTCTCTCTCTCTCTCTTTCAAGTAAAAATAAATCAGTTCTTTTTTTTTCATATTTTATTTATTTATTTGAGGGGTAGAGTTACAGACCGTGAGAGGGAGAGGTCTTCCTTCCATTGGTTCACTCCCCAAATGGCCGCAACGGCCAGAGCTGTGCTGATCCAAAGCCAGGAGCCTCTTCTGATCTCCCACACGGGTGCAGGAGCCCAAGTACTCGGGCCATCTTCTACTGCTTTCCCAGGCCATGGCAGAGAGCTAGATGGGAAGAGGAGCAGCCGGGACTAGAACCGGCGCCCATATGGGATGCCGGTGCCGCAGGCGGAGGATTAACCTGCTGTGCCACGGCGCCGGCCCCTATTCTGAAATAGTTTTATATGACACGAGAGCCTTCAGATGAAAGGCAGACCCAAAGCCCCAGGGGAAAGGGTCCATTTCCATGCCTAGAGTGGGTGCGTGTGGACAGCTGTGTGGAAATGTGGGCGGGCCTGCTGGCCCCTCTCTGCAGCACCCCTCCCTTTCTGGCACAGGCCCGGACCCCTCAGGAACGGTGGGGCAGCTCCTGTCACTGTTGTAGCTTGTGTGGCGGGTTTGCGAGAAAAGGAGTTCCAGTTTCCACGCCTTGCCGGGGTCCAGGTTGGAACAGGGATCCGGAGACAGGAGGCCGGAGAGAGGCTCTGCTTCTCCCTGCTTGTGTGTCTGCGGTGGGGGGTCTGATGGGGGGGGGCTGCTTGTCAATCTGAAGCCCAGGGGTCTGCTCTCTGGGGTCCTACACTCCCCCAAGCTAATTACACGCTTCTGCAGGGACAGGAAATAGCTTCTCAGCTGAGCTGGGAAACCCCAGTCCCCGTGCCCCCTCTTGGTGGGTATCATGGGAAGGGTAGGGATGGACGCAGCTGCTGTGCTCCGGCCTCCCCGCCCTCTCCAGGGGTGTCCAGACGCCTCCGACCTGCCCCTGAGCATGCCGGGAGGGGCGCGCTTCGTGCAAGCCCAGCACGGGGCGTGCTGAGTGGAGGGGCCGGGCTGGGTGTCAGAGAGGCCCTGACAGCCCCTCAGCCGCTGCCCCACGCCTGCTGTGTGCAGCTGCCGGGGGACAGGCTGGCTGCTCCAGCGGGGCGGAGGGGGGCGGGTGGGGACACAGTGGGGAGGTGGCGTGCGGGGTCGGGGGATTGGCTGGTGTCCCAGGACAGGGTGAGAAGATCTTGCTTCCCCCAGGGCCGCTCCCAGCCCCACAGTCCCTGGGAGGCGGCTGCAGCAGAGCACCCCTGCGGGACCACAGGTGAGGGGGTGAGGAGGGAGCAGCCACGGGACAGGAAGCAGCTGGGCTGCTGCTTCCCCAGAGAGGTTACTCAGAAGCCCATTCCAGGATGGGAGGGTGCTGGGCACCTTTCCTCTTTCCACTGCTGGAGAGACAGGGAGGGAGGGCGAGAGCACCCCCAGCGGCCACAGGGACGGGAAGCTGGTCAGCTGGCCAGGGGCCGTGTGGCCTCATGGGAAAAGTCTCTCTGGCCTCTTTTTAAAATTTCATTTATCTATTGGATTTGAGGGGCAGAGAGAGATATTTTCCATCTGCTGGTTCACTCCCCAAATGCCTGCATCAGTTGGAGCTGGGCGAGGCTGAAGCCAGGAGCTCCATGTGGGTCACCCACATCCCACGTGGGTGGCAGGAACCCAAGCACTTGAGCCGTCACTGCTGCCTCCCAGGGTGTGCGTTATCAGGACGCTGGATCAGAGGCTGAGCCCGGACCAAGCCAGGTGCTCCGATATGGGATGCCGGTTAACTGTTAACTGCTGCGCCAGAGGCCCGCCCATCGCTCCGCCTCTGGCCTCTGTTTCTCACCTTTCTGATCTCAGGGCCAGTCCAGAGTTCTAAGTGCCACCCAACTCCCAAATCTCCTTTAAAGAAGTAAAACACTGGGGCCAGTGTTGTGGCGCAGTGAGTTAAGCCACCGCCTGTGATGCCAGCATCCCATATGGGAGCCAGTTTGAGTCCCAGCTGTTCCACTTCCGATCCAGCTCCCTGCCAATTCGCCTGGGAAAGCAGCAGAAGATGGCCCACGGGCCTGGACCCTGCCAGCCACGTGGGAGACCCTGATGGAGTTCCTGGCTCCTGCCTTCCACCTGGCACTGCCCTGGCTCTTGCAGCCATTTGTGTGGGTTTTTTTGTTGGTTTGTTTTGTTTTGACAGGCAAAGTGGACAGTGAGAGAGAGAGAGACAGAGAGAAAGGTCTTCCTTTTACCGTTGGTTCACCCTCCAATGGTCCCCGCGGCCGGCACACTGCAGCCAGCGCACCGCGCTGATCCGATGGCAGGAGCCAGGTGCTTCTGGTCTCCCATGGGGTGCAGGGACCAAGCACTTGGGCCATCCTCCACTGCACTCCCGGGCCACAGCAGAGAGCTGGCCTGGAAGAGGGGCAACTGGGACAGAATCCGGTGCCCCGACTGGGACTAGAACCCGGTGTGCCAGCATCACAAGGTGGAGGATTAGCCTACTGAGCCGCAGCGACGGCCGCAGCCATTTGTTGAGTGAATGAGCGGATGGAAGATCTCTCTCTCTCTCTCTCTCTCTCTGCCTCTCAGATAAATAAATCTGAAAAGAAAGAAAGAAAAGGATAGAGAACGTTCCCTTGTGCTCTTTGCCCAGTGTCTCCCGGGGATAACATGTGCCACACTATGACAACCAGGATACTGACGGCGATACAGCCCACCAACCTCACCCAGGCTTCCCGCGTCCCCGAACCTCTGCATGCACTTGTGTGATTGAACCGCTGTGTGTTTGAGTCGCTGCCACCACGATCCAGACTCCGAGCAGCTACAGCTGGATAAGGTCTTTTGTGGGGTCCCTTGACAACTCTCTCCTCCCACCCCCTCTTGGCTTCCTGTACCTAACTCTTGGCGAGACCACTCTTCCGCCCTCTGATCTGGCAACCTGGCTTTCCTCTCTGCACAGTTGCCTGCGGGTTCTTCCAAGTGGGCACTTGCGCCCGAGGGTCCTTCCTTGCTGCTGCTGAGGAATCCATGGTGTGCGAGGGCTTCGGCTCCCTGCACAAACATTGGGGTTGTTTCCAGTTTGGGGCCACAGAAATCAGGCTGCTACGGAGCTTCGTGTCCAGGTTTCCATGCAAACATCAAGTTTTCCAGTGTTACTCGTGCGGAGCACACAGGAGATCCTGAGCCTATGTTCCTTGGTGATGACCGAGACGGTCTGCGCTGGCACTTCAGGCCAGGTGGGGCTGAGTAAGGGAGAAGGCGAGGATGATGGTGGGTGACGGGCGTGAGCAACAACGAATTAGAAATCAGAGCATGGTCTGAAGAAAGATCCATCATGGCACACGTGGGCATCGCTAGTATTAAGCAGTTGGGACCACAGGACAAAAGGCAGTTTCAGTTCACAGGTGCAAGAGAGTGACAGCTGCCACGTAGCATCTGAGGGTCACAGGGGAGCGGAGGTGGCGCTAACAGGGCTTCCAGGGTGTGCTTGATTCCAGCCCTGCCCCCTTGGCTGCCTAGCTCTGTGTTCTGGTGCTTTCTCTCTCTCTGAGACTCCAATTCCTCCTTGGCAACACGAACATAATCTCCTTCTCCTAGAAGGCATAGGAGGGGCCAGCGCTGTGCCACTGAGGGTTGATCCTCTGCCTGCAGCACCAGCATTCCATGTGGGTACTGGTTCTAGTCTTGGCTGCTCCTTTTCCAGTCCAGCTCTCTGCTGTGGCCTGGGAGAGCGGTGGGGGATGGCCCGGATGCTTCAGCCCCTGCACCCATGTTGGGGACCAGAAAGAGGCTCCTGGCTTTGGACTGTCACAGCTCCGGCCATTGCAACCATTTAGGGGGTGAACCAGCGGAAGGAAGACCTTTCTGTCTGTCTTCTCACTGTCTGTAACTCTACCTCTCAAATAAATAAAATCTTTAAAAAAAGGCATAGGAATACATAAAATGCATACATCATGTTTGAGACCTCAGTTTCTTTCTTATCCTCCCTAACCACACACACACACACACACACACATACGCACAAACATACACACACACACATACATACAGAGGTAAGGGAGTGATTGACACTGGGGCTGACAATCAGGAAAGATCTCTTGTAAAGGAGGTGGGCTGCACGGAAGCCTGCTAAGGGGCCGGGGTCCAGGGAGGACTTGAGCAGGGGCTTGGGTTAGACACTGCACCACAGGTGCCTCCCTGGAGAGCCAGTGTTGCCCCACGCAGAGCAGGAACTGGCAAGTGGGGCTCAGCCCCCAGGAGTCAGGGGTCCAGTCACCACCTGGCTGGGTATCTGTGTGCCGTTTTTCCTACTTCCCAGGTGAGCCCCTCCTTGCTTTATTAAAATACCTGAGATGGACAACAGGTGTCTCTCTTCGGAAGGGCTGCTAGGAATGCTGGCCAGGAGGTACCCCTCCCAGTACACGCCGGCCATAGACCAGACCACCCTTCCCCTCAAATTCCAAGCTCTTGGTCCCTCCAACGCCTTCCGCAAAGCGCCTGGCCCCGCACAACCCCTGGCCCCGCACAGCCCTCCTCTCAAGGCTGCCTCACATCTGAGCCAAACGCTTAACCTTTTGACCCTATCATGGGACTGTCCCCAGCCCTGGGCCACTGGAGGGGAGGAAACAGAACCCCTCTTCTTGTTCCCATGCTCTTTTCTAACAAGGCCAGCATCCTCTGGGGCCCCCTGGAAGAGAAGGGGGTCACAAGCTCTTAACCTGGCATCCCCTGATCTCCTCTGCCCTCCCAGCCAGGGTGCAGCTGGCGGGAGGACCATGGAGCGCCCTAGCCTTCTCCCCCACAGTGCTCTTGGCCTAGGCCTGGACTGTGGGCTGGAGGCAGGGGCACCAAAGCAGGAGGAGGGGCCCAGAATTCCCCGCTCCCGCTTGGGGCCTCCCACGCCGCTCGGTGGCCACAGCTCACTTCCTGTTCTGTCCCAGACCTCTTGGTGCCCGCCGTGGTCGTCATCACTTGTTCCACTGGACTCACTGATAATTCTCCCTGCCAAGCTCATCAGAGCCCCCGGTGATCTCGACAGCACAGATCGCCCCGGCCAGCCTCGGCGCGCTGCCTGACTCACGCATGCCTTCCTGTTTCGGGAGCACGAAGTCCTCCCGCTTTGCTGCTGTCCACTCTCTGACCCCAGGGCTTCCTCCCTCCCTCCCTCCGGCGTTCATCCTTCCCAGCACTCACTCCCCTGAGCCCGGTCTGGCCTCAGGGCCCTTGCATTTGCTCGTCCACATCCTGGTTGCCCTCCCTGGTTGCCAGGGGCAGCCCAATGTCACCTCCTCAGGGGCCCTCCTTCCGCCCATCACCCCACCCCGGCCTGTTACTCATCACCTTGTTCCACTTCCTTCATCGCCATCTGCGCTTATTTCACTGTGGGTCTGTGATTTCCCTGCTGGATCCGTTCCCAGACCGTGGAGACCTGTTAACCGTGTGTCCAGCATCTAGGAGGGGCTCACTGAGTATGAGGGCACTTTAAAAAGTTCATGGCAAACACTATTAAAATATAAGTTTATTTTGGTGCCAAAAAATGGAAATCTGTGCATTTGGGGTGTCTTTGAAGAATTAATGGAAAATATGTGTTATGGAAGAACTATGTATGGATTTCAAACTTTTTTTTTTTTTTTTTTTGCAGGCTAGTGCTGTGGCGCAGCAGATCAAGCCGCCTCCGGTGTCCCACATAGGTGCTGGTTTGAGTCCTGGCTGTTCCACTTCCCATCCAGCTCCCTGCTGATGTGCCTGGGAAAGCAGCAGAAAACGGCCTAAGGACTTGGGCCCCTGCACCCACGTGGAAGACCCAGATGGAGTTTCAGGCTCCTGGCTTCAGCCTGGCTCCACTTTGGTGCGGCTCTGGCTGTTGTGGCCATTTGGGGAGTGAACCAGCAGATGGAAGACCTCTCTCTCTCTCTCTCTCTCCCTCCCTCCCTCTCTCTCTCCTTATAACTTTGCCTTTCAAATACATAAAAAAAATCTTTAAAAAATCTTTGTACCAAAAATAAACATCCATTTGAAATTTTTTTTCATTTAAGAGACAGAAAGGGAGAGGGGGAGAGTGTTTGTCCCCATCTGCTGGTTCATTCGCTAAAGGCCCACGACGGCTGGGGCTGAGCCAGGCTGAAGCTAGGAGCCAGGAACTCAGTCTGACATAGGTGGTAGGAACCCAATCACTGAACCATCGCCACAGTCTCCAGGGGCCTGCATTAGCAGGAGGCCGGAGCTGGCATTGAACCCAAGCACTTCGATGTGGGATGCACGCATCCCAGCTAGCATCTAAACTGCTAGGCTTAATACCCACTCCCTAAACTCATCTCCTTATTCCACTTTTCCAGGAACCTTTTCAAGTCCCCTCATAGCCTGCTGGGTAGTAAACAACCCCCTCTAAGGCTGTATGGGAATGCAAAGGCCCAGATGTGGCTGGGATGCTGGCCTCCCGGGCTAGAAAACCGAGCATGGCTCTGCATCCCAGCGTGGCCACTCAGGAGCCGGGCAGCCCTGGACAAGTCTCTCCTGTGCATTGAATGTCCCTCATCTGAAAACAGCCGTGCTACCACGTGGCTTCCGAAGATTGTGGTGAGCATGAGAGAATTATATGAAAGCACAGAATTGATACGGAATAAGCCCTGGTTTAAAAATAAACCCACGTGGTTATCCGAAGATAGAGAAACAGAGCCGGGCGCTGTTACCCGCTGACCTCGTGTCCCTTCCTTTCGTCAACTGTATCAGGCTGTCACGTGAGGAGGCAGCCCCTGGAGGAAAGAACACGAAACCACCGTCCACAGCCCAGATCCTGACCACGGTTGGCATGGGGGCCCTGAGGGATGACTGCCTTTTACTTTCCTGTGTGGTTGAAGAAAGTTAACAAGAGAATGTTTCATGAAACAGGAAGGTTGTGTGAAATTCAAATTCCAGGCTGGCGCTGCAGCTCACTAGGCTAATCCTCCACCTGCAGCACCAGCAACCTGAGTTCTAGTCCCGGTCAGGGCGCCGGATTCTGTCCCGATTGCCCCTCTTCCAGGCCAGCTCTCTGCTGTGGCCTGGGAAGGCAGTGGAGGATGGCTCAAGTGCTTGGGCCCTGCACCCCATGGGAGACCAGGAGAAGCACCTGGCTCCTGGCTTCGGATCAGTGCCGTGCGCCGGCGGCCATTGGGGAGTGAACCAACGGAAAAGGAAGACCTTTCTCTCTGTCTCTCTCTCTCACTGTCCACTCTGCCTGTCAAAAAAAAAAAAAAAAAAAAAAGAAAGAAAGAAAAGAAATTCAAATTCCAGTGTCCACAACAAAAGTTCCCCAGCACAGTTGGTGAGTGGGCTCTGGCGGCTCCCATGCTGCCAGTGTGGGCTTGAGGAGCCGTCCCAATGTCCTGGGGCCCCTAAAATACCCTGTACAGAAACGAGAGTGGACACCTGGTGGATTCTAGAAAGCAAGGGGCTTGACTAAGTGGCCACGTGGTGGCAAAGAGAAGGGCAGGATGACGCCCTGCACGGTTTCCCCTTCACCCCGATCGCAGGGATGGTGCCTGCCTGCTCGGAACTCCCGGGGAGCCTGGGGAGCTGCCCGCCTCCCATGTCTTTGGGGAAGGGGCCCCGGAGCGATGCACCTGCAGCAGCTCCTCGGGCCTCCCTGTTTTCCCTGGGCCTCGTCCTTCCAGAAGGTAGCAGGTGGGTGGTTAAATTGGCTGGTCTTCGGGACATCAGCTCTCCAAGCAGAGGCGACCCACCCCAGGGAGGAACCGGCCCGTCTCCTCCCAGAGGCTGCCGCACATCCGCACTGCCGGCCAAACGTGGGAGGGCAGATCGCACGAGCCCTGCTGGATTATTCTTAGGAGGAACGGGAGAGCGCGCGGCTCCGGGGAGGTGGGAAGTCTGCTCCTAATGACAGGCCTCTCTCCCCTGGGCAGTTTATAATCACCCCTCATGTGGCAGAGCCGCCAGGCCCGACGGAGCCCGCGACACGGAGGGAGGCTGCCGGGCCGTGCCGCTCTGGGGGTGGGGCTGTTGCGCACATCCCCAGCGGATACAAAGGCTCTGTCCTTGCAAAAGTCCTCGAGCTGGGGATGAGCAGGAACCGAGGCCCCAGCGCAGAGGTGCCACCGTGCAGCCAAGTCCTTCCTCTGCCATCTCTGGGGAGCCCATGGGGCCATGGCCAAGACCCCAGCACTGCCCTGTTCCTTCCCCCAAAGACTTCCCAGGGAGCAGAGACACCCCGCTGTCCCAGCTCACCGTCCCAGCACCCAGCAGCCTCTGCTGCCTCGGGCCGCCTTTCTTAGAAGGAGACCTGGTCGGAGACTAGAAGCTAAGGCCAGGCGCCAGCCCTTAGTGGCTTTGTGGCCCTGCAAGTCACCAACTCCTTCCTTAAGTTTACTTTCCCCTCCCATAATAACACCTGTCTCCAAAGGTCACTGTCAGGGCCAAATGCATGGTGCACACAAAACCACCGTGGAGATCTTAACGCCCAGGAAGGCGTGTTGATGGGAGCAAGCCGTGACCCTCGTGTCCACGCCATCCCCACGGAGAGCGTTAATCTCCCCATTACACTAAGGCGGTTCCAGGTCCCAAGTGGCTGGGAGACTTGGCAGTAACCTGAGCATGCTTACTGTCCCCCCAGGATGTTACAGTTGGCCCAGAGGATGTGAGCGAGGGGCGGGAGGCGGGCGGGAGGCCCCTCCCTGGCGGGGGCCATGAAGATACTATCACACACACGCACACGCACGATGCCATCTGCGCATGGCTGTCGGCCCCGCTGTGGTCTCATCTCCGCATCTCCCTGATAGGACTCTGCCTTCCTGTCCCCCACTGGCTGTTAGGGTGAGATACGCTCTGCCGCCCACCAAGCCCAGGGCTGCAGCTTCTCCAGGGTGGGGGCTGTCCTCCGCTGCTCTCTGCGCAGGCCGGGGTGGGGGCAGGGCAGAGGGGAGGTTTTGATCCCATGGCCCTCAGCGGGCAGCCCTTGTCGGGGTTGGTGATGTTCCGGAAGAACTCTGAGTTCCAGTGCAGCCCTGCTCCTAGTGGCTACGTAAGTCACCTGCTCGCCAATGCTGCATCCTCATCCTATAAGATGAACGACTGGGACCCTTCCTGTCCACCCCTGGGAGTGGTGAGGAGCAAATGGGAGGTGCTGGTGAAGGGCCCATAAAACAGTGCATTTAGGGGCCAAAGTTATGGTGCCATGGGCTAAGCCACCGCTGCTCTGCTTCCAACCCAGCTCCCTGCTAATGCGCCCGGGAAAGCAGCAGCAGATGGCCCAAGTGCTCTGGCCCCTGCTACCACGTGGGAGACGTGGATGGAGTTCCAGGTTCCTGGAGTTGGCCTAGCTCAGCTCTGGCCTTTGTGGCTATTTGAGGAGTGAACCAGCAGATGGTAGATCTGTTTATGTCCATCTCTCCCTCTCAGTCTGTCACTCTGCCTCTCAAACAAGTGAAACAAATATTTTTTAAAAAGTGCCATTTATATGCACCATGCAAGGCATACGCGAGGGACTGGGGTTTGTATGGACTGGGATACAGGGAGCAGGCCAGAAGGGCAGGGGAATGACAGAGCTGGACCACTGGGCTGATCTGGGATGGGGGAAGGGGAGAGGAAGGAGTGACAATTTAGTGCTCTGTGCCAGGCACTACACTAAGCACTTTCAGATCCTCCCAAGCCCTGGAAGCTGCGCCTCTAACCCCGATTTTGCAGAAGAAGCAACCCAGGTTCAGCACAGTGCAGCAATTTCGCCTGAAGTTCACGGTTAGTAAGAGCTGACTTGTCCAGCAAGCTCAAGTCGTCCTGACCCCAGGGGGTTCACGACCTTTGTACCCCTCCAAGTCTCTGGAGAATCTGCTCTGGGTGCTGGGCAGGAGATAGAAATGAGGAGGAGCTGGAGACCCGGCTGGAGCAAAGGAGGCAATGCAGGAAGTATTTCCCCGTGCCTGGCCCCGGCTTGACCCCTCTGCAGGTGCCAGGGCTACGGCTGGCCCATGCAGCGCGCGTTTCTGCAAATTAGGAAAAGGTAGATGCAGCCATGAAGGAGGTCATGAGCCATGACCCGTTGTTCCCACAATGTAACACAGACGGCCGTACACGCCGCCCAGAGGGGGACTCAAATTCATTCATTCATTAGCTAGCGAAATGGTGAAAGGAGGAAAGAAACGGAGTCTGGAAAGAGTGGCTGAGGCTGAGGAAGAGGCAGAAGCAGAAATGGGGGAGACATGTACAAGGGGGAGCGGGCATCTCCTGCTGAGAGGGCACGCACAGGGACACACTGCCCCGAATGTTCCAAACCCAGGCCAGGTGCCTCTGCCAGCCCCGGCCCCGCCCTCTCGGTGCACCTGTCCGGCACACCTCGGTGTGATTGCTCAAGTGCCTGTTTCACCTGCAGGACCGCCAGCCCCAGGCGGGCCGGGGTGGGCGGGTCTTCTAGCACTCTCTCTCTTCTCTTCCGTGAAGCGAGGAGCCATCTTTGACTACAGGGTGCTCAGCCACAGCTCAGGGCTGCTCCCCCTCCCTTTCCTGGTCCTGGAGCCCAGCAGAGGGGCCCCTCCCACTAACTGCTGTCTGTGTTCCTTAGAGCGTCATGGTCTGGGGCTGGGATCCCTGCTCTGACACCCAGACCCAGGCTGGTGCCAGGCCTGGGGAGGGATTGTGCAAAAGTACTACCAGACCCTGCGGCGAGAGGTTGGTTCACGATCTAGTTATTAATTACTCCCTTGCTCATTATCTAGAGCATTGCATCAGGACCGTGAGAATGGCTTTACAGCCTTCCAAATCGGTATCAGCCCCCTTCCCCCCCCCCACACACACACAAGGCCAGGGACGGCAATAAATCCTGCCAAAAGTCACTCCAGCCCCAGTCTCCCACAACTCCTGGCACATTCAGGCCCGTGTTACACAACGGGAAAAGCTGCTCAGCCGGCAGGATCCCCAACATCTTCAGTCTCCCGCGATGGGGCCAGCCGTGGGCTGTCTCACTTTTCTTACTCCTGGGCTGTACTGCACTGGCCTCTGAAAGTTTGCGGGGGACGCTTAGGGGAGAAGGGTTAGAGATGCCCTGGGAAGTCCCTCTTCTAGTCTGACTCTCATCCTTTTTGCTTCAGTTCCAGTGTTTCCTCCCTTGTTGCCCCCACCCCCTTGCCATGGGTTGAGTAAATATTGTGAAAATACTCAATGGTGGGCGTAGAAGACTCCTCCTACTTTTGTTCCTGCCTAGTAGTCAGAGAGTCAGACCTGGAGGGGAGAATGGGAGAGTGGCCTCAGGACCTCTCCCCTCGTGCCCTCCTGCTCCCGGCCTGACCACTCCATTTTTCCCAGCCCAAAGATGCGGAGACACAGCTGGAAATCCCACCAAGGCCCCTCGGAGGTCCTCAGCCTCCTGACCGGGGCTCTGTCTGGGCTGCTGCTGCCGTGACCGAGAGCTGTGTGGCCCTCCCCTCTGCTGTGTGGCCCAGAGCTCAGGGCTCTCTGAGCATGCCCAGGCTCTCACTTGCTTCTGCCACCTTGGGCAAGTACCTGGACCTCAGTTTCCCCATCTGTAAAAGGAGACGGCACCTGCCTACCTTAGAGGTACTTGTGAGACCCAACTCCAGCAATGGCTGCAAAAGTGCTTTGTAAGCTGTTAAGTGCAGCACAGGAACAGGTAATTATTATTCACTGCCACCAGCACCCTGACCTCAACCCCAAGACCTTCTCAGCTCTGCCCAGCTCCCCGGCTCTACCCCACTGACCTCCTCAGTTCTGCCTCTGAGCTGGTTTGCAGCCTTGAGATTGTGCCCCACCCCATGCCCTATGGGGACAGCAACCCTTTCAATGGGTCTTCTCCACTTCCCCCATGCTGTTACGTTTAGGATTCCAAAGAGAAAACAGAACTTATGTGAGGAGACCTCTGAGTTCTTCATTTACATAGCAGCTTGCATTCTCTCCCAAATTCCCAAATGCTAAAAAAAAAAAAAAAAAAAAAAAAAAAAAAAAGCCCGGAGGTGAAATGATTTGCTTGCAGGTGCAGAGTTACTCAATCCTAGCACCGGGCCTGATTTGTAATTGCTGCTTAATAAATGCCAAGGACCGACTGGGTGCATACTAAGTGGCAGTGGGTCTATCTGATTCCAGAACCCACACTTTTTCCACTGCAGCACGCAGCCTCCCGGGGACTGGCTAGCAGGTGAAAGATTTCTGCACGCTGCGGGGGGGTGGGGGGGTGGGGGGGGCTGGCACAGCTCTGCCTGTCACCTCTGGCACAGCTCTGTCGCCTCCGGCTGTCCCTCCTCCTCTCCCAGCCCCAGCCCATAGTTAGCCCCCCAGGCGGTCTCCGCTCCCGACTAGATTCCCTGGCACTCACAGCCACATAATCACCTCCTGCTGCAGGCATTTCGGAAGGCAGCCCGGTGACAGCAGCATCTTGCCCACTCACAAACTTACAGGATGCCTCTCCGGTTCACTCCTGGAACCCTCCGGGGGACGGGGATGGCACTGCCTTTTATACCTCTGCCCATGGCCTTGAACCAGTTGCATCAAGCTGTGAGCCAGCTTCCTGACTATGCATTTTACCGGTGTCCCTAAACTGCTGGGAGGCTAAGACCCCCTTCTGGCTTTCTAGCGGAGGTGGGGTGGGCATGGGAAGCCGGGGGCTGAAGGGACTATTGTGTGTGTCTGGCCTCGCCCCTTACCTGGGGACTGAAGGCCCTACAATGGGCTCCTTGTGCTTCCTGTCTGCTCAACACCACTTGGGACTTGCCCCTGAGGCGAACCCCCAGCTCCCTCTCAGACTGGCCTTCTCCTTGTCTCGAGCTGCGATCTGGCTCCTGGAGACTGTCTCTCTGTCCCAGGTTTGCCCCTGAAGCCGTTTTTTCCCAACACTGACTTGCAGAAAAAAAAGCCCAAGTTCTCCCATGGCAGGCATGGGCTCCGTGTTTGCCACCTCTGCCCGCTGCTCCCGGCTCCTCCACCTTGGGGGCTTTTTGACCCCCGCACCGACCGCCCTGGGTCTGGCTGGGGAAGGAGGGGGATTCACAGAGAAGTTTGCCAAGGAAAGTTTGGCTTGCAGAGGATGTCTGTTGTTCACTGGCACAGGGGTGTCCCCCCCAGGCTAGTGCCATGAAGCTCAGGTTTGTTGTCATTTTAAATCTCCCCTGCATGGGGCGCCACTCACTTGAGAGCACCCCCAGCTGGGCAGTGACAGGCTCAGGTGTCAGTCACTCCAAGGCACCCTTTGTGATAACAGCCAGGGCAGTCATCAAGCCTGGGGTTGGAGGGGGAAGATGCGGCTGTCCAGTTCTGCTTTTGGTGGCTTTAATTTCCTCCTCTTTTGTTCCCACAAGAAATCTAAAATCCCAGAGTGCTCGGTGCTGGTGGGAACATGGTGCAAAATAGGAACTATGGAACTAAGAGAAAAGTTTAGGGGCAAGCGCTTAGCCTTGCATTCTGTTTGGGAGCGCCAGGGTCCACTCTCGGGCTCCAGCTTCCTGCCAGTGCACAGCCTGGGAGGCAGCAGAGATGGGCAAGGAAATCATGGGAGATCTGGATCGAGTTCCTGGCTCCCAGAATCGGCCTGGCCCAGTCCCTGCTGGCGTTGCAGGCATTAGAGGAGTGAACCAGAGGTGTGAGTATGCGCGCTCTGTCTCTCTCAAGCAGATTTTTTAAAAAAATCAGTTTATTTTGATGCAAAGAATTTTAAAATCTATGCATACTTTTATTCATAATACACATTTCCCACAAACTTCTTGAAGGCCCCGTGTGTAACGCCTGCAGGTTCCCTCTTCACCCTTCTCAAAGGTGCTCCATCTGACTCCTTCCTCACCCAAACCACTCCAGATCTCCCCGCTTCAGGGTTGGTTCTCCAGTGGTTCCTGGCCTGCCACACTCCCTAGCACTTTGTGTGGAAGTGGGGAATGGGGGCCTTCGCAGTGGGAGTCTCTCCTTCATTTATTTTATTCTTGCCCTTGGGAAGTGTATTTGAAAGGAGGAGCTACAGGGAAGGAGGGGAGAGAGAGAGAGAGAGAGAGAGAGAGAGAGAGAGAGAGAGAGAGAATGAATGAGGATCTGCCATTGACTTGTTCACTCCCCAAATGACTGCAATGGCCAGGGCTGGCTGAGGCTGAAGCTAGGAGCCTGGAACTCCATCCGGGTCTCCCACGTGGGTGGCAGGGGCCCAAGTACTTGCACCATTTGCTGCTGATTTTCCCAGGTGCATAGGCAGGAACTTGACAGGAAGTGGAATAGCTGGGACTCAGTCCAGCACTCCCTGGATGCTGGCATGAGGCGGCAGCTGAACCTTCTGTGCTACAATGCTAGCCACTAAAAAATAATATTTGTTGGTTCTTTTCTTTCTATATACAAAAGCAATTTACGATCCACATGAGAAACTTGGAGAAACTGAAAGTCCCTCTTGTCCCTTCCCCAAATCAAAAACACTCTTCTACTCATTAAAACAAAACAGAAAAACCAACCAGCATTCACCTTTTGGTTGTGTCTTGTCTTATCATTTCTTCTCTGCAGAGAATACCTTATTCACCACACTTTTGATTTGGGAATCGTTGTAGTTATAGAAAGTTGCAAAGGTAATACCGAGTTCCCTTGTGCCCTCAACTCTTTTCCCTAATGTAAGCGTCGTACGGAACTGTAGTACAGTTAGCAAGCCTGAGAAAGTGATATTGCTGCAGGGCTGTTAACCCAAGTCCAGACTTCATTCAAATGCCAGTTTTCCCACTAATGTCTTTTTTTCTGCTCCAAGATCCAGCCACACTGCATTAGTATTTATGTAATCTTAAAAGACGTATTCTGCTGTGCATTCAATGTAGTAGCTAGCTTTCTTCCCTTGGTAATATATCATCAACATTTCCCCAGCCAGCCACAATTCACCTGCGTCACCGTTTCTAGTGGCAGCAGAGTGCCCCATTGTATGTGTTTGCCATAATTTGCTTGGCCAATAGCTTATTGTTCTACATTTAAATTTTTTCTAACTTTAGAAAGAATGATGAGGGCTGAGAGTCATGGCACAGAGGGTTAAACCTGTATGAAAGTGCTAGTTCAAGTTCCGCTGCTCTGCTTCCGGGATGTGCCTGGAGAAGCAGCAGATGATGGCTGGCGTACTTGGGTCCCTGCCACCACATGAGAGACCCAGATGGTTCTCTTGCCTCCTGGTTTCAACCTGATACAGCCCTGGCTGTTGCATGCATTTGGGGGAATGAACCAGCAGATGGAAGATCTTTCTGTATCACTCAGCCTTTCAAATAAATAAATACATACTTTTAAAAACGTGATGAGATGAGCATCTCTTGTGTACCTCTGGTATACATACCTCTGATTATTGTGCCTCTAGAGAAATTCCAGAAATGGCACTGCTGTGTCCAGGGGACCATGCTTTCAAGTCCACAGCCAGAATGTGGCCGCCATGCTTGGTGGCTGCTCGCCCTCACCTTGAAGCAGGCAGGGGAGAGGCAGAGATCTCCTGGTAGACCACAACCCGTGGGTGATGGAGATGGTGGGAGGAGATGAGAACACTAAGAACACTAAGGGACCACCAGGCCCTTCCTGGCCTCCAGCCCTCTGCAAGGCCAAGCAGCCCCTCCTGGGCCTCTCCTCCCTGCAGAACTAGAAGGGGACGCTGCTGTGAGTCCAAACATGATGGGAGGGTCTGGGGTGGGGGTGGGGCGGAGGCTGCTAATGCATTTTGCCAGCATCTTTGGTTTCTCCAATATCCAGCCAGACTATTAGCAGTTCCCCAAGGATGGTCTTGCTGCTCACATCCTCCCCCATTTCCTATAAATGGGAAGTGGCTGGGGAGTAGGGTGTGTGTGTGTGTGTGTGTGTGTGCACACGTGTGCACGTGTGTGGTGGGGGAGGGAGAAGGGAGGATGGGAAAGGGACACGGTGGTTTTCTGACAGCTGACTAAGTGGAAACTCAAGGCCTTGAGAAATGGCTATTTGCTCAGAGGCACACAGCAGCTTGGGGATAGCACGGGTGTTAGGACTTTTAAGACTCCAAAGTTACCGGCCGGGCCTGGGTAGAGGATTTCTGACCCCTTCTTGACTTGAGCTTGGAGCTGTTTGTGCATGTGGCTTGAGGGGTTTGGGGGGTGGTGGAGAGGATCTGTAATCAAACTGAAGAATTGCCTCAGTTGCTTTATCTGAAAATGGTACCCATCTCTAAAGATTGCATGAGTTGATACACAAAACACGGTTAGAAATAAGGTTGCACAACCCCTAGTGGCTAACAGAATTCAGGGGCTACACCTACAGAAGAGGGTCCAATCAGAGCAGAGGGGGCCCTACAGCACCCTGTGCAGGGTGTGGCCCGGAGAGGGTATCCACCCGGTTAAGGAAGGAAGGGTCACCTGTGTTGGGCAGCACCGAGCAGGGCGGTGCTCAGGTGGCCAGGCTGCCAGGCGGGGTCCAGGACCTGACATGAGGATGTCTGCCCACTTTCCCACCTCCCTCCTCTTCCTACTCACAAGGCATAGGGCAGCCAAGGCCTGGACACAACGCAGAGGAAGCAGGGAGGGAGAGGAGGCTCCTGTTCCCCTGAGGTGGGACAGCGTTCCTGCACCCAGTGTTTTCTCCCGAGCCTGGAAAATACCACTGTCCGCTCTCCCCTGCCTGTAACTTTCCAGCTGACCTGGAATTCCCCCTGACTCCTGCCCTCTTCCTGGGGCAGAGGGGACTCCAGCTCTGGGACCCAGGACTCCACCCTAGGCTCTGCAGGCCACAAAGGGGAATGTCGAGGACTTCAGAAAGCCAGGGTCCCTGGCTGCAGGTGTGTGTGCTCCCGGGGAGGCAAGGGGCGCAGGGTTCTCAAGGGAAACTAGTTTAGTGACTCAAAGTTGTCCCCGTCTCTGCTCTCCTGTCCTCACTCTCCCTGCCCTGCCAGCCCCAGAGCTGATTCCCTCTGCCTGCCAGGTCCAGGAGCCCTCAGAGGTCTTCTAACTCCTTCTTTCCCAGGGCCAGAACAGCCAAGGAACTTGCCCGCATCACACAGCCAACTCCGGCCCTGGAACCCAGTGCCCCAGTGCCCAGTCTAGGCTTATGCCAGGCGGGTCTCCATCCTCAAAGGCATCTGCCTGGGCTTCTGTAGAACAGCTGTCTTTCAGTGTCTGTGGGGGACAGGGTCCCCGAAGGATTCAGATATCCCCCGCCCCCGCCAAGATGCTCAAGTCTTCTCTAACAGTGCACAGTGTGTGTGTGTGTGTGTGTGTGTGTGTGAGAGAGAGAGAGAGAGAGAGAGAGAGAGATATCTAGGCAGTCCTCCATGTGCTTTAAATCACTGCTAGATTACTTGCAACACTTGGTACAATGGAAATGCTATGAAAATAGTGGTCACACTGTATAGTTCAGGACAGAGAGGAGAAAAAGTCTGCTCATGTTCATGATACAACCGCCACTGTACACGGCTACAGGACACAGCCCCTTAGCGCACCTCAGCAACAATGTCACGTTTGAATTGTTTTTGAAACAACCTAACATTAAGCATCTTTTTCCGGATTGAATTAGCTGTGCAGACCCCAGATGCCCCTCTGTCAACAATCATCCTACTTTGGATTTCTGAACACTCTATTAAAACTCCATGGGGGAAAAAAAAAAAGACACAGGCTGCCCACCTCCACCCGGGGCCAGCCCAGGACCCAGTGAGCTGCCTCCGGCCCGTACAGCCCCACTCTTGTCAAGGGCGTTCTGCACACGGGCTGCTCCACACGGGCACACCTGACAGGGAGCCCCCGCTTCCTCCCCGAGCACACCCCAAGGAGACAAAAACGGGCATCCGGCTTTTCTCTGCAGACAGGGGGACCGGGTGGACCACGAGGAAGCTCCCGGGATGCTGGGGACCGGCCAGCAGCGGCAAGAGCAACTCGGGGGGTCATGCGGCATCTCTGTCCCTTCAGGCCACGGTCCCAGACGTGCGGCTCTGCGGGGAAGCGCGCGGGCGGTGGTGGCCCAGTGGCCCCGGGCGGGCCGGCCAGGGGCCCCTGGAGCCGGGCAGCTCTCCCCGGGAAAGGTCTGGGTGGCGAGCTGCGGAGGGGGCGGCGCTTCGCGCCGGTAATGACAGGGCCGTCCGGGAGCCACGCGGGGGCTGCGCGTCGCGGCCGCAGCCACAAAGCCCGCGGCGAGACCTCCCGCTCGCTCCCCGCGGGTACCGGCCCCACCCCGCCATCCCCCTCACAGCACCCCCGCCACCGCCGCGCCGCGCCTCGCCCCGCCCCCTCCCGCAGCCCCAGCGCGCATGCTCTCTCCCCCCACCGGGTAACCTGGAGATTTAAAAGCCGCCGGCTGGCGCGCGTGGGGCGAGTGGGAGACTGGGCTCGCACGCGCCGGCCCCGGTGACAGCCGCGCGCCGTGGCCAGGTAGGGGCGGGGGCCCAGCGCGGGGAAGGGGGGGGCGCGGTGCTGCCGAGCCCCGTGGTGTCGCGTGCTTTGCGTTTCGCGGGACGGGGCCGCGCGAGGACTGTCCCGGGCGCTGCGAACCGGGCCCCGCGCGAATCCCCGAGGAGGCGCCCTAGGGCGCGACCCCTCTCTGCCGGCGGCCGCTCGGGTCCCTGCGGAGCCGGGCTTTCTAAGGCGCAGGGCGGGCTGGGCTCGCAGCGCGCGGGTCCCCGGGCCGTCCCAGGCCGGGCGCGGTGGGCGGGGAGCGGCCCCTCCCCTGGAGCCCCGGGGCCCGGCGGGCGGCCGGCGGACGGGCCGCTCGCTGCCGATGCAGCCTCCCGCGGCAGAGTTTTCTTTGGAAAGTTGCGTTTATTTTCTTCCCTTGTCTGGGCTTCACCGGAAAGGGGCAGGATGAGTCACCGCGGCGCGCACAGTCCGGGACTTGGGGGAGCCGGGACGCCGCGGGGTGCGCTGGCGCGGGCCTGCTTCCTGGGAGAAGGGGAGGCGGTGAGAAGGCAGGACGGGGTGCGCCCGACTGGATGCGGGTCCTGGGGCCGAGTCGAGGCTGGTGTGCGTATTTCTGGGCCCCGCTTCCCGGTCCTGGTTCTCCCTCTGCGGACGGGGGGAGGCACAGGTGGGGATGAGGAGTTGGCCCAGCCGCACACAGGTGTGATGTGGTCGTACCTGGGCCTTCTTCACAGGGACCTGCAGGCTTTCTCGTGTTTCCTGCAGGCACCAGGACTCTGTGAGTCGCCCTTGCCCTTGACCTCGGAATCGGCCCCCTCTTCCTGGCGGATGCTGTTAACCAGCTCCGCTTCCCCTCTCCCCAGCGCACCGCGCATCCTTTTTCTCCCTAGAGCCGGGTTTGGCGTGATGGGCACCAGCTGAGGACTGGTCCTTCAGCTGCTACACAGACCTGAGTCCAGTGGAGCAGAGCTAAGAATAGCCCCGCACCTCGTGCTGCCCTGGAGTTCTTAGCCAGGCGTCCCCAGGTGACCAGGGCCCAGAGCAGCCCTTGCCTGGTTCCCCGCTTTGCTCAGGTGTGGGGTTGAGGTGGCTGTCTTTCCAGGAGCACCCAGCAGATCCCCTTTCAGGGCAGAGCTGGCCTGGGTGTGGGCTGAGCTGCCCAAGGTATGAGGACCAGGCTGGCATGTGGAGGTGGGGTGGGGACGACTTGGGAGGTCCAGGAGGGGTGGGAAGCTGGAGGACAGCCACAGAACAAGGTGTCCTAGGCAATAAGTGGGACACATTGTGAGGTCCCAGGCCCTTGTGCGGGGTGGTCCTGACCCCTCATTCCTCGCTTATCTCCTCCTGAGCCCTGTCCTGGAGCCAGGACTCTGTTCTAAGAGCGCCCAGAAAATGGAACTTGGGTCAGCAGGATGTCTGAAGATAAAATTACAGCTGTGGGTGAATGTGCAGCTGTGCACACACAGCCACACTTAGTGGGTGTGTGCTGGGCGGGGTGCGTGGGGATCTCCCCTGCCCCTCCTGGCTCCCCAGGGGACTCTGGAGGAGGAGGAGGGGCAGGACCGTGGCTCACTGTGCCCCTCCCACTGAAGGCCACTGGGTGGAGGAGGGGTGGTGGGGCGGCCCCTCCCCGGGACTCTCCCCTTACCCAGGCCTGAGCTGAGCTGTTGGTCTGGGAAGGGCCCTCGAGAGAGCAGGCCGAAAGGCAAGATGGTCCAGGGACTGTGGAAGTGAAGAACTATGGGCTGGACCAACAGAGCTCTATGATAACGTTATGGATAAGGATGCAGGCTGTGATAAGGACAGGGTTTATACATCGGCTCACAAGTTGCTTCTTCTAAGCCTCTGTATTCTGGGCTGCAAAATGGGGAGGTTAAGGATACTGGTACCTCCTGTAGAGCTTTGCAGATTAATCAGTTATAACAACTACAAATAGTGTACGTGTAAACTCGTATCTGAGTGCATACAAAGCACTCAGCTGTGTGTCTGACATAGTAAGTACTCAGTCAGTGTTCAGTGCTAATATTTATATATCACCTGTGACCAAATGGACAGCCATGCCCAGCCTGGGACTCTTGGGCCCTGCTATTTTTTTTTAAGATTTATTTATTTGAAAGCCAGAGTTACAGAGAGGCAGAGAGAGAGAGAGAAAGGTTCACTCCCCAGTTGGTTTCAATGGTTGGAGCTGCGCGGATCTGAAGCCAGGAGCTTCTTCTGGGTCTCCCACGTGGGTGCAGGGTCCCGAGGACCTGGGCCATCTTCTGCTGCTTTCCCAGGCAATAGCGGAGAGCTGGATCAGAAGTGGAGCAGTTGGGACTGGAACCGGCTCCCTGTGGGATTCTGGCACTACAGGTGGCAGCCTTACCTACTACCCCACAATGCCAGCCCCAGGCCCTGCTCTTAAAAAGAAAAGAGCAAGCTGTTCTAGACTTTATTTCTTTGGGAGCAAAGTCTCCAGGACTTTGGGGGTCAGTGTGAACAGTTAAGCACAGGGCCCTGGCGACATGAACTCTCATTTCCTCTTGCGCAAGTTGTTCAGTCTCTCCCTGCTCAGCTCCGTCTGCGCAGTGAGGCTGGGGGACCCACCTCACCAAATCGCAGGGATTAGCAAGCCGATGTAGGTAAAGCTCCGAGCACAGCAGCTGTTTGTAAAAAGAGCCTGATACATGCCAGCTGCCCTGACTTGGTCACAATGAAGGCGATCGTGGTTGACGCTCAGAACCCAGAGCTGCTTAGCTGGGGAATTGCACCCTCTGCACCCGTCCGTGAGCCACCAGTGACACAGCTGCAGTTCAGCTCGTGAGCCGGTGCGAAGAACTCACCAGACTGGGTCCTCGCCCCTCCTCTGCCTGCACCATGTGACCTGTTTTCCCTTAAGTCCAGAACCCCTGCCCTACCTGCCTCCCGAGAGCAAAGAAGGTGCAGGGAGGTGATGGAGCTGAGGATGTGTGTCCTAAAAGGGGCGCCTCCTAGGCAGACAGGAGATGTGCGTGCTAGGAAACCTGGGTGGGGAGGGCACCCTGGGTCCGGCCTCTGCTCTGTCCTCCCTCCCCAGCCCGCGGGATCTTCAGCCCTGCTCTTTGGCATCCAGGAGAAAACCCCAGCCTCGCTTTCTCTGAATAGTCAGTGGCCCTGTGTGCTGCACAGCCGGGGTGGAGGCTGGACCAGTTGGTACCAGGCCCGGTGTCTCAAACGCTGATGCCACTTGATTGCCAGCAATAGAGCCGTGGAGTGTTGAGCTTTGTGCAGTGTATTAAGTGTCCCTGCGCGGGGGCAGGGCCTGGTGACACAGCCGTCACGGGATGGGCCTGATTCCTGGCTGAAGCTGCCTGTTTAATCCCTTTTGCTACCCACAGCCTGTTTCCTCCTTCCTGGAAAGAAGTCAGGAGCCAACTCTCTGAGTGACTTTCAGGGCTTCTCGCTTCTGGTGGTGGAGACGGGCCTGCCAGCCCTGCTGGCCTTGGCTTCTTTTTGAGGTTACAATGAAGATAAACCATGGTCTTGGATATTTAGCCACCTGCCTGCACCGACCAGGTGCTCAACAGATACTCCCCCCACCCCACCCTTCTTTGGTAATTTGGAGTTCACTCTCGGATTCTGGGACGAGCCAGCAGGAAGGGGGTTGGAGGCCAGCTCCTGGTCCCCTAGCCTACAGTCCCTTGGTCACCACCACATCCAGGAAGAAAGGAGCAGCTAGCCCACAGAGCAGTTCCCCCTTACCCCCCACCCCCCAACAAACTCTAATTTCAGGTGTGCTTTGAGCTGGCAAAGAGTCTCCCACTGAGGAGTGTCTGGCCCATCCCTAGGGATATGGATTCTAGAGTCCCACTCCTGGCTCCTGTCCCTCGAGAGAGCCGAGTACCTGGAGTGTGGCCTGGCCTGAATGGTCCCATCCCATCTGAGAATGCCGATTCAGGGCCCAGGCAGGGCCTGTGCTCCCCACTTTCCAGGAGCTGGCACACTGCTGGTCTGAGACCCCGAGGACCAAGTGCAATATCCAGTCCTGAGGGGCGCCTGCTTAGCACAGCTGAGATTCTGGGGGAGAGGGGATCCTTGACAGCCTGGGCTCCGTGCGGTTTGAGCTGCACAGGGTTCAGGTGAAGGGAAGGGAGGATGTGGAGTGTGGCGACCCCTTGGGAAGCGAACACAAGGCTGGGGCTGGGCCCAGGGAGGTGTGACAGCTCATCTGGGACACACAGACAGCTGGGACAGCTTGCAAGTCGGAACCCCGCTTGCTCCGTGGTTTTAGGTCTGGAATCCTCCAGCAGACTCTGCCAGGGAGGGGCCACAGGAGGCAGCCCTGTGCTCAGGGGCCTGGTTTTGCAGACACCTGCACTCTCCTGTTTAGGGTCTGCCTGCTTATCTTTCACGGCTCAGCAACACATTCACTTCCTCTGGAAAACCCTGCCGCCCCCACCTTCCCTCTCCACTCTGTGGTTGGGTGTCTTAGCACCTGTGCCACCTCCTTGCACGCTGCCTGCATTTTATCTATCCTCTGCACCTGCGCTGTGGGCTTAGCCTGTAATTGGAGCTCAGTAGCTGTTGCATGGATGGCTGGGTGGGTTTCAGTGCCCTTTGCCATTGCTTAAAGGGAGGTCAGCTTGCACCCACTGGGGTATGCTTCCTCCAAGGTGGGAGGACTTGGTCTCTTTGATCAGAAAGGTCTGCTCACGACTGAGGGACAGTTTTTGAGGGCTGAGTGTGGCCCAGAACCCTCTGGTTCTAAGTGGGGCTGGTCACACGCTGTAGGACATCAGAGCTGACGGGGCCTTAGTAGCAGACCTGAGACCCGCACCCTGGGCTGCTCTCAGCCCAGAGCACTGCTCATCTGTATGTTTGCCCAGATCCTTAGTGCCCTGGCCTTTCCTGGGTACCTCACCTTCTAAGGGAGGCCGGGCTAGAGAGGACTGGCTGTCCCTGCCTGGGGAAAGCTGCCTGGTCTGTCCTGGCTGACTAGCAAGGGTCAAGTTCATGAGGAGGTAGCCATCCAAGTTTCACTTTGCAGGAGCTGTTGGAAGAGGTGGGAGGAGGGGAGGAGGAACTTCCTAGTGGTCTGGAGGCTGAGCCGAGCTCCCTGTTCTCCTTCCACGTTCCTCTTCCTCCATCCTGGGCCTAAGGATTTCTGGGCACTGCTGCCCCACCTTGAAGGAAAACGTTTACTGTGGCCCTAGAGGGATGTGTTTAGTTACTGATTGCTGCCAGGAGCAGAGTCCAACTCTGGGAGGCAGACGGGAAGAGGGCACTTTTGCCCCAGATACCCTGCTTGCCCGGCGCAGGTTCAGGTGACTGCTGACCCTTGGCACCATGTTGTGGGCAGGCCCGGGACCCAGCAGGTGCAGCCGGGGAGCCTTAGCAGAAGGCTGTGCAAAGCCCCTCCCCAGATGCCCACTGTGCGGCCTCCTCAGTGAGCCCCGGGTGTGCACCTGTTGTGGAGAGCACTGGCTGCGGGTAGGGGCGTAGGTGAGCCCCTGACTCTCCAGCTGTACAGAACCCGAGAGTCTCTAGGTCTCTAGGTGAGCTCTCGTTCGCCTGTGCAGAAGCCCAGTCCCGTGAGGAGCAACGCCTTATCCAGGCTATGCTGCTGTAATGGATGCTGAGGCTGGACTCTCCTGGCTCCCAGGGTAGTGTGCTTTCCAGAATTTTCCAGTGGTTCGAATGTCCTATTCAGCCCCATTGCTTTGTGCAATGCTAGGCATGTTAAGTCTCTGGGAAGCTCAACTGTTCATCCTTGTGCAGTAAAAATATTGAGTGCCTGCTTCGTGGGTTGTAGGAATTGTAGCAGGTATTGTAGAGGGGGATAGCGAGCCTCTGGCACAGGCCAGACGCCTCTCGGGCAGCTGGTCAGGGGCGCCCCAGTGACCCTTCCTCTGCTGATGGGACCTAGCCTATCTGCCTGTCCCTGAGTTGGGGGATGTTCACCCGGCCCCGCCCCCTTAGGCGGGACTGTGGCCATGACCTCCCCTCACCTGTTGGGGCCAGCACCTGGGGAGGCGTTTACATTCCTGGCATTCCTCTTGCCGCTGGGGGCTGATGGAGGTGTGTGGGTGCAGGGGAGAGGGAGTGGGAATGGGGAAGGGAGGTGGAGCCGCCACCTGTGCTCCTGCCTAGAAAGGAGGCCCTCCCAGCCTTCCCCTACCTAGGCAGCCCGGCCAGTGCAGCTGCCTGGACAGTCATCTCGCTTTGTCCCAGGCTCACCGCCGGTCCGAGGTGTGGGCCGTGAACATCTGAGTTTTCTGGCCTGTGAAACGGCTGGGCTGGTTGTCCCCCTTCTGCCAGGGGGTTGGGAGGTGTAGTGAATGTCACTGTTACCAACTGCAGGTGAGAAACTGAGACTTTGGGAGTCAGGTGACAAGCGCAGGTACCTGTGCCACCGTGCAGCTGAGCTGCAAGCCCAGGTCAGGCTGACTCCCACGCCTCAGCCCCCCCCCCCCCGGACCGTGCTGGGGTTCTGGACATCACGCTCAGGCCATGGCCCCTACGCTGGAAGCTCCTGGTAGAACAGTGCTTGTCCTGGTTTGGAGGACGTGCCCAGTGTGACCTTGGGGAGGCCCAGGTACCCGGAGTCTGTGTGTGTGTGTGTGTGTGTGTGTGTGTGTGTGGATTGTGGCCAAGGTGAGGGGCCAGCCAGCCCCAGAATCCCTGCACCAGCTCCTCCTGCAGACCAGCGCGGGTGCAGGGGCTGCCCCGCCGGCCCTCCCCCCTTCTCTGGCATTTGTTTCCTTTCCGAAGCGGGACTGGCGCTCTCAGACAGGACAACAAAAGCGACTTTCCTCCAAGCCACTGCCACCTGTTGGGCTTTCACACATGCTGGGGGGAGCCCTTGCCCTTTTCCCAGTGTGTGTGCTCTGCCCCTCCGCACCCCCGGGGCCTGGGATTCTCTTCCCCACCCGACGTGACAGGGTTCAGGAGCCGGAGGGGGCGGGGGACCCGCAGCAGCTGGAAGGGGAATTGAGTGGGAAAGGGCTGGTGCTGGCAGCCGGGAGAGAGTTTGATGGATTACTCTGCGGGCCGAGAGGGTTCTCCCTAATCCCCCTTTGTGTCTCAGCCTGCAGCCCCTCACTCCCTCTGACAAGCTGCTAGGCAGAAGGCTCCAAGAAAAGGCAGCTCAGCAGGGTGAACTCCAAATCCCTGGCCCCGGGGCTCTGGGGGAGGCTGGGGTTGGGGTCCCCTTCCCGCCGCCTGATCCTTGCTCTTTCTCAGCGGTGTCATCAGGTGTCTGTGGGAGCCCTGCCAGGCGGTGGGCCTCAGGTGTTTGTGCAAATCACCCTGGCCTTTCTCCAGGGCGACCCGGGAAAGCAGAGAGACCCTCACTGCATTGCAAATATAAGGCAATGACCGACCGAATGGGTAGCCACCTGTAGTCTCATGCTGTGCCCAGCTCCCTAGCAGCCCAGGTGGGAGGTCTCGCAGGGTCCCTAACAAAGGGGCTGTGTGAGCATTGCCTCCCAAGGCTGCTCTGCAGGCTCCCTGTGGAGCTGTAGGGACGGGTGGAGTTCATGTTGCTCCCCTGGGACTGAGGCCGGGGATGGGCATTAGGGATGCTGGGCTGGTGAGCCCCCAGCCCTGAGAGGCCCCCTCCTCCCTGCCCCCAGCCCTGCATGGAGTAAGGCACTGGGGTCCAGTCTGTTTTGCAGGAACAGGGGTCGGACCTGGCTTGGGGCGGAACAGGCGCATGGGGTTGTGTGTATTGGGGGGGGTGGTGTTGGGAGTTTGGCCTGGGGTGACCCCTGCCCTCAGCTGAGTCATTGCTGCTCAGGGCTGGCCTCCCCTACCCCGTGCCCTCTGCGGGAGGCTGGACAGCCCTGCAGGCCGGAGCGTGTGAGAGAGCAGTAGCCGGCCTTTGTGAGTGAGAGCTGGGAGACGCGGGGTCGCTGAGCCGCGGGTCAGGGTGGAGGCTGCAGGCGTTTGATGTGCCTGGGCGGGGTGTGGGGGACCCTGGCCTGCATAAAGGGGCCATAGAATTGCTGCCTGACACTGGCCTGGGGCGGGGGCCTCTGTCAGCGGAGGGGGCCTGCCCCCAGCCCCACCTCTGCCGGGAGGGTGGCAGGAGCCCCTTTGAACGCCCTCAAAGGCCTCTTTATGCGGCCCCTGACCCTCCCTTCCCTCCAGGAGCTGCCAGGGAGTGGGCTCGGGTCGCCTTTCCTCCGCCTCCTCCGCTCTGTCTTTTGAATTTTGGACAAAGTTCAGGCCAAGTTTGTTCCTGTTGCCCAGTTTCGTTTCCCCCACGCTGCCCACTCAGTTCTGTCCGCCCAGGGCCTGCAAGCCGGGAGGGACCCTGCCGAGCCTCCTTGCTACCGCCTCTGGGAAGTTCCTTGCCGTGTGTGTGTGTGTGTGTGTGTGTGTGTGTGTGTGTGTGTGTCTGGGGGTGGGGTAGGGGACTTGGAGGGAGGAGGATGGCATCTTTCTCAGCTCCTACACCCTCAGCCCCTCCTTCCATCCATCCATTCATTAGGCACGCATTTTGCAGGGTGGGTGCCAGGGTTGTGATGGGGTCCGCAGCCTGCCCCGCAGTGCTGTGCATTGGGGTGCGGGGGCACATGGGTCTCCCTGTACCTGGGGCTGGGCAAAGAATCCAGGTCCATGGATCTTGCCCAGCGCCCTTGGTCTCGGCGTCTGTTCCCCCAGAGAACAGCTCAGGTGGGTCTTGGGCTCCCCCCAGGTTTCTTGCTGTGCCGCTGCCGGGGGCTCCCGGTGGAGGGGGAGATGTCTGGGACTTGAGAGGGACTTGTCCTCCCAGCAGGCTGTTGGTTCCTCTGCTGGCCTGAGAGGGCAGCCCCTCAACCTCCCTCCTCTTCCTGCCCCTGTTCTCCAGGTGAGCGCACCTAGGCTGGCTCTTCTGCTTGATCTTCTGTTTGCCAGGCAGCCGGGGTGCTCCAGGAGCAGCGGGGGCAGGAGGGAGTGTGGGGGGTGGGGAGGAATTAGGCCCGGCTCCCTGCCCTAGGCAGACGTGGGCCTGACCATGACCCTGACCCTGACCTGTTGCTGGATGCCCTGGGGCTGCTGGGAAAGTGGTCCTGAACCTCTTGTTGCTCTTTGACATACTGAGCCTGGGGACTGGCCTGGCCTTCTCCATGCCCTGGGGGCGATGGCTGTGGGACCCTGAAGATGGACAAGTAGAGGAGACTGAGGCCCTGGGGAGCAGATTGGGGGGGGTTTGGGGGAGGGGTTCTTCTGGGCCTGGAGTCAGTCCAGCAATTCTGGGCTGGGAAGAGTGCTCCTGACCCTGACTCCGAAGAGGGAGGGCGGGCTCTGCAACCTAAGAACAGAGGGCTTGGAGCCTGCTTACTCCCTACCCCAGTCCTCAAGGAATTCTTCACCTGGCCCAGCCTAGCCCACCCCACCCACCCTCCCAGAAGGGAGCAGCTTGGGTGCTCCCGGGGCTGCAGGAGGATGGGGGGAATTCCTCTCCTCACCCCCTGCCCGTTGGAAGGAGGGAGGCAGCAGGGTGCTGGGGGGTGCCGAGAGCTGTGATTTCTTCCAAGCCGCTGGGAGGAAGCAGCACTGAGAATGGGGCAAGTTCTGGGTGAGGCCAAGTCCTTGTTTGCTCAGGGAGGACCCAGCGTCTTGGAAACCCAGAGCAGGTGAGCGGCCAGGGCCCTCCCAGAGCGGGGGTGGGGTGGGCTGGGAGCCTGGGAGCCGGGACCGCCCCTCAAGCTGGCCAGCACCGCCGCGTGGGCTCTGTGCAGTGTCTCCCCACTTGGCTTCTGGGGGGCTCTCAAGCTGAGGCCATACAGCCCCGTGGAGGCTCCCATCTGGCCCCGCCTTCCTGCTGGGGCTGGGGGCTGTGTGGTGTTGTCATTTCCATTCCTGCTCGTGCCACCTCTTCACGAGTCCCTGCTCCTTCCCCCAGTGTGGGTCTGAGCGTCCCTGCTCCTTCCCCCAACGTGGGTCTGAGCGGGCTCTGGGGTGGAGGCTGCTGGCTGCCCAGCCTTATCTCAGTCCCTTCCTCCCCGCTGCAAGCCCAGGAGGCGGTTGTGGGGTGGACAGATCTTATCCAGGATTGATGGCCGCTGATTTCTCTGCCGCTCAGCTCAAAGAGCTGAGTGTTACTTGAAAAGATAAGAGGAGTGGAAGGGCCTTTTATCACAGGGCCTTTTATCACGAGATGGTGAGATTGGGAGAGGGAGTGAGTACGGTGGTGCCGTGCCGTGCTGTAGGGCAGGGAGGAGGCTGCAGCCGGGCCCTCAGCCCAGGTCCCTGCCCTGGCATTGCTGGGGCTGCAGCAGAAAGTTCTCCCTGCGTGGTTGTCCTGCTTCCATCGGCACTTCTAGGCAGAGATCTGTGTGGCGGCGGCGGCTCCCCTGGTGCTCAGGAGGCAGGGCTGGCCGGAAGGGCTGAGAATGGAGTCACTTGGGGAGCAGGGAGGGCTGCCCAGGAAGTGGCGGGGCTTCCGGGCAGCTCAGGGGTCACCGACATCATCACAGGTATGGCCAGGTGCTGTGGTTCGTGCCCTTGCGGAGCGGGGACCTGGGACCCGTGGACAGCACCACTCTCCCGTGACAGTCGGAGGGCGTCCTGGGACTGTTTTCTCCCTGTGAATGTTGAACTTGGGGAGAAACTCGAGAGAAGTTTTCAGGCCTGGGTTCAGCCAGAGGAGCATTCTGAGTGGCTTCGTCGACAGGTCAAACCCAGCCCAGTAAACTGAAGCCTCTCCTCCCTCCGCCTTCGTGCGCGTCCTGGGGTGGGGGTCACCGTGCAGAGTGGCTCATGGCCAGGTGGTGGGGCATGTGCCGACAGAGCAGATCCACGCAGACCAGATTTGGGGAGTACAGCTGCCCAGACCCGGCCAGAGTCTCCAGGGGCACCTTGGTAGGCCTGGGCAGCTGGAAATTTGGTTGATTTTTTTTTTTTTCCTTCCATGCCATCAGGTCTAGGCACTTTGCAAAGATGTGCCAAAACAGACAAACTGACATCTGTTTGGCTCCGGAGTGGACTGAGGTTCACAAATCATATTTACCTTATTAATTATGTCCGCCCTAGGCTAATAGTAGCAGGCATCTCCTGACTGCTGGGGGCAGGGCCACACCGCAGGCCTGAGAACCAACAGGATTTGAAGAATTCAGAGCCAGTCCTGGAAACCTGGCTCCCAGGACTGAAGCTCTCTGATTGTCCCCATCTTTCTAGGACCTGTTGGACGAGATGTGTCCCCACCGAGGCGCCCCACAGGTGTCGAGCACCGGCTGAGACGCTGGACCTGCACCCCAGGGCTGGCGGAAATGGGCACCCAGCTGAATCCAAGCCGGTTGGTGGCAGCAAGGAGGAGAGGCCGCAGAGCTGAGAATCAGTGAGCGGCCCGGAGCCCCACCCGCCCGGCCCGCCATGGTGCAGAGGCTGTGGGTGGGCCGCCTGCTGAGGCATCGCAAAGCCCAGCTCCTGCTGGTCAACCTGCTGACCTTCGGCCTGGAGGTGTGCCTGGCCGCAGGCATCACCTACGTGCCGCCTCTGCTGCTGGAAGTGGGGGTAGAGGAGAAGTTCATGACCATGGTGCTGGGTGAGTCACCGCAGCCTCCTTCCCTCCTGATTCAGACACCTGGGAAATAGGGTGGCCAGGCCTGCGCTCAGAGCTGTGGAGGGAGAGAGGGAGGGGCTGCCTGAGGTGCCTGAGTCTGGGGGGTCGGCTTGGCGGGACAGAGGGTGACCCTGCGTGCAGGAGTCCCAAGATAAAGCAGAGAGTCCAGGGACGGCACTCTGTGTCCCTGACCCTGGAGAGATCACCCCTAGCCTTTGTCTACCCACACGCCTTTCCTGTTAAACAGCCTGCTTGTGTTTTTGTTAATTGCAGACAGGTAGTAAGAAATCTGCTGGTTCACTCAGAACAGCCAGGGCTGGCCCAGAAGCTGGGGACTCCATCCAGGTCTCCCTCGTGGGCGGTAGGGCTCTTTGGGCCATCACTGCTGCCTTCTGGGGTCTACACGAGCAGGAAGCTGGAGTCAGGAGCTGGAGCTGGGAGTTGAACCCAGGCCCTCCAGGGTGAGATGCAGGCATCAGGTTATCTCATAGGCCCTCTTGTTCCATCTGAAGATGGGGCCGTTTGCATCAGCTGTGCTGCCGGGAGGGGACTAGAGGACGGTGTGCAGCACAGAGCTGGCCCTCGGTGGTGTCGCCATCACTCTTCCCGCTTGTCCCTCTGTGGTCCCTGCCACAGTCACACCTCCTTGTGCTTTTTGCAGGCATCGGGCCAGTGCTGGGCCTGGTCTCCGTCCCACTCCTAGGCTCAGCCAGTGACCAGTGGCGTGGGCGCTATGGCCGCCGGCGGCCGTTCATCTGGGCCCTGTCCCTGGGCGTCCTGCTGAGCCTGTTTCTCATCCCGAGGGCTGGCTGGCTGGCGGGGCTGCTGTGCCCGAACACCAGGCCCCTGGAGCTGGCGCTGCTCATCCTGGGCGTGGGGCTGCTGGACTTTTGTGGCCAGGTGTGCTTCACCCCGCTGGAGGCCCTGCTCTCCGACCTCTTCCGGGACCCGGACCACTGTCGCCAGGCCTTCTCCGTCTACGCCTTCATGATCAGCCTTGGCGGCTGCCTGGGCTACCTCCTGCCTGCCGTGGACTGGGACACCAGTGCCCTGGCCCCCTACCTGGGCACCCAGGAGGAGTGTCTCTTTGGCCTGCTCGCTCTCATTTTCCTCTCCTGCATGGCAGCCACGCTGCTGGTGGTGGAGGAGGCGGCGCTGGGCCCGGCCGAGCCTGCGGAAGGGCCAGCGACCACCTCCACGCCGCCCCGCTGCTGCCCATGCCGGGCCCGCCTGGCCCTCCGGAACCTGGGCGCCCTGTTCCCCCGGCTGCACCAGCTCTGCTGCCGCATGCCTCGGACCCTGCGCCGGCTCTTTGTGGCCGAGCTGTGCAGCTGGATGGCCCTCATGACGTTCACGCTGTTCTACACGGACTTCGTGGGAGAGGGGCTGTACCAGGGCGTGCCCAGGGCTGAGCCGGGCACCGAGGCCCGCAGGCACTATGATGAAGGTGAGGCCTGGCTGGGCGCCGAGGCGGGGGGGGGGGCAGAGCTGGGCGGGGCTGCGTCCCTGGCTCCTCTGCTGGCCCTGAGTTTTATTGATTGGAATCCTCGCCCCAGTTGACAAGGAACGGCTGGGCAGGGCTGCGGGGCCGCCTGGCCGCAGCTTCCGTGAGGCCTCTGCTTCCGTGCTGGCTCCCACACTAGCACCGCCCACCTCAGCCTTCTAGAACTGTCTGGTGCTCCTGCCACCCTCCTGTGCCAAGGCTGAGGCTCCCGGGAAACCCCTAGGACATCCTCTGCCCCTCTGTCCCTGCTACACTTGGGGCGTGGTGGAGGCTGCAGGTCTGCTCCACAGCAGGTCCCGGGCCCCTGATTCCCAGCCCCCGCCATGCTGTCGCTGCCCCCCCATCCCACCCCCCTTCTCCCCCACATGCTGTCACTGCCCTGCCCCATCCCACCCCCTCTCTCCCCCCATGCTGTCGCTGCCCCGCCCCATCCCACCCCCTCTCTCCCCCCATGCTGTCGCTGCCCCCCATCCCACCTCCCCCCCATGCTGTCGCCGCCCCACCCCCATCCCATCGCCTCTCCCCCCTCCCGTGCAGGTGTGCGGATGGGCAGCCTGGGGCTGTTCCTGCAGTGTGCCATCTCCCTTCTCTTCTCCCTGGTCATGGACCGGCTGGTGCAGCGATTCGGCACCCGGGCAGTCTACCTGGCCAGCGTGGTGGCCTTCCCCGTGGCTGCCGGCGCCACATGCCTGTCCCGCAGCGTGGTCGTGGTGACAGCCTCTGCCGCCCTCACCGGCTTCACCTTCTCAGCCCTGCAGATCCTGCCCTACACCCTGGCCTCCCTCTACCACCGGGAGAAGCAGGTACTCACCCTGGCGGGGAGCGGCCAGACCGGAGCCTGGTGGCCGAGGGCCCTGGGGCCTGGGGAGGCAGAGAGCAGACTGGATTCTGGAACTGGCTGCAGGGGTGGGGCTGGCACCCTAAAGCCGCTGGGGCGCTGATGGCAGGAAGTGCACCTTCCTTCCCTGGGCGTCTGGGAACTGAGGCCAGCAGGAGCCACACACCTGGCCTCGCGGGGGGAGGGGGTGCTCTGGCCTGAGCCGCACCTCTGCTCTTGAGGCACAGGCTGTGGTTCTCACCTGTGCCCGCTCTGCTGTTCAGGATGGGGACGACCCCTTCCCCTCACCCCTGCTGTGGCTTGTCTTCCTTTTCTAGTGCACACTGCATTTCATGCCTCCCTCCTTTGCCTCTGTCCCCTCCCCAAGCCCTACTGCCGAGACCTGAAACCTGGTGCACCTGACTCTGCCTGCCTGGCACAGTGGAAGTCAGGGCTACCGTCCCACTTGGCTCCATGCTAACCAGTCCCGGCAGGGGGCCCCTGCCACCGGAAACCTGACCAGGCAGTGCGGTCACCTTCATCCCTTGCTGTGGCCTCGCTGAGCCGCTGGCCCCGGGGCAGAGCTCTGTGTGGCCTCCCCAGCAGATGCAGCCTGCAGGGGGCTCCCAGAGGGCGGGGAAGACCTGGGTGACGCCCGTAGGCCACAAGTGGGGCAGCAGGTGATACTGCAGTGGGGAGGCAGCTTACTGGGGTAGGTGGCTCCAGGGGTGGGGGGTGGAGAGAGAGCTGCTCAGGCTTTGGGTCGGAGGGGCCTGGTGCCTGAGACCCCTGTGGACCCTCTGAAAACCCTCGTCAGCCTCTCCGCTGCTTGGGGGCTGGGGGCTGGGGGCTGGGGCCCACGCGTGAGCACGCCAGAGAGCAGGCCGGGGCTCGTCCTCAGTACTGACGGCCGCTTCTGTCCCCAGGGCCCCTCCAGGCTGAGGCTCGCTTGTCTTCCCTGGGGGGCAGCTGGGAGAGGAGGTGCGGGTGCCCTGGGCGCTGCCCACTCCCCTGCCCACCTGCCAGGCTCACTCTAACACATCAGCAGGGATAGTGTGGGACGAGACCTGGCCTTGTCCTTGGGTGGGAGACCGGAGGCCACAGAGGCAGGGCAGGGGTGCGGAGGGGCAAGCACATCATGTGCTCTAAGACGGACAGTGCGGGAAGGCGGGGTGGTGGTGGTGGTCAGGATCAGGGACACCAGCCCTGGGGCCGGGTCGGACCACCTCACAGTGGCTTGGCTGCTCCTGCCAGGGCTGTACTGCGCAGGGCGGAGTGGGGGAGGGAGAGGAGGGCCTGTGTGGGTTGGGGGCTCTCCTGGATGCTGCTCTCTACCCGGTCTCTCCACTCCCTGGGTCGCCTCCTGTTTGGGGGTTCGTTCTCAGAAGCTGCAGCGCTGGTCTGCTCCCTCCCTGCTGTGGGGCGGGCTAGGGGAGACCTTGACTCGTGGGTGAGGTATGGCCCTCCCTGGCCTGCCGCTCCCTGACGGGTTCTGGTCAGAGCCAGACGTGGTAGGGAGGACCCTGCCCATTTTCTGGCCCGCTGCCTGGTTTTGCTGAGGGCTCGCTGCCTGGTTTCTTCAGCCCTGGGGTGACGGCTAGGACCTGTCCTAGGAATCTGGCGGCTGGTCCCACATGTGTCCCTGTCTCCTCTCCTCCAGGTGTTCCTGCCCAGATACCGAGGGGACGCTGCTGGGGGTGGCGGCCCTGAGGACGGCCTGACCACCAGCTTCCTGCCAGGCCCCAAGGCTGCCACTCCCTTCCCCAACGGACATGTGGGGGCTGCAGGCAGCGGCCTGCTCCCCTCTGCACCCACACTCTGCAGCACCTCCGCCTGCGATGTGTCCATGCGCGTGGTGGTGGCAGAGCCGGCTGAGGCCAGGGTCGTGCCGGGCCGGGGCATCTGCCTGGACCTCGCCATCCTGGACAGTGCCTTCCTGCTGTCACAGGTGGCCCCGTCCCTGCTGATGGGCTCCATTGTGCAGCTCAGTCAGTCCGTCACTGCCTACATGGTGTCTGCTGCAGGCCTGGGCCTGGTCGCCATCTACTTTGCTACACAGGTGGTATTTGACAAGAGCGACTTGGCCAAGTACTCGGTGTAGGCTCCTTCCCGCGCACCGTGGGGGAGGGCCTGCCTCACTGGGTCCCAGGTGCCCCTAAGGGGTGCCTGCGGGGCTGGCTGGCCACAGGTTCTGCTGCTGGTGTGGCTCTCTACCGCCACCTGCTGACGATGAAGTGCATGGCCACACAGATCCCGCCCTGTCCCTTCTGGCCAGTCTCCAGGGCTAGATTGGCGACTTCTGGGGTGAGTTTCAGAAAGTGAGGACTTCTGCAGGGAGGCCAGGAGGAGGGGGCGTTTGATTAGCTGCACGCACTGGAAGGCAGGATCCTCAGATGGATTGCCCAAGCCCGGGGTGAACAGCACGTGCCCCCTGGAGAAGGGGTGTAAGGCGCAGGGTCTACGCAGACACCTGGGCTCCCACCTCATGCGCCCTGATCCTGCAGGTCCTCGTGCCTTGCTCTTGCGTGGGAGTGGCAGGGCTGCAGCACTTGGCAGTGTGGGAGTGTTGCTGGGGGGGAGGGAGACTCCCCGGAGAGAGGCAGTGCCCCTTTGTCCCCAGCGCCGCTCTGCTGACTCCCCCCACCCCACCTCTTACCAGGATGCGGCTTGGTGATCCCTGGGTTGCCATCAATGGGACGCAGGCCTTTAAATATTTAACTTATTTATTTAACAAAGTAAAAAGGAATCCGTGCCCAGCATTCCCGGGTGGGTATCCAGGAGTTGGGTGGGATCCCCATAGTTGGGGGCCCTGACCTAGCTGACCAGTGGGCCAAGTGTTGGCCGGGATCCCCTTCTCTTGGGGTAACTGATCTGGATCCCAAAACTGCCTGACCCCAAACCTTGGAAGTGCTACTGACCCCAATGCTGTCACTCAAGTCAGGAAGGGGGGGAGGGCGGGGGCGGGGGGACCCAGGTTTCAGCAGCCCCCCTCACTGTCCCTCTTCCCCTGGCCCAGCCTGGCTCCCTGCAGGCCTGGGCTGATGAACACTGCCCACCTCCACCCCCACCCCCACCCCCAAGCTTTCCCCCACTGACTCCACAGCCTCTCTCGGGGGCTGTTGCAGGAGTTGAAGCACAAAGTGTGGTTCCTTGCACCTTCCACCACTGCAGCCCCCAGGGCGTGGCTGTGTGTGGGAATCGCACACAAACTCAGGAGTTACCCCACCTGAGCTAAGGAGATCTTATCTCTGGGGGTTTAAGTGCCGTTTGCAATAATGTTTGTCTTATTTATTTAGTGGAGTAAATATTTTATACTGTTTGTGAGCAATCAGAGTATAATGTTTATGGTGATGAAATTAAAGGCTTCTTACGTGTTTAATTGGCATCGTGTTGATCTCTCTGGTCATCGTCAGCTGTGCTCCTGGGTACCCTGAACTTTGGGCTGCGTAAGTTTCCAATACCCACCAGCAGATGGCGCCATTGACCGGGGCCCTTTGTGTTGATTGGCAGTTGGGCATGTCTATGCTACTCTAACCTGGGGACTTTGAGAAACATAGGCAGTGAGCGTGTTTTCTTTCCAAAAGGTGGGTCGTGTGCCAGAGAAACGGAGCAAGCCCTCATGGCCAGCCACAGTAAGAACAGGGAAGCACACATGGGATGCCAGCACTTCAGGCAGCAGCCTTGCTATGCCACAGCGCCAGCCCCTAAAAATACATTTTTTTTTTTTTTTGACAGGCAGAGTGGACAGTGAGAGAGAGAGACAGAGAGAAAGGTCTTCCTTTGCCGTTGGTGCACCCTCCAATGGCCGCCGCGGCCGGCGCGCTGCGGCCGGCGCACCGCGCTGATCCGATGGCAGGAGCCAGGAGCCAGGTGCTTTTCCTGGTCTCCCATGGGGTGCAGGGCCCAAGCACCTGGGCCATCCTCCACTGCACTCCCAGGCCACAGCAGAGGGCTGGCCTGGAAGAGGGGCAACCGGGACAGAATCCGGCGCCCCGACCGGGACTAGAACCTGGTGTGCTGGCGCCGCTAGGCGGAGGATTAGCCTAGTGAGCCATGGCGCCGGCCTAAAAATACATTTTTAAAAACGTATAAACACTTGTGAGTTAATGTAGCAGGGCCTTAGTCCTTGTAGATAGCAGCGTATTCTCTACAGTTTCTCCCACGCTGAAGCAGAGCTAAGGACCTGGCCCAGACGGGTTCAGGGAACGAGTGTTGAGGCGATGTAATAAAGTGGGAAGGACCACCAGCCAGCTGGGCTGTCAGTCCGCCTGACATCTGGGGAGTGCCCTGCAGGTGGAAGATCTCTCTCTGTCTCTCCATCCCTCTCTCTAACTCTGCCTTTCAAATACATAAAACTAAAAATAAAGCGGGAGAGATTTATTTATTTCCCTGAAAGGCAGAATTACCGAGACAGGGAGAGACACAGAAATCTTCCAACCACTGGTTCACTTACCAAATGGTTACAACAGCCGGGGCTGGGCCAGCTTGAAGCCAAGAGCCAGGAGCTCCATCTTGGTCTCCCATGTGCGTGGCAGGGGCTGAGACCTTTGGACCATCTTCTGCTGCTTTCCCAGACACATTAGAAAGAGCTGAATGGGAAGTGGAGCAGCCAGGCTTTGAGCGGGCACCAACACAGGTGCTGGCATCACAGGGGGGCAGCCTAACCTGCTGCACAGCATCGCTGGCCCAGCCCCTCAGTTTTAAGCCACATTCATCGCAGAAGCATCAACTTGCTAAGAGTGTGGGAGGGGAGGGGTGGGGGAGGCAGGGGAGCCCTCCACGTGGGGTCTCCGACAAGGACACTGCGGCCCTGCCCTTAAGGGCCAGAGGAAGAAGTGTGGGTGAATCGGAAGTGTGTAACACAGCAGGCACAGCGTGAACAGAAAACCCACAGCAGGAACCACAGAGACGAGAGTTTGGGGTGGGGGAGGTCTTAGGGTTTCTTGTTGGGGAGAGAGGAGGGGGATCCAGGTGTCTGTCGCAGCCCCTGCTGCCCTCTGCATGCTGGGTCCTACCTGATGGTGTGAGAGAATGTGTGTGTGTGTGTGAGAGAGAGAGAGATTGGAAAGAGCAAGAGAGAAAGATCTTCCATCTTCTGGTTCACTCCTCAAAAGCCTACAACAACCAGGGCTGGGCCAGGCTGAAACCAGGAGCCGGGAACTCCGTGCAGGGCTCCCATGTGGGTGGCAGGGACCCTACGACTTGAGCCCTCGCCTGCTGCCTCCCAGGGTGTGCATTACCAGAAAGCTGCAATCAAAAGCCCCATGGGCCCTTGAACCCAGCCCTGATACGCGATGCAGGTGTCCCAAGCATTTCTAACCCCCTGCACCTGCTCCCAGCCTACCTGTAGAGGCTAGAAATTGAAGGGGTGGGGGGCTCCGGTGGGCAGTGGCCCAGCCTTCAGGCATCTTCCTTACTGGCCTGCAGAGCTAGTTACAGTGAGACAGGCCGTCTCGGTTACTTGTGCTGTTGGTTTCCAGGGTCAGGTTTGGTTACAGTAGCCTGGCAGTTTTTTCACCGATGGGTGGAGAGCTGCTTAGAGGCTGGTCTTGGTGACATCCAACCCTGTTACTAGATCTCCAAGCGGATCAGGAGGCAGCCTGGTGTGCCCGGCCACAGGATCGCCTGACCCCAAGCCACCCCTTGCTAACATTTCACCTTCTCGCTCCCCTGCCTGCGTGCGAGTGAGGGGTGAGAGTGTGGGTAGTCATCTTCACCGAGCCACGTCTGGATTTCCCTGAGCTCACGGCTCTGAGCCCCGCCTCTCCCATGGACCGCATAGCAGTTTGCAGCCCCCAGTTGAGTTTCCTTCTCTTTTATTCCCCTTTAGATATATTTATTTATTTTTGAAGATTTATTTATTTGAAAGAGTTACATAGAGAAGGAGAGGCAGAGAGAGAGGTCTTCTATCTGCTGGTTCATTCCCCAACTGGCCACAACTGCTGGAGCTGAGCCAATCCAAAGCCAGGAGCTTCTTCCAGGTCTCCCACGTGGGTGCAGGGGCCCAAGGACTTGGGCCATCTTCCACTTCTTTTCCAAGCCATAGCAGAGAGCTGGATAGAAAGTAGACAGCCAGGACTCGAACCAGTGCCCATATGGGATGCTGGCACTGCAGGCAGCAGCTTTACTTGCTACACTACAGTGCCGGCCCCCCTTTAGATTTATTTACTGAAAAAGCAGAGTGACAGAGGGGGAGAGACTGAGAACTCTTCCATCTGTTGGTTTACTCCCCCAAAAGGCAGCATTGGCCAGGGTTGACCCAGGCAGAACCCAGGATCCAGGAACTCCATCTGGGTCTCCCACATGGGTGCAGGGGCCCAAGCACTTGGTCCCTCTTCCACTGCCTCCCAGGCACATTAACAGGAAGCTGGATGGGAAGAGGGGCAGCCGGGATTTGAACTGGCGCTCTTCTGTGGGATGCCGGAGTTGCAACCCACTGTGCCACACCACCACCTGCTCCTTCTTTCCATCAGGTAAGCTGGTCTGTGGGTCGCGGGGCTGTGGCACTGGAAGACACCATCACTGGAAACTCAAGGGGTGCTTGGGGAGCGGCTGCCTGCCAACGAGGGCCCTGGGGAGCATCTAGACCCAGAGGACGTGGCCCAGGCCAGCCCCTCCCATCGACATGAACCCCAGTGTGATGTCAGGCAGAAGCGGGGGCCCCTTGGGAGGTCACGAGGTCATGAGGGTGGAGCCTCTGTGAGTGGGGTTAGCACCCTCCAAGGAGACCCCAGGGCTGGAGATCAGCCTAGCTGTTGGAGACTGTTCCGGATGCTGGGCTGATCCCAAGCCAGGAGCCAGGAGCTTCTTCTGGGTCTCTCACATGGATGCAGGGGCCCAAGGACTTGGGCCATCTTCTACTGCTTTCCCAGGCCACAGCAGAGAGCTGGATCGGAAGTGGAGCAGCCAGGACTCGAACCGGCACCCATATAGGATGCCGGAGCCACAGGCAGAGGACACGGTGTTTGGGAGCCCCGGTGGGTGCCTGCAGCACGGAGCTCCCAACCCTGCAGAAGCTGCACCTAGATCTACCCCCCCCCCCGCGCCCCCTCCCCCCACACCTATAGGATAAAGGTTAAATGGTAACGAGGCCCGAGAGGAACAGCAGCCACTGAGCACAGCACAGCACAGCTGAAACCGCACACTGCGCTATGTGAGGGTGGTCTTGGCATCTCAGCCGCTGTGGGTGGGCAGCACACACAGGGCAGAAACTCCGGACAAAGGAATGACTCAGAGCCCAGGTGCAGATGGCCAGGCATCACCACGCGACGCAGAACCACCGTCGAAAGCTTCTGAAGTATTTGTTTCCGGAATTTACTGTTAACATTTGTGAACTGCAGCTGACGGCGGGTAACTGAAACCCTGAAAGTGGAACCCCAGATAGAGGGGAGGCCTGTGCTGGGGGGTGATGAGAGCTTTCACACTTCCTCAATGCGTTGCTGGGTTTTGTTTCAGTACAGTCTACAAAGAATTGCTTGACTTAATTTATGAATATTTATAACTTCTACAGGTAAGACTTTCCTAAAAATATTCTAAAGTTGTTTGTAAAGAAGGAGAAAGGGTAAAGCTGTGAAGAACAGGGCAAAGAGATTGAGGGGCAGGCATTTGGCACCGTGGTTAAGAGGCCACTGGGATCCCACAGCCCATACTGAAGGGCCCGGGTTTGAGCCCCGGCTCTGTTCCTGCTAACCTGGAAGGCAGCAGGCAATGGCTCAAGTGTGTGGGTCCCTGCCACTCGTATGGGGGACCCAGGCTGAGCTCCACACCTCTGCCTTCTGGCTGATTCAGCCCTGGCTGCTGGTGCAGGCATTTGGGAGTGAACCAGAAGCTGGAAGACCTCTCTCTGTCTGCCTCTGTCTCTTTTTCTCTTTGCCTTTCAAATAAAATTTTTTAATACTATTTTTTAAAATTTATTTTAAAGGTAGAATTACAGAGAGAGAGATTGACAGAGAGAAATCCTTCATCCGCTGGTTCACTCCCTAATTGTCCACAACAGCTGGAGCTGGGCTGATCCGAAGCCAGGAGCCAGGAGCTTCTTCCAGGTCTCATGTGGGTGCAGGGGCCCAGAGACTTGGGCCATCTTCTACTGCTTTCCCAGGCCACAGCAGAGAGCTGGATCGGAAGTGGAGCAGCCGGGACTCGAATCAGCACCCATGTGGGATGCTGGCACTTTAGGTGGTAGCTTTACCTGCTACATCACAGCATTGGCCCCTCAAATAACTTTTAAAAAATAAATAAAAATGTGGAGCTGGCATTGTGGCGTAGCAGGAAAAGCTGCCGCCTGTGATGCTGGCATCCCATATGGGCACCAGTTCAAGTTCCAGCTGCTCCAAGTCTGATCCAGATCTCTGCTATAGCCTCGGAAAGCAGCAGAGGATGGCCCACGTCCGTGGGCCCCTGCTCCCGTGTGGGAGACCCAGAGGAAGCTCCTGGCTCCTGGCTTCAGCCTGGCCCAGCCCTGGCCATTGCAGCCATCTGGGAAGTGAACCAGCGGATGGAAGATCTCTGTCTCTCCTTCTCTGACTTTCAAATAAATAAATAAATCTTTAAAAATACATACATAAAGGTGTTTAAAAAGAAAGAAGGAAATTGTAGGGGTGGTAGGCAGAGGGGTGGAGAGATGAGGTGGAGTCAGATACCAAGGGTAGCCTTGCCTTTCTGTCTAGGAGTTCAAAGAACTTGCCATCGGCTTGCTCGCTCTCCTCTCTGTCTCTATCTCTGTCTTTCTCTCAGACTTATTCATTCATTTATTTGAAAGGTAGAATGATAGAGAAAGAGGGAAAGATAGATCTTCCACCCACAGGTTCACCCTCCAAAGGGCTGCAAGGACCAGGGCTGGGCCAGGCAGAAGCCAGCAGCCTGGAACCCCATCCAGACCTCCCACCTGAGAGGCAGGGGCCCAAGCACCTGGGCCATCTTCTGTATCTGCCCAGGTACAATAGCAGGGAGCAGTATTAAAAGTGGAGCAGCCGGGGCTCAAACCAGTGCTCTGGTACGGGGTGGTAGGGTCACACAAAGCAGCTTAAGCCACTGCACCAGGACACTGGCCTCCTGATGTCTCTCATGTTCACTTCCAGGGCCAGGCCTTTCAAGTGACTGTCGCCAACCTCTACAAACATGATGGTTAATTCTGTGTGTCAACGTGACTGGACCATGGGTGCCCATCCACTGTGGCAAGCATTCTGAGTGTTTCTGTGAGGCTGTCCTGGGGTGAGATGGACATTTAAACTGGCAGGCTGAATGTCTTCCTAATGTGAGTGAGCTTCCTCTAATCAGGAAAACCCCTGAACAGAACAGAGGCTGGGGCTGCTGTTGTGGCACAGTGGGGTTAGGCCGCCACCTGTGATGATGGCATTACATGAGAGCACCGGTTCGAGTCCCAGCTGCTTCACTTCCGATCCAGCTTCCTGCTGATGCACCTGGGAAAGCAGCATAAGATGACCCGAATACCTGGGCCTCTGCCACCCACGTGGGGGACCTGGATGTAGCTCGTGGCTCCTGGCTTCAGCCTGGACCAGCTCTGGCTATGGTAGCCATTTAGGGGGTGAACCCTAAGTGATGGGAGATCTCTGTCTCTCCCTCTATAACTCCACCTTTCAAGTAAATAAATCAATCTAAAGAGCAACATCAGAAGGCTGATCTCCCTGTCGCTTGGAGAGGATCCTCCTGCCCCGCCGCCTTCAAGCTGAGACCGCGATTTCTCCCTGCTTTGGACGAGAGCTAAGCCATCAGCTCTCCTGGGTCTCTGGCTTGCAGACTCACCTTACGGCTTTCGGGACTCATGAGCGCCCACAACTCCCCAAGTCGTTCTTTACAGGAAATCGTGTGTGTGTGCACCCCTGTGCATTCCTATCCACCCACTCACATCCTACTGGCTCTGTCCCTGAGGAGCCCGGTCTGATACAATGTGATCCTACTGGCTCTGTCCCTGAGGAGCCCCGTCTGATACAATGTGATCCTACTGGCTCTATCCCTGAGGAGCCCCGTCTGATACAATGTGATGCTGCTGTCCTGGGGCCCCCAGGGCCGCGGAGGTACACAACCGCCCCAGACTTCTTGACTGACACCAAATAAATCATCCACCTATAGCTGCCACAGCTGGGGGTCAGTTCACAGATGCAGAAACTGGGGCCCAGGAAGGAAGACACTCCCCGCTGCCCATTCTGCCAACCTCACTTCCTGGCTGGTGCTTGGAATGACTTTCACTGGAGACCTTGATGAGCATAAGGCTCGAGACACATGCATCCCTTGGGAAAAACCGCACTGAGCTGCAGTCACATGAAAATGCAGAGAGGACCCGTGCTGTGGTGTAGCAGGTAAAGCTGTTGCCTGCAGTGCCAGCATCCCATATGGGCGCCAGTTCAAGTCCCGGCTGCTCCACTTCCAATCCAGCTCCCTGCTAGTGCACCTGGGAAAGCAGTGGAGGATGGCCCAAGTACCTGGGCCCCTGCATCCACGTGGGAGATCCAGAGGTAGCTCCTGGCTCCTGGCTTCAGATTGGCCCAGCTCTGGCCTTTGCGGCCATCTGGGGAGTGAACAAGCGGATGGAAGATCTCTCTGTGTAACTCTGCCTTTCAAATAAATAAATACATCTTAAAGAAAAGAAAAGAAAATGCAGACAGCGGCATGAATGGTTTCCTGAGGAAAGTAAAAGGAAGGTAAGGGGACAGGGTGAAAAGAGAGACCAAGGCCCACCCTCCCGGGAGTCTCACGGCTCTGCAGACCCTACACAGCACAGTTTGCTTCTTGGAGAGAAAGAAGCAGGGAGAAGCTGAGGGAAAGAAGAAGGAGAAGAAGGAGAAGGAGAAGGAGAAGAAGACGTCTACACAGCCCCTTGTTGGTGAGACTGCACGGAATTCAGATCCCCTTCCCCTGAGAGTCGATGCGGGAAGCTGGCAGCTGTGTCACACTCCCGAGCCGGGCACACAACACACAAGCTAAGTTCTCTAGCACAGCAGAGCTCATCTGGCTTTGCTGCTGGATGTACAAAGCAAGGAAGAAAACAGGTGGCATTCCACACCTCTGAATTGGCACCCAGGCTTTCAACGTCGCCTCTTTTAGGAAATGTTCCCTGGCGCAGTGGGAGGTGCTCATTTTACTCTCTCTCAGTGCCTGGCTTACCTCCCTCACTGCCAGGCCAGGCCCAGTTGACCACCTTTCACATTGTCTCCAGGGCCCTGAGTCTTTTGTCCGCATCAACAAGATCAACAAAGAGACATTAGAGCTGGTGCTGTGACGTAGTGGGTAAAGCCACCATCTGCAGTGCCGGCATCCCATATGGGCGCCGGTTCGAGTACTGGCTGCTCCTCTTCCGATCTAGCTCTCTGCTATGGCCCAGGAAAGCAGTAGAAGATAATCCAAGTCCTTGTGCCCCTGCACCTGCCTGGGAGACCTGGAGGAGGTTCCTGGTTCCTGGCTTTGGCACTGAGGCCATTTGGAGAGTGAACTAGTGAATAGAAAACTTCTCTCTCTCCTTCTCTCTGTATCTCTGCCTTTCAAGTAAACAAATAAATCAATTTAAAAAAGAGAGAGAGGCCGGCGCCGCGGCTCACTAGGCTAATCCTCCGCCTAGCGGCGCCGGCACACCAGGTTGTAGTCCCGGTCGGGGCGCCGGATTCTGTCCCGGTTGCCCCTCTTCCAGGCCAGCCCTCTGCTGTGGCCCGGGAGTGCAGTGGAAGATGGCCCAGGTGCTTGGGCCCTGCACCCCATGGGAGACCAGGAAAAGCACCTGGCTCCTGGCTCCTGCCATCGGATTAGCGCGGTGCGCCGGTCGCAGCGCGCTGGCCGCGGAGGCCATTGGAAGGTGAACCAACGGCAAAAGGAAGACCTTTCTCTCTGTCTCTCTCTCTCACTGTCCACTCTGCCTATCAAAAATAAAAAATAAAAAAGAGAGAGAGAGATGTGAAAATTCTGAAGATGATGGCAGCTGTGGACAGCAATGATGTTGTCTGCGTGTTGGTGCTTCCAGTACATGTTGTGAGATTCCTAGAGAAAAGAACAAATTATCCTGGAGCTCCTTCTATTAACAGTGTAGTATCAACTCTTGGTGGCTCATGAACGAATTTTGATTGGAGAAGAAAAAAATTTCCAACCAGTGATCATAAAAATAAACAGAAAAAAACTTCTGGCTTAAAATTCAGAGCAATATGTGCACTTAAGGAGCTGGTCCAACCATTCAGAATCTTTATTCTTAAGACTTTTATTGACTTTTATTTAAAATACAGAGTTGGAAGGGGTAGTGAGCTTTCACTCGGTGGTTCAAGCCCTAACGGGCCACAATAGCCAACAGCTGGGGCCAGGCCAGGCTGAAGCCAGGAGCCAGGAACTCCATTTGGATCTCCTATGTGGATGGTGGGACCCAGGCACCTGGACCATCTTCTGCTGCCTTCCCAGGCACATTAGCAGGGAGCTGGATCGGAAGTTGAGCAGCTGGGACTTGAGTTGGCACTCATATGGGATGTGTAATGCCAGCCCCACATCCAGAATCTTAAGCAGTTACACAAGTAGCAGACTTCATGAACGTCAGTCAGTTAAGGAACATATTTTCCAAAGGGCACTTGGAAATAAAGTGCTAAGTGGTGGGCGTTGTGCTGCACCAGGTTAAGCCGCTGCTTGGAACACCTGCATCTCATATTAGAGTCCCAGTCCAAGTCCCAGCTTCTCTGCTTCTGCTCCAGCCTCCTGCTAATGTACCTGGGAAGGCAGTAGAAGATGGCCCAAGTGCTTGTGTCCCTGAAACCCACGTGGGAGACCAGGATGGAGTTCCAGCCTCCTGGCTTCCACAGGGCCCAGGCCTAGCTATTGCAGCCATTCAGGGAACGAACCAGCAGATGGAAGATCTCTCTTCCTCTGTGTCTCTGTCAAACCAATTAATTCAGAAAAAAAAAAAAAAAGTGGTGAGTTCCCTTCTCTTTCTGATACATGCTTCATATCTTTTTTTTTTTTAATATTCTATTTATTTGAAAGGTAGAGTTATAGACAGAGAGAGAGGCAGAGAGAAAGGTCTTCCATCCACTGGTTCATTCTCCAAATGGCTGCAACGGCTGGAGCTGGGCTGATCTGAAACCAGGAGCCAGGAGCTTCTTCCGGATCTCCCACATGGGTGCAGGGGTACAAGCACTTAGGCCATCCTCCACTGCCCCCACAGGCATACCAGCAGGGAGCTGGACTGGAAGTGGAGCAGCTGGGACTTGAACCTGCACCACCTTGAGATGCAAGTACTGCAGGCAGAGGCCCAGTCTTCCATGCCACAGCACCAGCCCCTGATGTGAGTCTCTTTTATTTTGAAAGATATTGAAAGCCAGGCCAGAAAGGGTAAGTGGACAGGGGTTTCTCAGGAGGATAAAGTTTTGGGTTTAAGGAGATCTGAAGCCAAGAAATCCTGATTTTTTTTAAAGATTTATTTATTTATTTGAAAGGCAGAGTTACAGAGAGGCAGAGGCAGAAAGAGAAAGAGAGGTCTCCATCTTCTGGTTCACTCCCCAAATGGCTGCAACTGCCCAACTGGGCCAATTTGAAGCCAGGAGCCAGGAGTTTCTTCCAGGTCTCCCATGTGGGTTCAGGGGCCCACAGACTTGGGCCATCTTCTACTGCTTTCCCAGGCCATAGCAGAGAACTGGATCAGAATTGGAAGTGGAGAAGCTGGGACTAGAACCTGCGCCCATATGGGATGCTAGCACTGCAGGCGGCGGCTTTACCCGCTACGCCACAGCCGGCCCCATCATCAAATACTTCTTTAAGAGAAAAGGGTACCAAGTGGGGGTGACAACAAAGCTGTGAAATAGAAGAGAAGGAAGAGGAAGCCGTCTTGAGAAGAAATGAATGAAATAGGTGTTGCTGAGATAGGAAATGAAATTAAATTAGGAGAATGGGTGGTTGGCTGGGATACCTGTAATAGTACCAAATGCAATCTCGGGGCCAGAGTTGTGCCACAGCAGGTCACACCACCCCCTACTACACCAGCAAACCATATCAGAGCACTGGTTTGAGTCCTGGCTGCTCCAGTTCTAACCCAGCTCTCCGCTAATGCACCTGGGAAAGCAGTGGAAGATGGCCCAAGTGCTTGGGCCCTACCATCCGTGTGAGAGACCCGGCTGCAGCTCCAGGCTCCTGGCTCCAGCCTGGCCCAGCCCCAGTGTTGCAGCCATTTGGGGAGTGAAACGGCAGATGAAAGAGCTCTTTCTCTAACACTCTGCCTTTCAAATAAAATAAATTTCTTAAAAAAAAAAAAAGAAAAGAAAAGAAACAGAATCTAGGGCAGGGCAGGCGGGGAACACGCTTAAACATTTTAATAGATTACAGATTTTATTTGGATAGCTAAGGCTAAGGCTGGTCATCTGTCCATCAGGTGGGATAATGACCAAACGAGATAACCAGAAGCTCAGCCTTTGGGTTGACCAACTTAACCGCCATGGAGTTCACAAAAACAGAAGCATCTGTTGTGTGAGGAACCATGGAGAGACTTCCTATTTATGGAATCCTGTGGTGGGCTGGTGCTGTGGCATAGCTGGTAAAGCCGCTGCCTGCAGTGTCGACATCCCAAATGGGCACCGGTTCACATCCCAGCTGCTCCACTTCTGATCCAGCTCCCTGCTGATGGCCTGAGAAGGCAGTGGAAGATGGCCCAAGTCCTTGGGCCCCTGTACCTGTGTGGGAGACCCGGAAGAAGCTCCTGGCTCCTGGCTTTGGATGGGCACAGCTCTGGCAGTTGCAGCCATCTGGGGAATGAACCAATGGATGGAAGATCTCCCCCCCGCCCCGCCTCTACCTCTCTGTAACTCTGTTTTTCAGGTAAGTAAATAAATCTTAAAGAAAAAAAAAAAAAAAAAGAATCCTGAGGAGGAAAAACCAGGCCCATTAACAAATACCCTCCTTCCCAGTTAACTAACTTGAAATCCACTCTTCCAGTTTCTCTGCTGTTAACCCGCACTGCATTAAAAAAATAAAAGTCAATTTAAAAGCAGACAGACTTGCTATGACTAATTTAAGAACTCCCAAAGCAGGCCCTTTTCCAAAAATACTTTGCAGTTGACAATACTGTAAGCTCAGCACCAGAGAGACATGACACAACTGTTGACCCCAGGCTCTGTCACAGCCAACTGCTGGTGTGGGCAGGGCAGGGTGGGCCCTGGGAGACCTCCACACCCCTGAGCTGCTGTTGGCATGGGGCTTTACAATTAAAGCTTTCTATAAACAAAATGTCCCCCATCTTTGCATTGTAAACAGCCTACTTAAAAATTATTCTTGGGGTAGGCGTCTGGCACAGAGGTTAAGATGCCGCTTGGGATGTGGGCATTCCATGCGGGGAGTTCCTGGTTGAAGTCCCAGCTCTGCTTCCTGCCAATGCACACCCTGGGAGGCAGCAGACATGGCTCAACTACTTGGGCCTCTGCCACCCGTGTTGAAGCGCTGGACAGAGTTCCAGGTCCCCGGCTTCAGCCTGGCCTGGCCGTGCCTGGCTGTTGCATTAGGGGAGCAAACCAGCAGATACAAGAATACAAGATACGTTTGTCTGTCTGCCTTTCAAGTAACACGGAAAACAAAAATCTTATTTTTTTCCTCTTGGTTTCTATGATGGAACAATTTACACTAGGGGCCGAGACTGCTAGGGCTTTTCAGATAATGCATTTTCACTTAAATACGTATTTCTCAATGAAAATAGGTTTACCTCCTCTGTGGGCACTACTTTTAAAAGCTACACCTTTCGGCAGAGTTGCTTGCACACGAGTATAATTACGCGGTAGTACGGAGGAGGCGGCTGGACATCAAAGGCAGAGAGCCTTTTCCAGACCCAGAGGGAGCGCGGGATCTCCCTTCACGCGGGCAGCTCGACGAATTTCACCATGAATTCCACCGCGGGGGCGGGAGGCGGCGCGATGACGTCACCACCCCGGGTGTTTATGACGCGCCACGCGGTTATGTTCTTCATCTCCTTCTCCTCTTTAACACCAGGGAACAGCCAGGCACGGCCAGCAGCTCCCACACTGCCTGACCTGCCTCTGGCTTCCTGTGAAGTCAAATTAAAAAAAGGCAATCTACCTCTTGAAGGTTTTGCTCAGCCAATGCCAGTTTATTAACGGCTCCACATCTTTATTATTATTTTTTTTATGGGTCAAGTAGTTTCTCGGCCCAAGTGTGAGCTGGTTTCCTAAGAATTCCATTAGCGGGAACGCAATGGAATTGCTTGCGTCCCTGCAAGCTCTGGACTCCAGGACACGGGGCGAGCGCACCCCCTTTTCTGGGTAACCAGATCGCGTTTGGGACCAGTGAGGAAAGTAGCCGCAGGTCGCCCCCGGTTTTCCACACCTGCACCGCCGGGCCGCGCAGCCACGGTGCCGCTGTAGTCCTCCCTCAGAGCGCGCCCCGGGACCTGGCCCTGCGAGAACGCGGCGGCGGCGGCGGCCCCAACTTTGGGGTCCACGCAGCCAGGGAAATGCAGGGCGGGCGGCACAGGGGGCACGGCGGCCCCCGGGGGCTCTGCGGCCGCAGAAGCGGCAGCCCCGGCGGGGGTCTCCGTGAACGGCCCCTCCGTCCGCCCAGCCCACGCAGGGGCCCTACGACCCCGGGAGGGGGCGTCGGGGGTCCCGACGCAGGTGGCAGCTTCGGGTCCGGCGACTCAGGGAGGTACGACACGGCCGACGGCGGCGGCGAGCGGCTAGTGGAGAACTCCAGGGCACGCCCTCGCGGCGCCCACGCCCGAACCCCTCGCCCCCGGACCCGGGCGTGGGGGCGGCCGGGCCTCGCAGCGCCCCTCGGGGTCGCGGCCCCGCCCTCCACACCCCCGGAAGTGACGCGCGGCGGCGACGACATCTGGGAGGGGCCCGGGCGCTGCCAGGGGGTTTGAGAGTGGCGGCGGCCGCGGCGCGACTGGCAGGCCGGGCGACGGCGAGGAACGCCCCGAGCGCGCGCCCGGCGGGTAGCGGCCGGACGACCCGCGCCGCCGCCGCCGCCGCCGCAGCCGCCGGCGCCGCCGCCACTGCCGCCGCGTGCGGGGGCGGGCAGGGCGGGGCGCGAGGAGCCGCGGCGGCCGTGCGGCGGCGGGAGATGCGGGCGGCTGTGGGCACCCGGCGGACTCGCCTCCGCCGCGGGGGTCGCAGCGGCTGCCGCGCTGTCCTCGAGTGCCCGGCGTGAGGAAGGCGAGGAGGCGGCGGGCGGAGCGGAGCGTCGAGCTCGAGGCGGAGAGCGACCCGGAGCCCAGCGCGCGGCCTCGGTGAGCGGCGCGCCCCAGCGGGGTCTCGCGGCGGCCGCGGCCGGGCCCGGGGGCTCGCGGCGCCGCAGGAAACGCGCGGGCGGGCGGGCGGGGCGCTCGCTCCCTCGGGGCCGCCCCGGACGCGCCCGGCCTCGCGGCTGCTGCCCGGCGCTGCGCAGGTGGACGCGGAGCGCCCCGCCCGGCTCGCCTCGCCCCTTATTTGGTCTTGCGAGGTGACCCGGGCAGAAGGTGGCGGCGGGGAGTGAGTGCGACTTCGCCGGGGGACAGGAAGTTGGAAAATGAAAGCGCCCGGAGGCCGCGCCCGGCCCCGCGGACTTTGATCTCCGGGGCGCACGGTCGCCGGCGCGGCTTCCTGCCCCGAGCGGCCGCTCATCCGGTGTCGAGTTTCCTCCTCGCTCGGTCGCCCGCAGCGCCCCCTCCCTTCCCCCGGCTCGCGGTGCGGCAGCGGCGAGGCTGGTGGCCGCCGCGTCCCCGGGAGGACCCTCTGGGCACGTCTGTGGGGGGCGGAGTAGTGCCTGGGCTTGGCGTCCGGTGGACCGCGGTGGGCGAGCGAGGCACGGTGGGCTTCTTCCCCGGCCGTCGGGAGCGTGGGCCGTTTCAGTGGGGGGGGTCCTGGGGGTCTCCTGTCGCCGGCCTCTGCTGGGTGGACCCTGGGGATTCCGGGCTGACGGCGCGGTGGCTCGGGCCCGGATTTTTTGGGCCACGTTACCCTGCAGGATGCTTCGTGACTGATGGGCACACGCTCCCGTCCTGTTTGTAGAGCTTGTGGTGATTTTTAACTCAGGTCTGGGCTTGGTGCATTTTATAATCTGGTTTTGTTTTCTTTAAGCTGCTCACTGAAGAACTTGGAGACTTGTTTTTTGGTTCTTAGCTACTGTCTCTGAAAAATAGTCTGGCCGTGGGTCTCCACAGCAACTGGACTGTGTGTTTTATAAACATGTTTAGGGTGGGAAGCTTCCTTTAGTTGAGCCTTGCTTTTCCTAACAAGTTGTTTCATCATGCCCCGCTCACAGGGTGGCTCAGGGCTTGGTCTTCGGAGGGGTAAGGTGGAATCAATTATGTCCTCACATTTAACCCCTAGGAAGTCAGACTCATTAATTTGAATTAGTTGTTCCTTCATTACACCTCTAAAAACTTTTTTAAAAAACTAATTGTGGAAAACTTGGGTTTTTTTCTAAGAAGGAAAATCATGTTTTATTTTTTCCTCTTTTAATAGGTAACAAGAATGAAAAGTATTTGTATTTTTTTTTTTACTCATTTCACCTTTGTAATTTTTAATTCTCTTCTGGAATTTTTTTTCCTTCAGTCCTCTTTTATGGTTGAAGAAACAATTGAAGTTCATAGTTAATATCACACTTTCGGGAACTAAAATGTTTCCATTTTTATTATAGACCCAAAGGTTCACCAATTTTTCAGTCAAAAGAGTAACCTGACACCAAGATCGAATTAACAAGACATTCCTTTAAAACCCCCTGCAGATGTCCATTTTATGTGTATGTTAGTTTTTCTCAAAAGAAATGTTCAGTCCTTCAGTCCCAAACCACAGAGCCTGTTTCACTGTCAGCAGCATTCTAGCCACACCAGGAAGCACGGGGTTGTCCACAGCTGGGCTGTGCCCCACCAGCTGGGCTGTGCCCCCACCCCGCCGTGCGGCCACTGCAGAGGGGAAGGTGGAAGGCAAAGCCCACGCACCTCACCTCAGGGACGCTGCTGCCTTGCTCAGGATGGCACCTGGGTGCTCACTGTGGAAAAACTGACGTCTCATCTCTGTCTCTGGACAGCTTAGCCATCATAAACCTGTAGGGCTTAAACAGTATCCACATGACAGGTGTCAAGACGTAGGAATCCGGGTTTTAGAAGCTTTCCAAAACTCGGTGGAATTATAAGCACCACGTCTGTAGTCTGGAGATTCTGGTTCTCTGCCTGCCTTTCCTGGCTCCTCTATCATCGTGTCTCGCATTCGGACCTCTACCCCACAGCGTTCCTGATGTGAAGGTCATGTCTGCAAATGTGGAAATTGAGATCTTTGGTTAAGTTAGTGTTTACTAGGAAGGAGCATTAACAGGCTTAGACTGGCAAGTAATTAAATTTTAAAAACTTTTGAGAGCGAATGACAGACAGGAATCTTCCCTCTGCTGGGTCACTCCCCAAATGTCCCCAGCAGCCAGGGCTAGACCAGGCCAAAGCGGGGGCCTGGGAATTCAATACCTGCTGCCTGCTGTGGTGCACTTTAACAGGAAGCTGGACTCAGGAGCAGAGCTGGGACTTGAACCCCAGGCACTCTGATGTGGGATGCAGGAGCTACACCAAACATGCACCCCACAAATAATTGTTTAAAGTGGGAAGACTATGTTGAATAAAGATACATCTGGCAAACTCAGAAAAATGACAGGGCACTGTCCCCAACACCCTACCCCTCCACCCTCCCATGGAGATTTTCAAAAGCCTGCTGTTTTGGGGTGGACATTGTGGTGCAACAAGTTAAGCCCCTGCTTGGGATGCCTGGTTTGAATCCCAGCTACTGCGTGCTTCCTTCCAATCCAGTCTCCTGCTAATGTGCCTGGGAAGGCAGCAGATGATGGTCCGAGTTCTTGGTCTCTGCCACCCACTTGGAAGACCCAGATGAAGTATTTGGGGAGTGAATCAATGCATGGAAGATTTCTTTCTCTCTCTGCCTTTCAAATAAGTAGATCTTTTTAAAAATTCTGTTATCTCAGTTTTAGTGAGTGTAGCACTGATTCTAGTGGTCATGGTTGTTCCGCGTTAAGGTAGCACTTACTGTTTGTGGCTTATTGGTGCTCAGTATGTAATAGGTCGACTTCTCTACGCTCAGCTGGTGATGTTAGTGCTTTAACAGGCCCAGGAGATTTCCCTAATGAATAGTACAAGACTGAAGAGAGAGATTTGGATGAATGGCTGTACTTCTCTGTGGGACACATCTCCCCTTCTCAATGTTGGGAGACCGTTTTTCTGTGCATGTGGCTTCCTTGTGGTAACCAGGTGGCCTGGAGAGCTTTTTTGGTGTCTCAGAAAAGTGGCAGAAACCCAGGTGTTTCCACTGCTGCCCCCGGTGGAAGCAGATGTGGATGACTCTTTTTTTTTTTTTTTTTCTTTTTCTTTTTTAATTTGACGGGTAGAATTATAGCCAGTGAGAGAGAGAGAGAGAGAGAGAGAAAGGTCTTTCTTCTGTTGGTTCACTCCCCAAATGGCTGCTATGGCCAGCGCTGTGCCGATCTGAAGCCAGGAGCCAGGAGTCTCTCCTGGTCTCCCATGTGGGTGCAGGGCCCAAGCACTTGGGCCATCCTCCACTGCCCTCCTGGGCCTCAGCAGAGAGCTGGACTGGAAGAGGAGCAACCAGGACTAGAACCCCAGGGTGCTGGCGCTGCAGGCAGAGAGGATTAACCAAGTGAGCCACGGTGCTGGCCCCGTGGATGACTCTTGAGGACCCCATCTCCTATGAGTTTTGTGTTGGAATTAGTCTTCTCAGTCTGGATTTTCTATCTGTTGTGTTAGATTTGTTTCCAACATGTTTGTTTTTTAAAAGATTATTTACCTTGAAAGTCAGAGTTAGAGAGGGATGTCTTCTGTATGCTGCTTGACTCCCCAGATGACTGCAGTTGCCAGCGCTGAGCCAGATAGGAGCCAGGAGTTTCAGCTGTGTCTCCCCGTGGGTGGGAGGGACCCAAACACTTGGGCCATTTTTCAGTGCTTTTCCCAGACCTTTAGCAGGGAGCTGGATTGGAAGTGGAGCAGCCGGGACATGAAATGCGTCCATGTGGGACACTGGCATCTCAGTTGACAGCTTTTCCTGCTATGTCACAACACTGGCCCCAAAACATGTTTATTGAGATGTACCATGAAATGTACAATCCAGGGATTTTAGCACTTTTACAGAATTGTGCAACCAGCACCACCATCTAGGTTTAAAATATTTTCATCACAGAGCAGGTATTTGTTCTAGTGGCCGGCTAATTCTTTGGTTAGGATGTCCATGTCCCTGGGTTTGATACCTGGCTCTAGCTTCTGATTCCAGCTTCCTGCCAGTGTAGACCCTGGGAGGCAGCTTTGATGGCCCCAAGTAGTTGAGTTCTTGCCACCCAGGTGAGAGACCTGGATTGAGTTTCCCAGTCCCTGCAGCCATTGTAAGGCATTTGGAGAATGAGCCAGCAGGTGGGAGCTGTATTTGTCTTCTCTCTCTGCCTGTCCAAAAAGAAGTTTCTGAAAATATATATTTTTTACATCACCAAAAGAAGCCCTGTCCCCATTAACGGTTGCTCTCCAGTCTTCACCCCTGTCTTCAGCTCTGAGCAACCAGCGATCTGCTTTGTGTGTCTGTATACTTGCCCGTTCTGGACACCTCGTAGGAAAGAACGTGTACACTGTGTGTGCTCTGGTGGCTGGCTTTTTCACTTGTGTAGCGTTGACAAGGTTCATCCCTGTTGTGACAGTACTTCATTTCTGTTTCTGGCTCCATGCACCACGTTTTATTTATCCATTCATCAGGTTGGTTTTTTTTTTTTTATATTAATAATTCTACTGTGGACATGCCGGTATAAGTTTTTATGAGGACCCATGTTTTATTTCTCTTGGGTGTGTATCTCAGAGTGGAATTTCTGTACCCACGGTAAGCTTGTCCTAAGTAGCTGCGCCCTTTGCCATCCCCCAGCAGTGTCTGAGAGTTCGCGTCTCCACGTCCTTGCCAGCACTTACTGTCCGGCGGGTTTTACTGCAGCCATCCTGGTGGGCATAAGGTGGTTTCTAAGGTGGTTTTGATTTTCATTTCCCTAATCACTAGTGATATTGAGCATTTATTGTATGCTTGGTAGTTAATTATTTCTCTTCTTTGGGGAAATATGTTTTGAAATCCTTTTTCTATTTTAATTTGGTGTTTAAGAGTTCTTTCTGTATTTTGGATGGAAATACCTTTTGAGATACATTATTTGAAAGTATTTTCTCCCATATTGGGCATTACACAACAATTGTATTGATGTAGTTCAGTTTACCTGTGTTTGTAGTGTTCGGATGGAATTGTTTTAATTTGTTAAACTCTATCATGGTCCAGTGAGAGTGCACTCGTAGGTTCTGGTTTTTGTGTGAGGAAGGGTGTTTAGTCCTCAGCTTCTTTAGGACAGGCTCGTGTGTGTTTGGCCAGAGTTACTGCCCTGAAGGATGCTTGCTAAGAGACAAAGAGAAATTCTATGAGGAAAATACCTTTGTGACATCATTTCCTTGTGGTTTAATTGCTTAAATTAGCCGCACTAAGTTTTGACCCCAGGGGAACATTTGCAGACTGTTTTGATTGTCACAGCAGGCTGGGAGGGTGCTGCCGGCCCCCACCAAGGACAGTGATCTGGGCCAAAATTGAGAAACCCTGGCCCAAACAGGGAGATGATAAAGCTTCAGCTGGTGAAGGATTGTTCTTCATTTCCTGTCTTGATAACCAAATAAAGGTTACCAGTCAAGTAAAAGGAGAATCTGTGCAGCGGTACCCCCACGGACAGAGGGTGACAGAACTCGTAAAGTAAATCAGGAAACATTTTGCTAAAATCTCAGTGCTACCAATTTGTATGTAAATTGCATTTATGATAATGGATATTATTTGGAGGAAAAAATACTAGTTAGAGCAAAAGTACATTATTCTGTGTACCTTACTTAGCCCCTGGGCCACTGTGAGAGAGACTACACACAAACCATACCATGCCATCTTTTTTTTTTTTTTTTCTTTTTTGACAGGCAGAGTGGACAGTGAGAGAGACAGAGAGAAAGGTCTTCCTTTTGCCGTTGGTTCACCCCCCAATGGCTGCGCGGCCGGCGCATCGCGCTGATCCGAAGCCAGGAGCCAGGTGCTTCTCCTGGTCTCCCATGGGGTGCAGGGCCCAAGCACTTGGGCCATCCTCCACTGCACTCCCTGGCCACAGCAGGGAGCTGGGCTGGAAGAGGGGCAACCGGGACAGAATCTGGTGCCCCGACCGGGACTAGAACCCGGTGTGCTGGCGCCGCAAGGCGGAGGATTAGCCTAATGAGCCATGGCACCGGCCAACCATGCCATTTTGGCAAGTAAACAAATAAAGTTGATTGAGATTGATGAAATGATGGCCATTAAAAAAATATTTATTTATTTGAAAAGCAGAGTTAGAGAAATCTTCGTCCACTGGTTCACTCCCCAAATGGCTGCAATGCCTAGGGCTGGGCCAGACTGAAGCCAGGAGCCTAGAACTGTATCCGGGTCTCCCACAAGGATGGCAAGGGCCCAAGTACTTGGACTGTTTTCCACTGCTTTCCCAGGTACATAGCAGGGAGCTGGATTGGAAGCAGAGTAACCAGACTTCAACCAGTGCTTACACTGAATGCTGGCAATGCAGGTGGCAACCCAGCCTGCTGTACCACAATTCTGGCCTCAAAATGATGGTCTTTTTTGAGAGAATTGGACCATGAGTTTTTTTTTTTTTTTTTTTTTTGGTCAGAGTTAGAGACAGAGAGAGAGAGTTATAGACAGTGACAGAGAGAACGGTCTTCCTTCCGTTGGTTTACTCCCCTAATGTCCGCTTATGGCCAGCACTGTGCATATCCGAAGCCAGGAGCCGGGTGCTTCCTCCTGGTCTCCCGTGTGGCTGCAGGGACCCAAGCACTTGGGCCATCCTCTGCTGCCCTCCTGGGCCACAGCAGAGAGCTGGACTGGAAGAGGAACAATTTGGATTAGTACCCGGTGCCCCAACTGGGACTAGAACCCGGGGTGCCGGTGCCGCAGGTGGAGGATTAGCCAAGTGAGCCACGGTGCCGGCCGAGTTTTTTTTTTTATGATTTATTTATTTGAAAGGCAGAGTTACACAGAGAAAGAGACAGAGAGAGAGCTTCGATTGCTGATTCACTCCCCAGATGGCCTCAATGGCTGGGGCTGGGCCAGACTGAAGCCAGGAGCCTGAAACTCCATCCAGGTCTCTCACATGGGGGGCTGGAACCCAGACACTTGGGCTGTCTTCCACTGCCTTTCTCAGACCATTAATAGGGAGCTGGATGGGAAATAGAGCAGCCGGGACTTGAACCGGTGCCCATATGGAATGCTGGCATTGCAGGCTGTGACTTTACCTGCTGTGCCACAGTGCTGGCCCTTAGAAGATGAGATTTTAAAATAAAATTCAATAACCGTGATAGTGTAGTGATTGGCAATCATCAGTCTGCTCCTATAATGCATGGAAGTAGCTTTATTTTTCTTGTAAGCTGCTTACTACTTACGAGTTTCCTTAAGCAGCATGGTGTACTTAAGAGGTTGTTGTTTTTTTTTTTTTTTTTAAATTTATTTATTTGAAAGGTAGTGTTACAGAGAGGCAGAGGCGGGGAGAGCAACAGATCTTTGATCCGCTAATTCATTCTCCCCAAATGGTTGCATTGGCTAGGCTGGGTGAGGAGCCAGGAGCGTCTTCCAAGTCTCCCAGTGAGTGCAGGGGCTCAAGCACTTGGGCCATTCTCTGCTACTTTCTCAGGCACATTGGCAGGGAGCTGGGTTGAAAGTAGAGCAGCTAGGATTTGAACCATTGCCCATATGGGATGTTGGTGCTGCAGGTTATGGTTTTAACCCACTGCACCACAGCACCTGCACCCATGCTTAAAGAGTTTACACTCTGGTCACCCAGTGTCTGGCCTAAGTTTCAGTTTCGAGAGTTAATTGTGTGACCTTAGACGAGTTACTTCACCCATGTGAAAGGATGTACTAGTAACCCTCTCACAGTGGAGTGCTGTGTGCGTGCAGTGAGTAAACACACTTTGAGCACTTCACCAGTTCTGACAATCAGTGCTGCATTGGTACTGGCCACTTGTGTTATCACTCATCTGTCTTGTTCCTGCAGCCCATTGCTATGGACAGTGCTGTCACCCTGTGGCAGTTCCTTCTTCAGCTCCTGCAGGAGCCGCAGAATAAGGACGTCATCTGCTGGACCTCGAATGACGGGGAGTTCAAGCTCCTGCAGGCGGAGGAGGTGGCTCGGCTGTGGGGGGTCCGCAAGAACAAGCCAACCATGAACTATGACAAGCTCAGCCGGGCCCTCAGATACTACTACGTGAAGGTAATACGTGTCCTGGTCGTGATTGGACGCAGAAAACCTCAAGACAAGAATTACTCCTTCTTTTCTGTTGAGATTGTAAATATTAATGTCTTAGTTTATTTCAATCCAGTTTATTTTAGAACTTCAGCGGTTTGGAATTAGGATACAGGGTGTCAGTGTTCCAGTTCTATCTGTACAAACTCTTACGCAGTAAGCTATTCTAATTGTACATGTTTTATTCCTAATTGCAGTTGTCTTTGAAAGAAAAAGTACAGGATTGGAAAAAGAAATTTGGAGATTCTCAAGGATAAATACATATGCTTATGTATTTTGTAATTTACTTTAAAAATTGTATTGGAGAGGGCACTTAGTCTCTCGTTTTAAATGCTGGTTAGGGTGCCTGCCTCCTGCATTGGAGTTCTTGCTCCTGTGTCCAGCACTGGCTCCCCTGTCCCTGCTTCCTGCTAATGCAGATCCTGGAAGGGAACAGCTGATGACTCAGGTGACTGGGTCCCTGCCTCTCTTGTGGGAGACCTGGATTGATTTCTAAACCACCTGCCTTTGGCCCTCCCCAGTCCCCTGCTTGCCAGTATTTGGGGGAGTGAGCCAGCAGATGGGGACACTTTTCCTTCTCTGCCTCTCTAATAAATACAAACTTTTAAAAAGAAATTACTTTAAATTTTTATATATTTATTTATTTATACTTTATTTGAAAGGTAAAGGAACATAATGAGAGAGACAGGAGACAGAGAGAGAGGTCGTCCATCCACTAGTAAACTCCCCAAATGCCTGCAACAGCCAGGCCTGGGACCTAGGTACTTAAGCCATCACTACTGCCTCCTAGGGTGTGCGTTTTCAAGAAGCTGGGATTGGAAGCAGAGCTAGGAGTCTAACCAGGCAGTTCAATATGGGGTTAACTGCCACACTAAGTACTTGCCTCTTATATACAGTGTGGTTTTTTTAAAAAGTGTTTTTATTTATTTGAAAGTCAGAGTTACACAGAGAGAGAGAGAGAGATCTGTCTGCTGCTTTACTCCCCAACTGGGTGCAACAGCCTGAGCTGCACCGATCTGAAGCCAGGAGCGAGGAGCCTCCTCCAGGTCTACCATACGGGTGCAGGGCCCAAGCACTTGGGCCATCTTCTACTTCCCTCCCAGGCCATAGCAGAGAGCTAGATCGGAAGTGGAGAGCTGGGTCCCGAACCAGCGCCCACATGGGGTACCACCCTGCAGGCAGTGGCTTTACCCGCTGTGCCACAGCGCTGGCTCCCGGTACTTGTTTTTATAGCTTTACTTCATTTTTAGTTTAGCTTAATCCAGGGAGCACAAGTTAGTACCTTGGCTTGTGAGGAGGGGTGCAGCACTGTGGCACAGCAGGTTAAGCCAGGGCCTGCAGCTCCAGCATCACATATGGGCACCAGTTTGAGTCCCGGCTGCTCCACTTCCTATCCAGCTCCCTGCTAATGTACCTGGGAAAGCGGTGGAGGATGGCCCAGATTGTTGGGCCCCTGCTCCTGTGTGGGAGACCCAGAAGAAGCTTTTGGCTTGTGGCTTTGGCAAGGTCCAGCCCAGCCCCAGTCATTGTGGCATTTGGGGGTGAACCAGCAGATGGAAGATCAATCTCTCTCTGTCTCGCCTCTCTATCTGTAACTCTGCCTTTCAAATAAATAAATAAATAAATCTTAAAAATAATGTGCAAGGCTTGTTTGGCAAAAACAAAACAAAACAAAAACCTTAACAGGAGTGGGGAATGTCTGGATGTGGTCAGTATAAAGCCCGTTAAATCATTGAGTCTGGCCCTGACAAGGCAACTATAGGCAGGACTCAAATTTAATAAATTTACAGCAGGCTCATTTTTTCATTTATTTTTAATTATTTTATATTTTTAAAAACATATATAAAGGGAACAAATTCCCCGTATTTCATATGTACATAATATATATAATATAACTTTTTTTAAGATTTATTTATTTGAAAGGCAGAGTTAGAGAGAGAAGGAGGGAGAGAGAGAGATCTTTGATTTGCTGGTTCACTCCCCAAATTGTCACAACAGGCAGGGCTGGCCCAGGCTGAAGCCAAGAACCAGGAGCTTCCTCCAGATCTCCCACGTGGGTGCAGGGGCCCAAGCATTTGGGCCATTTTCACTGTTTTCCTAGGTGCATTAGCAGGGAGCTGGATCAGTAGTGGAGCAACCAGGACTTGAACCATCGCCCATATGGGATCCCAGTGCTGCAGGCCATGGCTTTAACCCACTGAGCCACAGTGTCGGCCCCCGTATATATGCAGCTTTTAAGAACATAATGGGGCCAGTGCTGTGGCACAGTGGGTTAAAGCCCCAGCCTGAAGTGCCAGCATCCCATATGGGCACTGGTTTGGGTCCTGGCTGCTCTTCTTCTGATCCAGCTCTCTGCTGTGGCCCAGGAAAACAGTGAAGATGGCCCAAGTCCTTGGGCCTTTGCACTCACATGGGAGACCGGAAGAAACTCCTGGCTCCTGGCTTCAGATCTGCTCAGCTCTGGCCATTGCAATCATTTGAGGGGTGAACCAGCAGAATGGAAAACCTCTCTCCCCTGGCTTTACCTCTCTCTATAACTCTTTCAAATAAATAAAATAATTTTTTTTTAAAAAAAGATCATAATGATACTGGGGCTGGTGATTTGGTGCAACAGGTTAAAACCCTGACCTGCAGTGCTAGCATCCCCATATGGGTACCAGTTCAAATCCTGGCTGCTCCACTTCCGATCTGGCTCCCTGCTAATGCACCTGGGAAAGCACCAGAGGATGGTTCAAGTTGTTGGGCCCCTGCACCCACGTGGGAGACCCAGAAGAAGCTCCTGGCTCCTGTCTTTGGATCAGCTCAGCTCCAGCCATTGGGCCATTTGGGGAGTGAACCAACGAATGAAAGACCTGTCTCGCTTGTTCTATCTACCTCTCTATGACTCTCATTCAAATAAATTTTTTTTAAAAAAGATGATGATGCTACCCACTCTCTCTCCTTCTTCTTATATTTCTTTTAATTTTTGCAATGCCATACTTTTCTTTTAAGATTTTATTCATTTATTTGAGAGGTGGAGTTACAGACAATGAGGAAGAGACAGAGAAAGGTCTTCCTTCAGTTGGTTCACTCCCTAGATGGCTGCAACGGCTGGAGCTGCGCCTATCCAAAGCCAGGAGTCAGGAGCTTCTTCCAGGTCTCCCACGTGGGTGCAGAGACCCAAGGACTTGGGCCATTTTCTACTGCTTTCCCAGGCCCACAGCAAAGAGCGGGATTGGAAGAGGAGCAGCTGGGATTAGAACCGGTGCCCAAATGGAATGCCAGCACTGCAGGTGGAGGATTAACCTGTTGTGCCACAGCGCTGGTGCCGATGACATACTTTCAACTTACTTTATAATCACAAGCTTAACCCTCGCCTAAATCAAGAATTTAACAAGTAGTTCCTCAGGAAGCATGCTAATTTTTAAGTTGATGATTTTGGATGGCCTGTGAATAATGTTTTAATGGTCTAAATGGCCCTTGGCAGAAAAAAGGTTCCCCATCCCTGCCCTGAAGAATAGCTGTTAATATATAGAATAGATTTAATTAAACTTATATTGTTTTTCTTTAACAAGTGATTGCTGTGAATACATTCTTGGGCACTGAAGTAAAGTAAATGCTGTAAAGGACAGCCTTAGAACGGGAGGCTGAGATCCTAATCTCATTCACCTTTTAAGTGGTTGATCTTACCAGCTTTCCGGTATGAGACAGGAAGTAAGAAACAACGAAATATAAAACAAAATTTTAAAAAAATGTATGTGAAAGGCATAGGGGCAGAGATAGATCTTCTTTCTGCTTGTTTGCTTCTCAGATGTCCACAGCAGCCGTGGCTGGGGCACAGGAGTCAGGAGCTCCATCTAGGTCTCCACGTGGGTGGCAGGGAAGTATTTGAGCCATCGTGTGCTGCCTCCCTGTGTGTGCATTAACAGGGATGGAAGCAGAGGTGGGACTTGACCCCAGGCCCTCTGCTAGTGGATGTGGGTGTTACGTGCAGGGGCTTACAGTGTCTGCCCCAACAGCTGGAAATTCTGAATGAAGTAGGGAACTTAGCAGATGTAGTGCTGTAAATTCTTTTTTGCTCACTCAGGATGTGTTTGGCTGTGTCTTTGGAATTAGTTGAGATTGCAGTCCAGTGAGTTCTGACTTACTGCAGATACCTGGGTGAGAGTTAGGCAGTTAAAGTCCGTCTGCTTCTAACAGTGTAGCTCAGTTGTTAAGGCATTTGAATATTCTTGCCTTAGCTTCTCTGTAGTATAGGGCCTGTGTTTGATGTGGCCCAGTGAATTGAGATGATTCTGAGGTTCTTAAGTAAGCTATGTCTCCTTGTCAAGTAGAGAACCTCATGAAGTCAGCTGCTTCTTGAGCTGTGGGATGTAAGTGTGCAGGAAAGTGTAAGAATGCTTATTTTATTTACCTACAGAATATCATCAAAAAAGTGAATGGTCAGAAGTTTGTATACAAGTTTGTCTCTTACCCAGAGATTCTGAAGATGGACCCAATGACAGTGGGCAGGATTGAGAGAGACTCTGAGACTTTGAACTTCAGTGATGTCAGTAGCAGTTCCAAAGACATGGAGAACGGCGGGAAAGAGAAGCCCCCTCAGCCTGGCACCAAGACCTCCAGCCGAAACGACTACATTCACTCTGGCTTGTATTCCTCCTTCACTCTCAACTCTTTGAACTCCTGCAGTAAGAGGCTTTCCAAATCCATGAAGACCGAGAGCCCGGCTGAGAGACTGGCAGAGAAGAAGGCTCCTCAGGAGCCAGCACCGTCTGTCATCAGATTTGTAACGACACCTTCCAAAAAGCCACCCAGTGAACCTGTGGCTGCTGCTGTTTCCAACGGCCCAGCTGTTTCTCCGTCTTCAGAGGAAACTATCCAAGCATTGGAGACACTGGTGTCCCCAAAACTGCCTTTCCTGGAGGCCCCAGCTTCCGTGTGCAGCGTATCCACCACTTTCCCTGGCACAGCTCCCGCTTCGTCCCTTTCCCCTCCCTTGCAGGAGCCTCCCAGCCGCACGCCCTCGCCCCCGCTGAGCTCTCACCCAGATGTCGACACAGACGTTGACTCGGTGGCCTCCCAGCCCGTGGCGCTCCCGGAGAACCTGTCGCTGGAGCCTAAAGACCAGGATTCTGCTTTGCCAGAAAAAGACAAAACCAATAACTCATCAAGATCCAAGAAGCCCAAAGGGTTGGAACTGGCACCCACCCTTGTGATCACAGGCAGTGATCCAAGCCCACTGGGAATACTAAGCCCCTCGCTCCCTACAGCGTCTCTTACACCAGCCCTTTTCTCACAGGTAGCTGTCACCACTGTTTGCATTTCTCCCCCTTTGTAAATCTTAATTTGAGTTCAGATCCAGAATTGGCACTCAGGTTGGCTATCTGTCACTTAGGTTTGCCTTAGAAAGGTATGTAACCCTGTGAAAGCAACACAGTTCCTCACCTCAGTTGAGATTGTCAAAATAGGAGTTGGAGTGTTGGCTTTAAAAATTTGCTTGCAAGTAAATGAATACTTTGAGATTTTCCACTTCCTCCTGAAGAAAATAATGTGTGCTCCTCTGCCTCCTTATGGTTTTGTGAAAGTTGTTGATATGTAAAAAACAGTGATAATCTCTAGAAAACATCAGTTCCCGAGGCCTTGAGTGTCCTGGCTGCTGTGATGTGGAGTAACAAGTCTGAACAGTTACAGTCAGTGTCCATTAACTTGAGATCTCAGAAGACAGTTTAATAGATTACTCCCAGACCATCTCATTGTTATGCAGAGAAATGTTGATGACTCAGTTGCCCATCATCCTCTGCACCCAAATACAGGCTGAGTTTTCTGTTTGGGAAAGACTATAAAATTTGGCTGAAAAAGTAGTTACTTTGACCTTTATGTTTCTTTGGTTGTAAAAATAATTTAGGAATTTTTTTATTGTGATAACATTTTGGACTTGGAGATACGGTGGAGAATAGGGCAGTATTTGGCATCAGGCTGTTTGCCTTCTGTTGATGGATAAAGCATAATCCTGTTGAGTCATTGAGCGAATGTTTTTATTTGTGTGTTGCAGACTCCCATCCTCCTGACTCCAAGCCCCTTGCTGTCCAGCATCCACTTCTGGAGCACTCTCAGCCCTGTGGCTCCCCCGAGTCCAGCCAGGTTGCAAGGTGCTAACACACTTTTCCAGGTAAACTGCATAAAAATCTGTCTCTTGTAAATGGAGCGTATTAAAATAAGACAGAAAGATGGTGTCCCACTGTTGTTTTATCTTTCTAAAACTTTGATTTAATTAATGATTTAGAAATTTCACCAACACAAATATTCACAGCATAATTACCTTTCATTTTACTATTATATACATTTAAGTCAGAACAAGACTTAATGCTGGGCCGGCGTCGCGGCTCACTAGGCTAATCCTCCTCCTGCGGCGCCAGCACCCCGGGTTCTAGTCCCAGTTGGGGTGACAGGTTCTAGTCCTGGTTGCCTCTCTTCCAGTCCAGTTTTCTGCTGTGGCCTGGGAGTGCAGTGGAGGATGGCCAAAGTCCTTGGGCCCTGCACCCGCATGGGAGACCAGGAGGAAGCACCTGGCTCCTGACTTTGGATCAGTGCAGCGCGCCAGCCGTAGCAGTCATTTGGGGGGTGAACCAATGGAAGGAAGACCTTTCTCTCTGTCTCTCTCTCAGTGTCTAACTCTGCCTGTCAAAAAATAAAAATGAAAAAAAGACTTAATGCTGTGGCTTATTGTGAGCATAACCACGTTTTTTAGACATTTTAAACACCACAAATCATCTATTTGGAAAAAAAAAAACAGATGGGCATTTGGCAGAGCAGTTAAGGTGCTGCTTGGGATGCCCACATCCTGTGTCAGAGAGGCAGGATTTGAGTCTTCCTTCTGCTCCTGATTCCAGCTTTCTGTTGATGCGTACCCTAGGAAGCAGCAGATGATGGCTCAGGTGGTCGGGTTTCTCCTGTACATGTGGGAGACCCAGATTGAATTCGGGCGTCTTGGCAACCTGACTCAGCCCTAGATGTTGTGGCCATTCAGGGAGTAAACCAGCAGATGGGAGATGGGTCTCTCTCTCTCTTTTTCTGCCTTTCAAATAAATGTGAAGAGTCTTTAAAAAGTCTTGGAAAACATGTATTATGAAAAAGCTTGGATTTCAAAATGTTTTTGCACAAAAGAAAACTTTTTTAGAAAGTTTTTATTTGAAAGGCAGAGACAGAGAGTTCTTTGATTCATTGGTTCACTCCCCCCAAATGCCAACAACAGCCAGGTCTGGGTCAGAATGAATCAGAAGGCTGGATCTCAATCCAGGTCTCCCACGTGGGGGCAGGGACTCAAGTACTTGAAACACCTGCACCCTTCCAGGTGTGCATTAGCGGAAAGCTGGATTGAAAAACAGTAGTCAGGACTCGAGCCAGGTGCTTCAGGGTGGGATGTGGGCGCTCCACGGTGTGACAACCCCTGTAGCAAACTCCTGCCCCCAAATAAACTTACCTTTTAATTCCAGTTTCCAACAAACATTTTGACGTACCCTTGCATTCTTAGGCAGACACACATATACACATGCACACAGGGAATCTCTGCACATAGGTTTCTTCTTCTTGTTTGGAATTTAAAAAATAGAGAAAATCAAATGCTCCCATTTGCTCTTTATTCAGAATTGATACTTGAGAACATTTTAAGTATATATTTTTAAAAATGAGTATTGTGTTATGCTCCCATTCCTGTTTTTTTTTTTTTTTAAGGATTTATTTATGTATTTGAAATGCAGAGTTACAGAGAGGCAGATGCAGAGAGAGATTGAGAGATTGAGAGAGAGAGAGAGAGAGAGGTCTTCTATCTGCTGGTTCATTCCCCAAATGGTTGCAATGGCTGGAGCTGGGGCAATTGGAAGTCAGAAGCCAGGAGCTTCTTTCAGGTCGCCCATGAAGGTGCAGGGGCCCGAGGACTTGGGCCATCTTCTGCTGCTTTCCCAGGCCATAGCAGAGAGCTGGATTGGAAGTGGAGTAGCCGGAACTTGAACTGGTGCCCGTATGGTGCAGCCTTACCCACTACGCCACAGCACCTGCCCCCTTCCTATTCCTAATGGGTTTAACCATTATTTTGTCCCCACAATATAGACTATAAATTGTAGAGTTTCTTGTGGTCGATTCACTAACTTATTAGAGGTAACTGTCCCTGGGAAATTTTCTTATATTTTGTAATTTAACTTTTCATTTGTTTTTTTTAGAAATGAAATAATAAGGAAAAGGAAGAAAAAGGTCCTTGTACATTTCCGTGTTGTTCTTTTCCCTTTGGTTGCAAAGTCACTGTATTACTAAGTAGAAAGAGTGCTGAGAATTGTCCGTATTTTGTTTTCCTATTTTTCATGGCCTCACAGCAGATGACTGGGTTTAGCAGTCTGAGACTGTACGCAGAGTTACCGTGCTCCCCTGGCTTCAGCCTGGACTCTCCCTGGAGAGTTGGGCTCAGAATAAGCAGTGGGGACCCCTTTTCTGGGACAAGCACCCTCCAACTATTTGTGCCTGCCTAGACTTCTTTCTGAGGATTCATGATTTGCTTTATTGCTGAATACACTGGTTTTTTCTTAGCTTTTAACAACCTTCACTTGAGGTTCAGTGTAAACCTGTGTGCCCTAGGACTTGAGGGGACCTATAGGCGTGTTCTTTGTTACTGATTCTTCAAGACAGGTTGGAGAGTGTTTGTATTTAATGGGGAGGACAAACGATTTTTGTAAGTGTCGCTTTGACACCACTTTGTCCTGTGGACGCTGGTCAGCCTCAGGGTGAGCATGGCAGGGACACAGAGGGCAAGGGTGGGGTGATTGAAGCATGCTGATGTGTTTTCTCTTCTTCCCCAGTTTCCTTCTGTCCTGAATACTCACGGGCCATTCACTCTCTCTGGCCTGGATGGACCTTCCACCCCTGGCCCATTCTCCCCAGACCTACAGAAGACATAACCTGTGCACTTGCGGAATGAGAACTGAGGAGCAGAGACAGAGACACCCAGCGCGACTGCGCTTGAAGTGAGTGGGTGGTGGTTCTACAGTGCTGACAGTAGACCGCTGTGATTTCTGCTGTTCCCCGTGAAACGCCTTTGGAGGATTCCCTTTGACTAGGACTCAAGTGGACTGTGTATAAAGATGCCTTAATTGGAGCTCAAACTCCACCTCCCTCTTTTTTCTTTTCCTTTTTTTTTTTTTAAATTTTTAAATATTGTGAGCTTTGTGTTAAAGTAATGTTTGGTGGGATGTAGCAGCTGTGCTTTGCAGGAATGAACAAGAACAAAGTTAATCCTGGCTTTTGGGACCCTCTGGCCAGGAAAAAATTATACTTAGAGTCTATTATTTAAAGAAATATCAGTTAAATGAAATTGGTTCTATCTTGAGGACTAAGTGTGCTCTGTTGAATGACTGCACGTGAGCTGCTCACGAGCAGTGGAAGAAAAATAACCATTCTGATTCCTCCTCGATCGAAGCCACACATGGGCAGCTCCTGTCCTGTTGTGACCTGTGGCGGCCTTGTTTACGTTGATTTAGGGTGGATCTCAGTTGTGCTCTTGTCTGAGCTTGTCGGCAGAGCTTGGATCTCGTCTATTACAGCACAGAAGGATTTTTAAACCTGGGGTTTAATTCAGTTTTTGGAACCTCCAGTGAGAATGTGGGACCCCACATCAGGCCAGAAGGGTCCTCTGTTCTCCAGGAGTGGTAGGCAGCATTGCCCATGGTATGCAGCGTGGAAAATGATGCCTTTTTGGAAAATGAACTTAGGTTTTGAAGTGTTGAGGCACCTTTGAGTAAAAGAGTCAGTGCATAATTTGAAACAGCACACAGGGCTTTTCTCCGTTAGAGATACCCAGAGTGAAGGAACCTTTCTCTTTCCTGCTCATCTTACCTCATTTCCCATGGCATGTCTTTGGTCTTTCCTTTGAAATGCAAGGTTGCTAGAGGTAGCAGTTTTAAAGAGGTAGTCAGTAGTGAGGTAAAGATGGGCCTATTTCCTGCAAATCCTGTTTGGTTTATAATTGGGGAATGCCTTACTTAGGGGTTGGATTATTTGTATTTGTAGTGAGGTGTAGGCCTTCGTCTTTACCTTACCACCTGTACAGAATCGTCCCAGCTGGGAATCAGGGCCAGGTGCACACAGATTTGTTTAGCCCCACCCTGAATTGATAGCAGTATCAATCACGGGGCCTTTTGAAAGTTTTTGCTTTGAAATCCAAGATCAAGTCGTAACTGTCACCTCCATGGCTTGTCCATTAAACTGGTCTTTTAACCCTGTCATCGAGTCACACGAACTAGATAGAATGAGGAAGTAAGGTTTTAAGAGCTCAGAATGACATTGATACAAGCCAGCATCTTCTAGATGCACAGTGTTCACTTTAAATTCATTGTTGTGCTGTGTAGGGACGCTCTTGTTAAGTCGTCTATGCTAGGTTGCTGGCAGAGGAGGGAGAATACTCAGCTGCCTTCCTGTGTGTAGTGTGGGAGATGTGTGATGTGCAATGGTCATGTGGAAAGGCAGTGTCGGGGTGGTGGGGAGCAGGCCTTCTGAACTTTCTCCCTGCATTGAATTAATTAGTTCGCCTGCTTGTTTGAAATTAGATCTCTCACAGCACTTTGGAATAGTTTTTATTAGGTTAGCATTTTTTACATTGAATAGGTAAATATTGATGGCTCAGTTTAAGTAGATGTTTTAAATTTGAAAGCACAAAAGTATTTTATCTTTTTGAATTAAAGGAGAAAAGCCATTGGTTTGTTTTCACAGATGGTGTATTTGCTAATTAGCTATCTTAGTACAGAGGTGCCTTAAACCAGGGCACCATTAAAACTCAGGCCAAGCAGCCGCCTGGGAACCAGTTCTAGGGAATCCTTCCTGTAAACCTGCAGCTGAAGCCTCAGAGAGGTGTGAAGCCTTATGAGTTGATGAGAGTCTGCTTCCTTTGGGATCAGCTAGTTGGGGAAGTTTGTGTGTTTGTGTGTGTGTGTGCGTGCGCGTGTATCTTTTTTAAAGTCAGAGTTTACAACCTTTATGTGTCTGAGGCAGACAGTTCTATTTGCAGACTACCTCCTTCCTGGAAAAGTCTCAGCTCCATAGTCTTTTGAAAATCCACGGAATTCTTAGCATCAGAAGGTACCCAGCAGTTGAGGTCAGTCTTCCCAGAGAGATGCGTGTTTGCTGGTCGTGGCTGGGTGGGTGCTGTTGGGCAGTGGTAGCCCCAGTTCGGGAAGCGGAGCGGGCTGAGTGGGGTTTCTGGCATTCCCTGAGCTGCCTCAGCCTTCCCCAGCTGCACATCAGCATGCTGGGGGACCCATGGCAGCTAGGAGACCCGGAAAGCCCTGAGTCTGTGGCATTAGCCGGAGTCGGTCACCATCTTGGAGCTGAGAAGGGCCATGTGGTTGCCTGGGAGCCGGTGCAGCGTGCTAATGCTGCGTTGCGTGCACGCCGCCGTTTCTAAAGTGAGCTTTTTCTTGTTCATATGCTGATTTTTAAAAACACACGTCTGACTTCAGTAATACCTTCTAAAAATGATTTGTCCCAGTACTTTTGTGGTGGTGTATTTTGTATGTTTGAACAAAGGTAGGAAGTTTTTTTTTTTTTTTTTTTATTTGTACAGAATTGAAGACTGGGGGCCCTCAAAAGGTCAGCCTGAAGCTTCCTAGGATTAATATGTAAGTTTAATTTTCCCTCACATTTTCAGGTGTGTGGAATAATGGGCATAATACTGGGTTTTCAGATTTTGATGGGGAAGGTAAGCACATGAGCCCACATAGAATACTGGATTTTTTTTTTTTTTAACTGGAAAATTCCTTGAAGGTTTACATACTGTATGAGAGATCCAGAAAGACAGGACTGACGACTCAGTAAATCAGAAGCTTGGGATCCTGGAGCTGACCGTGGGCTGTGGACAGTGTCTCCTGTCCCACTCACACCCAGCACGCGTGATGTCTGGTCCGATGGCATTGTTGTGTCCTGCTCTCAGAGTTCATACGATGCTGACTAGCGTTCTGAAAGGTAGCTTTGTGTTTCCAGCGAGTTCAAGCACAGTCACAGCACTCAGTGATATTGAGAGAAGCAATCTCTAGTCTTTTTGAACATTTGCCTTGATCAGCAAAAGCTCTTAAACGTAAAAACTTACCCTATCAAACATCCATGTTTAACATAGAAACAAAGGATGACATAAAAGTAATTATTAGAAATCAGTTTTTAATATGAGGGAACTTCTGAAAGTTTATGGAAAATGGAATTAAAAGATAAGTCCGGGGGCAGGCATTGCAGTGCAGTGGATTAAGCTGCCACTTGGGACACCTGCATCCTTGTCAGAGAGCCTGGGATTAAGTCCCATCTCAGTTTCTGGTCCAGCTTCCTGCTATTGTGTCTCGGAAACGGCAGAGGATGGCCCAAGTGCTAGAGTTCCTGCCTCCCACGTGGGAAACCTGGATGGAGCTCCTGGCTCCTGGCTTCAGCCTGGCCCAGCCCTGGCTGTAGTGGGCATTTTAGGTAGTGAACCAGCAGATGGAAGATCTCTCTTTGACTCTCCTTTTCATTCTGTCACTCTGCCTTTCAGATAAATTTTTTAATAAGTTTATTTTGGTGCAAAAGTGTTTTATAGTCCATACATAATTTTTTTTATAATAATCATTTTCCACGAACTTTTGGAAGGCTCCATGTAATTTCTTCTCGCACCAAGCAGATTGTCTGTGCGCCCTCTGGAAACACGAGCTCTGTTCTGAAGACCACCTACTCAGCTACTGCTTCTCAGTCCAGTCCCTTAAAAAAGTGTTTCTTTTCATCTACTTGAAAGGCAGAACATAGAAAGAGAGACAGATCTTCCACCTGCTGGTTCATTCCCAAATGCCCATAACAGCTGGGGCTGGGCCAGGCCAAGGCCAGAAGCCCCAAATTCCATCTGGGCTTCCCACATGAGTGGCAGGTGCCATCACCTGCTGCCTCCCAGGGTGCAGCAGCAGAAACCTGGAACGGGAGTGGAGGGAGCTGGAGCTCAAAGCAGCACCTTGATGATGGGATGCAGGTTCCCGAGCAATGGCTAACCCCCTGTGCCCCAGTGCCTGCCCTTCAATCCAATTTTTGGGCCAAAAAAAAAAGTGCTTTTCTTGTGATATTTGGAAAAATCGTAGAAGGGACTTTCTTCAGAGGAGGCTGTCATCAACTTGGAAACTTTCACATTTTTACTCCTAAGTTGCTAAATAATCACCAATTTCCAAATGTTTTGTAGGACTTCGTACTTACTATTTTTGATGGTCTTTTGTCTCTTTCATCTTCATGTTAGGTATAACTCAGTTTATTTTACTAGTCTGCTTACAAAGTTCTTTTGGCCTTGTATTTTACCACCAAGTTCAGGATTATTTCAGGTTGCTTTAGGTTAAAATATATAACAGCTTCCATTTCTTCATTTTTTTTCACTCCTGACACTTGAGCTTCTGGAGGAATACTCTTCTTGATATGTCTGCACTTCATTTGTGTGTGTTTCATTTGCCCGTGGAAGTGTGCTGAATTGCCATCCTTAGGTGTGCAAACAAGTGTGGAAAGGCACGCGGGTCCCTCTGTGCAAACCCCCAGGAAAGTGAGACTGCTCGTGACACAGTGTGCGCTCTGAGGGTTTGATGGTGTTTCCAAAACAGAACTGGCAGGCAGTATTCAGTCCACGGTGTGAGTGCAGGGCAGGGCAACTCTGATCGCCTGCAGCAGACACTGGACCTGAGAATAGGTTCTATGGAAAGTATTTTGCTAATTTTCTGCTTGGTTTAGGGTCAACAAGTAAATGTTTGGTGGGTGTTTTTAATGCTGCTAGCGTTGCCTGAGTCACAGAGCCCTGCTACTCCCCTTAATGTCATCAGAACTGTTTCCTGAAGTTGGAGTTCTAATCTTAGAATCTAGAATTCTCGTGGGTGGTGGTGTATTAAACAAGACGAGAAGGCGGCTTGGTTTCATTTCTTGTGCCTGGTGGAGCCTGTTCCCGTGAAAGTCATGTTGTGACCTGTCAACACGGCAGATCTGACAGGCGAATTGCTGGTTGTGGTCGAAGTGCTCCATCTCAAGCTGTTGGCTTCTCTAAGCTACTTTTCTGAAGTTGTGATAGATTGATGGGATGCCAGAAAACCCTGGTTTCTAGGGTGTGTCAGTCTTGCAGCTCAGTGTTGTGAAAGATGGAAATCCAGAGAGGGGCAGGAGTGGCTGCAGGCTTCCTGCTGAAGCCAGGCAAGCCAGGCTGTGGCCAACGAGGACGTCCATGAGGGGTCCCTGCAGCCTGCCAGGTCTTGGGAGTGCAGCACACATCAGGAAGTTGCACGAGGCTTGAAACTTTACTCGGAGACATTTAACGGGGAGACCAGAACACTGCTTCCAGGTCATCCTGACTGAGTACGCACAGGTTTGCATGTAGGTGAGCACTGGTGTGTTGGCTGAGTGTGTGTATAAATCTGTTTTCAGAGGGAACATGTGTTACTCATCCTCGAGACTAGGAAGGCTCCTGGTCTTGTTTTATACTAAAACTTAAAAAAAAAAAATTGCTGCAACTTGCAGTTGTCATTTTTTAGAGATTAATGACTTACACATTTCATTTTTTAAAAATAGATTTTTAGGCCTTAAAGACTAATTGCTTACTAACATTTTAGAGATCCAGTGCTTCTATGTGACATATTCCAAATCAAATCATCTTAAACCATTCTCTTATGTTCATGTATTACTGAGCAGGTAAGGATGTTTTCTTAAAATTTCTGTATTTACATTTGCTTTTGTGTAAAATGTTCATCAGGTTGGTTTGTAAGTCTCAGAGAGATTTATACTAGAAGTGGGATTTCTGAAATACAGAGGTTTGACGATTGATAGGGTAGTGGAGGGCTTCTGGCATTGTTGCCTGATTTTTCTTTTTGAACTGTACATAATTAGCCGCAGTGAAACCTCCGTACTGTGGGCTGAAGTCTTCACAGTTCTGCCTTGCTTCCCATCTCAAAGACCCCTTCCGAGTCCTGTCCCTTCCAAGGGCTGTGAACCCTGCTGGCCGGCCTGGGGTCTGTGGCTGGGCCAGGGTGGGGGCGGGGATGCCCTGTGGCTGGCCCAGCATTCTCACCAATGGAATCGCTCAAGTCCACGTAGGGCTGAGGGGTGAGAGTGCTCTATCCTTGTATTAAATCACTTGGCACTTTCTTGGGCACAGTTATTAGCACTGTTGGTTTTTAATAACTGGAAGCACTTAATGATTATTTTGTTTAATTTCAGCGTAAGGGTTTCGAGGGTCAGGGCAGTCAGGTTTCTTATGCATAGCTTCTGGAAATTGAGAGTCGGAAGACGGCGTGAGCGGATGACTGAGCCAGCCTTCTCGCGCCGTGGGCCTGCTCTTCGGCCAGGATGTCGTCAATGACTGGCAGGCTTTCAGGATTGTGCTTTCTAGAAATGTAGGACTTTTTATAATGATTTGCATTTGATAGACTACACTTAATTTTGTGAAGTATCCGACTCTTCCCGTTTAATCACCGTTACTTATTGTCTGTTACGTAGGCGGCAGTCCGACTTCTGAGACATGTCTGCGTTTTGTTTTGGGGCAGTGTCAGCAGTGAGCAGGTGTCCCGCGGTTGCGACAGTAGCGTCCTTCATGGACTGCCGCGGCCGTGGAGTGGCGTCTGCTCCCGGCTGAAGACAAAGCACACAGTTCACCTTTGACTACCCCAGGGCTCTTCATTGGGTTTGGCCCTAGGTCTTTGCCAAGCGCAGTCATAGCGATCTCTTCACTCTCGCCTCGTGGCAGCTTCATTTATTTTTGTGGGTAGGGAAGATTAAAGACGAAACTCAGTGCAGTCATTTTGCCTAGTGGTTAGCTTGGGTTTGAGGTGAATAAAACTGATTAATAATAGTTTCTTAGAATTATGACCTTTATTCACCAAATGAGAAATTGGCTTTAAAAAGTGTGCAGCTTTGCACTTTGAAGAATAAGAATTTTCCATTAGCCCTACTCGATGTTCTGCACAACATGTCCTCCTCAGAGACAGGAGTGAGGGGGTCTTAGGTATTGACTGCGGGGGCACTGGCGGCCCGTGGACTAGCAGGGGTGTGCGTGCCGAATGGTCAGCTCTCAGTCCCATTTAGCACGTGTCCCCCGGGGACTGCTGCAGTGGTCTCCGTCAGGTGTGCTGCAGGGAGCCATGCGACCTCACGGGCACGCGTCGTCTGGGGTGTGTGGCAGGAAGAACTTGGGGTGCTTTCCTCGAGCCAGTCAGCCCAGCTGAGAAGACGCTCGCTTCACTGTTTATTCCCGCTTGTCGATCTTACTGACATCAGCATCTCAGAACTTCCGCGTCGCTGTGTATGCTTTGCAAGCACGTGCCTACCCGAATGAGCAGTAGTTACAGTGTTACTAGTAACTTGTCTTGATTGATTTAATGTGCTTCATGTTAGGAGACCTTCAAAGTATTAAAAGGTGACCTTTCTTCTTTTCTTTTTCCTAAATATGCCATTAAATGGTAACTGTTAACACTTGCTGCATCATTAATTGTTGATACAGCTGGAGAGAGACTGCCTCCCTGTCTTCTCCCTCAGCAGCCTGACTCACCTGTAGGGCAACACATGGAAGTTGTTTTACGTTTGCTTGGGATGAGTGCAGCTGGTTTTGAATTCTGTTTGTGGCTGAGAAACTCGACAGGGCTGAGGTGGGTGAGGAAAAGGACGCCTTAGCACTTGGAGAGCTTCGTGCTGCCCTGCTTTGTAAAGGAAAAACAGGGTGGGTGTTTGGCATTGCTGTCAAGGTACCCTTGGGATACCCGCATCCTATATCTGAGTGCCTGGGTTCAAGTCCCGGTTCTGCTTCCTCTTCCAGCTTCCTGCTGACGCACACCCTAGGAGGCTGCTTGATGGCTCATTTGGGTCCCTGCCACCCACGTGGGAGACCTAGATGGAGTTTCCAGCTTCCCCCCGCTTCAGCCTGGCCCCATCCTGGCTGTTGCAGGCATTTGGGGAGTGAACCAGGGGACGGGAGATTAGTTTCTCTCTCTGGCTTTAAAATAAACATAGAGCAACATTTTTAAAAAGAAAAGACAAAAGTATAGTTGATACCCGGTGCATTTGCAGAGGCAGGGGCTGGCGGTCCGGTTTTCCATCATTTCCCCGGTTTTTTGCAGACATTTTGTTAACTTCTATAATGGTGATATACATCTTTTAAGAAAGATGATACATTTTTTTAAAAACTATTTTATGAAAGAACTGACAGAGGAATTTGCTTTGTATAATGCAATCTAGCTTTAAGAAAGCACTGTAGCAAGTTTACTATAAGTCCAAAATTATACAGATATGTTAATAGATCTATGTGCAACTAGATGTGGACAACAATTGTATTTTTTTAAATAAATATTTTTAACAAAATGCTTATCTGAATCGATCGTTCATTTTCCTTCTCACATCCACTTGAGGTGGTCTCGGTGTTGTTTTCATCCATGCTAACTGGAGTAAGGAAAGCGTTCCAGTTTCTCAGTGGGTGTTACTAAGACCTGCCCTCAACTCTGCTGTGTACGTGAGCACTGTGTACACGTGTAGTGACCCCGCCACTGTCACAGGTGGCAGAGGGAGATGGTAAAGTGACTGTGATAGAAAGGGAGCGGGGAGAGAAACGACTGACCGACCAGCTGAAAACAGCATTCACCACGGAAATCTTTTATTTTTAAAAATCAACATCTTAAAAGGGTTTTAAAAACGTCACCAGATGCTTTTACTGTAGCCCTTGAGGAGGAGCAGCTTCAGCTTGCTTCTGTTCCAGGCACCGTTTGTACAGTTTTTGAGATAAGAAACCGGAGGCTTTAATTCATTTAGCAAACAAAACGAGGCCTTTTCGGAACTGGGCTGGGACGTGGCATTAGTAGGTGAGAGAGTCACATCAGAGACAACTGTTTCTGGAGGGGAGCAGAACAGAGAGGCAGGTCCTCAGAAGAGGCACTTCCCTACCCCTGGAGGGGTGCCGGGGTGTGAGTCCCACATCCAGGCCGCAGAGGGAAACCTGGGAACGGGGGAACTCCAGGCCCCTGGATGCCAGACCCCAAAAGGAAGTGTGGATCCCAGCCCTGCCTGCCCGAGCTGATTCTGAAGTGTGGGCTAAGCGGCTGTGCTTGGTTCTCTGGCTGGTTCTAAGAAGCCACAGTGGCTCCCGGCACTCCTGCCTGAGTTTGTTTTGTCTAGAACAGCAGCCCCTTGAACCTGCAGGAGAGGCGCCTGTCGCCAGAAACACCAGGCCCTTGGTTCTGAGCTTCTGAAGTAGAATCAGTGGTCCTTCACGATGGAGAACACATTTATTAAGTTTAAAATACTTTTATTTTAGGAAAGATAGGCTTAGATTTGTTTAATCCTGTTTTCTGCAGTAACAAATTAATCACAATCAACTTAGTTATAACCATTGATTCTTTCTAAATCTGTATAAAAAGATATTTTCCTGAAAAACCACAAGAAAAAATACAACTGCTTTCTCTTTGCCCCATCCCTCATCTCCATAGTTAGACTGCACATTCAGATTTGGCTGGCCGCTAACTTAGAAGTATTTACAGAGTTGAAACTATAGCCCTGGACCACCAGCTTTCCAAAGAAGCTGGATCTGTTGAACTTACAATAAATAGGTACCAAGCATATGAACAGTTTCCAAACTGCTTAGAAGGAAGTTTTAAAAATAGAAATTGCTAACATTTACTAAGCAATCTCTGTGTCAGGCTTATAGTAATTCCTTTATACAAATTAATTTAGTTCTTTGAAAATTCCTCTGAGGTAGGGTAAGTAAGTACTTTTAGAAATGCCACGAAACTGGTGAAAAAAGCCAGGGTTAGAGCCTCAGAAGTGCGCCCAGGGCCACACAGCCGGAAGGCGAGGCCAAGGCTTGGACCGGGTCTCCAGCCAGCTCCTCGTCACGCAGTTAGGATGCCGGCGGTCAGAGTCGGCTAACTGGATGGTTCACCTACAGGCCCAGGCATGTGGCCCACGGCACTTGGGACAGGTTACCAAGAAGCCGGATCCACCTCACCTGGATGCTCCTGCGTGTGCGTCTGTGTCTGCGTGAGCAGCCGGGAGACTGCGGCTCTCACAGCCTCCCAGTCCCGCCCGAGCCGGCAGGTCTGCAGTCCCACCTGTGTCACCACAGGACCCTCAAACTGCACGCGGCGTCGCTTGGCAGCCTCGGCTTTTTGTTAAAGGGAAGACCTTGGTGTGGAGTAAGCTTTTCTGTACAGAAGACGTAGAATTAAACTTACGCGTTTTGGGGAAATTCTTTGTGCTATTTCTTAGTCCTTTTATATGCTTGTCAATTCAGCAAAGAAAAGAGAACATGCATCTCATTATCCCCAGAGACTGTGGACCCATTAGCGTTGCCCGTTAGCGGTGGCAGGCCGGAGAGTGTCTAACAAGGCCATGATTTTAGCTCTTGCCGGTTTGTGCAGTGTAAATGCTCTCACCATGGCTGACCTCAAGACACAGACGTGCTGTCACTGAGAGCAGAGGGGGCACAAGCAGCCCAGAAGCTGGCGTGACACAGTAACCCTATCCCCCTCCCAATACCCTGGACACCCGTCACCTCGACAGCCTCCCTAACACGGTGACGGACTGAGTTCTGAGTATTTATTACCTTTGCTTTTAATAGAAAGCCCGTGTAATGCTAATAATGGCTGCATTTAGCCAGCCCTCAAATTTACCAAGCATCTTCTCGGGGCTGGCGTGAGGCAGCCCAGCATCCCACTGCGTCCGTGCCCCAAAGAGCAAGACTCGGGCTTCCAGGCCTGCCTGTCTCGGGGTACAGGAGAACTAGTGGTGTCGCTGCAGGGATGAGGGACTCAGCTGTTCCCAGGTAAGCAGCACACGATGCACGATGCTTTGTGCATGCCAGGGAGCCCTCCGGGGTTGGCCTTGAGTCCTTGAAAACACCGACAGAGAGCCCTGCTCCCAGAGCAAGAGTGAGCCCAACCCAGGGCATGGTCCATGCAGGAGGTGGAAAAGGAAGGGAAGCACAGGCTGCCTCCTGCCTTCCCGGAGCTCCTGCACAGTTCTTGGCAGGGTCTGAACCAGGTGGGGGGGCAGGGAACGTGAAAAGCCGGGTCAGTGTCTAATGATTCGCCTGGGGAGGACCCAGGTGCCAGGCCTCAGCAGAATTGCTTCTGGAGATAGGAACAAAGGCATCAAAAGGTTGCCTCCGCTGCAACCCTCAGCTCTCCAATCTGGGGGTGGCGGGCGCCCGAGGCGGGGGGCGCTCCTCGTCACCCCCATGGCGTGGTTTACCTCTGGTAACACTCGGCGCTCTCCATGTCCAGGGGTTTGTCTCGGGTCTCATCTAGGAAAGAAAAAGCCCAACCCAGGGTGAGTAGCAGCCGCCACGCATCGCTGTGCTTGTCCTTGCTTCCCTGCCTTTCTTTGGCTCACGGAGGAGCAAAGTGAAGTCACACCTACCGGTTCTGGCCCCCTGGGGTCTGGGGCCTGGGGGATGTGTAACTGTCTCTCACGAATAAAGAACCAATTGGGGCCGGTGCTGTGGCGTAGCGGGTTAAGCCGCCACCTGCAGTGCCTGCATCCCATATGGGCACCGGTTTGAGTCCCAGCTGCTCCACTTCCCATCCAGGTCTCACTATGGCCTGGGAAGGCAGTGGAAGATGGCTCAAGTCCTTGAGTCCCTGCACCTGCGTGGGAGACCTGGGAGAAGCTCCTGACTCCTGGCTTCAGGTCAGCACAGCTCCGGCCCTTGCAGCCAGTTAGGGAATAAACCACTGGATGGACGACCTCTCTCTCAGCTTTGCCTGTGTAACTCTTTCAATTTTTTTTTTTTTTAAAGAACCAAGTAAGTGGTACTTACAGGCTGTTCAGCAAATACTAACTGAATATGAATCTCAAGTGAAGCCCTGTGCCCAGGGCTGGGCCTGACAACCCCTGGGACCTGCCTTCTCGGAGGCTCGGCTCAGCCATTGTACTGAGTGTGGAGAGAGGTGGGCTCATGTCCACCTGCTCCAAGGAGCTCGAGCCTGTGGACACTTGCCCCTCTGGTCTCAGCGTGTTTCTGCCCGGGCACCTTCTGAGAACTGGCTGCATGTCCAGCCCCCCGGCCTGGGGTCTCCAGGAGAGACCGTGTTCTCAGGAGACGGCTCTGCTTTCTTTGCCACTTGGCCTGAAGAGCTGCTTTTGGAAAAAGATCTGGACTCGAGTCAAAACCCTGAACTGCAAAAGGGATGGCCAATTAGGCCGCTGGGCAGAGTTCCAGTCCAGGAGGCAGGCTCTGCCTTGCAGTGCCGGGGATAGGCTGGGAAGAGATCGCTGGCCCACAGCTCCGTGGCGTGGTGGGACGCAGGAAGCCAAGTTCACAATCCACGCCCCGCTGCTGACAGAGAAACCCTGAGTCAGCCGTCTGCCCTGCGCCCGCCTGCCTCGGAGTCCGGCTTAAACAATTGCACGGAAAGCAGGAAGAGGGGAGGAGGAAGCTGTAGAAAAATAAACATTTCCGTGCATTCTGCTTGCAACGGAATGGCGTTTTTGGCCTGCTGTGGCCCACAGCTTCTGCCCCAGCCTCCCCCGAGCCTTCGCGTACCTGATGAGAGTGCAGGGTGTATCCTGTGGAAAAACAGCAGCAAGATGTAGAAGGTGAAAGCCAGGCAGCCAAAGATCACGCCGCACACCAGGAAGCTGTAGCTGCCCTGGGCCTGGAATATCTGTGGAGGGGCAAGACGCGGGCGCTGACACAGCAGCAGGAGGGGCGCCGGGAGGGTGCCGGGAGGGTGCCGGGAGGCGCGGCCGGGTTCTTGGGCAAGTCAGCTCCAATCCCCAGTGGGGAGACGCACGCAGAGGAGGGAGCACCTGGCCTGCCTCACCACCTCCTTAGTTCTTTCCAGCTCCGTGTCCTGGAACCTTCTGAGAATTTCCCCATCACCACTGACAGGCCAGCCATACGAGGTGTCTCTGGACCCTTAAGGCCCAACTGGAACTTGGCAGAAGATACCATTTTTTTGTCCTTCCACGTATATGATGAGGACGCAGGACAACGTCAGAGCAGCACACGGAGCGGCTGTTATTTGGCACCGTGGTTAAGATGCCACTTAGGACACCCCCTTGCCCTGGATCTGAGCGCCTGGGTTTGAGTCCTGGCTCTGCTGATGCCGCGTCCTGCTAACGTGCACCCCAGGAGGCACCAGTGAGGGCTCAGGTACTTGGCTCCCTGCCACCCACGTGGGAGACGCGGGTTGAATTCCAGGCGCCTCACCCTGGCCTGGCCCAGCCCTAGCTGATGTGGGCATTGAGCCAGTGGCTGGAAGATCTTCCTCTCCACTTCTGTCTCTCACCTTTCTAATAAAAATGAAGACAAAATATTAGCTAAGGCCTTAGAAAAGCAGCACACGGCACATCCACAGGCCCAGCACCCGTCAGGAATTAGCACCAGTTTCATCGGGAGCCGTCTGCTTCCTGTCCTAGAGGACACTGAAGCAAATCCCAGACACTACGTCACATGCTGGGCAGGACAGGCGGCAGTGTGGTGACGGATGAAGGGGACTCTGGAGAGGGGACCCGGGTGTGTCACTCTCTGCCTGTCACTAGAAGTGTGGCTGACCCAGGGCAAGTAGCCACACACCCCCCATCCCCCGCTCCTGCTCCCCTGTGTCCCAGGGACTCCTCTCTACACAAGTGCTCAAGAACACAGATGTCCGTGTTCTGGTGGACAAGCGACACGTGGTTGGTTGTGTTGCCTTGGTAGGGGTGGGAGGTGGGCGGGCAGCGGGCCCCTGGGCAGTGAGAGGTGGCGTGGGAGTGAGCAGGGTGGGAAGGGAGCCCCGACTGCCGCCCCAACCACCGCGATCTCTGCGAGCCCTGCGCCATTCCCACGGCCCCCTGGCCCCGCTCCCAGCCTTGGCTCGCGTTCGCTCTGGACTTTTCCACGTGTCTGTTCTCGTCCCCAGGCCCCACAGCTGGAGGCTCAGAAGCGGAAACAGGTACCAGCAGCCGGGTGGGGCCCCACTGGCCCTGCAGACCCAGGAAGGGGCCAGCTGCACCTTCTCACCTGCTCGGGGTGGGTGCCCACCTGCCCCCCATGCCCGGAGTCCCCCACTTACCGATCCCACCAGCATCTGCAGGGCCATCTCGCCGATTCCTGCCCCCGTCACCAGCACGGTGGTGGCACAGCCTAACAGAGAGAGAAGGGCTCGGTGGGTAAGTGAGCTGTCGGTACCCGTGCTGCCGCGGGAAATCTCGCAAGAGGGACGGCCATCTGGCAGGCCTTCGGATTCCAAAGCTTGCTCAGCCCTTCGCCTGTATCTCCCTTGGGGATGCTTTTGGTCCCGCATCGTTAGGGCCCTTTGTTCTGGAACTTTCACTGGCTCACCCCTGTCTGCAGTCACTTGCCTGGCCTTCAGGGCCTTTCCAAGCTGGTCACCACCTGCCTTTCCAGAACCTTCCTCGTATCTGCAGGCCCTGGTCTGGCACAGGGGAGCCAGGCTCCTCTGGTGTACCTGAAGGCCATGCCGAGCCCAAGCTCCAGTCAGACTTGGCTTCCAAGCCCCGCTGTGTCACCTGCCAGCCACGTGACCGTGGACGAAGTCTCCAGCCTCTCCCTGTCCAGTGGGCCTCGCACAGCTCCTCCTGGGGTCCCTATGTGGATTCTGGGATGACCCGGGCCAGGTCACCGGCGCGGTAACTGCCAGGCCAGCCCCCCACTCACACGCTCCCATTCCTGCCTGTGGACCCTGTGACTGCCAGGCCCAGCTCTCCGTCTGCTCGTGATGCAGCCAAGCTCTCCCCAGGACCCTGGCCAGCCCACCCCTCCCCTCGCTCCTGCTGGTCGGCAGACTCCCATGCACCTCTGGGTCCTAACAGATTTCCGTCAGCGTCTCTTCTGCAGCCCCTAAGCTGGGATTCGTGGCTTCCGTGTGCTCCTACCTCACCTGCCGCCTGCCTCCCCGCCTGCCAGGAGCCACCCAGGCCTGCAGCACACTGGTGTGTGGTTGGCGGTGGCACAGTGGGGACACATGGCAGGCACTGGAGCGTTTCTGAGTAAAAGTCGCGTCACGCGGGCAGCAGGCTCCCCCAGCTCTTTCCTTTGCCTTCTGTCCACACCGTCTCTGTTCCTGGACCCTACCTGCCTCCCCCTTTCCTCGGCCTCCAGCCCCTGAGCCAGCTTACGCCCCCTCCCCCTTCAGGCCTCTCTGGATCTGGCACTGGTCATTGCCAGAGGTCCAGGTCTTCTACTCCTGTGCCCCAAACCCAGAGAAGTGTCAGGCGTCCGGGTCTGCTGGCCCGCATTCCACGTCACAGTGCCTGGGAGACTCCCAGCCTCAGCTCCTGACCCAGCGTACTGCTCGTGTGCAGCCCGGGAGGCAAGGGTGACGGAAGGAACTGGGAGACCCGGACTGAGGTCTGGACGCCTGGCTTTGGCCCCCCCGCATCTGCACCCATCTGTGGAGTGAATCGGCTGATGGGAGCTGTGTCTCTCAAATAAATAAAAATTTTAAAAATATGCCGAGGATTCTGAGCAGCTGCACTGCCAAGAGTTTTAAGTTTTCTCTAAAGCATAGAATAATCCTAAAAACAAAAATAGCATTTGCACCCCCATTTTACAGGTGAGAAAATCAAGACTTGGGAAGAAAATGAGATGATAGAAGGTCATAAAACCAGTGGGTGGGGACATCGGGGGACACTCAGGGCTGTGGACGACTTCAAAACCCAGGCCCGTGCCCTAGTGGAGGCAGAAACCACAGGCACGGAGCCTGGAGATGCATCAGACACCAGGGCCGGGCACGATGTCGCTGGGGCACACCGCTCCTGTGGGCTTCCTGGAGGGGTGGGGAGGGCAGGCCAAGCGGGCAGAGCAAGGGGTGGGAGAGACAGCCAGGGCGTCGCAGCCAGAGGCTGACCATGCGCCCAAAGGAACGACAGGGAGAGAGAGGGCTGGGGAGAGAAGGTGGGAGCTGGCAGCACCCGGCCGCAGCAGCGGGTGTGTGTGTGTGTGTGTGTGTGTGCAGGCAGTGGGCCCAGAGGTGAGGCCCACTGGGATTCGTGACGAGAGCTCCAGGTGGAGCCAGCTGGCTTAGGAGGGCAAGGAGACCGTGCTCCCCGGTCCAAACAGGTCAGTGAGGCTGCAGGCCTGGCCTCGGGCGGGGATGACGAGAGGGGCAGAGGAGGGGGCAGCAGAGACTGCAACATCCTCTCATGACGTCACTGCTCCCGGGGCGGGGGTGCCTGGCAGCGGGGAGGGGCTGGGCTGCTGTGGGCAGCAGAAAATGGGTGCTTGGTCGGCTAGAAGGGCTGCCTGATGCCTGGCCCGCACCTCCTCAGAGCCACGCCTCCTCCAACAGAACTACCAGGTGCGCCCTGAGACCCCTCCCCGCACACAGGACCAGAGGCAAACACGGGGACACTGGATTCTTCCCCTCATCGGAGCACATGGATGCTTTCCTTCTAAATCACGGATAGACAGCTGGCGGAGGCCAGCCTGCTCTCATTTGGATTTCAGAACGTACGCATATGCGCAGAAGGAATCCGGGAAGGAACCAGGAGGGTTATTTTCAGCCACTCTCACTGCTTCAAAAACACACTCTGTTACTTGAGATTTTTGTAGGGAACATACTGCTTTTATAATAAAATCTTTCCATCTTGAAAATGAACGCCGGGGCCGCCGCTGTGGTGTAGTGGGTTAAGCCTTCGCCTGCAGTGCCAGCATCCCATATGGGCACCGGTTCAAGCCCCAGCTGCTCCACTTCCATTCCAGCTCCCCACTAATGGCCTGGGAAAGCAGTGGAAGATGGCCCAAGTCCTTGGGCCCCTGCCCATGTGGGACACCCGGAAGAAGCTCCTGGCTTTAAATTGGCTCAGCTCCGGCCGTTGCGGCCATTTGGGGAATGAACCAACAGATGGAAGACGACTACGATGGCTTAGTCTGGGCCAAACTGAAGCTGGGAGCCAGGAGCTTAATCTGGGTCTCCCATGTGGGTGCAGGGGCCCAAGCACTTGGGCCATCTTTACTGCTTTCTCAGGTTCATTAGCAGGAATTGGATCAGAAGTGGAGCAGCCGGACTTGAACAGGCGCCCATATGGGATGCTGGCATCGCAGGTGGCAGCTTAACCCACTGTGCCACAATGCTTCACCCCCCCTCCCCGTTTTTTCCCAGTGATCCAGGCTCTTCTTGTGTGCTGTGACTGTGGGAAGCGGAGTCAGGTATAGCTGTAATTGTTCTAACCTCTGTAGACACCAATATCCTGCACTTGTGAAGAAAAAAAAAATCACTCATCTTAATGCTGGTTTTCCAACCTCTAGGGAGACTCCGGTTACTTCTAAGAGTAATGTTAAGTGTTCAAAACATAATTATTTTTAATGAACTCATTATAAAGAAGAGTTTTGGCGTGTGCACTGGGGAGGGCCGGGGAAGGGCAGGGAGAACGGATGAGAGAGAGATTTCTGACGCCCACGCCAGGCATCTTTCTAAGCCTGTGTGCTCCCTACAACAGTTGCCACGCAAGGCAAGCTTGGCTGAGGCACTGCAGCCGGCCACTGTAAAATGCCTTTCTCACGCCAGCTGCAGCTCCTCAGACTTCTCTGTGGGGAACGACACGGGTGTGATGTTGAGTGGGGCCAGCCACGTGGAGCAGAGCGAGTGCTGCAGGTGCACCTGCTCCCGGCCAGGGCCGGCGGGAGCACTCAGCTCTGCGGAAGGGAGGCGCGGGGCGCGGCGGGCTCTGCGGAAGGGAGGCGCGGGGCGCGGCGGGCTCTGCGGGAGGGAGGCGCGGGGCGCGAGGCGCGGCCACTCACCCGTGTACTGGAGGATGTCCTCGGTGTAGGCCAGCATGCTGGGGAAGGTGCTACTGAGGAACAGGCCCAGGCTGGCCGTCCCCAGGAACAGGAAGAGGACGTCGTAGGAGCAGATCAGCAGGAACAGGAATGTCACCAGCACGCCGACCTGTCGGCGCGGAGGCGGGGGGCGTGAGAACCGGGGTAGGGAAGTGGGGAGAAACTGCGCGTCCCTGGAGCCAAGGAACCCCCGCAGCTCCTCCCCGGCCCTGGCGCGTCCGCGCTGGCGCCGCTGTGACCAGCGCGCCACCCTGTGGACAAGGTGGGAATGACAACGCTCCTGGTGGGAGCTGCCACACCAGCAGCAGCGGTTGGAGGTGTAACACTGCCTGTCCCCAGGGTCCATCCGCGTCATCAGCTCTTTTGGCCCTGCTGACCATGGAGGGCGGGGGGATGAGCACCCATCGCCCTTCCCCCACTAAACGCCCCGAGCCCACTAGGGCAGAGTGACAGGGAGGAAGCCCTCAGACAGCAGGAGAGGGGTGGCTGCAGGGTCCCTGCCCTCTGGGGCACCAAGCCAAGTTCCCAGGGAGGGTCAGCGCTAAGGCGGCCAGCGTGCCCCTCCCCCCCGGGGCTTTGCTTCCCACTGGCCCTGCGGCCAGACCACTACCACGGGCTGCTGGGCCCAGGAACCTTCCTAGTTCAGTTGCATGGGCATAGTTTTTTAACCCCATTTCTAAGTTTTCTAAAAATGTTTTTGTGTCCACAGTGATTTCTATGCAAAACACACCTGGGGAGAAATGCAGGCAGGAGGAGAGTGGCATCAGAGGGCCAGGCGTGAGCCGACCTGTGCTTTACAGCAGTGGGCACCTGAAGCTGACCCCGTCCGAGCTTCCTATCTGCAGCACAGCACCAGTTACCAAAGCCACGCTAGGGCAGGCGCTTGGCCTCGTGGTTCAGGCACCACTTCTGGGAGCCCGGGGTTCGAGTCCTAGCTCTGCTCCCCATTCCAGCTTCCTGCTACTGCTCAGGCGCTAAGTGCTTGGACGGACCTGGCTGGAGTTCCCGGCTCCTGGCTTTGTTGTGGCCATGTGCAGAGTGAACCAGTGCGTGGAAGAGCTGTCTCTGCCGCTTCTGCCTTTCTGATAAATAAGTGTCTTTCTTAAAAATCACATAGAAGCGGCTGGCGCTGTGGCATAGTGGGTAAAGCCTCCGCCTGCAGTGCCAGCATCCCATATGGGCGCCGGTTCAAGTCCCGGCTGCTCCACTTCCAGTCCAGCTCTCTGCTATGGCCTGGGAAAGCAGAAGAAGATGGCCCAAGTCTTTGGGCCCCTGTACCCAAGTGGGAGACCCAGAAGCTCCTGGCTCTTGGCTTCAGATTGGCGTAGCTCTGGCCATTGTGGCCATCAGGGGAGTGAACCAGCGGATGGAAGACACCTCTTTCTCTCTCTCTCTCTCTCTCTGCCTCTCTGTAACTCTACCTTTCAAATAAATAAATAAATAAACTTTTAAAAAATCACATAGAAGAGCTACAAAATGCAAACTGGCCCCAGCCTGGGGTAGGGGTGACTGACTCAAGGCTGGGGGCTCCCTGGCCTCCACTGACCAGAAGGCCTTGGTCAGCTGGGCACCACAGTAAGCAGGGTGGGGACAGAGGCCAGCCCTGCTTCCCTGGCTCTCTGCGGGCTACCAGCAGGAGGCTGTGTCACACGGGGCCCCGGCCCCGGCTTTTTCTGCTTCCATGGGTATAAAACGGGAGACCCAGACGGGCAGGGAGGCTCCCAGGGGCACGCAGGTTGTCCCTTCCTCCTCTCCCGGCTGGCAGGGTCCAGTCCTGAGCACACGGCCAGGAGCAGAGACGGCAGCCACCTGCCACTCACCACATTGATGAACACCATGGTGGCGGGCTTCACTCTCGAGGAGACCGGGATGGAGATGAGCCGGCCTAGGGTAATGAAACCCCAGAAGAGACTGGGGAGGTAGCCGGCCACCTTGTGTCCTACGGACAGCGGCTTCTCCACGGCATAGCTGTACACAAAGGCAGAATACTCCCCCTGTGGAGAGAGCAGGCCCTGCTGAGCGCCTGCAGCCCAGCCAGGCCGCAACCTCCCCGGGAGGCCCAGGCCGGGCCAGGCAAGCGCCGAGGGAGGCCTGGCTGGTGATGCAGAGCCCGGGGCTGAGCTGAGGACAGCGACTGGGGCGCCCCAGCTTACAGACTGCACCTGCAGAGGCCCGAGCTTGGCAGGGAAGTGCTGGGGACCCCGGGAGCGCCTGGCCACACGGGCACTGCTCCCCAGTGAAAAACATGAGGTGTGCACAAGCATCTCATTTCACAGCTGAGCGAGCAGAGAGCAGCGAGCTGCCCAAGGGCACACTGAGCGTTGGAAGTCACCCAGTGGTGTCACGAGTCCTGCCCGGGGTCGCGGAGGTTCTTTAAGGGCTCACGCTCTGGGTCCCGCACGGGGCAGCCAGTTAATCCATCAGCTATTTGGGCCTGTCCCAATCTAACCCTAAGAGACTTCTAGAAGGCGGCAATAAACAGGGCAGCAGAGGTCATTCGAGGAATGAGCTGCCCGTGGCTGCGGCCAGCTTTGCAGTGCATTGCCGGCAGCCCCTGCCCGGCGAGCTCACCAAAACAAGGCCCACAGGTGGGGGCACCCCAGACAGGAGGCCGCCCCGGTCCCCACAGGCTCACCGTCATCCCATCCGTCATGAACAGGACCAGGGCGGCCGTGATGTGGATGGCGAAGAAGGAGTATGGGGCTCCTCTGCAATTCTTGCGCTGGCAGCAGCTGAACAGGCTCTCGTGCCCTGGGGAGACAGGAAGGGGCGGGGCTGGCAGGGGCGGGGCGGAGGGGAGACCACCTGCGGCCTCCTCCGCCTCCTCTTGCTTTGTCCCCGGGGCGGGCCTGGAGGGACCTCGGCCCACAGAGGCACACGCAGGCGTGGGAGAACCGGGGAGGCAGCCGGGGCATCTCCTGGCCCCAGAGCCCGCCACGGCCAAGGTTTTCTCCTAACTGCTACCACCTGGGATCTGGGCTCACCCTCTCTGGGCGAGGGGTGAGAAAGGTCGTCAGAGCCCCCACCTGGGTGTGGCTGGTTCTTGCGGGGCAGGGAGGAGGCGTCTTCCTTCTCCGGGGGCTGTGTCTCCAGGGCCAGCTCGTCTGCACTCAGTAGCAGCGGCGTCCTCTGAGGGCAGCAGGTCAGCAGCCGCTCCTTGGACAGCAGGAACAGCACAGCCATGGGCACTGGCAGCTGGGGGGGGCGGGGCAGAGGGTCAGGCTCTCCTCCCCACGCCCCGCCCGCCGCCCCGCACTGCACGTGGCCGCATGGCACACGGCACAGCTGCACAGCCCCAGGAGAAGATGGCTCTTTTCCAAGGCTGCCCACCCCAGCGCCGCCCCCCACCACCGAGCCAGGCCCCTGACATGGCTGGCTGCTGGCTCATCTCAGTCACACCCATTTCCCAGAAAAGACTGAGTGGAGCTTGGACTCTAGGCCTCGCTGGCCCATGAGGGTGCTGGGGGCAACCTCATTCCTCACGGCCTTGTCCTGAATAGACCTGGGGACCTGCGCCTCCTGCCTGCGGGCTGGCAGGGCCCGTGACGCCTAGGCAGCAGCTCTACTTCAGTCCATCACAGCGTTAGAAAGTGGGGGGTAGCATCCCCATTTTCCAGATGAAGCCACTGAGGCTCAAAGCAGGCACTGGGGCTTAGAGCTGTGGCGTAGCAGGTAGAACCTGCAATGCCGGCATCCCATATGGGCACTGGTTCGCATCCTGGCTGCTCCACTTCTGATCCAGCTCCCTGCTGATGCACCCTGGAAAGGCATGTGGGAGACCCGGATGAAATTCATGGTTCCTGGCTTTGACCTGGCCCAGTGCCGGCTATCGTGGCCATCTAGGGAGTGAACCAGCGGGTGGAAGATCTCTCTCCCTCTCTTTGCAACTGTGACTTTCAAATAAATAAATCTAAAAAAAAAAAAAAAAAAAAAAAAAAAGGGCAAGCTGTCGCTCAGTTACATCCTGTTGGACGTGGAAAGGACCCGTGAGGTGCAGAGAGCAGAAGTGTTTGGGCTGCACCCAGGGGGCAGGGCCTGGGCTACTGCCCTGTGCAGTGCCTCTGGGGCTGCTGGGTGGTGTGTGTCCCAGGAGGGGCCACAGCTCTGAACAGACAACCCAGGCCTGGCCTCTTTCCATGCAAAGTGCATGTTTCCAAGCAACCCACAGGCCCGCCCCGCATTCAGTTAGGCTTTCCCTGGGCTCCCCAGAGCAGTGGGACGCGTCCCCTGCTTCCGAGGTTGCCTGGCGAGGCCTCAGCGCCTCCCGCAGGTGCCCCAGCTGCGGTCTAAACAGCCTGGCAGAGCCCTTCTCCCTGCCTGGGGCTGCTGCCCTGCTGCGACTCCAGCCCGGCTCCCTCGGGCCCTGGAAATCCAAGCACCCAGCCAGCTGCGGGCTCCCCAGGGTGGTGGGTGCAGCCAGCCCAGGGCTCCTCCCCGCTCACAGCCCTCACCCGCCCAGAGCTGCGCCAACCCCTGGAGCCCTGTCCCCTCCCCAGGAGGCAGGCTGGCTCACCGGGCATTTCCCAAGTTCTTCCACCAGTGTGAAAGTCAAAACACACCCCCTACACAGAGACTGGCACCTCCCAGCGGTGACCTGGGGAGCCTTGCTGCACACTCAAAAATAAGTCAAGGTCAGAGCCAGCTCCTGGCAGTAGGAAAGCCGCAAATCCTTGGAAGAGACAGCCCTTGCCCTAAGGGAGCTCCAGGGCTTGCTGGGGGAGACCCAGCCGTCCCTCTTCCGCGAGGTGGGGAAACAGGCACAGCCGGGGTGAAGGCCAAGGGGAAACAGCTGCGACAGAGGCCGAGCCCGCGGAGGAGGGACTTTCCAGGGAGGGGCGGTGGGGAAGACTTCCCAGGATTGGCTGGCGATGCCGGCAGGAGCACATTTAGACATCGAGAGTGACAGATGGGGGGGGGAGCATGTGTGCCAGCAGGAGTGTGCCCGTGGGCACGCACCTCCCCATCCTCTCTGCACCGCACTGTTTATTTTCAGGCGCAAACCAATGGAAAAAGCCCGGAAATCCTGCAGCAAACAAAGTGCCTCCGTGGAGTCTGCATTTCTCGGGGCAGGAGACACACCTCGGGATTAAGCCGGCCCTTCCGGCTTCCTGGCCGTGCAGTCGCAGCCTCCCGTTCTGCAAACAGGGCTCCTGCCCTTCCCAGGTCGTCCGTGGAAGGCACAGGCCCAGAGTGCTTGTTCCCCCAAACAATGGACGGGCCTGGGCAGAAAGGGCTGGAGCAGTGGCCCCCAGTGAAGACTCCAGCACAGCCAGCAGGTCTGCGCCAGCGTCGGCCGCCCAGCCCGGCGCAGCCTCACTGGAGCCCCCGATCAGCACCTCGAGCCGGGGATGGCATGACAACTGGCGTGCGGCTCACACACGCATACGCACACGCACGCACGCACGCATGCATGGTGTTTCACTCAGGATGTACCTGCTGTCCTGCCCAGCAAGTCTGCCTGGAGCAGGGAGGCCCTAAGCTGGGGTGATGAGCAACTGGCGTCTCCACCCCTCAGCCAGGCCATCAGCCTCCAGGGATACTCCCTGCCCCCAGCCAGGAGGCAGGCACTCTGGTGCTGCCCAAATGCTTCCCAGGCCCGGCAGGGAGCAGACTGGTGGGTCTCCCCACCTGGGCCTCTGGCTGCAGGGGGGCTAAGGAGGGAAGCCTGCCTCGGACTGCAGAGCACGCAGAGCTGGCCAGGCTGACCCGGCCACTGGTGTGGGGGGGTCTCTCTGCTCTGCCCTCACCACAGGCTGCCTTGGCCAGAGGAGCTCCTTGTGGCGGGGCATCTCATCTACCCCCCCAGGCTCCACAAGAGCTCCGGGCAGTGATGGAGGTCCCTGGAGAAGACCTTAACATCTGCCGGGCTCTGTCCTGGGGTCTACTTTATACACCGTGGCCCAAACACATGTCGCAGCATCTGCAGAGCCCCTGCTGGTAGAGGTGGACTGGAGGTGTGGACGGGCACGAGCCCTCCCCCAGCCCCCCCAGGGACACTCACATTGATGAGGGCCATGATCCAGAAGGCATAGGACACGCGGGTGCCGGCCCCATCCTTCAGGGGCAGCCCTGGGAGTGTATGGTTGGGCCGCGGCTGGACCCCAGCGTGGTGCTGGCCCAGGACTCTGGCAGCATGGAACAGGTGGCTTCTGGAGGTGGCATTGACCGTGCCATTGGCGGGCAGGCAGCTGGCTTCAGACAGGAAGGGGTCAGCGATGAGGGGGCTCAGCAGAGCGCCAAAGCCCACGAAGAAATGCAGCACCTGGCAAAGTGGGGGTGCGGCTGTCTCCAGGCCCAAGAAGCCGCAGCCCAGACTTCCACCCAGTGTGTGTTCCCTCCGGGAGCCCCTGCCTGGCCCCAGAGTGGGGAGCACTACAGGGCAGAGAGCTGAGGCACCCTGGATGACAGTGACCAAACCCCCCCTCTGTCTCCTCTTTCCCCAATTGAACCCCCCACTGGGGCTGTTCCCCAAGTTAGCATCCACTGGCAAACGACCCAAAGGGAAGGGGCCCCACACAGGGGAGGGCTGGACAGGAGCCCCAGGTGATGGAGGGAAGGCGGCAAGGGTGTAGACGGGGACAGCAAGCCCACCCCCCTCACCACTCCCCTAGTTACAAGGGACTTTCCCCGCAGTGCAGGCAGGGGCCATCTCCCCGTCCTAGGGCCTGAGTCATGTGGGTTCCCCCTGCTGGCACCGTCCTGGCCCAGTGGGGAGGACTCTGGGGTTGGCAGGGGTTGGATGGGCCCAGGGAGCTCCCAGGCTCTGCCCATCCCCGGCCCCGGCCCGCTGGCTGGCTCACCTGGAGGAAGACGGCCGAGTCCTTCTGGTACATCCGCACCAGCTGCATGTTGGCCACGGTGTCGATGCAGCCCATGGCGAGGCCAGCCAGCGCCATGACCAAGGCCAGCACCTTGACATCGCGGCAGAGGGGGATGACGGCAAACACCAGCGAGATGACCAGAGTGGAGGTGAAGAGAGCCCATAGGGACTGGGCCAGGCTGAGCGGGAGAGGGCCGGGGTCAGCGGCGGGCCCAGGGCCTGCTAAGGGGCCACCCCTCCCTCCTGCCCTCCACTCACTCCGGGAGGTCCCACCCTCCGGCAGAAGGGGAAGTGACCCAGCAGCGCCACTCCAGGGTGGCTGTGAGCGCTCAAGATGCTGCGGCATGTGGCACACAGGCGGCCTAACCACTTCTGTTTGAGCTGCTTAAACCTTGCCTTGTTTGCTTCCAAACAATCGTGTGCAAAAACACTCCTGTCTCAGGACGGCTGCTCTGAGCACCTGCCCAGAACAGGGCTGGGTGCCTGCAACTGGAGCTGGGTCCCGGCTGCACCCAGATCTCTTGCCCTCCAGGGTGCCCTCCGCAGCCCAGGGGCACCTGGGCAGCTTGGTGATCCCTGCAGTAGGCAGAGGTCACCGGTTCTGCACCTGGCAGGTGTCTGGAGGGAGCTGGGAACCCGGAGGCTCTCCCCGCCGAGCCGCGACTGAGAGCCGGTCCCTCACAAGTGAATGAATGAATGAGCCCATGAATGAATGATGCATCTAAGGCTTTGTCAAGGTCTTTCGGGACATTCCGCCAGATTTGCAGAGAAAGAACGAGATTGTATCTTGGGGACCAGTTTGAAAGGCTAATGTGTGTGTGTTGGGAGAGGGGGGTGAAACTGGGCAGCAAGAAGATTCTGGAAGATTCTGAAAGTGCTGGGGGGGCTTTCTCACTTCCTGAAAAGGCAGAGAACCCCCACCCCCACCCGGGGCGGCCTCAGGCTGGCTGCTGGCTGGAGAGCTGGGTGGTGGAGGCAGGAAGAGCCGTCTGAGCTGCAGCCCAGCGGGAAGACGGGGCCCTGGGCACTTAGCAGCTGTTGGCTTTTTTCTTTTCTGTTCCAGGCTAATCTGTAGGGGAGATTGCTCAGAACTCAGAGTGGGAGGAAAGCAAGCTGGGGAGGCTGGGAGGCTGGGGGTGCTGCCCAGTCCCTCTCTACCCTCAGACTCTCTCTGGAGTCCCCACTCTGACGGTCCCCAGCGCTGGCTGCCCCTGCTTCTGCCACCTGCCCTGGGACGCTCCTGGCTCCCTGCGGTGTGCGTCTCACTTGTCTCCTCCCTGGCACTCAGCACAGTGGGAGGCAATGCTCACGGCTTCATGCAAACGTCAGACCAGACCTCTCTCGGAGTCTCCCCCTCTTCCTTTCCCTCAACAAGACAGACCAGGCAGCCTCCTGCGTGGCCCCATACTGTGCCTTCCACTATCCCGGCTGAGACCAGGACACAGACAAAGCCACGCCCTCACTCACCACCTGGCAGCAAAGTGGGGATTCCCCCAAGCCAGGTGCAAACACTCTCTGGAAGAACGAACGCGTTCTCATTGTTGCCTGGGTGAAGCCTCCAAGTCCGGGAGCAAGGTTCAGCGGGAAGGGTGCACCTCCTGGGTCCATGGCCCAGCACCAGGCTTTGCACACACACACGAGTGCACTCCTCTGTGGACAGGCAGCACACAGAGGCGGTGTGATGTCAGCAGCCCCAGTACACGGAGACGCTGGGCAGCAGCTAGCATGGTAGTCACACAGGAAGCGTGGGCATTTGCTCACCGCAAATGACAACGCAGAGAGGGAGATCTGTCTGCCCATGCTGTTCGCCCCAGGAGTAACGCCAGGCTGAGGAAGGCGAAGAAGCCGCCAGAGCCTGGACTCCAACCCAGGTCTTCCGATGTCACGCTGGCTGTGCCACGCTGCCTGTCCGTGGAGGACTCCGTGTGTGTGTGTGTGTGTGTGTGTGTGTAAACAGGATGGTGCTGGGCCAGGGACCCAGCCAGGCTGGAGAGGGGGCACCAGCAGAGAGCCTGAGGCCACATTCACAGAGCCTGGAATGGCAAGGGTAGGCAGCCACGGCGCCCGGCTGACGGCCCCTCTGTTGGTGTTGCTCGGCTCTAGAGGCGTGATTACGACCGGCCGTGGGCTCCCTGCAAGCTTCCCACGGCGTTCGGCATCCGGCATCCGCCGCAGCCTGGCACCACCGGAAGCAGTTGGAAGAGCACCCAGGAGGCCCGCCTCACCCCCCACACAGGAAGGCCTGGGGAGAGGGACTGGAGCTTGCCGGGACATTATCTGATGGGGATGACAGAGATAAAGAGCAACTGCGGGGCAGTGGCCAGGAACAACAGAGCCTCAGGAAGAGGGAAGGGGCGGGGCGCTGGCCACCAGGCTGGGGGTGGGAGCTTCCCCTCGACCCCAGCCATGCCCTCCCCTCCTTGTCATTCTTGAAAACGGCACAAGACACTCACAGGGCCCAGAGACAGGCAGGAGAGAGGAGAGAAAACCAGACAGAAAGGAGAGGCTGCCGGGGACCAGGCCTGGGAATCCCACACCTCCGGCCTCTCCTGCCAGCCTGGGCCATCACTGGGGCTTGGTGCCGTCCAGCTGAGGGCAGGAGGGCTGAGCCAGGGGAGTGGGAACGCAATCCTGGGACTTGGGGAATCTGTGAAACAGGAGACCTTGCACGGGGGTCCCAGGCCGCCCGCCCTCTCTGATCACTTCCGTGGGGTTGCGCCTGGGCATTCAAAAACCAGCAGGAACAAGTGTGTCTGGAACGGTGTGCTGCCGCCCCAACCAGGAAGCCGCAGGTGCAGCCTAGAGCCAGACGGAAATGAGCTTCTGGCCCGTTGAAAACAGCCTGGTCAAGGGCCCTTCCAGGACTGTGGGTGAGGAGAATGACAGACTGATTGTGTCCCAGGCATCTGGCTTGGAGGATGGAGAGTGAGTTGGAATCTGAAGACCGGGCTGCAGGTCTGCCTCTGCCACTGCTCAGCATTGTGGCACAGGGTCAGCCACTGCGCGTAGCCCCTCTGAGCTAACAAAAAAAGGGGGGGGTGGGCACAGCAAGCTCTGCCTGCTGGGGAGACAGTGCGGTGTGACACTGGAGCCTCCTTAGCCCACTCACTGATGCCCCCTGGCCACCTGCAGCTCCCCCTCCCTGCTCACCCACTCCCTGCCGGCCCTGGGCTTCCGCAAGAGCAGTGCTGGTCCCTGAGAGCTGTGCCCAGCAGCAAGAGTGCAGAGACAGGGTCGGCTCCTGCGTCTCCTGGCCCTGTCAGCCTCTATTTCTGTGGCAGGGCTTGGGGCGGGGGGTGGCCCTGAGAGGCTGCCCAGTGATGGCCACCTGTAGCATCCCGACTAGAGTGGCGACAAGGACCCGAAAGTCCTGTCCCCTAGACAGGGCAGGAAGCGGAGCAGAACTGAGCCAGGATCCCGTGTCTTTGGACTTGACAAGGGCCAGCAGAGCGTGGCCTTGATCTTCCCTCCCTGGTAACTCAGTCCACCTAGAGGAAGTCCTCCCTGGGGCCAGGGGACAGCCAGGCACAGCCGAGGAAGTCTAGTTGTCCATGTTAAAATGGCCGAGAAATGACCAAGGTGCTTCTCAATGACTCCACAGAGGAGGTACAAACGGGGAGGGGTGCTCTGCTGGAGGTGCCTGCCCAGCCACCTTTGCTATGTGACCTTGTGCCCCCTCTCCCATGCCCAGCCCCACCAGCCCTGCCAGCCCTGGTACGCGGCCTCACCCAGACAGACACGTGATCACCTTGACCTAGTCCTGCCTGGGGCACCTGCTTCTGTGAAAAGAGGAGAGACTGCCTGGCTCTAAACAGCTGTCTCCCGTCCTACAGGGCTGGGGAGAATGCTGAGGTCTCACCCACAGTACCCACCAGGGGCCTCAGGGGTCCCTCTGCCCAGCAGGAGTGCTCAGAACGACCCTCCCTCTTCCCTGGCTGCCCAGCCTGGAGGATCACTTTCCCAAAAGAACCAGAGATGGGGAGAGAGGCACCGAAAATCTTCCTCCATGAGGAAGACATAGAGGTGTCCCCAGCTCTCAGCCACCCCCAAAGGGACAGGCAGCCCCTGTGAGCTAGGAGAGCGTGGCATTCCGAACTCAGTTCCCAGGCTGATGGGCACGGGGTGGCCTAGACCAGGGAGGCTGCGGAGAGGATGCCCCTCTAACTCGGGCCTTCGTGCCCTCCACTCTGACACAGAGCGGGGGAGCAGACGAGCCTGTCTTTGGGGAGATCCTGGTCTGGGGTGAGACCACTTGTCAGAATGAGGCTGGGGCTGCACCCTGAGCGTGATCTCGTCCCCATGAGCACCCAGAGACAGCACCCTAGGTGTTGGCTGAGCCTGCAGTCTGTGGACTGGAACACCCCTCCTGGATCCCGGCATGCCCAGCTCGCTCCTGTTATGCAGATGTCAGCTCCGACGTAATCAGGTTGAGAGGGGGCCTTTCAAACAAGGGCCCTGTCTGCTGTGAGACTCCCAGCAGGCTTCTGGCACGGGCTGAAAGGCAACCGGCTCCTGGGGGCAAAGACAGATGCTTTCTGGGAGACAGACCAGAGCCCCGCTCCGAGCGAAGACTGGGCGTGTATTGTGTTCCAGGGCCTGCAGGGGCCAGCACCTTGGGGAGCAGGTCTGAGGGTGGTGGGGGCAGGAACACGCAGGACTGGATCTGATCCAGTGAGGACGAGGGAGTCACACCGGAGTTGGGGCTGGGCAAGGCTTGCAGACTAGAGGGAATCTAAGAGAGAGTGAACAGGCAGACACTGGACCTCAGCGAGCCTGAGGCTGCCATATGGGAGAGGTGGGGAGGGGGCTGGCCAAGGCAGGAAAAACTCTCAAAGGCATCTCTCTGCCCTGATGCCTCCGAGATAAGGGGCAACTGTTCAGGGTGGTTAGACAGGTCCCCGGGTACCAGGAAAAGCCCTGACCTTTTGTCTGAGTGCCCCTTCCTTGATAAAGCACACAGCATCCATTCTGCCAGCCACAGGCACTTGGCTCTCTTTCCCCTGAACCATTTCCTCCTCGTGGTAGGCAAGATTTTCCTAAGGGAGGTTTTCTTCTGGCCATACTCTGACACCCCCTCCCTGCCTCCCAGCCCCCTCTCAAGACCCCTCAGTCTGTGCTAGAAGGTGGGGTGGAGGATGGGGGAGGGGCTGGTGCTGGCCCAGGCAGTGAGGGCTCAAGTCCTTCATATCACCCACTCTCAGGCCCCCGGTTCTCCACGCGCAGCCCCTCCAGGACCTGCTCTATCTCGATGGGGGCCTCCTGAAGCCGCTGTAAGCCAGGAGCCCTCAGCATAGGCTAGGCAGGACCTGGGCAGGACCCCTGCAGCCGGGGACTCTGCCTGACTCTCCTCCCCTCCCTGTAGTTCGGCGCCTCCCCCACGCTCCCCACTCCCCCGCAACAGCTGGCCCTTGAAGATTTGTGGATGCAGCACCCACTTACAAGTCACAGCCTGGCGTGCTGGCCGGGGAGCACTAATGCTGGACAGCCCACCCTTGCGAGCTGTAGCATTCTGAGATACGGGCCTATGGGGTGGAGGGGTAGCTTTCAGGGCTGGTGGAGGTTCTGTTTGTTGGGAGGAGCCAGGGGCTGTGATGAGAGCTGCCCCTCTGCGACAGTGAGCTGGGTGGTGGGAGGCTCGTGGAAGTCCGCTTGGCACGTCACCCAAGGAAAGGCTCTTGGGGACATTCTGTTTTGGGGTGGCAGGACCGAGGCTCAGACTTTAAACCTGAAGCACTGGCAGGACCTGCCTTCTCCTCCGCTCCCACCCCAAGGTCCCGGCACTGCCTTCGCGGGAGTGGCCACAGCCAGCAGAGGAGGCTCATCTCGGCCCGGCTGCGGCTGGAGGCTGATGATTCATTAAATAGCCCAAGAGGGCGTGGCCTGAGCACCTGCTTCTACAGACAAAGGCCCAGGTTCGACTCCCAGCCAGGCCTCTTAGCAGTGGTGTGAAATGGGGCAAGTGCCTTGGTCTCTTTGGGCCTCCGCTTTCCCATGCAATGGAGCCAACCACACTGCTGAGGAGACGAGTTGGGCAGTACAGGCAGAACACCAAGAAGCCGGCTTCCCACTGCAGGCCCCTCTCTCTGCTGTCCGTTTAGAGCCCCCTGTTAAGGAAGGAGCCCCTCGGAGATGCGGGACTGCCCCGGAAGAGATGGGCCAGTTAGGGGTGTCACACAGCCGGGCCTGCCACGCTGGCCTTTCCAATTGTCCTCATTCTCCTTCCTGTTCTTTGCGTCACACGTGTTCCTAAAAAGTTCCAGGTGAGGGAGCTTTGGGAAGTCAAGCCACTTTAAAAACAAATACACAAAAACACGTCTGATATTCACAGATACCTTTTCTTCACTTCTAATTAAGTCTCTAGGCAAACGGATCTTGGGTTTTTTAAAAAGATGTTCTGGGGCCCGTGTTGGGGCGCAGCAGGTTAAGCCTCCGCCTGTGACGCCTGCATCCCACATCAGAACTCCAGTGCACGTCCTGGCTGCTCTAGATCTAGATCCCTGCTAACGCACCTGGGAAAGCAGCAGAGGATGGCCCAAGCATCCGGGTCCTTGCCACCCAGGCAGGAGACCCGGATGGAATTCCGGCCTCCCAGCTTTGGCTTGGCACAGCCCCAGCTATTGTGGGCATCTGGGGAGGGAACCAGCAAATGAAAGACCTCTCTCCCTCTCTCTCTGTGACTTTCAATAAATAAACCTTCAAAATAAAACAGATTTTCCGAATGCCCCGTACATCAAGCCCTGCACCAAAGCCCAAGATCCCTGGTGCACCCCCTGGCACACCCCGGAAAACAGAGGAGAACCCTGCGGTTTACAAGAGACTCAGGGGCCAGGGGGCATAACTGCTTGGCGATAGAGAGAGAGTGTTCTCGCAGCTTAAAGGGGCTCCATCTGTACCAACACCTGTGTGCCTCCCCACCAGTGCCAGATTCCAGGGGGGATGGGATACCAGCCCTCGCCCTGGGCATGGAAAGGCCACTCCAGGGGTTTCCCCGGGGGAGCCCAGTTGTGGTTTTGCCCCCAGGCCAGCTGTGTGCTTGAGGCCATGCAATCTAGGAAAGTCCTGGGTTGGGCGCTGGGACCAAGGAAACCATGCAGCAGCAGCCTCTGGCTCCAAGGCATCTGCTCCTGCACACCCGCCTGCTTTCCCAGCGAGAATTCTGCAGCTTTTCCAGAAAGGCCCTGCGGAGGTGGTCCTCCCAGTGTGGGCCAGGAGAGGGAGGCTCTGGGACGGTATCCAAAGGGGGCATCTCTGGGGTGCACACAGGGAGGGCCAGAGCCCTGTCCTGGGGCAGAGGCTGGAGCAGTGCAGGGGTGGGGGTGAGGTGGGAGCCCGGAACAGGGGAACAGGAGGGGCTCCTGGCAAGGTGGGAGTCCCCGCCCCAAGCTCTGGCTGCGACACTCTAAGACTCTCCTGCTGCCCTACTGGTGAGGTCTCGTGTGCTCCCAGGGAGAAGAGCTCTGCCTCCAGGGGCCATCCGGGAATGGGTGTCCTGGCTCCCTCGGGAGCAGGACCACACAACCCACAGCACCTCTCCCCCCGCCCCCACACCCTCCGGGCACCTGGACCGCTGATGTGGAGCTAACCCGGACGGCGGCCGGGCCCTGGGCACCGGGTCAAGCCGCAGGCCAGCCCTGGCGCCCGGCCCTGCTGCCGCCCTCCCCTCTGGGCCAAGTCCGCCTCTGGTGCCGGCTGGGGCCACCGGGGAACCGCAGTCCCTGACCACCTCCGCCCACCCCATCATCCTCTCCCCGGGCGGTGAAGACGAACGAATAATACCGAAGTCGCCCAGGGGTCTCGAGAGAGAGGGCTTTCCGGGGCGATCGGGGCTGGGGGCGGGGGCGGGGGCAGCTCCGGCCGCGGCGACACTCACGTCCTCTTGAAGACGCCTCCGAGGGCGCTGCCAAGCAGGAGGCAGAGCTGCTGGGAGAAGAAGACCCAGGAGATCTGGGGCAGCGAGCTGTGCGTCTGGCAGCGCAGGTCCAGCAGCGTGGGCCCCAGGAAGGCGAGGCACAGGCCGAAGCTGAAGAAGGCGCTCCAGTAGGTGAGGGTGGGCTGCAGGTTGCGGCGCAGCAGCCCCGACACGCGGCCGTCGCAGCCCATGGCTCGGCCGGCTCGGAGCGAGCCCGGGGCCGAGCGCGCGTCGCCGCGGGAGGCCGGCCGGGCGGGGAGGCCGCGGCGGGCGGGGCGGGGAGGGGCCGCACGCCGGGGGCCCCGCCTTCGGCCGGCCGGCGGCGGGCGCGCTCGGACCCCGCGCCTCGCGCGGCGCGCGCTCCTGCCGGTCCCCCACGCCCGTTCTCCCCGGCTGCGGGGACCACCCACTCCCACCGCTGCAGCCCCTCTGGCCTCTTTATACGGCGTCCCTTCCCCGGACGCAGAGGCCTGAGCGCCCCCTTCGGAGTCCAGGGGTCCAGGCGGGCAGCCCCAGGCCGGAGGGCAGGATCCTCCAGCGCTTCGCCCGGGTTCGGGAGGGCCCCGAGCAGCTCCCGCCGCCCAGACACCCCTGCGCTTCGGCGGTGGGGGAAAGCGGACCCCGCACCCCTTCAGCGCGGGTTGGAGGGGCCTCGCAGCGGGACGCCAGGGCTGCTGGTGCTGCCCGCTTGCTGGGTCCAGAGGGGGACGGCTCGTGTGTACGTTTCATTCTGGAGAGAGTCTGCGCGCCCTGTATTAGCACCGCTGGTCCAGAAAGCCCTGGACACTGGCCAGGCCTGACTTCTGGACCTGCGCGGGAAGAAACAGAGGCGCGCTTCCCTGGACAGGGACAGGGCCCAGGGAGGGAGCGGTGGTAACCTGAGGATCCTGGGAGGAATTGGGAAAATCCTCCAGAAAGAGGGCGTTCTGGAGGAAAGCCTGGGTGGAGTAGGGAGAGTCGTCTGGATCCAGGCCGGTGTCCCTGCTGTCCCTTCCCCCGGTGGCCCAGGCTGGGGGAAAACAGCCAGGGCCTGCTTCCTGCACGGGTCCCTGAGGCAGAGCCAGAAGGCTGGACCGCATGGCTTCTGTGCAGCTGTGCGGGTGGTGGCAGGAGCCGTGACATCATGTCCCGGTGCCTGACCAGGGCTGCAGGGACTGGGGAGGCGTGGGGGTGGGTGCCCCCAAGGCAACTTGGCATGAGGTGGGGGCGGCCCGCTTGTCTTGCAGCGGCTGCTCCCACCCACAGGGACACCCCAGCATCTTCTCCATTCTTCCCTAGGCTGAGCAAAGAGAGGACCCCCTTGGGGTCCCCGTGGCCCAGCCCATCTGTAGATGAAAGGTGACAGTCGTCGGCCTGCGTGGTACGCGTGACAAAGTCGTCCCAGAGGAGGGGAATGGCGTGCCCCGATGTTTCTGACAGCCCTCTCTGCCGCCCTGTCGGCATTCCAGGACTGTGGGAGTATGGACTTGGCAGGAATACCTCCAGCTGAGTCCCTTCCCTCTCCGGTGATGACCATTAGGTGTGTGCCAGTCCTGCCCTTGGCCGAGCCCCCTGCTGACCAGGCCTGGGGACCTGCTTCCACTGCCGGCCAGCTCTGGTTGCAGTGAGGGTTGTGGGCTGACCTGACACGCCGCTCCCTGCACCTGCTCCCCACTGCCCCCGCCCCAGAGCTGGTCTAATTGCTCTGTGCGTGTTCGCCCTCCACACACGATGACCTTGCCCAGGGATCTGCTCCTGCAGCCCACAGCCCTGCAGTTCTTGGTTATTTGCCAGGATGGAGCTTCCAGCTGCATCACCCTGCGGGCTTGGCCCCTGTGGCCCCAGGCGCCATGCCCCGTTACTCCTGGGCTCAGAAAACAGCACCTGAAATCTATGGCCTTTTTTCGCCTGAGCAATTTGAGCTAAAGAAAGGCAGGCTCTGAATCCGAAGTCCTCTGGCCTTCCTGCCTTCTCGTTCCCCAAGTGCGAGGAGAAGACTGGAATTCTCCTTATCTGCACTGAGACCAGACTGGAAAGAGGGAACCCAATTGCCTTTCCTCCTCGCCCCGCGATCTCGTTACCTAGCTCAGAAGACAGAGGGATGCGTGTGGGGTCTTCAGACAGTTCATGGAGACGTGCATCGTGAGAAACCTATGTGTGGATTTCAAAGTTTTTAGAACAAAACAATTCATGTTTTCCATGAATTTTTTTCCTTGAAATTTTTTTTATTTATTTTCATCTACTTGAAGGCAGAGGGACAGAGAGAGAGAGAGAGAGAATCTTCCAGTACTGGTTCACTCCCCCATCCTTTAACAGCCAGGGCTGTGTCAGGTTGAAGTCAAGAGCCAGGAGCTCCATCTGGGTCTCCCATGTGGGTGACAGGGACCCAAGCACTTGAGCCATCGTTTGCTGTTTCCCAGGATGCACTAGCAGGAAGCTGGATCAGAAGCGAAGGTGCCGGGACTCAAGCCGGCTCTCCAAAGGGGATGTGGGCGTCCCAGGCAGCAGCTTAGGCTGCCACCCCGCAGCACCTGCCTCTCACCCCCACAACTGTTTGAAGCACGCTGAATGGACTTCCATTAGAAGACAATGTCTGTCCTTTGGAATCATCTAGACTCCAAAGAAATTGTCTCTGGGGCCATTTATTCCCCTGATAATCGTTTGCAAGCCATCAAAACTGCCCACAGTCCCAGTTCTTCTCCTCCCCTATAGAAAAGCCGGTGTTCTGTGAGTAATGTTAAGCAGCTCCCTGCTCCCATAGTTTTGACTTTTTTGCACATTAAGAAATCTGCTGGGCCGGCGCCATGGCTCACTTGGCTAATCCTCCGCCTGCGGCACCGGCACCCCATGTTCTAGTCCTAGTTGGGGTGCCAGATTCTGTCCTGGTTGCTCCTCTTCCAGTCCAGCTCTCTGCTGTGGCCCAGGAGGGCAGCGGAGGATGGCCCAAGTGCTTAGGTCCCTGCACCCACATGGGAGACCTGGAAGAAGCACCCGGCTCCTGACTTCAGATCAGCGCAGCGCTGACCATAGCAGCCATTAGGGGAGTGAACCAATGGAGGGAAGACCTTTCTTTCTGTCTCTCTCTCTTTCTCACTGTCTAACTCTGCCTGGAAAAAAAAAAGAAAAAGAAGCCTTCTTTTTCCCCTTTCCATCTTTGTCCATTTGTTCTAGCGAATCTTCAGGGGGTGGAGGGGTAATTTCTCTGCCCCTACGGGTTTGTGGGTGGAGCTTCTGGCTCCTGGCTCCCGCCTGGCAGAGCACCAGCTATCCAAGGCATTTGGGGAGAGAACCCAGTAGATGAAAGGCCTCTCTTTCTCTTTCTCTCTTTCTTTCTCTTTGTCACTCTGCCTTTCAAGTAGATGAAAATAAACATTTTCAATGAGAAAAAGTTTCATGGAAAAACTGAAATTAAAAGATAAATTTACCAGGTCAGAGCTGTAGCGTAGAAGGTTAAGCATCCCTCATGGATGCTGGTTTGAGTCCCTGCTGCTCCACTTACAATCCAGCTCCCCGCTAATGCACCTGGGAAAGCAGTAGAAGATGGCCCAAGTCCATGGGCCCTGCACCCAGGTAGGAGACATGGAGGAAGCTCCTGGCTTCAGATCAGCCCAGCCCTGACTGTTGTGGCCATCTGGGGATTGAACGAGCAGATGGAAGACCTCTCCCTCTCTCCCTCTCTCCCTCTCTCCCTCTCTCTCTCTCTCTCTCTGTCTCTCTCTCTCTGTCTCTGTCTCTCTTTCCTCTCCCTGTATCTCTGCCTTTCAAAAATAAATAAATAAATAAATCTTAAAAGAAAAAAAAGAGAGACAAAAGAGCTGAAAGTAGCAAAAGTCAGTTTAAAAAAATAAGTTTACTTTGGTCCAAAAAATTATGAAGTCCCTGCAAGGCACTGTGCTGTCCTGGAGGCCACAGTCAAGGGTCACAGCGTGACAGGTCAGCCAAAGGGGAAGTCTTCCTTATCAGCCCCCCCCCCCATGGTATCTGGAATCTGATGGAGCAGAAGGTAAAAATCTCTACTTATCTCTCTTCTGTTCCAAACTTGGATTAATAGGTGAAAAGCCTTTGATTTATATGGATTAGCCCGTAGGTTTAGTGACGCTGGTGCATTTTGATTGGAATCCGCCTTGTCTGATCCCTTTCCTCCAGAAATAGCCTCTGTTTTCCTTTGTCCTTTATCCTTCCGGTCAGGAGAGGGTCGGTGGGGTAGAACACAGATGTAAAGTCCGTATGAATGAAGAAACAGATCTTTTTAAAAATGTTCATTGAAAAATGAAATGCAAGGTTTTTCTTTTTTTTTAAGAAAAGTCCCACAAATAAGGGCCATTTGTGATCTGAACTCTCCTGGCCTGGTTAGTGGAGGGAAAGTCCAGCCCCAGGATCCCCTCCCCAGTGTCACAAACAAGCAAGCGTGTGAGGGGAGGCGCCCCCAGGAGCCCATGTTTGTGTGACCCTGGAGTGCTAGACACACACTGCTCATCAGCCTTAACTGTCGGTAGTAACAGGACTCTTCCGGCTTTTTTGAGTCTATTTCTTTTAATGTTTGTTTATTTTTTAATTTGTTTGAAAGACAGAGAGAGAGAGAGAGAGAGAGAGAGAGAGAGAGAACTCTTCCACCTACTGATTCATTCCCCAAATACCTGCTGCAGCTGGGGCTGGACCAGGCGGAAGCCAGGAGCTAGGAACTCATGCAGAGTCTCCCACATGCATGGGAGGGGCCCAAGTACTTGCGCCGCCGCCTGCTGCCTCCCAGGGTGTGCATTTGCAGGAGTCTTGAATTGGGAGCAGAGCTGGAACTGCAATCCAGGCGCTCTGATATGGTATACAGGCATCCCAAGCAACAATTTTACCACTGTGTCAGTGCCTGCCCCTTGGGAAAACATTTATGTTTAAAAAATGTTTTGGAGGGGGCAGTGCTGTGGCTAAGTGGATAAAGCCACCGCCTGCAGTGCCAGCATCCCATATGGGCGCCTGTTTGAGTCCTGGCTGCTCCACTTCTGATCCAGCTCTCTGCTATGGACTGGAAAAGCAGTGGAAGATGGCCCAAGTCCTTGGACCCCTACACCCCTGTGGGAGACCGGAAGAAGCTCCCGGCTCCTGGCTTCAAATCAGCGCAGCTCCAGCCATTTTGCCATCTGGGGAGTGGACCAGCGGATGGAAGACCTGTCTCTCGTTCTCTCTGCCTCAGCCTCTCTGTAATTCTGCCTTTCAAATAAAATAAATAAGTTTAAAAAAATGTTTTGAGAGTTCTCATTTTAAATAACTTAAACACTTGTCTTATGACCTATGAAAAGATTATTTTTAAAAAATCTACAAGATCTAAAAAGTAGACATCAGACTAGAACAAAGTTAAAATCTGTTTTAAAAGGTTTATTTATTTGAAAGGCAGAGTTACAGAGAGAGAGGGAGAGAGACAGAGGGAGAGAGAGGTCTTCGATCTGCTAGTTCACTCCCTAGATGGCCGCAGTGGCTGGAGCTGGACCGATCTGAAGTCAGAAGCTTCTACCAGATCTGCCACGTGGGTACAGGGACCCAAGCAGTGCCACTGCTTTCTCAGACACATTAGCAGGGAGCTGGGTGGAAGTGGAGCAGCTGGACTCAAACTGGGGCCCACATGGGATGCTGACACTATTGGTGGCGGCTTAACCCACTATGCCACAGCGCCGCCAGCTCCAAGGTTAGAATCTTTTAAACCAGAAGGTCTGCTGGCTCTCTCTGAGTCCCTGACTTAATGCTGCCCTCCTCTGATACAGCTCCATCTCCTTGGCTAAATTCCTTTGAGGAGAGAAACCCAGGTGAGGCCTCCACTGCCCTGGGTGTATATACGTGGGACGCCTTGCTTTCGGACACTCTCTGTGAGAATGCTGTTCTCTCCTGCCAAGAGCTTTTGTTCTTGTTTCTGGCTGTTGGGGTCATACCGGGCTTTGGGACCTTGGTGTACAGGCAGCCGCACGGAAAGCGTGGGAGCCCCGAGAAACAAGGGGGGATGGAAATGTGGAAGGACGCTCCGGTTGCAGCTAGCAAAGCTCTTTTTGTCTGTCGGGAGTGATCTGAATCTTGTTTTTGGTCCCGACTAAGAATTTAAATTGCTCCTGCCTTGAGTCGTGTTCAGGTACACCAACGTTCCGAATTTTAGTTCACATTCAGAGCATAATAGGGACTTTGTGTGTTTACCCGAGTTTTTGTTTTGTTTTCTCACTCCAGCTTCTTTCCTGAGCTAAATGGAACCACATACTCAGAAAGAAATCTGTTTATTAAAGCATTTCGAGAATAAAGACCTTTAAATTCGGATCAGAGAAGTCTTTGGATTCCATCTTAGCTGGAAATCTGTTGATGGAAGAGCAAACGGGGGACAACGCAGGAAAGGAATGGCACAGCCCTGCCTGTCCTCCAGGCTGCCTCGGAGTTCCTGGGCTCTCTTTTTCACCTTTTTTGAAAAAAAAATTTTTAAAGATTTATTTATTTACTTGAAAGTCAGAGTTACACACAGAGAGAAGGAGAGGCAGAGAGAGAGATATAGTGATGTCTTCCATCCGCTGGTTCACTCCCCAGATGGCCGCAACAGCCGATGTGCCACAGTGCCGGCCCTAAACAAAATTTAAAAAAAAATTTTTTTAAAGATTTATTCATTTATTTGAAAGTCAGAGTTACACAGAGAGAGAAGAGGCAGAGAGAGAGAGAGAGAGAGAGAGAGAGAGAGAGAGAGAAGTCTTCCATCTGCTCGTTCACTCCCCAGATGGCCGCAACAGCTGGAGCTGCCCTGGTCCGAAGCCAGGAGCCAGGAGCTTCTTCCAGGTCTCACGCAGGTGCAGGGGCCCAAGGACGTGGGCCATCCTCTACTGCCTTCCCAGACCATAGCAGAGAGCTGGATCGGAAGTTGAACAGCTGGGACTAGAACTGGCACCCATGTGGGATGCCGGCACTTTAGGCCAGGGCTTTTACCCCCTGTGCCACAGTGCCGACCCCCAGGAAACTGAATCTTTCTTTTTTTAATTGTTCTTTTTTATTTTTTTGACAGGCAGAGTTAGACAGTGAGAGAGAGAGAGAGACAAAGAGAAAGGTCTTCCTTTTCCGTTGGTTCACCCCCCAAGTGGCGCTATGGCCGGTGCATTGTGGCTGGCGCGCTGCGCCGATCCGAAGCCAGGAGCCAGGTGCTTCTTTCTGGTCTCCCAAGCGGGTGCAGGGCCCAAGGACCTGGGCCATCCTCCACTGCCCTCCAGGGCCACAGCAGAGAGCTGGACTGGAAGAGGAGCAACCGGGGCAGAATCCGGTGCCCCAACTGGGATTAGAAACCGGTGTGCCAGCGCCGCAGGCAAAGGATTAGCCTAGTGAGCCGCAGCGCTGGCCAAGGAAACTGAATCTTTTTTTTTTTTTTTTTTTTTTTTATTTTTCTTTTTTGACAGGCAGAGTAGACAGTGAGAGAGAGAGACAGAGAGAAAGGTCTTCCTTTTGCCGTTGGTTCACCCTCCAATGGCCGCCACGGCCAGCGCACCGCGCTGATCCGATGGCAGGAGCCAGGAGCCAGGTGCTTTTCCTGGTCTCCCATGGGGTGCAGGGCCCAAGCACCTGGGCCATCCTCCACTGCACTCCCTGGCCACAGCAGAGGGCTGGGCTGGAAGAGGGGCAACCGGGACAGAAACCGGCGCCCCGACCGGGACTAGAACCCGGTGTGCCGGCGCCGCTAGGCGGAGGATTAGCCTAGTGAGCCGCGGCGCCGGCAGGAAACTGAATCTTAAAAGATGTGTTTTCGCCGGCGCCGCGGCTCACTAGGCTAATCCTCCGCCTAGCGGCACCGGCACACCGGGTTCTAGTCCTGGTCGGGGCACCGGATTCTGTCCCGGTTGCCCCTCTTCCAGGCCAGCCCTCTGCTGTGGCCAGGGAGTGCAGTGGAGGATGGCCCAGGTGCTTGGGCCCTGCACCCCATGGGAGACCAGGAAAAGCACCTGGCTCCTGGCTCCTGCCATCGGATCAGCGCGGTGCGCCGGCCGCAGCGTGCCGGCCGCGGCGGCCATTGGAGGGTGAACCAACGGCAAAAGGAAGACCTTTCTCTCTGTCTCTCTCTCTCTCACTGTCCACTCTGCCTGTCAAAAAAAAAAAAAAAAGATGTGTTTTCTACATCCATGTAGCTTTTCTTTTTAAAATCTTTTGTCACTCATTTGTTTTCTAAATAACTTGTGATCCTATTTTGATTTTTAAACTCTGACATATTTGACAAACTCTGACGTATTTGTACAGATGTGCTATTAGTGTGTGTTCCAAAATTGTATGAGATTCCTAGAATCTCATAACAGTCATAATTCTGGTTGTGTTAATTTGTAATGTGCCACAGAACTAGCAATATCCCGAGCCAGTTCCAGCCATTGCGACCATTTGGGGAGTGAACCAGCAGATGGAAGATCTGTGTGTGTGTGTGTGTGTGTGTGTCTCCCTCTCTGTAACTAAGCCTTTAAAATCAGGAAAAAAAATTTTCATAACAAACAAAAAAATCCAGAACTTAAAAACTGAACTCATAAAATTGCTAACCCAATTTTTTAACTTTTATTTAATAAATATAAATTTTGAAAGTACAACTTTTGGATTATAGTGGTTTTTCCCCCTATAACCTCCCTCTCACCAGCAACCATCCCATCTCCCACTCCCTCTCCTATTCCACCCCTCATTAAGATTCATTTTTTTTTGACAGGCAGAGTGGACAGTGAGAGGAGAGAGAGACAGAGAGAAAGGTCTTCCTTTTCCGTTGGTTCACCCTCCAATGGCCACTGTGGCCGGCGTGCTGCGGCCAGCACACCATGCTGATCCTAAGCCAGGAGCCAGGTGCTTCTCCTGCTCTCCCATGCAGGTGCAGGGCCCAAGCACTTGGGCCATCCTCCACTGCACTCCCAGGCCACAGCAGAGAGCTGGACTGGAAGAGGGGCAACCAGGACTGAATCTGGTGCCCCAACCGGGACTAGAACCTTTTTGGTGTGCCGGCGCTGCAGGCAGAGGATTAGCCTATTGAGGCGCGGCGCGGGCCTAAGATTCATTTTTAACTATCTTTATATACAGAAGATCAACTTAGTATATACTAAGTAAAAATTTCAACAGTTTGCACCTACACAGATACACAAAGTATAAAATACTGTTTGAATACTAGTTTTACCATTAATTTGCATAGTACAACACATTAAGGATAGAGAGCCTACATGGGGAGTAAGTTCACAGTGACTCCCGTTGTTAATTTAACAATTGACACTCTTGTTTATGATGTCAGTAATCACCCGAGGCTCTTTTCATGAGCTGCCAAGGCTATGGAAGCCTCTTGAGTTCACAAACGCCAACCTTATTTAGACAGGGCCATAATCAAAGTGGAAGTTCTCTCCTCCCTTCAGAGAAAGTTTCCTCCTCCTTTGATGGCCCATTCTTTCAGCTGGGATCTCACTCACAGAGATCTTTCATTTAGGTTTTTTTTTTTTTTTTTTTTTTTTTTTTTTTTTTTTTTGCCACAGTGTCTTTGCTTTCCATGCCTGAGAAACTCTCATGGGCTTTTTAGCCAGATCCGAATGCCTTAAGGGCTGATTCTGAGGCCAGAGTGCTTGCTAACCCAACATTAAACATAACAAAAATTAATTACATGAAACTGAAATGATGAGATAAACATTTTAAAAGAATATTGATTTACTTTTTAACTTGAAAGGCAGAGCGACTGAGAGAGGAGAGTCAGAGACAGAGAGAGATCTAAGCACAAGTTCACTCTCCAAATGTCCACAACACTCAGGGCTGGGCCGGGCTGAACCAGAAGCCAGGAGCTCCATCCAGGTCTCCCATGTGGGTGGCAGGAACCTGAGTACTTGGACCTTCATCTTCTGCCTCCAGCTGAATCAGCAGGGAGCCGGACTGCAAGCAGAGTAGCTGGTTCTTCTTCTTCTTCTTCTTCTTTTTTAAGATTTATATATTTATTTGAAAGAGTTACACAGAGAGAGAAGGAGAGGCAGAGAGCAAGAGAGAAAGGTCTTCCATCTGCTGGTTCACTCCCTAATTGGCTGCAATAGCCAGAGCTGCGCTGATCCAAAGCCAGAAGCCAGGAGCCAGGAGCTTCTTCCAGGTCTCCTACTCAGGTGCAGGGGTCCACAGACTTGGGCCATGTTCCATCGCTTTCCCAGTCCATAGCAGAGAGCTGGATTGGAAGTGGAGCAGCCGGTACTCAAAGCAGTGCCCATATGGGATGCCAGCACTGCAGGCGGCGGCTTTACCAGCTACACCACAGCGCCAGCCCCCTTGAAGTGCTCCCCCGTTTTTCTTTCTCTTTCTTTTCTTCCTTCCTTCCTCCCCCCTCCCTTCCTCTCTCTCTCTCTCTCTCTCTCTCTCTCTCTCTCTCTCTCTTTCTTTCAAGATTTAAGCTGGTTCTTGATCTGAAGCACTGCGATACAGGATGCAGGTATTCCAAAAAGCACTTAACCTACTGCACCGTAACACTTGCCCCCAAACTTAAGATGTTTAAATGGCATTTTGTCTAAAACATTGGTGATTCTTTCTATGATCTTGTTTTCCAAATCTAAGGAAATTTTTCCCTCTTATGGGGCCATCTGTAGCTCCTGTCAGTATGTAAAGTCACTTTCTTCAAGCAGAATTGAGACGTTTACCGTTCACCCCACCTGACCCGTGAGTCCCGTGGGAGTCTGTGATTTGATGGCGATGTAGATGTTTGCATAAACTCAGTAGGGATCTGTTCTCTTGGTAACAGGATGCAGTTGGCGGTAGAGGCCATTACCGAGCTTCGCCTGAGATGGCACATTGCCAGGCGCGACCAGAGCACTTTGAGGATGTGAGGATGGACTTGATGAAGCCAAAAATAGCCCTTGGGAAAAGTGGCCTGGTACCACGCTTCCTTTAACAGGGGTCCTGGCCTTGCAGCCAGGAAAGAATGAACAGGCCCAGAGATCTCAGATAGTTTTGAGAATTGCAAGCAGAGAGAGATTGCTGGATCCAGGTGCCCCAGGTGGAGCCGAGCTGCGAGTCTTTGGCGCGCTTCCTAGCCTAGGAGGAGGAGCTTCTACAAAGTCTACTCTGAGATTTCTTATTTAAAAAAGAGTTCTGGCAAGGCACATTTTAATGGAACCAAAAGGTTGAGCACTTCCGGCTACACGTTATGCAAGCCGTAAAGCCAAGTTTAATGAGACCAGTAGCTAAGTTGACTTTACTGTCATTGTCTTTGGGAAAACTAGGGGAGCTGGAGAGAGAAAAATCATATTTCAGAAGAAAATTATGGTGCTCCTGCTCCTGGGTTCCAGCCCTGCTTTATCTTTATTATTATTCTGAGATTTTATTGTTGACCTGTACTGAGGGCTGTACCCTGAATTCTTTCCTGGCTCCACATGAATATTTCCAAATTTTCTCCCCGTGTCTGGCTTGGACTCACTGACATTAAAACTGTCCTTTTTCTGCTGCCTCGAGCTGAGGCTGGCTGACTTGAGACAGAATTCACCACCCACTGCGATCCAGGAAAATGTCAGACAGGCCCTGCCTGCTTCCACTCCAGCTGCAGACGCATCAAGGCAAGGCCAGAACAACCCTGCGCACCGGACAGCATCCAGGCTCAGAGGCTTGGGCAGAGACCGCTCCCATTAGCTTTGTTGTTTCTTTCGCTTGCAGAGAAATCTCTCGTGTTGAAGAAGATCAGTTTGCCCACATCATGCAAAGATGCCTGACCGCAAAAGCCCATCGGCTGTGCCGCTGTCTGGGGCGGGTCCCGCCGTTCGCCCGGCCTGCGCTATTCCCGGAAGCCAGAGACTCGCCGGATGAGGCCCTGTGCCACTCAGCTACCCACTCCGTTTTTCTGTGTCCGTGGCCACCACATCGGTACTGATGCATGAAACCTCTAAGGAAGTTCCAGACGAGAATGCTGGGGCTCGAGAATGATACCCCCAAATATAGCCTATTTGTGGCATGCCGAGCAATTTGATATCAAAAGAGTGAAAAGTCCTTCCAGGCAGGCTCAGAGTCAAGGCTCCTCGAACCTTCCTGGCTCCTCTGGGGCCCTGAGCGCAGGGAGAAAGTCCTCTGGACCTCCCCTTACCTGCACTGAGACCAGACCGAAAAGCGGAACAGAACTGCCTTCCGTGCCCAGCCCCCGAAGCCCCAGTTTCTACCCTCAGAAGACAGAGGGATGGTCGAAGACTTCCATTCCGTGGTGCGTCTCTCCCTCAGGCTCATTCAAATTCTCAGATTCCCCAATTCCTGTCTCGGGGACCATTCGTTCCCAAGCAATCATTAGTAATCGCCCAAAAGTGTCTCCTTGCCTCATGCTCTCCCTCCCCTGGAGAAAAAGGAGGGTGTGAGAGCCAGCAGGGCTCCGGGGGTCCTCACCACCATGCTGTATGCTCCCCGCCGTGCATGTCCATAAACCCCTGTGCCTTTCTCCTACTTAAGCTTTGTTTATTCCAGTGAACCTGCAGAGGGTGGAGGAGAAACTTCCTTTTGTCCTCACATTACACAGGTACAAACACAGATAAAAATTCACTGGGCTGCCCGCATAAGATTTATGCATTTTATCGTATGCAAGTTGTACTTTAGGACGGTAGTAAAAAGCAAAAATAAAAGGAGGCCACTGCACTGTGAATACAGAACCCTTACAGTTCAGGAGCTGTTGGGAACCAGGACCGGACGAGGTGTCGGGTGAGACAAGCAGGGGAGGAGCCAGGCTCAGCCGTGGGGTGCACTGGGCCGTGGGAGTGGCCTGAGAGCCTGGCCGGGATCTGATCCTAACCGGGAAAGCTCAGGGAAGAGACGGCTTTTGAGCTGGGTCAAGAGGACGGGAAAGGTCTCCCTTGTTCACTCTTCCTTCCTTCCTATTTCCCGGCATCACACACTGTCCTCCTCTGCTAGGACCCTTTCCCAGGTTAATGCAGCCCACCCTCCGATTCCAGCAAGACCCTGATTCACTCCCTTAACCCCTGCACCATGCACGCGGGGCCCCTGCAGCTCTGCTCCTCCTCCTGCTACCCGGGGTCCTCAGGGCCGGCGCTGTGCTGTCCTGTGCTCTGACTCCACCCCTGCCCTTGTGCCTGACTTGGGGAGGGCAGATCCTAGCAGATCCCAGCCTTGGATTATTTACATAACACCTTTACACTTACTTTGGTTTTACATTTACCTTTCTTATCACAAGTCCCCCAAGGGCACAGACTGGCCTCTCTTTCCCCTGTGCAAATTCTTGGTAGGCCCCTTGTGGTCCTCGAATTCAAAAGGCAAAACTTCCAGTGATCCCTCAACCACAGTGAAGGATCTGCACCCCTCAACAAGCTGCAACAAGTGATCTGAGACCCTGAACACATCAGGCTGCAGCTGCCTTGATTGGAGGAAAGGCCTGGGATTGCTTGTGGGAGAGGAAGGGTGTTCAAGGGTCACCTCCTCCTTAAGTTTTCTCTGCCCCCTGCTAGGCCCTCCCTTGGCCGGCAACCTAATTATCCCCAGTGCTAATTAGCTGCTGACCCTGCTCTTCCAAGGCCAGGGCTCTGCTCCTTACTGGGTACCCAGATTTCTGAGCCCTTGGTAAGAGCTGTTTGCACAGCGCTGACTTCTGCACCTGTGCCTGGCAGAGTAGAAGCCACCGATCATATCACACATCTTGGGCCTCCAGTGGGTAATCCACATCCTGGAAACACACAAGAGAAGATCAACAGGCTGGGACAGCCAGAGTGAAGTGCTACCTGCCCCTCACTGCTATCCCTCTGCAGAAATTCAGTATCTGAGCCCGCCTTGTGCCTTTTGTTTTTGTTACTGTTTCTGTTTGCACTGAAAACCTTAAATACACACACACACACACACACACACACACATATGTTTGAAAATGTGCAAAGAGAGGAGGGCTGATTACCCCCAGCCTAGAGAGAAGTCACTGGGACAGGAGCCTGATTTCGTGCGTGGCAGTGTCCCCGAGTGACCACCAGGGCCCCTCTGGTCTCTGCTGCCCAGAATCTCTGCAGCCCAAAGCAGGAGCAGTAGAGGGGAGTCTCCAGTTCAAGGTCATCGCTCACATCCTGCCATCCAGGAGCAAAAGGCCACCCCTCCCCCGCCTCCGGATGTTGTTCGCTCAGCTGCCTCGTCATCGCTGTGCTGGCCGCAGTGTGGCAGGAGGATCAGCAGGCTCCGTCTGGGGTTGGCCCGGGGCAGGTGGCAGGCGGCATCGGGGTGGCCCAGCCGCCCTAGCACACGCAAGTGCAAACACAGCAGCAGTGGGCGTGTGTACAAAGAGCCTCCTTCACCAAACATGCGGATGAGCTCTGCGGCTCAGCCCCAGCGGCGAGGTGAGGGGAGCTGTCACTGCTCCTGCCAAGGAGGAAGGAACAGACAGCAGGGCTGAAATGACCCGGAGCATCTTGGCCTTAGGCCGGTGGCCACAAACATCCTGGAGGGGAGGCTTAGGATCTGACAGGTAGTTGGTGCTTAATGCAGGCAAGTGCTTAAAAGGGCCAATGGAAGGCAGCCCAGCCTCGGGAGCCAGAACTCGGAAACTGTCCAGTGCAGGCTGCCACTCTGGAACGCACTTCCGTTCCCAGCATCCTTGCAGGCAGCCACTCAGCCTCTGTGCCCGGCCAGCCTTGGAGTCACAGGGGTCCAGGCCAGGCTGTGAGGCCTGCAAGACATTGAGCCTCTGCGTGCTCCTCTGTGAAATGGGGAGAATAAGGCCGGCGCCGCGGCTCACTAGGCTAATCCTCCGCCTAGCGGCGCCGGCACACCGGGTTCTAGTCCCGGTCGGGGCGCCGGATTCTGTCCCGGTTGCCCCTCTTCCAGGCCAGCCCTCTGCTGTGGCCAGGGAGTGCAGTGGAGGATGGCCCAGGTGCTTGGGCCCTGCACCCCATGGGAGACCAGGAAAAGCACCTGGCTCCTGGCTCCTGCCATCGGATCAGCGCGGTGCGCCGGCCGCAGCGTGCCGGCCGCGGCGGCCATTGGAGGGTGAACCAACGGCAAAAGGAAGACCTTTCTCTCTGTCTCTCTCTCTCACTGTCCACTCTGCCTGTCAAAAAAAAAAAATGGGGAGAATAAGACCCCTCCCACTGCGAAAACATGCCAACAGGGCGCACTACAGGAGAGGCGGGGTGAAGCTGCCCCTTGTGGCCCCAGACCAGAGTGGTGGTTTGAGTCCCAGCGGCTCCGCCTCTGATCAGCTCCCGGCTACTGCAGCTGGGAAAGCAGCAGAGGGTGGCCCAGGTCCTTGAGCCCTTGTTACCCACGTGGGAGACCCTGGCTGTTGTGGCCAACTGGGGAGTGAACCAGTGTATGGAAGATCTCTCTCTCTCTCTCTCTCCCTCTCTTCCTCTGTCTCTCTCTCTCTCTCTCAGTTACTCTGCCTTTCAAATATATAAAATAAATATTTAATTAAAAAAGCAGGATATACTGCAGGAGCCAGTACTCCAGGAGTCTCATTGACAACACCACAAACTGCTACCCTGGTCATGCACACGGGAGCAATGGCTGGAGGGGGGACCCTGGCCACCAGCAGCTGCGTGGCCTGGGAACTTGTTAGAAACACAGAATCTGGGGGTTGTCCTAGCCCTGTTCAGCCAGAAACTCTGAGAGGGTGGTTCAGTGATGTGGGTCTTAGCAGGCCCCCTCCCCCCCAGAGCTTGAGATGCAGCCGAGGTGGGAGGACGGCATTGGAGCTTCGAAGAAAAACTCTAATTCCCATCAGAGCCCAGACACTATCTGAAGGAATTCTCTCTGCCTCCTAGTCTTGTTCCTAACATCACCCTCTCCACTTCCTCCAACTATTCCTTTTTTTTTTTTCTGTTCTCCATTTCTTCAAAAGGCGGAGAAACAAAGGGAGAGAGAGTGAGAGCGAGCTGTCCTCCACTGGTTCATGCCCTAAATGCCTGCAACGGCTGGGGCTATGCCAGCTGGAAGCCAGGAGCCAGGAGCTCCATCCAGGTCTCCCGCTTGGGCAGGGACCCAAGTGCCTGAGCCGCCGTCTGCCGCCTCCCAGGGTGTGCATCTGCAGAAGCTGGAGCTGGAAGTGGAGCAGCACACCGATGTGGATGCAGCTGTCCCAGGCAACATCGTCACCGTTATGCCAGGCGCAGATCCCCAAGGATCCCGATGATTCCTCTCCTCCCATCATTCCTTTGCCATTCTTACCTCCTGTCATGCCACGCTTTCACTGTGAGTGGCCCTCCTACACAGGGTGACTGCCAGGTGGGCATTGTGATGCAGCTGGTTACGCTGTCACTGTGATGCCCACATCCCGTACTGGAGTGCCACTTCAAGGCCCAGCTGCTCTGCTTCCAGCCCAATTAATTTGAAGGACAGAGTGACACACACAGAAAGAGAGAGAGAGAGCGAGCACTCTTCCATCCACTGATTTACTCCTCAAATGGCTAACACACCAGGGCTGGGCCAAGCTTAAGCCAGGAGCCTGGAATTCAGTCTGGGTCTCCCATGTAGGTGGCAGAGGCCCAAGCACCGGGGCCACCATCTGCTGCTTTCCCAGAATTGTTAGCAGGGAGTTGGATCAGAAGTGGAGTAGCTGGGACTCGAACCAGCACTCCCATAGAGGATGCCTGTGTCGTAAGCAGCAGCTTACCCGGCTGTGTCCCAACGGCAGCCCTAGCCATGCCAAGTTGATCCATCCTGTTGGGCACACTGGAATTGCGGTATTTTTAATTTGCAGTTCCCCCACGAAAAATACAGCTCTATATCTTGCATGCTTAGTGGTCCTTTCTGTTTCCTCTTTCCTTAAATGCCCTTCAAGTTTTAGTTTTAGGACATTTCTTAACTTTTTAATCGACGCATAATAATTGTATGTATTTATGGGGTACAGTGTATTTCAGTACATGTATACAACGTGTAATGGTCAGATCAGGGTATCGCTGTATCCGTCCGCTCAAGCATATACCATGTCTTTGTATTGGGAGCATTTCAGATCCTCTCTGTGGTTAGCTTGAGATATCCAATTAGTAGTTGTCGACTACAGTCATCCTAGTGTGCTATTGAAGATTAGCCTCAGCCATTGCATGCGTTTGGAGAATGAACCAGCCGATGAAGTTCTTTCTTTGTATGTCTCTGTCTCCCTGCTTTTCAAATACAAAAATAAAAGAAGGAAATAAATGAATAATTTTTTAAAAGAGACTCATTGCTCCTATCCTGCTGTGCCCTGGTCCCCATCAGCCAGCCTCTCCTCACCTTCCAGCCTCTGGTAACCCCCATTGGATGAGGCTGACATCTTCAGCTTCACCCTGAGAACATGCAGCAATTGTCTTTCTATGCCTGATTTACTTAGCATCTGTCTTCCGCTTCCTCCTGGTTTCAGAACACGCTGAAAAGCTATCATAGGAGCTGGCGCTGTGGCACAGTGGGTTAATCCTCCGCCTGCAGCGCCAGCATCCCTTATGGGCGCTGGTTCTAGTCCCAGCTGCTCCTTGGGTGCAGGGCCCAAGCACTTGGGCCATCCTCCACTGCACTCCCGGGCCACAGCAGAGTGCTGGACTGGAAGAGGGGCAACCGGGACAGAATCTGGTGCCCCGACCGGGACTAGAACCCGGTGTGCCGGTGCTGCTAGGTGGAGGATTAGCCTAGTGAGCTGCGGCACCAGCCAGTTACTGGTTGCATTTATTGAAGAGACCATTCTTGCTCCAAAGCCTGTTCTTGATGGGCTTGTCAAAATTCAGTCGGCTCTAAATGTGTGGAATTTTTTTCTGGGTTCTCTATTCTGTTCTATCGCTCTATGTATCTGTTTTTATGCCAGTACCACACTGTTTGTGTTACAATAGTTTTTTTTATAAGATTTTTTTTTTTTAATTTGAGAGGTAGAGTTACAGACCGTGAGAGAGACAGAAAGGTCTTCCTTCCGCTGGTTCACTCCCCAAATGGCCACAACAGCCAGAGCTGCGCCAATCTGAAGCCAGGAGCTTCTTCTGGGTCTCCCTCGTGAATGCAAGGGCCCAAGCACTTGGGTCATCTTCCACTGCTTTTCCCAGGCCATAGCAGAGAGCTGGATAGGAAGAGGAGCAGCTGGGACTCGAACCGGCGCCCATATGGGATGCTGGCGCAGCAGGCGGAGGCTTGACTCACTGTGCCGCAGCGCTGGCCCCAGACCATTTTCATCACCCGAGAAGGCAACGCCACGCCCGTTATCAGCTCCTATGCCCTCCTCCCCTCAGCCTCATTTCTGTCTCCATGGCCTGTTCTGGAAATTCCATATAAGTGGACTCACACAACAGGTGGCGTCTTCGCTTAGCAAAATGTTTTCAAGGTTCACCATATTGGAGCACCTTGTTCCTCTTTATGGCTGAATAACACTCCACTGTGTGGATAGACCGAGTCATGGGCTGATGGGCGGTGGTGTGGTGTCTGCTGTTATCAGCATTCACGGACAGGTTCTCACGTGAGCATGTTCCGGCTCTCGTGGGCACATACCTAGGAGTGGTTTGTGGGTAGCGCAGTTACTCTGTGTTTAGATTTTTTGGGACCTTTCCCTCATTTTTTTTTAAAATCATCTTGTTGTATGTATCTCTGTAAGCCACTGAAAATCCCTCTTTTTGGAATGAAGCAGGGTATAAATAAAAATAAATCACAAAGCACTCCCGAGCCATCTGTTTAATAATCTGTGCTAGAATTTTGCCAGGATTCTATATTGAGCCATTTTGGTCTGTAGTTTCCAGAAATACCTTCTGCTCCTTGTGAAATGAGAACATTTTCTCAGCTCCATGTCCTACAATTTATCTGGGTTGTTCTCAGCCCAACCTGATCCTTGCGTCCAGGTTGTCTGCGTCTGACCCCAGACTCATCAACAGCCGTCCACTCCTAGCTTGTGTGTGCCGACAATCACTGGCATCAAAGCAGTCCATGCACATGGTTCAAAATAAACCAGCCAGAGGAGCCTGCAGCCATGCATCCCCCCAGCCCCAGCCCCTCCCTGGCCCCAGCCTCGCTGCACCCCGGCAGCCGCTTCTCACTCCCGCAGCTCTGTAATCGGGGAGTAGCCTCCGTGTCTCTGAATGGCACACATGCGCTGCACTTCCTTGGGTTTTCAAGTTTGGAATTCTCTGTTGACTTCTAAGGGCGAGAAAGGAGGATTAGCGCTCATATATCACCCAAACAACCCTCCCCACTACCAATATGGCTATATAGCTGCTTTCCGTTAGTTCCTCCAAATAAAATACAAATAAATCTGTTGGTTACCTTTGTTGTGTAGGCAGTACACTGGCATCATTCTGTCCTCCTCCCCAGCTGTTGACAGCAGTTTGGAGTCGCTATTGGGTAGGGTCTGGGGTCATCACTCCTACCTTTCCTTCTCGGCTCCCCCTCCCAACTTCTGTCTTCTGACAGTTAGGTGCTTGCTCATGGGGCCGGCACCGTGGCACAGTGGGAAAAGCCACTACCTGTGATGCTGGCATCCCATGTGAGTGCCACGTTCGAGTCCCGGCTGCTCCACTTCTGATTCAGCTCCCTGCTAATGCACCTGGGACAGCAGCAGAGGATGACCCAAGTGCTTGGGTCCCTGCCATCCACATGGGAGACCCAGATAGAGTTCTAGGCTCCTGGCCAGTTGTGGCCATTACAGCCACTTGGGGGTGAACCAGTGATGGAAGATATCTCTCCCTGTCTCTGTCTCTCCTTCTCTCTCTGTAACTGCCTTTCAAATAAATAGAGCTTTTTTAAAAAATGCTTTTTCTTGATAACATTTGTATGTTTTTCATACAGGTTGGTTCCAAAAATTTCTTTTCTTTTTTTTTTCAATATATTTTACAGATAGAGTTAGACTGACAGAGAGACAGAGACAGAGAGAAAGATCTTCCTTTTCTGTTGGTTCACCCCCCAAATGGCCGCTACAGCAGGAGCTACGCCGATCCGAAGCCAGGAGCCAGGTGCTTTCTCCTGGTCTCCCATGTGGGTGCGGGGCCCAAGCACTTAGGCCATCCTCCACTGCCTTCCCAGGCCACAGCAGAGAGCTGGCCTGGAAGAGGAGCAACTGGGACAGAACCCGGCGCCCACATGAGATGCCGGCGCCACAGGGGAGGATTAACCAAGTGAGCCACGGCGCCGGCCCCTGTCGCTCCCCCTCTTCGTGGAGGAACGACACAGGACCCTGCGCTGTTCTTTCGTCTGCTCGGCCCTCCCCGGGTTTGCTGCTGGTTCTTCCCGGGTTGGCTACTATCCCTTCCACCTCCGTGGAAGGGCAGTTCCCCCTGGCCACATTCCCCACTTCCGCAGGGGAGCGGCACACCGCCGGCCGGCTTTCTTGGGGGCTGCACGGGTTCCCTTAGATGTTCCCCCTAGATGTTCCTGGTGCATGCCGTCTCTCTCCTCCTTTATAGTCCTCCTCCGCCAATCCCAACTCGGCTGCCCACACGCCGAGCACGCTGCTCTCCAATCAGGAGCAAGTCCTACAGTTTATTGGTTGAACTGGAGGCAGCTGTGCGGAAGCTGTTTTCTTCTCTCCCAGCGCCATATTGTGGGAGAGCAGATGCATAGAATAAGTCTTAATTCCAGTAACTTAGTCCAGTCCGGGCTGCTCCCCACAGGCCCCCCTTTTCTTTTCTTTTTTTTAAGATTTATTTATTTTTGAAAGGCAGAGTTACAGAGGGAGGGAGAGAGAGAGAGAGAGAGGGAGAGGGAGAGAGAGAGATCTTCCCTCTGCTGGTTCACTCCCCGAATGGGCACAACAGCTGGAGCTGAGCTGATCTGAAGCCAGGAACCAGGAGTTCTTCTGGATCTCTCACATGGGTGCAGGGTCCCAAGCACTTGGACCACCTTCTACTGCTTTCCCAGGTGCATTAGCAGGGAGCTGGATTGGAAGTGGAGCAGCCCGGACTTAAACCCATGCCCATATGGGATGCCGGCGCTGCAGGAGGTGGCTTAACCTGCTAAACCACAGTGCCAGTCCCTCCAGAAATTTCAACCCAGCACAGTGTTTAACTTTTGTGACCACGCAAATACTGTTTCTTAAAGCCCACACAGAGTTGTGCTGCTAATTCCCTTTCTTTGCTTTCTCCTCACTGGGGAGCCCGGGATCACCTTTCTTCTCCGAATTCTCCTGGCCCTTCCCTCCCTGCCCCCGCCCCCGCCCTGTTCTTTTCTCTACATGCCATCGCATTTCCTCGGAGCTTTGGTCTCTTTTCTGTTGCTCATAACATGATGCCACAGCCTGTGTAAGTCAGAATGAAAAGAGGCTTACTTTGGCTCTCGGTTCCAGTCCAAGGCCCGAGGCACTGCATTTGATGATGGCCTTCTGGCTGGCAGAGTCCAGGGACAGAGGGAAATGTGAGAGACACATGGCCAAACTGCCTTCCTTTTTTTTTTTTTTTTTTTAAAGATTTGTTTATTTTTTTGGAAGGCAGAGTTACAGAGAAGAAGAGTCAGAGAGAGAGAGAGAGAGAGAGAGAGGTCTTCTCTGTTTCTCTGTGCTGGTTCACTCCCCAGATGGCCGCTACAGCCAGAGCTGTGCCAATCTGAAGCCAGGAGCTTCTTCCAGGTCTCCCACGTGGGTGCAGGGGTCCAAGGACTTGGGCCATCTTCCACTGCTTTCCCAGGCCATAGCAGAGAGCTGGATCGGAAGTGGAGCAGCCAGGACTTGAACCAGTGCCCATGTGGGATGCTGGTACTGCAGATGGAAGCTTTACCTGCTATGCCACAGCGCCGGCCCCCAAACTGCCTTCTAAAAGACCCTCTCTTGAGACAACCGGTGAACTCATTCATCCTAACGCAACAATCCATTCTGGAGGGCAGAGTCCTAATGACTTCGTGTGAAAGTTTTTTTCACTTATCTATGTGAAAGAATGAGAGAGACGGAGATCTTCCATCTCTGGCTTTCTCCCCAGTTGCCCACAACAGCCAGAGCTGGGCTGGCTGTAACCAGGAGGCTGTGACTCCATCCTGCTCTCCCGCGTGGTGGCAAGGACCCAAGTGCTTAAGCCTGGCAGGGTACACGTCAGCAGGAAGTTGGACGGAAGCAGAGGAGCTGGGACTCCAACCAAGCGTTCTGATATGGGATGCAGGTGCCCACGTGGCCACTGACCCGCCGCACCACAGCCCCCTCCCTAATAACTTGTAAAAGGTCTCGCCGGCTCATGCCTCTTAGTATCTCGTATAGGGAGATGTTTCAACATAAATTTCAGAGGGGACAAACCATACTTAAACCATAGCACGAGTGCAGGTGCCCCCTTCTCCCCAGGCTGGGTCACACGGAGCCCTGTGGTCTGCTCCGTCTCCTTCTTCCCTCCTCTTTCTCTTCCTTGTTTCTGCTCTCTTCTGACTGCACCATATCTCGAAGCAGTTTCTCAAGGAGAGGTGCCCGGGACCTGGATTTGAGCCGCACCGCTCTGTGCTCACCCCTGCATGGTCATTTGCACAGAGAACTCCTGGTTGAAACTGGCCTTTGTCCCAGCAGGTGGAAGGCATCGTTCTAGTCTTTTCTGTGACAGTCATCTAATTCTGATCATTTTAGAGGTGACCTTTTTTTCCCTTGAATTAAGGACATTTTAATGACCAGTCTATACCCTTTCCCAGATCTTAGGCTAATTCTCTTGCCTTCCAACACCTTCTATTGGAATGTTTATTTCCATAATCCTCTCTTGAATTTCCAGTAGCCCCCACTCACCCTCTGATTGCCTGCTTCTCCCAGCATGAGTCCTTGTTAGAGGTGTTAACGCCTTCTCACCTTCTCAATCTCATTGAGGATATCGATGGATCAAAGTTTTCTTTTGTTTTCTGTTTCCTAAACTTTGTTTTTCTTGGGGCGCATCCTCTCCTTTCTATTTGCCTTTTTTAAAAAAATATTTATTTTACTTATTTGAAAGACAGATTGGCACAGAGAGAGAGAAAACACACACACACACACACACACACACATCTTTTATTTGCTGATTCACTCCCCAAATGGCTGCAACTGTGGGGACTGAACCATTCTGAAGCCAGGAACCGGGAACTCCATCTGGGTGCAGGGGCCCAAGCACTTGGGCCATCTGCTTCTACTTTCCCAGGCACATTAGCAGGGAGCTGGATCAGAAATGGAGCAACCAGGAGTCAAACCTGCATCCATATGGGATGCTGGCATCGCAACCGGCAACTTAGCCCATTGCACATGATGCCAGCCGCATCTACTTATCTTTGTGTCTTTTCATGCTAGTGGCTGTTCTCAAATGTCTGATGATCTTTGTTTTTTGTTGCTTTTTTTTTTCATATTTAATGCTGGGGAGGGGCAGGCATTTTGCTCCGCTATTAAGACAATTGCATCCTACATGGGAGAGCCTGGATCCCCGTCCCCGCTCCACTTCTGATCCAGCTTCCTGCACACCCTGGAAGGCAGCATGTGGTGGCTCAAGTATTCAGGCCCCTGCCACTCCTGCACCCAGCTGAGAGATCCAGACGGAGTTCCTGGCTCCCGGCTTCAGCCTGGCCCAGCCCCAGCTGTCATGAACATTTGGGAACTGAACCAATGGATAGAAGATCTCTCTCTCTCTCTCTCTCTGCCTTTCAAATAAATAAAAAATAAGGAAATAAAAATTTGACAAAGCGAGTGAGTCAGGCTGGTCGGTTGGCAGAGTTCCTTTCCTTTGGGCAGGGAGCCATTCCCACAGGGCAGCGGAAGGGGAAGCCCCTTCTTTGGGGCTGTTGAACCCCCCTCTGGGGCTGGCTGCCTGCCCGCCCTGCGTGCCACTGGGGGATGGACTCTTCCTAGGGCTGTCAGCCAGTCCTCCCTGTCTGTGTCAGCTGCTGCTTCATGGCTGCCCAACCTCCTGGTCGCTGGGAGGCCTGAGCCCGGGCCTGCTGGGATCCTGGGCAAAGCTCTCAGCTGCCCGGCTGGTGCTCGCCGACCTCCATCTGCTTAGTCACGGGCCACCCACTCCCCTCCGGTGCCTGCGCCTCTGCATTTGCCGACAACGCTTATCTGCGGGTGGTCTCCTTCCTGTCCTCTGCCTCCTGGGTGGGGGCGGGGATCTTTGGCTTACAGTATTATCATTCGAGGGGGCACTCGTGCCTGTCATAGTTTTCACAGGGAAGCTCGCCCTCCTGACTCGTCATCCTAGCGCACTCGGCTTGGGAGACGAAGCCTCCTGAACCGCCAGGCACCAGGGATGGGGTCAGAAGGCTGCTTTTATGTCACCTACACCCCCCCAACCCCGGCTCCAAAGGCCAAGACAAACTCCAGCTCCATCAGCTGCCTTGGTCCACTGGTTGTGGCCCATAGGGCGTGCCGTGCCCGGCAGCTTCCTTCCTGGGCCCTGTCCCCCCGTCCCCCCAGCGGAGCCTGGGACAGATTATTTCCCGGAATCAAAAGAGGGATATTTAGAAGAAATTGCGGCCGGCGCCGCGGCTCACTAGGCTAATCCTCCACCTTGCGGTGCCGGCACACCGGGCTCTAGTCCCGGTCAGGGCGCCAGATTCTGTCCTGGTTGCCCCTCTTCCAGGCCAGCTCTCTGCTATGGCCTGGGAGTGCAGTGGAGGATGGCCCAAGTGCTTGGGCCCTGCACCCCACAGGAGACCAGGAGAAGCACCTGGCTCCTGGCATCGGATCAGCGCGGTGCACTGGCCGCGGCGGCCATTGGAGGGTGAACCAACGGCAAAAGGAAGACCTTTCTCTCTGTCTCTCTCTCACTGTCCACTCTGCCTGTAAAAAAAAAAAAAAAAAAAAAAAAAAGAAGAAATCGGTGTCTCCTCGGTGGAGAGCCATTTGGAGTCCCTCCAATGAAGAAGTTCAATTTTCTTCCTTTTTCTGTTTCTCCCCCAATTCCTTTTTTTTAAGAGATATTTCTTTTTTTTTTTTTTTTAAAAAGATCTTATTTGTTTATTTGAGAGGTAGAGTTACAGACACACAAAGAGAGAGAGAGAGAGGTCTTCCATCTGCTGGTTCACTCCCCAAATGGCCGCAATGGCCAGAGCTGAGCCAATCCATAACCAGGAGCCAGGAGCTTCTTGCGGGTCTCGCACATGGATGCAGGGGCCCCAGCACTTGGACCGTCTTTCACTGCCCTCCCAGGCCACAAGCAGAGAGCTGGATGGGAAGAGGAGCAGCCGGGACACGAACCGGCTCCCATGTGGGATGCCAGAGGCACAGGAGGAAGCTTAGCCCAGTACGCCACAGCGCCGGCCCCTCCCCCCAATTCTTTATGATACACAAGGATCCTTTTCAGTCATCAGTAAACACTGACATGCACGCCCCTCGCCTGCGCGGTCCCCGGGGTGCAGCTCAGCCACTGCAGTGTGCCCGTCCACCCCTGCTCGCATGCCTGGCCCCTCCCCCTAGCATTCCCCACTCTCCCCACACATGGCCTCTCATCGGGGGCCCTCCCCTGTCCTGGAAGATGGGAGACAGTTCCTTGAGAACACCACGCCCTCTGATTTCCCAGGTGCAAAGACCAGGTGATTCACCGAATGCCCCTCCCTCGGCTCCCAGGGAGGGTGACCGATGGTAAAGGAAGCGGCAGAGAAGAGAGCTGTCCATTTCCGCCAGGTGCCTCTGCTTTAAGCTCCCCTAATGCAGCCGCTGTTGCTCACATCCTGGTCCTCATTCCCAAGATTTACCACAGGCGTAAATCCCAGCCCAAGATCTTGGACGCTTGGCTCCATCATCTCCAGGGCAGGGCAGCCAGGGCGAACTTGGATGTGGCAGGTGCATTTCCTTGATGGAAGACACAGGCAGTTACCTACCAAGACTACTAAAGGAGCCCTCCTCCTCGCATTCACAGTCCTCCCACCAGAAGACAATAATGGCTAATGTTTACTGAGTGCTTAGTAAGTGCCAGGCAGGTTTTGAGTGCCTTCCCAGTATCACAGAAGTGGGTACGTTTATGACAGCTCCATTGTACGCTTCAGGAAACTCAGGACAGAGAGGTAGAGCAGGTGACCCAACCTTGCTAGCCTCCATAGCCCAGGTTATTAACCAAGAGACCATCCCACCAGGGCCATGTTGCCCCCTCCAGGGACCTGTAAGCTGCAGCCTGACACCCCCCTCCCCCAGTCCTTTGAGAGTGCCCTGTCAGAGTCTAGAACCATTCACCCACAACCCAGCCCTTGGCTCTCCAGCGGCGGTGGGGGGGTGTCTGCACCTGCTCGAGGCTGCTGGGAGCCCTTGGTCAGCACTGCCTGAAACCATGAGGCAGCTGAGCTGCTTCCCCAGAGACCTGCACAAGTCACTCACAATCTACTGCGCACACACTCGCGTGGTCTCCACCGCTGAGAGGTGGACCAGTGTTCCCACTGGAGTGTGAGGGATGGGGATGGGGAGTTAAGTCCCTTACCCAGGATGGTGGAGTGGCCAAGGCAGGATCTGAACCACCTATCATGCCTGCCTCCCCATCCAAGAATCCATGGCTGTGCCCTGGGGATTCCAGCAAATGCCGTGGGGTCGGTGTCCTATGGGTCTTTAACCTTCCATCTCCAAAGCCACGGTGGTCCCAGACCCCTTTGGAAACCTCTGGTTTCAGAACAGCCTCAGGGAGGTATTTACAATGCAGAGTTCAACCCCCAGAAATTCTGACATAGGGGGCTGCAGGCATAGCTAGCTCCCAGATGGCTCAGCAGCAGGGGATCTCTGGGGCACCCAGCTCTGGGCAGCCTCTACACTGTGGTCTCAGTGGTGCCTGTCCCAGGCCTTTTGTCATGGCAACAGGTCCACAAACACATGGGGTGGCGGTGAGTGAGGGTCTTTACTCCCAATCCTGCTGCTCAGGGCTTGCTTCTGGGCATGGATGTTACAAAGCATGGGAGAGACTTCCGAGGTTGAAGACAGATCCTTATTGTCCACTCAAGGCCCAGCTGCTTCCCTTGGGTGTGGATCACTAGGTAGAGGAGGAGGGAGGGGACAGAGCCACCTCCCGAGGGCTCAGCAGGGACCTGGGGCGGCACTGGATTTTCTTTTCTTTCTTTCTTTTTCTTCTTCTTCTTCTTCTTTTTTTAAGGTTTATTTGTTTATTTGAAAGGAGTTACAGAGAGAGAAAGAGAGGAAAAGACAGAGAGAGATGTTCCATCTGCTGGTTCACACGCCAAATGGACACAACGGCCCGGACTGGGCCAATCCAAAGCCAGGAGCCAGGAGCTTCTTCTAGGTCGCCCATGTGGGTGCAGGGGCCCAAGGACCTGGGCCACCCTTGGCTGCCCTCCCAGGTGCACCAGCAGGGAGCTGGATCGGAAGTGGAGCAGCTGGGACTTGAACTGGTGCCCACATGGGATGCCGGTGCTACAGTCACCTGCTATGCCACAGAGCCAGCTCCTGCACTGGGTTTTCTGATGAGTTTGCAGCTCTTGAGCCTGAACTTATAAAACCCAACCCCAAAGGCATTTCTCAGACAAGCCACAACAGCTCCAGAATCAGGGGTGTGATTTGGCGAAAATGCAAATTCCTGCCTTGACCCCAATTTATTGAATTAGAATGGGGGAGAGAGGGCAGACACCAGACAGGTCACACCCCAGGCCTTTCTTAGGCATGTGACTGATAAAGGCTGGTAGAACAGACTTTGGAGTGTCACAGGTGTGGGTCCAAAGTCCAGCTGTGCCACAAAGCAGCCGTGTGGTCTGGACCTTACTCCTAACCCGTGTGACACCCAGCATGTGCCTCTCTGAGATGCCTTACCTGGAGAAAGGGACCCTGCCCGGACAGGCGGAGTGGTCTTACTGCGGTTCCAAGGCCACCCACACCAGGAGAGGCGTGCAGGGGGCCTGGCACCCAGGAAAGAGCCTCACCTGGGGGCAAGGCAGCCGCCTGCTCCGGGAAGAAAGAGCAGTGAGCCGGCCAACAGCACTGAGCAGGGGCGGCCTCGGTGGCACTGTGGGTTAGGCCACCCCTTGGAACATCTGGATCCCATATCAGAGTGGCCGTCTCAGCTTCTCCGCTTTCAATTCAGCTCCCAGATCATGTGCCTGGAAAGCAGCAGACGATGGCTCAAATACTCGTTCCTTGCCTCCCACGTGGGAGACGCAGGTGGCATGGCCACGACCTCCATGTTACAGAGCAGGAAGCAGGCAGAGAGAGGTGGAGGAACCTGCTCAAGGTCACTCAGCTTGCAAGAACTGAGGTTTGAGTCCAGGTAGTGCCTGGCTTTACCTGGCCCAGCAGTGGCTGTTGTGGGCATTTGGGGGAGTGAACCAGTGGATGGAGGGCCTCCCTCACATACACTCTCTCTGTGTCACTCTGCCTTTCAAACAAATAAATAAATCTCTTCCTTTCTATTCTTTCTCCCTCCCCCCTTCTTTCTTTTAAAAAGAAACTACCCCCTCACTCACTGCATGCATCATTCATGCAGTAGCAAAACCCTGGCTTCTTTAAAGCAAGTCTGACCTCCAGATGCCGGTCTGGGCTCCTGGCTTATGCTGGGGCTGTGGCCATTTATGGCAGTGAGCCAGTGGATGGAATTCTGTGTGTGTGTGTGAGTGTGTGTGTGTGTATACCTCTCTCTATCTCTCTGTCACTCTGTCTTTCAAATAAATAATAAAAAAATGAAAACAGAGGCCTGCCTCCCCACTTCCCAGGGCTGTTACCTTTCCCAAGGTAACACGCCCAAGGACGTGAGCCTTCCCACTGGGCCTGGTGTCGGAAACAAGACAGGGCAATGCAGGCGCCCTCCACTAGCCCCGCCCCCTCCCCTCCATCTGCAGTCCCTAGCCCCTCCTGGAGCGGCAGCCCCTTGGCAAAACACTGGGCATCCCCAGGAGGTGTCACCTTGAAGCGGGCTGGCAGGGAGCCGGGAGCCTCCACGTCCCTCCGCCTCCTCCCCTCTCCCAGTCGGGCCCATGCAGAGAAATGCCAGGGCTTCCGGAAAGCTGTGGCCATTCACAGGGGGCCAGTCCCCTCCGGAAACATCCCCCGCTCTGCTGAGAGCCTGCTGGGAGACTTGGTGACGTTCTGCTGTCAGCACACACAATGGGCACGGGCAGGAAAAACATCCCGCCTGTCCAGGGGCTCACAGCCTCCTGGGACCTCGCCCACCCCAGGGGCTCCCAGGGGAGGGAGAGGTGCACCCAGGCTGGAGGACAGCTGTGCGAGCCCTTGGAGAAGGGGGGCAGGGCCATGTTTGCCCAGCTGCCACCGTCTCAACCAGCGGAGCGAGTCCCATTCGAAATCCATTCTGCTTATGCCAGCTGCTTGGCTGGCCCGGAGACAGCGCCTGAGCCCTGGCACTGGAACGGATTAGAACCCAAGCTGGCAAACAAAGCAGTTAGACCCAGTGACCTTGGGAGCCTGGCCCGAGGCAGGTAGGCGTACCTGGTGGAGGTGTTGCTGCACATGTGAAACTTTTCAGATCTCTCTCCGCCTCCCCCTGACGGGGAAACGGTCTGAGTCCTGTTCGCCTCTGATGAGCTACTGTGCGTGAACACACCTCAATCACCAAGTGGGATTTTTCCCTGAACAAAGCAATGGGTGGGAGAGGGCCCCCTGGGGAAAGTCACAGCTGAGAGTTGGAAGGCAAGGCCCACTTCAGCTCGACAGACACAAACCTGCACGCCAGCGTAGTCTCTGGGCGGGTGGGGTGTTTTGGGATTTCTGGCTTGGGACAGTCTGGTTACAGGGCAGGGGGCAGGATGGGGAGACTGGTGACTGTTCCACACTAAACTCCGCTGCTACTTAGGTTGTGTGCCCTTGCGTGGCCTTGGGGCAGGGCGGTTTTGAGGAGCTAAGAGTCCCATGAGGCCCTTGGCACCAGCACGGGTGCAGCCTCACTTGGTAGCCACAGAACTGAGCAGGTAAGGGAATATGCCTGAGGTTGATCCAGGAAGGCTTCCTGGAGGAGGGGAGTGCGAGGCATGTTTGATAGAGGGGAGGGGAATTAGCTCACACAAAACCCTGAAGAGGGAGCTGACAGGTTGTGGTGGAAACACCTGGGGTGGGGAGGATGCTCCGGGGCCATCGAGGGCCTTGCCTGACTACAGAACAGGAGCACCGTGCTTCAGCAAGGGGAAGGGGCCTGGCCGAGGTCAGGGAGCTGTGACCGAGCTGGAGAGGGTCCTGGGGGAGGCGGCAGAGAGGGTGTGAGCGGAGGGAGCCCGGACACCCCCTGGGGTGCAAAGGTTGGAGGGGGGAGGGGGATCTGGGGGTGGCAGCAGGATGGTAGAGTGCAGAGGGCCGCTCCGGGCTGGGGCCTTGTGCAGAAGGAACACTGGGGGTCGGTCAGGTCAGCTGTGCCTCTGCAGCCTGGGAACCCCAGGGGGTGGGGGGTCTTTTAACCCCGTTTTCCAGGCACTTTTTGAAGTATCCTGGTAGTGCCTGCAAATCTCACCCTCCCTCCCCTCTCCTCGAACTGTGACAGTGGGGAACACTTGGACAGAGGCGTGGAATCGCAAGTGGCCGAGGGCCAGCCCCAACCTCTGAGGGCAGCCTCCCTCCCCAGGGGGTGCCCTCCTACCTCCATCAGCTCTGCCTCAGGCCGCTGGCCGCCAGGGGAAGGGTATTTGCGGTCCAGAACCACGGTCGGCCACACCCTCAGCCTCCCAAGGGTGAGTCTCCTTTACCAGCTGTACTTTGCAAAGGAGAGAGATCCAAGAAGGAAGTCTTGTAAAATCTTTTTTTTTTTTTTTTTGAGATTTATTTGAACAGCCGAGTTGGGGAAAGAGAGAGAGAGAGAGAGAGAGTCTTTCACTTGTTGATTCACTCCCCAAATGGCCACAACAGCCAGGAGTGGGCCAGGCTGAAGCCAGGAGCCAGGAGTTTCATCCCGGTCTCCCACGTGAGTAGCAGGGGTCCAAGCACTTGGGCCATCTGCTGCTGCTTTTCCCAGGCCATTAGCAGGGAGCTGGATGGGAAGTGGAGCAGCCAGGGTTTGAACCAGTGGCCCCTTGCCAAATGTTTTAAGTAGAATGTACTGAATACAGACTGGCAGGTTGAGATCTTCTCAGGCTAAGGCATGAAAGGAAAGGAAACGGTGAACGTGACCTCCAATCCCTCTTCCAGGGCCGGGACTCCGGGGAGGAGGAAGGGGGCTGGAACGGCTGCTGATGGGGAAGCAGGTGGCCGTGTGCAGCGCTGACCCTGCCCGAGTCCTCCGAGCCGTCTCGGCTCCCACAGCCCGGTGAGGAAGGTGTGGCCACGATCTCCACGTTACAGAGCAGGAAACAGGCAAGGGGGAGAACCTGCCCGAGGTGACTCAGCTCGTAAGAACTGAGGTTTGAGTCCAGGCCTTGCATGTGTCCCTGGACATGCAAGAGGCCTTCTCCCTCGGAACCCAGGGCCTCGCCGGTGCCTCTTCCCAGGAGGACGTGGGTGGCATAGGAAGCTTTTGCCGTCTCAAAAAGTAAAAGTTCTAAAAGGAGGAGCACCAGGCCGTTCCCCTCCCCCTGGGAGCTGAGCCCGCATGAGAGGCACAAAGACCAAATTCCAACCAACTCTAAACTCCTGGGAGTGGGTAAGTCAGGGTCAAGTGTGTGTGAAAACCGGTACAGAAAACCGCTGGCAGCCTGGCAGGTCGTCTGCAAGCATGCGATGGATGATGATTGACTGAGCAGGGGAGGAGCCCAGCAGGGATGGGAGCATCGGGAGTGCTGAGGGCAGCTGGGAGGATGGAGCACCCCGTGCCCTGTGCCGCCACCGCCTGCAGGTGCACAGGTGCAGGAGCGGGGCTCACCTCAACGTCCAGAAAACCTCTCAGCTACTTGAGGCCCAAGTGCACCGACAGGAGCAGCTGCACAGCCCTCCCTAGGGAAGAGGCTGGGTCAGGTTTGTGCTTTATTTTATTCCAGAGACAGACAGACGGGCAGTGAGAGGCCATCAGAGGGCTCCCAGCAACTAGATCACTCTTCAAATGCCCCCAAGGCCAGGCCTTTGAACTCGGGGCCCCAGCTACCTGAGCCATCACCTGTGGCCTCCCATGGTTGCACCTGCGGGTGAGCTGAAATCAGCAACTGTGGCCAAGGTGAGGAAGGCAGGCAGTGCGCTGTGGGACGTGGGCATCGTGACCACTAGACCGAAGCCCCTGAGCCAGGGGAGTGACGTCTGGGTTTAGGGGACACTCACGAATGCTCCGAAGAGTGCTGGTGCCCCCGGGGTGGGGAGGGGAAGCAGCAGGCGGATGTGGGGCCGTGAGCACGGAGGTGGCAGTCCCATCAGGGCTGCCCTGCCTGGCTCTGCAATGGGCAGTGACCAGTAGCAGTGACACCAGCCATGGTGTCCGGAGCAGGGATTGTCCCAGCCTTGCCCAGCGCTGCCCCTTTAGTCGGCAGATGGTGGGCAGAGGCTGAGTTATGGTGAGGGCCCCAGGTGCGGTGGAGGGACAGTGACTTTTGGTCAACCCTGCTGCTGCCTGTCGATCATGATTGTGGGAGACTGGAAGGAGCGGGCATTGTCCTGGTACCCCAGTGAGCTGGAGCCCCTGTGCCCGCCACTGCCTGGAGGCGGCTGGTGCAGGGGAGGGCAGGCGTGCTCAGGTGGGCAGGCCCAGGCCCCGCCCTGCCCATCCCCCGTGCCCTCTGCTGCCACCCAGCCCCTCCTCCCTATCTACCTCCCACCACGGCATCCTCCTTATGGGAATGAGCCCACCTCAGAATGAGCTCCAGAGCCCTACCATGACCTGCAAGACCCCACCTCAGGGGTTCTCACCCTTGGCCACATATTAAGGTCATCTGAGGAGCTTTTAAACAAACAGCGATGGGGCCAGAATTGTGGGTTAGGCTGATGCCACCATCCCATATAAGCGCCAGTTAGAGTCCTGGCTGCTCCACTTCCGATCCAGCGCCCTGCTCGTGTGCCTGGTGGCAATGATGGCTCAAGTGCGTGAGTCCCTGATACCCACATGGGAGACCTGGATGGAGTTCCAGGCTCCTGGCTTCGGTCTGGCCCAGCCCTGGTCATTGTGGATATTTGGGGGATGAACTAGCAAGTGGCTAGTCTCTCTCTCTCTCTGTAACTTTGCCTTCCAAATAAATAAGTGAATCTTAAAGAAACAGAAACAACTGACACCCTGACGCTGATTGTCCTCTGGGGCTCTTGCTGGACAGTTGGCCCTGGAGCCCACCCAGCTCCCCCACCGACCACACCGTGATCATGCCCTGGCCTTGTCCAGGCCCTGCCCTGCTTGAGTTCCATCCATCGCTTCTGACTCTTCCCATGGTCGTGTTGAGGGGGAGGTGTCTTTCTCCCCCTGCTAGGACGTGAGCTGTGACGGCGGGGATGTGGCCATCTCATATGCTGCTATGTCCTCAGTGCCCAGCACGGCGCCTGGGGACAGTGCGTGCCTAGAGAGAGAGGCTGTCTCCCCGGGCAGCTCTGAGTGTCCAGAAAGCAGGAGTGCAGGGTCACACATGTTGGTGTTCTGGGGTCCAGGCACGGAGGCTGGGCCTAATGCCTGGTGCTGGGGGGACAGAGGGGCTCCTGGGGGACCCGTGGAGCATCACCTTGCACCACTGGAAGCAAGGGTCAGGGCAGAACAAGGTGGAAGATGAGCCGAAAGCGGCTGAGCTGCTTCCAGGCAGGAGGGGCAGGGCTGGCACCAGGGAGCCGAGCAAGAGTGAAAGACGGGAGGCCTGTTGGGCATCAGTCATCGTCCCTGGGCCCAAGTGATAGGGCCGGGTGACTGGGAGCCCACAGGAAGTGTGGGCCTGGGGAGAGCCAGGCCCAGGTCCCCCCAGGAAGGGGGCTGATGTAAGCAGAGCAGGGCCTGGGTGCTGCTGTCACCACTGCTCTGCGGTGATCATCAAACCACAAACCACAGGGTGGCACTGTGGCATGGTGGGGTCAGCACTGGCATCCCATATGGGCACTGGTTTAAGTCCCAGCTGCTCCACTTCTGATCCAGCTCCCTGCTGGTGCGCCCAGGAAGGCAGTGGAGGATGGCCCAAGTGGTTGGGCCCTGCACCCACATGGGAAACCTGGAGGAAGTTCCTGGCTCTGGCCTGGCCCAGCCCTGGCCATTGCTGCATTTGGGAAGCGAACCAGCAGATGAAAGTCCTCTCTAACCCTCTCTGTGACTCTGGCTTTCAAATAAATAAAATAAATCTTAAAAAAAAAAAAAAAAAAGAACCACAAGCTGCAGAGCAAACCACATATGGCCCTGGTGAAGGGGTCAGTCAGCCCGGACCCCATCCCCAGAGCAGAAGCCAAAGCAAGGCCAGGGGAAAATGGTGCAGCGAAGGGTCTGCCCCAAGGGTGGTGGGGACCCCCCAGAATGCAGCAGGCTCCTGCTTGTGAGAGCCACAAAGCACAGGCAACGACTGTGGCCCGGGCGTCCAGGACCCGGGGCTGCCGTGGCTCAGCTTGGCTCCGGACAAGCCCAGTGGCAGCTCAGCTCCTTCACTCCCGGATTCAGCTTCCATCCACTGGCAGCTCTGGGACAAGGCCTGGCGCGTGCCTGTCCTCCACCCCCACTCCAACCCCAACAAGGTCCTAGACAGAAGCTCAGGGTCCTGAGGCCTCCACTGGACCACAGAAACCCCCAGGTGTGTTCACATCGGACCCCAGCTGCCCCAGAAAGATGCGAGAACCTCTGTGAACAGGCGCACGTGTGTGTGTGTGGCACTCGGGCATAGCGGTGGCTCTGCAAGGTGCACCAGCAGAGCTGGGTCTGTGCAAATCCCTCCTCTGCTTCCCAGCCTCCTGGGCCCTGCTTGTCTAGCACCCCCTCCCAGTCCTGCCCCTCCTTGAAGGGCAGCAGACAGACCTGGGAGTCTAACCCCACCGTCCTCATCTGCCAAGTGGGAAGAAATGGGTACCCCACGAGCATTCAGGGAGAAAGGCCCCGGGCCCACGCAGGGAGCTCAGTAAGCTCAGGTTCTGGCTCCCCAGTCTGCGCCCTGGCATCAGGCGTGGCTGTCTGAGCATCCTGCAGCCGGGTGCCTGGCTGCCCGCAGGACAGCTGAGCAAGCCGAGTGCAGCGGCACTGGTGCCCCAGCCTGGGGACCCCTTCCCAGCTTGTGCGCGTCGGCTTCCTCCTCTGCAGAGCAGCCTTCCATCCCCCGGCCCCAGCCACGCTAGCGAGCACCAAGCTCTCAAGGCCGGTCCCAGGACCACTGCACAGGTGACATGGGAGGCAGGGCTTGGGGTCTGCATTCTCAGGGTGATCTTGGGGGAGAACACACCCGGGCAGTGACCTGGGGGATGGGACAGGGCTCTGTGTGTGGCCCGAGGCTTCATGGGTGGAGCCACGGTTTGTAGCAGTGGAGAACAGTGCGGTCTGCAGCCCCGTTCTGCTGCCCTGGCCCTGGCTGCCCTTCAGGCGGCCCGTTCCCTCCCTCCCTCCCTCGCCCACTCCGGCTCTGCATTGGGAGTGCGTGCAGCAGCCAGACCCCAGACCAGTCCCAGACCCCCACCTCTAGCTCTCCTGTTGGTTTCCACCCACAGGCGCCACCTGGGGCCAGGGCCAGGGCCAGCACCCGGAGCACACAGCCTCGGGGGCCAGGGCCTCCTCTGTGCCCCGCCCCACCCCCAGTCATTGCAGGTGCTCCTCCCTGTGGTCGACTTTGGGCCTGCACACAGCAGGCTGGGTCCCCTTCAGCACCAGAGCCCAGCACGGGTTCAGAGACACACAAAGCCAACCCCCCCTTTACTTCACACACTCACACTCACACTCGCACACAGAGACAGGCTCACGAGGCCTGAGAGGCTGTGGCCCTCCGTCTTCGGCATCCATCCATCCATGGCACGGGGCACTCCTTTTGTTACCACTTGGATTAAATATATTATCTGTCTTGGCGCCAAGTCCCAGGATGTTCACAGTACAGTGGGGACAGAGCTGGGGGAGCCTGAGACTTGGGTGCAACCTGGTGGGGAGGGCAGGACCCAGCCTCCCCTCGGCCTCTGCCGTTCAAGTTGTGAATGCGAGAGGGGCGCCCTCCTTGGGGTGGTGGCCCCTGGCGCTCCGGGCCCCTGGGGTGGGGCCCTCAGGAGAAAAGGCTACTCCACCTCAGACTGGGCATGCGCACCCACCCCTCCAGCTCGAGACCACCCTCCGGGCAGGCCGGAGGGGCCCAGGGAAGCTGGTACCAGGATCAGGTAGATAGAGCCACAGGTGGGGAAGGAGAGGACGAGGGAGGCTGTGCCACGCTGGTACCCGGGGCACACTGGGGTGGGAGAGCAGCCAGGGCCCCCTCCCCTCCCCCTCTCTCAGCCCCCAGGAGCCAGGGCCAATCGGTCACCAGTGTCAGGGTGACCCTGCATATCTGGCGCTATCCCCAGGCTGTTGGTGCTCTGGGGTGATAAGATAGGCAAGGGACAGGTAGGAGCTGGGTCGCAGCTCCAAGGGCAGTGGGTGCTGTTCCACCTGCCAACTTAAGGCAACTCCATTCCGATTCGGGAGGTGGGCAGGGCTCACGGGGGTAGCCAGGACATCCTCGGGTGCAGATGGCACCCAGCAAGGGGGAGGAGGAGGAAGGTGGGGGATGCTGGTTCCTTCTGCTGCCCTGGGGGCACCTGCCTCTCAGGGCTTGGGCACTCATGAGGCCCCAGGGCTCCAGGCGCCCAGTCTGGGTGCCGTGTCCTTTCCTACTCTCTTTAGAAAGAAAGAGGGTGAGACGTGTGTGGGCGCCCAGGGCCAGGACAGGGCTCTCCACTCTGGTGAGTGTGGCAAGATGGAGCCCGCAACCTGGGCGTGGCACTCAGCCTGGCCTGTGAAGTCTCCAGTACCTGTTGGTTGCTGTACCGACAGCGTACCTCCTGTACGCTGGTGCCCGGACACACTGGGGTGGGAGAGCAGCCGGGGCCCCCTTCCCTGCCCTCCCCTCTCTCAGGGAAGCAGCTCACAGCACAGCCAGCTCCACAGTGGGTGATGGAGGGGTCATGTCCGGCAAAGGCCCCGGGAGGTATGTGGGCAGCAGGGAGGGGAAACAGCCGTGGTCGGCAGGGTTGCCAAGCAGTCCTCCAACCCAGCCACCGGTCTCAGTCGCATCCTGTCCGAAACTGCTTGGCGCGACCTTTCACCCCTGGGGCCAGGGCAGATGCGCCCAGCTCAGAAGATGCTCTGCCGCCGGCTTTTCGCCCGTCCTGGGGAAGGGAGAGGCAGAGGTGGGGCTGACGTGCTACCCTAGGAGGGTCGCTTGTCCCCAAGCACACTGATGAGCAAGGGCGTGTGCTCAGCAGTGGATCAGGCCTGGGTTCAAATCCCACCTCTGCTACTTTCACCAGCTGTGTGAGACTGCCTGTGAAATGGGGAACACTGGCAGCACCAACTTCCTTTAAGGAGGAAACCAGGTAATGTATGGAAAGTGTTGGTCATGGCCAAGGCCATCAGCTTTCTAGGGACAGAGTCGCTGTCCAGGTGGAGACTGGTGAGAGGCGTTCGCACAGAGCACGCACCTATGCCAGGGTCATTGCCGAGTGCAGAGTCCTGGGGAGGGAATGGCCGAGGAAGCCCTCCCCACCCCTGCTCCCTAGGGGCCCAGGGAAGCGAGGCTGGGGGGCCTGCTCTGGCCCCTGAGAGAGTGCCCACTGTGGGGGCGGCGCCTGCCCCGGGGCCCACCGAGGGGAAGCGGGCGAGGCCCCCTACCTGGTGGCTGGCTGGCCAGGCCGCGGTAGCCTGGGTCTTTCTGGAGCTGGACTTCCCTCAGTGAGAAGATGGAGGCGGCTGGGCGAGAGCACAGAGGGGCCAGGAGCGGGCTGGGGTTGGCCTCAGCAAGCGCTGGCCCCGCAGGACCCAACGGGACCCTCAGGCACGTCCCAGCCCCCAGCCCTGAGCACCAATCCAGGAGGGAACCCACGCTCCGCTCTGCTGGCCCTTCCTTGGGGCTCTCCCCACAATGCCTGCTGCCCCGGGTGGCTGAGGGGTGGCCACGCCCTCACTCACTGTCTTCCAGCTGGTGCACGCGCTCCCCCAGCGACCGGAAATAGGGGTGCCTCAGGGCGGCCTCTGCTGACAGGCGACTCTTGGATTCGTACTGAAAGGCAAGGGGAGTGGGCAGTGAGGCCCCAGCCAGGAGGCCGTGGGGACCCTTCGGGCAGGTGACTCCTGTGCTAAGTTAAATCCCCAACGTGAGAGGGACCGAGTCCAACCAGAGAAGTCGCTGGGGTCAGCCAGCAGCCCCCACCTGACCCAAAGCCAGGCAGGCCTGGGGCTTGGGCCCCCCAGGCGTCTCCAGCACCAGAGACGCGGACATGAAACTCCAGGAGCTGCCCTGGCTCCTGTCACGATGCGGGATCTCAGTGTGCCCTCCCAAGCATCTTTCCCTTCACTCTGGGGTCACAGAAACACCTGAGCTCCTGTTTCTGACACCTGCCTGGGACAGTGAGCAGGTGTGGGCTGGGGTCTGGGTCCGAGGCACACCCGAGGCTGCACATGCAACGCGGTACCCAGGCCCTGAGGAGGACACGACAGGGACATTCGGGGGACTTGGGAGCAGGCGACCGCAGGGGTGGGGCCCCGGGTCTCACCAGGAGGAGGCTGCTCAGGAAGCCGATGCCATCGGGATCCAACCTGCAAGAAGGCAGTGCTAACACAGGCCGGGTGGGGGCGCTGCGACCTGCGGGAGGGAGGGCCGGGCCCCAGGCAGGGGCTGTGGGGAGCAGGGCTACCTGGGAGCGTGGCTGAGCAGGGGCTGCGGGAGGTACCGAGGGAAGTTGTAGGCTCGGAACTCAGACAGGGCCATCACCCCGGGCCAGGTCTCTTCTGTCGGGGTCCCTGGGGAGATGAGAAGGGGCAGGGAGGGTATGCATGTGGCCAAGGCCAAGGAGGATTTGGAGCAGGGGGTGCAAAGAGTGACCCAAGCCACAGGGGTGCCCGCCCTGCTGATGAGCTAGCTGAGCCGCTCTTGCCAGGCTCTTGGGCACCCTAGTTGGACAGAGTTCTGGCGCCCCCTGGAGGCAGAAAGGAGGGAGAGGCCGGAGACTGACCGAGGAGTCGGAAGATGAGGTGCAGCTCCTCCTTGACCGTGGAGCCGGGGAAGAGGGGCCTCCCTGTGGCCATCTCGTAGTGGATGCAGCCCACGCCCCTGCAGGGAGCAAGGAGCATATCAGAGGGCGTGCCATCCTCTGCCACCCAGGATGGAGCGGTCCTGGGAACAGCCCCTCTCTGGGGACTCGCCCGGCCCTGGGAAGCTGCCAGCTTAGGGTCTACAGGATCCCCGTGGCCACTCCATGGACAGCGCCCAGAGAGAGAAGGATGCGAACGCCCACCCTGGCCCAGGCACGGCCACTACCCACCTGACACCTGAGTACACCAGGTCATAGGCTTAACATGAAAATGACATGAAAATGACACGCCTTCCAGAATTTTCACAGAACTGATGCCTGGGGAGGCCTCATTTCAGTACACACAGGTTCCCCCTCCCCATGCCCTCCGGGAAGCCCCACACACCCCAGGGCTGGGAAACCCCGGTCTATGTCAGACTCAGTTTGTGGACATGAGTTTAGCAGGTGGTTTGTAGGGGGAGTGGGGAGCTCCCGGCAGAGGGCCTGGGTGCATGGGGTGAGGCTCACTCACCACATGTCGATGGGGGTGGAGTACTCGGTGGATCCCAGCAGCACATCTGGGGGCCGGTACCACAAGGTCACCACCTCGTTGGAATAGGTCTTGGTGGGCACTGACTTGGCCCGAGCCAGTCCTGGGGACAGATGCATCACTGAACCTCCGCCCACAGGCGGGGCAGCACCAGCTGCTGAGCGCCTGCTCCCCCGCTGTTCCCGCCACTCCCAAGGCCCCCGAGGCCGTGCGCACCGAAGTCTGCCAGCTTCAGCTCGCCTCTGTCGTTGATGAGCAGGTTCTGGGGTTTGAGGTCCCGGTGCAGGATCTTGCGGCGGTGGCAATAGGCCAGGCCGCGGAGCAGCTGGAACATGAAGATCTGGGGCGCGCGGGGGGGCGGGGGGCCGAGGTGAAGCAGAGGGGGGCGCATGCCCCATCTGGAAGACCCTGAGCTCCGCCCCAAGTCCAGGGAGCGGATGGGGCAAGGGAGTCCTGGGGAAGCTGGCTGGCTCTCGGGGCCCCTGCAGCCCCCGCCTGGGTGCAGGCCCACCAGGACACCCCGCCCAGGGCTGCAGAGGAGACCATGTGTGTGCAGGGGGCCGGGGCGTTCTCTGGGCAGGGGTCCAGAAGCTGGTCTGGCCTGGGCGGGGGGAGCACGCGCTGGACTCTTCTACAAACACTGGACAAGGTCATCTGTCCCCTGAGTCACCCCCACCCCCGCCCCAGCCTCCTTTCATTCTGGAGGCAGCTCACGCCCCCATTTGACGGCGCTGGAAACTGACGCTCAGTCAGAGAAAGGCTTTCTACCCACACCAGGTGGTGGCCCAGGGCGTCAGTGTCCCTGGGTGAGGGGTTCCTGATGCAGGGATCAGCAGGGTCCTCCCTCCCACTCTGAACTCTGGACAGCTACAGGCTGAGATGGGCGGGGCTCCCGGCCCCGGCGGCCCTCACCTTGACATTGTGCATGCTCATGAGGTTCCCACAGTGGTCCAGATACTGCTTCAGGTCACTGTCCTGGAACACAGCACCCGGCTCGGTCCCACCCTGGCCAGGCACAGGGCCCTCTCCCTGCGCAGGGCGTGTCGTGGCTCCCGGCTGCCCTGAGCCAAGTGCTGGGGCCACTCAGTGCACAGAAGTGTCTGAGAACCCGCTTCCAGAACACACCTGTCCCCCCCCACCGCCCCAGCCCCAAGGCCAGCCTGGCGGCCCAGCCGCACTCACCAGGTACTCAAAGACCAGAGTGAGGGAGCGGTCGGTGTGGATGAGGTCGTGCAGGGTCACGATGTTGGCGTGTTTCAGGTCCTTCAGCAGTGACACTGCGGGAAGGGGAGGGGACAGGCCCGCCTGGGTCCCCGGGCTCAGCCCCAGGAGGCCCCACTCCGTACGGACCCCTGGTGCTCCCAGCAGCCCAGTACCCTCTCGGATGGCAGTGCAGGGTGCCCCCTCCTCGTGCTCCAGCCGGATCTCCTTCAGGGCCACGAGGTTCTGGGTCAGTTTGCTGCGCCCTTTGAAGACGGTGGCGTAGGTGCCCTGGGGCAAAGAGGCCCCGCCCCGTCAGCACGGCCAGGCCCTGGGCCAGCGCCTGCCCTTGTGCCTCTGTGTGGCTCCCACCCCTCCTCCCTCCACCGAGACTTCGCCCCCCACTTCCGGCCAGGGTCCCTCTGGGACAACAGCAGCTACCCGCAGGGCTCCTCCGGGGGCTCCCAAGGAAAGGCCTGTGTGTTCCCCCTCTCTGTACATGGCCGCTCGCCCCAGGCCACCGACACAGCGACAACTGACCCAGCACAGTGGCCCAAGAGTCCTCACTGCCACCCATGAGGTAGGACCATCGCCGGCTCCATTTCACAGAGGACGTAACCGAGGCACCCAGAGAGGTCAGGGGACATGCCCAAGGTCACGGTGCTGGGGATCTGAACCCAGGCGAGAAAAACTCGCAGAGCAAAGACAAGAATGGCTTCTCCCCAGGGCCTGTGGGCTGCTCCATCCCCACCAGAGCACCTGCCCAAGGCGGGGCCAGGTTGCACGGATGACACCTGCTGTTCTCCTGGGCGGGGGTCACACAGGGGCAGGCCAGGGAGGATCCTGGATTGCAACTACAGTGCCCCCAGTTTCTTACCTCCCCCAGCTTGTCCAGTTTCACGTAGGTTTCCAGTTTCCCAAAGCCGATGTCCGACTGAGGGAGAGAGCCAGGGTGCCGGGAGCCGTTAGAGCCCCACAGATGCCAAGCCTCTCCACCCCCAGCCTCCCAGAGGGAAGGGAGTGATGGCCCCATTAACGGACACAGAGCAACTGAGGCTGGCAGGGTGAGGGCAGCCTCTAAACTTCTCCTTTCTCCTTTGTCCCTGCGATGGAGGAAGGAGCCCTGGGGAATGCCAGGGTGTGGAGCCCAGTGCTGCACGCCCCGGCCACCGTGGCTCAGACCGCCGGCTCTTCCAGGGCAGGTGCTGTCCCTCTGCCCATTGTGCCTTGAGTGTCCCTGTTCAGAAGCCGCCTCCCCAGCAGCCCCCTTCTTCTAGCTCAGTGTACCCCACCTTTAAGGAGACAGATTCCAGGCCACCCTCCCCCAGAGGCTGACTCTGGGAGTCTGGTTTTGTAGGACGCCTCCAGGCAAATCTGATAGACAGCTAGGACTGGGAATGGGTGTGGATCAGGGAAGGCTCTTTGGTTGAATCCACTATGGCCAGCAGGTGGCACCAGAGCCCAGGAATCTCCCTGTGACCCATTCCAGGCCTCCGCAAGGACAGGCAAGAACCCTGGGGCTGCTAAGTCTGACGCTGGGGAGAGGGTGTCCCACCCCGTGACCTCTGACCCTCTCCGGACTCACCAGGGAGGCGCGGCGGGACATGCGGCTGAGCGGCTTGGGCAGGTCTGGGTTCTCCAGCTGTAGCTTCTGCAGGAATTCCTGGGGCAGGCGGATATCCATGGGCAGGGAGAGCCTCTTGCTGATGTCCTGCAGTGACCCAGATGAGATGGGGACACCAGTGTTGGCCATAGGGTAGCGAGAGCTGTGGGGCCCTCAGCTCTCACTCTGGGCCCAGCTTTCCCTGCAGAGCAACACAAGCTGTGATCCAGGCTCACTCCCAGCTGTTTCGCCTGGGGCAGGGGGCAGTGTGACCACCCAGGGGCTGCTGTGTGACCGCAGGAGCCCGAGCCCAAGTGTGGACGGTAAACCTCATGCTGCTTGGGCAGGTGCATATGGGTCAGAGGAACTGTGGTCAGGGCGGATGCGGCCTGCTCCATCCCCGGTACGGCCGGGCACCTGTTAGACAGCCATTTCACACTCCCAAGGACGGCTTTCAAGACAAAGAGGCTGAGGTGCCCGGAGCTTGCAAAGTCACAGAGCTAAGAAGGAATGGCAGAGCTGGGATTTGAACCCAAGGCAGGCAGCCCAGCCTCCCTCCTGTGAAGGGATTGGGGGTCTAGGCAGGGCAGGGAGCCGCTCACCTCCATGGAGAAGCGGCGCTGGCTCTGCGGCCGGCGGTACTGCGTGCTGGGGGATGGGTGCCCCAGCTCCTCCCTGCTGTCTGCGGGCGACAAGGTGCTGGGCTCCAGCTGGGGGTCTCCACCGAGCTGCAGGTCTGAGACAGACAGGCATCAGCTGCCCCCCAGGGGGTGTTCAGCCCAGTCCCCACCCCTGACCTTCTCCCCAGGGCACGCTGGCCGGGCCCCTCACCCTCGTTCCGCTGGTTGTGGAGCTGGGTGAACTGCTCGGTGAATTCGGCCAGCGACTCCTCGATGGTCTCTGTGCGGGGCACGGACAGGGAGAAACGGCGCCTGAAGTTCTTCATCTTGCTCATGATCCTTGGGGCCGGCAGCAGGGCCCTGGGGCAGAGGGACGAGAACAGGGCAGGGCGTCCAGGTCTGCTCCAAGTGTGGATTCCGGTCTGGTTCCCCAGAGGTCTGCTGCCCTGCAGGCCGCCAGGAGCCAGAGCTGTGTCTCAGCCCAAGTTCAAGCTCCCTGGGGGTGGCCCTACCCTGACCCTCTGCCCCCAGAGTTCCCCGCTGCGGGAGCTGTCTCCAGTCCAGATCGAGGAGCCCGGGCGAGCACAGGTGGTGACCGTGGGTGCAGTGGGCAGAGCGCCTGAGGGCCCCCACCTCCATCCGCTGCCGCGAGTTCAGGGGGAAGGGCTGGGGTGACAGGGAGAGCAGCAGAACCAGGTGGCCCCGGGGCCAGCAGCTCTTTACCACCTGTGTGTGACAGCTTGGAGCGTCCAGAGCCGCCAAGCCCTCCTGAGGGAGACCCATGCACGGAACACCAGCCAGGCTCACACCTCGGGACGTGATCTGCTCCAAACCCCACTTCCCCCTGATTCTGACACCCAAAAGTGCCCCCTGGCTTGTCCTGGCTTCCCAGGAGCCAGGCAAAGTGGAGGAGGCTGAGAGAGGCTCATGTGCACGGCTGCCGCCCCGGCCCCCTCCACTCCGGCTCAAACACTGGAGTTCAGAGGCGGCCGAAGTCTCAGGGGGAGACAGTCTGCAGGAAGCGGTCCCCAGGGAGAGGGGGCTGCAGCCCTGCCGGCTCCTCCCACGCCAGAGCTCACAGCAGGCAGGGCGGCCTCTGCTGCAGCCATGGTGGGGGTCGCTCCACTCACCCCCAGGACCCCTTCCCCCTGCTCAGGTCCCCATGCCCTCCGAGTGACAGGACACCCTGCTGGCCACCCACAGGGCCACCGTGCAGCTGCTGCTTCCTGTAGACACCTCCTCCTCTCCTGCCCTGAAAACCCAGTGCATGGCTCCCCACTCCCTTCCCCTCCAGGGTTCCACGGGCTCGGGGTGCAGCGCCCCCATCCTGCTCTGCACACAGGGCTCTCAGCTGTGGAGTGGCTGGGACCATGAGGCTGGCACAAGTCCCCTCCCCACCACGCGTGCCTGCCGAGCAGACACCAGGGCCAGGGTGTGGCGTGGGGGCCGGCCCGCACCCCTCCCAGCAGTCACCCACATGCCAGGCATAGCCCACGCCTGGAAGAGGCTCCTAGCCGTGCCACTGGCCGGGATGTGGTTGCCAGGGCAACCAGGCCCCTCCTGAATCCTCCCGGTTTAAGAGATTACAGGTCAGTAACATGTTTGCTTTGCTTAATGATCACCTCCTCTCTGCACCAGACAGGGAAAGGCCTTCTCCCTGGCACTGCCTCCTGCTGGCCGCCTCCAGACACAGCTCAGCTGTGGTCCCCAGCGCTCTCCTGAGCCCAGAGGCTGGACCCGGCCAGGCCCTCCTTCCTGGGGCCAGTGGTTCACAGGTGTAGAGGCCACGGGTCTGAAGGCACTGGGTTCAGCTCAGCACACGCCAGGCACTGAGCTTGCGAGGTGTGTTTAGTGAGGTCTCTACTGTCAGGGGCCCCCGGGGCTGGTGAAGGTGGCCGGGGGCTCGTGGCCAGCTTCCCTGGCAGAACCCGCCAGGCCCCCTCACTCACCCCGCCAGTGACCTGCAGTGATGTGGCTGTGTCCCATCTCAGGCTGCTGCCTGCAGGGATTTCTGACAGGAAGCTCCCAGGGGGCAGCCGCCCTCCTCCCACCCTTGGGTGCAGCACCCAGCCCAAGGGGATCCACAGAACAGTGTCATAGAGGTGACGGGACAGCGTGGGTTCCGGTGACAAGAGGGCCGGATGTACCCCACCTGGTGAGCCCATTTCGCAGCCCGACAGGAGAGCGGGGCAGCCCCATGATGCAGATGGGGGAAGGAGCAAGGGGGGGCCAGGCTCTGGATCACCAGGGAGCACCACGAACAGTGATTCTGTTTCCCTGTGGATTCTGAGGCTTGGAGGCGGCGTGTGGGGAAATGCAGTTTTCAAAGTCTCTCCAGTGATCCCAGCCTGGGGGCCATGGCTGGGAGGCAGCCGGGATCCAGAGGAGGACAATTCCCTGCCCAGATGGTTCCAGACGGTTCTACCATGCTGGGGCAGGGAGTCTTCGGGGCTGGGGAGGGGGCTGCACAGAGGAGAGAGTGCAAGTGAGGCGGGGGACCCCTCCCAGGCCAGGAAAGGGCATCCCCTCGCTCTGCAGCCCTCACAGCTCAGTCACAGTTATCCTGGGGGGTGCGGGGGAGGCGGGCACTTGGCTCCCTGGGGCCTGAGCTCTGCCAGGAAGGACCAGCCACGTCCCTTTCTAAAAACAGGGCTTCCCCCTTCAGGCCATCCCAGTCTGGGATTTATGGTGTGGCACAAAGAGTTTGCGGATCAGGAATCTCCAAGGAGCTGCCATAAATCTCTAATGGGTCGAAGGGGGCGGAGAGGGCATTAAAAGGCTTCTAGGAGGGAGACCCCAATTTCTGCAGTCAAAGGAGAGCCAGCCCGGAACGGCACCTGCTCTCCCCAGGGTTCAGTTAGGAGAAGGAGCTGCCAGCTTGCGTGTGGGTGGGATGGAGGGTGGGAGAGGCAGCCAGCTGGGGGCAGGCATGCGGGGCCACACGGCAGGGATGGGGACCAGCTGTTCGGCACCCGCCAGAGAAGATCCCCAGAGGAAGTGGCTGCAGCGGGAGGGATGGGCTTCCTGACGGTGACAGGGGAGCAGGCGGCGGGGGTGGTGACCACAGCAGAGCGGGCGCCTCTCTGCTGGGCACAATCGGGGCATTGAACCCGGCGGGGTCTTGGGTGTGACAGGGCAGACGGGCAAGTGAATGGGGTGTTGTTTCCGAGCGCTGGACACAAGATGTCTCTGTCACTTTCCCCTGGGAGAGTCAGCTCCACGGACCGGGGGTCGAGGGGGAAGGGAGACAGGAAGAAAGCCTGTCACCTTGGTGCCGTCTGCCCCTCACCCCGACTGGGGACAGAAGGGCTCAGTGTGACCCAGCCCAGGGCCTGGCACAGTGTGGCCTTTGTCCCCGGGTCAGGGAGCCATCTGGGGCTGTCCTCGTACAACTGGTGCCAGGGGAAGAGCAATGGGCACCCAGGGGTGCAGGCCTGGCGAGGGAGAGGGGGAGGTCACAGGAGGAGGGACCCTAGGCGCTGCAGGCTTGGAAGGCAGACCCCTTCCCTCCTGCCTCCCTGCCCAGGTGAGGGGCTCATGCTCTCAGCCACCTCCTGGGCACACACTCTCTGGCCCAGAACTTGCCGCTGGCGTCTGAGCAGTGAGTGGCCCGGAAGGAGGCAGGAGCCAGGCCGGGGGCACAGTGGGCACCTGCCAGAGGCCGCTGTGTACCCAACAAGAAAGGGCGGACCGCAGGTTGTCATTTATGGACCTGCCACTCCCATGGCTCTCTGAGGATGCTCAGGCTGGGGGAGGGGGGGGGGAGAGGGGAGGGAGTGTGGCCAGACTTATATCCAGCTGCAACTTCCCAGTTGTCCGGGACGCGAACTGACTCCCTTCCTCCTTTCTCCTCCTAGTGGGGGTCCTCCCCAGCCCCGGCCCCTCCCCATGGCTGCCCGGGTTCTAGTGCTTTCTCCAAGCCTCCCCGACTCCCACCCTGAATTAAAAGCCAGACAAACCCAGCTTCAGATTCTGGTGCCACGACTAGCAGGCTGTGTGAGCGCGCTTCCATGCTCCAACCCCGCTCATTCACTCGGCAGCTGCTTACCAAGCTCCTGCTGTGCTGGGCACTGCTACAGGCCCTGACTCCACAGGTGGAGACAGTAATTCCCCATGGGGTGGGGAGACCCAGACAATAAACAAATAAACCATGCAGGATGGCAGAAGGTGACAAGTGCAATGAAAGGAAGTGGAGCAGGAAAAGGGAACTGGGTAATAGGGGTGCTGTCGGCTGAAACAGGGTGGTCAGGAAGGCGCCTGTGACAAGGTGACATCCCTGGAAACATTCAGAACAGGCACGGGCGAGGAGGCCTGTCCTACCAAACTGGGGAAGTGAGTCAGCTCGAGAATGGTGGTGCAAAGGCCCCGGGGCAGAACGGAGTCTGGTGTGTCCTCACACAGTGAGGCCGGAGAGCAGGCCAGGGCAGAACCGGCAGCAGCTGTGTGGGGCCTCACAGGGGAGGGGAGGTTTTGAGCAGATGAGTGGGACGCTCCCACCAAGATTTCAACAGGCCACCGTGTCGTGGGCAGACTGTGCGCAGGTGTGGGGAGCAGCATGGCGGAGCCGGCGTGGGCACAGTGGAGCTGGTGGCCGGGGCTGGCTTCGTCTGGCATGGGCTTCGTAGAGAGAGAGGCATGTAGGTGAGAAGGGCCGAGCATGGCGGAGCGGTGCTCGGGGGGGAGCCCAGCAGGCCACAGCAGTCATTGCTGAGGACGAGGGCTTCCAGGGTGGGAGGCGGCAACGGGCCTGGAGCAGCGCGAGGCTTTGCCGGGCAATGGCACCGAGAAGCGCGAGAGCCCACCCTCTGGGTGCGGCCCCAGCCCCAGAAGATGCCAGAAACAGAAGCCGTATCAATGTCATCAGCCTCCCTCCGACTTCCGCCCCATGCTGCTTTGAGACCTGGGATGGAAGGGGCGGGGAGCAGGGGGCAGCGGCCTGAGCTCCAGGACTGAGAGGGGAGGGCCAGGTAGGCAGTGACCCCTAAATGACTGCTCTGCAGGCCTCCGGGGACAGGTCTCTCCCAGCCTCAGAGCGGGCCTGGCCAGAGGGTGTGGGCGCACCTGGGTCCACCTCTGTGCTGGCTAAAGTGATCTGCAGGCTGGCAGAGCACCCAGGACCCTGGGAAGTAGTGCCGGCTACAGATGGCTGCGGGGCCAGGAGGCTTGGCCGCTGCTCGGCCTCCAGGGCGGCATTAGAGCCTCCATTTAGCAAACCCCTCGGAATGCCCTTTGGCCCCGCCCCGGAACTGAGCCCCGGCTCCCAGCCTGCACCCAAAGTCCTTCCAACCAGGTCCCTTCCTCTCCCCTTTGCTCTGCTGCAGTTACCCCACCCCACCCTGCACCGTGCTCTCAGGTCTCGGGGGTCTTCAGCCGAGCCCCCAGGACCACCAGGTGCCTCTGATTTCCCTCCCCAGGGGCGCAGTGGTCCCTGTGCCTGGTGCAGGTGGCACACAGCAGACACGTGTCTGCTTCCCAGGGACACGCGGAGCACCCACTGCGTCCCAGGCACATGTCAGATCCTTCCCCAAGTCTCGCTTTTGCTTTTCTTCTTTGGGCTTTGATCTCGGTCTCTGTGGGCCCAGGGGCACAGGATGAAAGAGGAGACTCGTGACTGCCCACTTGCTGAACCCCAGAGGGTCTGTGCTGTGTTCCCCAAGGCTGACGGCCAGCCAGGATCCTCAGACACCCTCTGCCTCCTGCTCCCTGCCTGCACCGCGTCCCTCAGCCAGTCTGGGCCTTGGGCGAGCTTCAAAGAACGAGAGGCCATGGCTGACCAAGGCTGCAGATGTCACGAGCGGGGACAGAGCCACTCCCTCCTCCCGGAGAGAGCTGCCGGCAGCAAGCTGCAGATAGCATCTCTTCCTCCAACCTCCAGCTGAGCCTGCTCCCTGCGGCTGGAGGCTTTCGCTTGCAGGGCCTGGGACAAGGCTCAGGGAAGCTGCCCACCCCCTGGCCGCGGCAGGGCTGGCAGCAGTAGCAGCAGAAGCCCTGGAGTCCCCTCGATGACCTTGGCGTGGGCCTCTGGGCTGGCCAGGCCTGCAGAAGACGTTCTGCACGCTGGCGCGGCTCGGAGAAGAGCCCCACACCCATCTGGAATGTAGGAAGCAGGCAGGGGAGGGCCCCCAGAAGCAACCTGGAGGGGAGGCGAAGTGTCTGGGGTTCAAGGTCACCCCTGTTCCGAGCCTGCACCCCAGCCCCTACAGAGTCTCCCTCAGACCAGAACATGACGCTGTCCGGCCCTGCTCTCCAAAATCCTCTGTAGCCCGATATCCCAGAAGAAACTCCTAACAGCACTGTGGCCCAGGAAGACACCGATACCTCAGTTTCTTTGCCTGCTAAATGGGGATGATCCCTCACCCCTCACTCCAACTGCTCAACTTAACTTTCTCAGCTGTGTCCTGGTGATGTCACTGCCCTATTTAAAATCCTTCAAAGGAGTGGGCCTTTGGCCCAGCAACTAGGATACTGCTTGAGATGCCTACAGCCCATAACAAAGTACCTGGGTCTCAGTCCTGATCCAGCTTCCTGCCCATGTGCACCCTGGGGAGGCAGCAGGAAATGGCTCAAGTAGTTGGGTAACTGCCATCCACACAGGAGATCTGGATCGAGTTACAATCTCCTGGTTTCAGCCTGGCCCACCCTTGGCTGTTGTGGGCATCTGGGGAGCGAACCAATCAATGGATGACTACTCTCTTTTTCTCTGTGTCTTACTCTTCCTCTGCCTTCCAAATAAATAAGTAAAAAAAAAGGGGGGGGCTGGCGTGGTGGCATAGTTGGCAAAGCCGCCACCTGCAGCACTGGCATCCCATATGGGCAGTGGTTCGAGTCCCAGCTGTTCCACCTCCAATCCAGCTCCCTGCTAAGGTGCCTGGGAAAGCAGTGGAAGATGATCCAAGTGCTTGGGCCCCTGTACCCATGCAGGTGACCCAGGAGAAGCTCCTGGCCCCTGGCTTTGGCCTAGCACAGACCCAGCCCCAGCCAATGTTCACCCAGCTGGGGAGTGAATCAGTGGACGGAACAGCTCTGTCTGTCTCTTTCTCTGTAACTCTTTCAATTAAAATAAATTTTAAAAAAATTATTAACATTTAAAGCCTTCAGAGTTAACCTTGTGCTCAGGAAACAGTCTGAACTTTGTCTTGGGATCCCCGAATCCTTTGTGTGTCCCAGCAGCCACGCTTCCCCAGGGTCCGGTTTTATGGACCGCACCGGGCACACCCAGAGCAAACCACACTCACGCCCCATGGCTCTGCACTTGTTGTGCCTGTGGCCTGGGCTGTCCTTCCTCAATTTTTCCCTGGGTAACACCCTCCCCAACTCAAACCGTACGTCAGTCACTTCCCTTGGGAAGCCAGGTGCGGCCACACCTGCTCCGCCGAGGTGAAACGAGCTTCCACGGTGGCCATGCACACAGGTCACCAGGCTGTGATGTGCTTCCGGGTCACTGGCGTCTCTGTCTCACAAGTGCCTCGTGTAGCATACGGGGCCTGTGGGCAGCTCAGCCAGCTTGTAGAATGAACAAAGATGAGGCCAGACGAGCCCACGGCGCTGCCCTCTCCTCCCTACAGACACACGCACCCTGGACCCCTCGGGTCAGAGGCCGCACCTCCATCACCTGGAGCTCCGACACACTGCCCTGTGCCAGGAATGCCAGCATCCTTCCTTCCACGCCAGGCGGGCGGGGGCCTCTTGTGAGGTTCTTGTCCTCATTAGGCCAACTCCAGGCTTAGCAGTGAGGACGTGTGCACAGCTGGGGAGGCCTATCCCGACCCCCTCCCACCCCGTCCCCCAGCCCCGGCCTCCAGGGACGTCCTTCCTCCCCTCGAGTCTCAGAGGGAATGGGAGGCACAGGAATTGGTGCCCACACGAGCGGGACTAGGGGGCAGCCACCGAAGTGGCTCAAGTCAGGGGTGATGTCTCCCAGACGCCCTCCACCAAGCCCTGCACGCGTCCCCTGGCCTGACACTGCCGTCCCCAGCCACGGGAAGGTCCCTCGCCCACACTCCCACCACATTCCAAAACTCTGGGCAAAGCCCCCCAGTCCCTGGGCCCTAACCGCTCCCTGTCTCTGCCCCTAAGGCAGGCTGCTCTGACTCATCACACCCCCCACCCCCAGAGCCTCACTCAAGGTTTCAGCTGGAACCAGGCCCCCTCCAGGGCCAGCTTGTGGCCCCAGGCTGGGGCAGGGGACAAGGTCCTGCCCGGCAGCAAGCCCTCAAGGGAAGTCTGTGATGACAGGTTCCGCTGACAGCAGGGCCTCCGGGCTTGTGGGGAAGGGGTGGTGGGTGGTGGGTAGGTTCTGGGCCACTTCCTGGGCTCCCATCACTGGGGCAGATTCTCAGCCCCTCACAGCACTCCCCCCGCCCCCGCTAGCTCCCTGCTGACCCCTGGCCATCTCCATTCTGGCCCCGCTGTGCGGGCTGCGCATCCGTGCGCTGGTGCCCCGGGGCTGCTCTCGGAGGCACACTCGTATCTTCTCCTGTTCCCCTTCTGACCTCTTGTGGGGCCCAGCTAAGGCTGCTCTGGACATCCCGGTGCTGAAAGGGGACAAGGGGCCTTTCCGTTAGCTCTGGTCCCGGAGCACCCCAGACCACGGGCTGGGAGAGGGGGCCGGGAAGGCACAGCCACCGGCTCCCCCAGCCTTGCGCTTCCAGACAAGGCCCGCCCGCCTCTCCCATGGGAAGTCTCCCAGCTCCCTTCTGTGGTCAATGTCTCTAACCCACAGCAACATTTAAAAACAATTTAGACATTTATTTGAGATTTAGAGAGAGAGATAGGAAGCTCCACTGATTCACTCCCCCCCCAAATGCCTGCAACAGCCAGGACTGTGCCAGGCTGGAGCCAGGAGCTAGGAGCCAGGTGCTCCGGCTGAGTCTCCCACACCGGAGGCAGGGGCCCAACTACTTGAGCCATCACCACTGCCTCCCAGGGTGTGCATTCGCAGGGAGTGGAGGCAAACACGGAACACGGGCGTGGGGATATGGGACACAAGCCCCTTACCTGCCCCGGCTCTCTACTCCTTATGCTGCCTTCTCTGACGACTCTCAGGGACCCTGCGCCCACTGCATCTAGTGTTGGTCTACGGCAAGCAGCACTCCCGTGCGCTCTGCGCGGCAGCGGACATGGGTGCCCCGTATGCAAGGAGCCAGGGCATCTGGCTGCGTGCCAGGGGAAGCAGCCCGTTACGGGCTAGGACTCCTGCCTCTGGTGTACTCTCCATGCCCAAGTTTAGCAACACAACCTCAAGGGCCTTGGAGCCCTGGTGCCCCTGGGGAGCTCCGTCTCCCGCGCTGGGGTGAGGGAGGACTTCCCGGCATCTCCACACCACATTCCTATTTATAAATCCCACCCCCCGCCCCGCCCAGCCACAGCCTGGCCCCAGACCCACATCCGGACAGGCACCCCGGCCAGTCTTCAACCTTCCCTGTCCCAGTCCAAGTGACCAGTTTAAAACAGCAGCTTCATGTCACCCCGAACAACCCCACGGGGCGCCTCTGCCCAGCCCCTGGCCTCTGGGCCTGCGATTACAGCCTCCCCCCAACAGGCAGGGCCCAGGTGGCCACCTTGGCCTGGACAGCCTCCCTGCCCCTCCTGGGTCTCCATGGTTTCCTCCTACCCCGTGCCTCTGCACACCCCCTAGTTGTTCAGCTGTTCCCTAATTGGCCCTTGTCAGGGTCACTCACCCATCAGAGCTCAGGCTTTGTGTGGGCATGGGAGCGGGTGTGTAGCTCCTTCTGGTCACCCATTTCACAAGTACCTGCTCTGCGCCAGGCCCTGCCCTGGGCTCGGTACCCCGTCCTGCACTCTCTCCACCTCCATGACAGCGCAGCCTCACTTCCCCCACCTGCCCCTCAACTGCCGGCACTCCCAGAGCACTCCGTGTGCCTGCCCGTTCTTCTCCTCCAGGCACCCTCCCTGGGTGACCTCATCCTGTCCCGTGGTGGAAACCACCACCCACACGCCGATGACTCCCAGATCTGCAGCTCTGGCCCCACCAAGCCCCCAAGCCTCTGTCTGGATATTCCCCGAGAGTCCCCTTGGAGACATGTTTTTAAGAGAAGACAGGAGGTACGTACAACTTCTAAAGGTTATGTATGTATGCAAGAGAGGCACACACGTGGATGCACACACTCAGAGACATACAGATCACATATATACACATAAAAACACAAACCCACGCCAGGTAATCGTCCAGCAGAAGCTAAGTCACAATGCCCCCAGTAATCTCTGGGGGGTAGAATCATGGGTGACTATTATCTTTTTTTTTGCCTATCTGCATCTTCTACCATTCCCACAGTGAACATTCACTGCTCTTGTAATAAGAAAATAGCAACACTTCATTTTAAATGGAAAAAAAAAAGTATTTTTAGACTACGATTCCAGACCAGTTTTGTGTAAGGCCTAGGGAGCACAGGGCAAAGCCTGGCAGGTCAGGCAGCCGACAGCAGAAGAGCGGGGCCCACGCCGAGCGGCTCTGCCCTCACAGCGGGAAAGCACTACAGACACAACGCACGAGAACGCACGCGGCGCGTTCGGTACTTACAGACTCCAACGTCTGAATTTCAGAGGACGACTTAAGTCTCACAAGATATTACTTTCCTCTTTTGATTTTTTTCCCCCAAACGTCTAAAAAGCATAGAAAACCATTCTTAGCTCACAGGCCATTCAAAACCAGGTGGAATCTGGCCAAGAGCAGAGGTTGGCCAAGCCCTGCCCTGGAGCAACCAGCGGCCAAGTGGCGTTTGCATCCAGCACCCCATGCACAACGAGGTACTTGTTCTCTTCTGATTTGCCAGGGGGTCCCCCGATTTGGCAGGGATGGGGTACCTGGGCCTCAGGTCGGGGGAGCCCTGGGGTTCCAAAGTCGGGAGGAACGGAAGGCTGAGCCCCTCCTGGGGCCCCAGAGCACAGCTCACCACGCTGATGGGACTGGCAATGAGGCCGCCACAAGCCAGCAGCCCTGGATGAGGTCTTAGATCCCTGGTCTGCGCTTCAGTTTTTCGGTAAAGGCAAGACCAAGAAGAGGGAGGGGCCTGCCAGGGCCACTCAGGGTGACGAGCAGAGCTGAGAACCAGCACTCTGGCCGTGTGAGCTGGTGTCCCATACCCTCTTTGTTCCCCAAGGTGACAGGACCTGCAAGGGCCTGCCCAAAGCTGGCGCCCCGTCCCCAGGGCACCAGGGCTGAGGAAGCCAGCAGCCCACGTCAGTGAGGAAGGAGCCGTGTCAGGCCTGGCATCAGCACAGTACGTGGTACCCAGCCAGACACGGCAGAGCCGGCTGCCAGCTGGGCTCCAGGCCAGCACCAGGGACGGACTCCATGACCCCTGTCCCGGCCTCTCCTCCTCTGGAAACCCAGCGCTGCTTCGGTCATGAAAGACGTCCTCCCCAGCGGCACCTGCCTCTTGCCTGCTTCCAGGCCGCAGATCCTGCCGGGACCCTGGAAGGCCAGCCATGACTGCCCCCGGGCCTGGCTACTCTGTAACAGTCTCCTTTGCTGGGTGTCGGGGCCAGAGGAGAGAAGAAGGCTTGGCTCCTGAGGGTCTCCCCAGCAGAAAAAGGTGGGCTCCGCTAGGGATCCAAGGTGACAGGGGAGGAACTATCCTGGAGCTTTCCCAGAATTCCCCACAGGAATGGAAAATGGTGGTCAGAGTGATGACAGAAACACTTTGAGAGCAATATTCCTGGGGCAGGCACTGGCACAGAGGTTACGGCGCCTGCTGAGATACCAACACCCTGTGGCAGATATCTGAGTTGGAGCCCCCACTTGGCTTCTGACTCAGCCTCCTGCAAATGTACCTGAGGCAGCAGGTGATGGCCCAAGTACTTGGGTCTCTGCCACCCACACCGGAGACCCGGATGGACCTGCAGCTGCTGGCTTGGACCTGGCCCTCCCAGCCCTGGCTGGTGTGAGTGAACCAGCAGTGGAAGATCCCTCTCTCCCTCTCTCTGCCTGGCTCCTGTGTCCGGTGGCTATAGGAATGCTAACTTCATTTTTATATTTATTTACGTATTTTTATCTACTGGAAAGGAAGAGCATGAGAGAAATCAATTTTGCATCTGCTGGTTCATTCCCACAAATGCCAACACTGGAGGTTGGGCCAGGCTGAAGCCAGGAGCCTCAAACTTCATCTTGGTTTCCCAGGTGGGTGGCAGGGGCCCAAGCATTTGGGCCATCACTGGGCCTCCCAGGATACATCAACAGGAAGCTGGATCAGAAGCAAAGTACTCAGGTCTCGGACTGGCACTGATATGGCACGTGGGCACCCCAAGTAGCAGCTTAACCCACTGCATCATAATACCTACCCAGGATCCTAACTGCAGGAAGAATATCAAGTAGAGGCCAAAGGCATTGAGAACCGCCCAGTGTGGCCCACTGACCCTGCAGACCACAGCCCTCGGTGAGGTCCACAGGGAGGGCAAAAAGCGGGCTGTGTCGTGGACATGATCTCATCAGGATCCTCACAACCACACGACGTAATACCATCGTCTGCCCCATTACAGATAAAGGAAACGGACACTCGGGTGAGCACATCACTTTACCAGTCATCGAGTGGCACAGACAGGATTAGAACTAACTAACCGCAAAGTCTACAGAGGGCCTCCGCCCATGGACGAGAAATGCACACCCAACAGGTAACAGGTGAACCCATCAATCAGCCATCACGGGTCATCTGGTCTACCCTCAGGCCTCCATTTCAGGGAAGGAGGGGTGGGGACACAGGGTGAGACTGTTTTAAAGAGTTTTAGGGAGGAGGATCTCCACAATGTCCCCTCCAAAGTCTGGCCAGCACCTCCCCAAGTAGGATGTCCTGGCTCGCCGGGGTCACATGGGCTGCCAAGGGTGGTCTGGGGCTTTGAGAGCTTTTCAGGTCAAAGCCAGAGCCGACTGATGCCTTTCCAGTGTGCCTGCAGGCGGGGGGCCCCGGGGACTCAGGAGCAGATGGGCTCTCGTCAGACAGCTCTGGCAGAGATGCGCCCACACCTTTCTCTCTTCCCAATCTGCTGCCGTGCCACTGGCTGGCTCAGGCCAGGCCCGGCTGACAGATCTGTAAGCAACGCTGGGCCCCAGACCCCAAGCCGCTGCGAGCCTGTGTCGTGCTGTGTGTCTGTGGGGGCCAAGGACAGGGCTGACTTTGGTCTGCTCCCACCCCCTGGAGATGGCAAAGCTGGGGCTCAGCAGTGCATCCCTGCAGGGTGAAGGTGAAGAAGAAGGGTGGGGCAGGGGAGAATAGGGCTCAGGGCGGGGCCCAGGGCTGGGGATGAAAACTCGACTGGGCCGCAAGGGGGTAAAGCTAATCAGGTGGATCTGGACCCGGGCCAGCCATGCCCCCATGGACAACAGAGCAGAGCAGAGGTGGCAGACCCTGAGGTTCCAGGGGGAACGTCCTCTCGCCCCAGGGGAGGAGGCCACGGCCACGGCATCTCGGGCAGGAGGCTGCCGGTTCTCCAGCTCCCCCTGCCCACCGCCCTCATGCTCTGCAAATGAGGGTGGAGGCTCCCCGAAGCACAGGGTCCATCCAGGCTGTCTCTGACCACCACCACTGCTTATTCTCCTACACAGGGCCTTCCTGCCCCACCTGAACAGGAAAGGTTCTGGTGAGGGGCTTGGTCTGATGGGGTAGAAAAGCCTGCTCCCTACCCCAGAGCCAGCCACTGTGCAACCACCAGGAAGTTCCCCTTCCTAACAACCACTGTTGCAACAGCTGCCAGTTATTTGGTCTCCGTGATGTGCTGGGGCCCGTGCATTATTTCACTGAATTCACATGATAACCCTCGCCATGATGGTACCCATTTCACAGATGAGCAAACTGAGGCTGGAGGAAGTTCAAGAGTTGGCTGGGGAGAGGAGGATATGCACAGCTCATAGGTGCTGCAGCTGCAGCTGGAGGTGGATTTCAACAAGGCCCTGGGTTCACACCCCCTTTTAGCTCCCAAGCTTGGTTACAGAAGGAAAGACCTGTGAGGGGTCCACGGAGAGGCCAGACAAGTCCAAAACAGGGGCCCAGGAGGGAGAGGCCTGGCTGGCATAGGAAGGGCACTGTGGTGCCCGTCTCGGCAGCTGCACAAGTCTCAAGGAGGCAGAGCACTGCCTGGGCCTGCGGAGGAAACAGCCGCAGCTCCAACCCCTCTGTGCCTGAGGTGAGGGTGCCCGGGCAGGTGCGCTGATCCCTCCAGATCTCGGACCAGGAGCCTGCTCGCTCCCAGATCCAGTGCCCTATCTCCTGCGACCCACCGGAAGCCTGGTTCTGCCTCTCTCCCAGCAACCCCACCGCCACCACACACACCCCTCCTTCTCCTGAGGACAGATGCAGAACCAGACACCTCCACAGAGGGCGCTGGGACCGGCCGGCGACGGGCAGGGGTTTGGGGGCAGATGATGAATCCTACCTCCGTGCCACCTTGGAAAATTGGCATCTCAGTTTGCTCAGCTATAAAATGGGGATATTATGCCTGGTTTGTAAAGCTGTTGTAACATATTGCTTGGCACAAGGCAGATATTCAACAAAGGGTAGCCAGCAAGGCATTTGGGTGTCAGCCATGGGGTGGACGGTGGGCCTCGTGGTTAAGAGGAGCTTGCGATGCCTGCATGGCATATCAGGTGCCTGGGTTCAAGTCCCGGTTCCATCCGCAGTTCCTGGTTCCTGCTGCTGTGCACTGCGGTGATGGCTCACGCACTGGGATCTGCCACCCAGTGTGGGAGACCCGGTGCAGTTCCCAACTTCAACCTGGCCAGCCCCGCTGTTGCAGTCATTTGGGGAGCAAACCAGCAGAGAGCAGATTTCTCTTTCTCTTTCCGTCTCTCTGCCTTCCCAATAAATAACAAGAAAATAAAATTAAAAGAAATCAGATGTAACTTATTGCACTCCACTCTGGCTCTGGAAACCCCAAGTTTGAGAAGAACTTCTCCCAGCAGGGCGTGGGCACCCGTGGGGGCAGCCCCAGGAACCCAACGGCCAGGGACACCTCCCAGGTCAGTCCTGGGACGGGAGCGCAGCTGTGCCAAGGTGACCCTCTCTCTAGAACCCTGCAGACACAAACACAAACCGACGCCAGCGCTGCCTTGCATCCTGTGCCCGCCCCACCCAGGGTAAAGGCAGGGGCTGTCTGAGGACCTCGGGCAGCCTCTCTAGCCATCTGGGAGGCTTCTGCCCCAGCAGCTCAGTGTCCAGGAATGCGGCTGCGGTGGGGGCAGGGACACACAGGAGCATGAGGAATCTCACGGGGCTGGCCCAGGGGGGCTGGCCACCGGTGACTGCGTCTGGGCACACAGATCACAAGGCTTCCAGGCGGCAGCACCCAGAGCCCCAGCTCCCCATTTCGGATTTCCTTCCCACCCCACCCCACCCTCGCAGCGGATGCCCTGGGCCACAAATCCGTAGCCCCTCAGGGCCCTCCATCCGCTCCCAGGCCGTAGAAACCCTGTGTCCACTGCCCCTCTGGCCTCCCTGATGGGCAGACAGAGCAGGCAGCTTCCCGCTGCTGGGACCTGCTGATCTGGAAAGTTCACCGGAGCCCGGAAAGCCCTGCCCGGCGGCGACCTGGCCCCACACGCCCGGGTCCTCGCGTGGCAGGCGAGTCCTGGCCCTGGTGCCCCCCAGAAGGAAGGGCGCTTGGAAGGCACCCGGCTCCCGCCTGGGTGGACACTCAGCTTTGGGGGGTTCAGCCAGGAGCCCAGGCCACACAGCCTCCCAGGAGGAGACTGCGAGCGGGGGTCCGGGGTGGCACTCTGCCCCCCTCCCGGGATACCTGGCACTGGGGAGCGGCTTTCCAAGGCGTCCCCCACCCCACCCCAGACATCTACTCGCACGCCTCGTGACCTGCGATCTCCCCACGTCGCTCGTCTTTCCCTCCAACCTCTTGCCCCGGGGCAAAAGCAGACCTGCGCCTTTAAGAGCCGCCCGCTTACCTTTGCTCCGCTGGCCCGGCGCCGCGGTGCCCCCTCCTGCGACCTCCCCGGCCCCGGCGCGCCGCCCGCGGGACTCTCCGCGAGCGTCCTGGGGCCGCCGGGGGCCCGCGGGGCTGGGGTCCCTAGCCGGCGCTCAGCCGCTTCCCTGGCTCGGGATAGGTGAGCCGCTGTCCCAGAAGCTGCAACCTGAGCCGGAGGAGGAGGAGGAGGAGGGGAGGGGAAGGGAGGGTGGAGGAAGGTGGGGAAGAGGAGGGAGGAGGAGAAGGAGGAAGAAGAGGAGGAGGAGGAAGAGGAGGAAGGGAAACCCCGCCCCCGCCGCAGTTTTTCACGTGCACAGCTGACTCCTCCCCCGGCCCTCCCGCCCTGCCCACGGCCGCTGCCAATCCCCGGGGCTCCCTCTGCCCGGTGCCCACCCCTTTCTCCCACTCTGGAACCAGGGTCCAAGTGCGTCTTCCTGTTTCGCTCCTGGGCCTGGCTTTCCCCAGACCTGAGAGCGTTGACTGGGGCGTGAGGGCCTCTGGCCAGGGTCAGCCAGGACAGAGAGCCTGAGTGTCCTCTTCCAGCACCCAGCGCCCTGGGAGCTGACGCACATGGACGGGTTCTGCCGGTCATTTTCTTGACAGCAGGAGCCCTGCGGCTCTCCCTGTGCTCTCTGCAGCCACACTTGTCACTTCTGTTTCTGGACAAAGTTCCCGCCTCAGGGCAACCCGTCCAGGACTGTCCTTGCCACTTCCCACCCGGAAGGGTCCTTGGATTTGCCCTTTGGAATGAATCCTGCAGGCCAGGGGAGAATCACCCCAGGAGGAGCCCTACAGAATCTCTGGGCTGCCAGTGCTCCTTTTACGGGGAGGGAAACTGAGGCCCAGCAGTTACTGGCAAGTTGTGATTAGAAACCAGGTCAGTGGCATCTGACCTCAGGGGTCCCAAAGCCGGACACTGGCCCCTCACAGCCCTGCTTCCTCCTGCCTCCCCGGGGGCACGGCCTCTGCAGTCTGGGGGCCCCCAGGCAGGGAAGCTCTCTGGAGGGTGGGAGGGCCCACGGGGTGGAGGTGCTTCTGCTTAACCCCTTTCCCTGGGGGCAGAATGAGGGGTTGGGTTAGAATCATTCCCTTCTGCGGAACAGTGGCCTGAGATGGAGAAGGAGGGAGTCTCTGGCCCCGAGCCTGAGTGACCTACGGCTAAGTCCTCTGGGACGTCCCGGGAGGGGCCTCCCAGCTCCCTGCTCCCTGTGCCTCCTGCCAGGGCAGGCAGGTGTCCTGGGAAAGCCCTTGAGAAAAAGGCTGAAGCATTGCAAAGCACGGCTGGACCCAGAGCCTGCAGGATTGGCGGGGGAAGCAGCCTGCTGTCTGTTGCCCTGTGTGTGTGTCGGATAGCGGGGAGCAGGGAGCGGGCAGCAGAGTGGCCGTGCAGGGACGGGGGCAGGGCTGTGGTGGAGAAACCGTGTCTACCAGAGGTTACAAAACGGGCCTGAAGGGTTGAGTTTTCAACCCTTGTTGAAAGCCCAAACGCTTAACAAGGCCTTACCCGCAAGGGGCGGGGAAGTGAACAGCATGCTGGGGCCCCGCTGTCAGTGCTCTGCTGAGCTGAGGGTTACGGGAGGAGAGGACCAGGGAGGGGAGAGAGGGCGTCTCCGTTTTCCCAGGAGAGCGGACACCATAGGCAGGGGCCGGAGAACATGGCTGCAGTCCTAGAGGCCAGAGCTTAGCGCCTGGGGCAGGGCTGGAGGGGACAGGGCGGAGGGAGGCAGATGCCGGAGGGCCTGAGGACCCCTCCACAGCTCAAACCCGAGCGGCAGCAGCGAGGTTGGAGACACGGCAGCCACAGGCAGCAGGGGGCCTTGGAGCTCCTTCTGCTGTTGCTGTGTGAGCTGGGGCAGGTGGCTTAACCTTTCTGAGTGTAGTTTTGTGATCTGTAGAACAAAGATGCTGAGCTGGATCTGGTGTGGTTATTGTGCGTATTAGAATATCTGCCATGCATAGGGCCTGGCTCCTAACAGGGACCCAACAGGTACAAGGTATAATTACCCTCATTTGTGTACTCAACAAACATTTGTGGAGCACCTGCTTTGTGCCCAAGCTAGGCTGGGTCCTTGGGCTATCAGGATGATTTTAAACCTCAATCCCTGTTCTCATGCAGAGAGATGTGCAGAGGAACAGGCCCCTATGGCTGGGGCAAAGGAGCTAACCCTAAACGGTGTGGGGCCGGCCACCGGCTCAGACACTGGGCGGTCCCCCCACCCCCGACATGGGGCTACATTTCCGAATCTCTGAAGTTGTCAGTTTTGAAGGCATTCTCTTGTTTCGTGGTGTCAGATGAGTGTCCGTAGGGAGCCTTGGCAGTTCCACGAGAGGACTTGTGGGGATGGGCAGGTGAGAGGGGAGCCAGGTGGAGTAGCTGTCTGTGTGTGGGCGGGGCTCATGGGCCGGGGAGTGCACAGCAGGGGCCTGAGTGGTTGTGGTGTTTGGGCTGCCTTAATGTTTCTGCTCCCTGTCTGTGCCCATCCAACAGTTCCCTCCAAGCCTTTTGGGGGTTCCCCACCTCACCCCTCCCCCAGTTTTCTTTCCAAGCATCTCAACAAGTCCAGTAGAAGCAGCATCACCTGGGTCCTCTCGCCACGGAGGGGCCACACTGGACCCCGCCGCCCCACCAGGCAAGGCCTACGGATCGCGCGACCTTGGGCACATCTCTGCCTCCACGTTGTGTGTGTCACGTGCAGATGGCATTGGCCGCTCTCTCGGGGATGGTGTGAAGTTTCAGTGAGTGCCAATTCCCTCTGCAGCCCCGTAACTCCGTCCAGGCAGAGGGCAGAGGGGAGACCCTCAACTGCGCGCTGTCCCTGGCACCCTGGCTCCTGGGGCCTGCACCCTGAGGGCCTGCAGCTCCCTTTCCCTCTGCCTGCCTCAAGCACCTGTGGCGTCCCTGGGAGGCCGGCGCGGCCCCGGCAGCTGCGCTGTGACGATGGCCGATGGCCGATAGCCAGCTCAGCAGCAGTGGCCATTGCACTCCTCTGCTCCGATCCTCCCCTCCTCCTGCCCGCCCACCCCGTGCCACTGCTCTGCAGGGAAGACAGCTCCAGGCGCCTGGGGCTGAGCGCCTCTCCCGCACAGACTGTGTGGGCAGCCTTCGAATAGCTTCTAAAACCCAAAGTTCCGGTCTGCCTCGCTTTCCCCCAGGAGGCTCGGCATCCAGACGGGAGAAGCCGGGCCAACACAGAGGGAAGAGGCCTCCCTTGCAGCGCAAGGCTGCAGGCTCCCCTCCGCTCCCGCCTCTACCCGCCAGCAGCCAGGCACAGTCTCCTACGGCACTAAAGGGGCACCTGGGAGGCCAGAGAGCCTCTGCCCCTCGGGTGCAGGGGTCCTTTCGTTTATCCAGGCCTCAGTCTTCCCGTTCAGCAGAATGGGAGTGGTGTGCTTGGCTGCCTTCTCAGGATGTGCAAATTAAAAGCTGTGAATGTGCTTTGTAAACTGTGAAACCATCTGCATGTGCATGAGATCATTAGTGTCTGGCAAGCAGGCCCTTCTCTGGGTGCTGGGAGTCCTGAGAGGCCCTGGGAACCGAGAAGCTGAGAACAGGGACCCTCGCGCACGAGGATGTGTGTCCTGGGCAGGCAGCAGCAGCAGCCCCAAGACGGGCTGACCCACGTGGCTCGGCTGCTTCGGGGTACGGGGGGTGGTGGGGCGGCAGGGCCTGACTGGGCGCAGCCCCTTCTCTCTCCTCCTCTGGCTGAGCCCCAGCCGTCGTTTTCTAGTGATTTATGGGGAGTGGGGACGAGTCCGAGAAAAACGTCACTTACCTGCTTCCAGCAGGACTCTGTGCATTATCACTGCATCAGGAGCTACAGCCTCTCCTCGCTGTTCCCGCTTAGTGTACACGCATGTGTACCACACACACACACACACACACACACACACTGTGCACCACCATGCCAGGCTTCAGTGGGCAACAGCTGCATCCCCAGAGGGTTCTAGGACAGACATAAACAGAGTCAGCCAATCACAGACCTGTTGACCCTAGCAACCATCAAACCAATTAGATGCCCATCCCTGCATCCAGCAGGGCCTCCCAAACTCACTCTCTCTCTCTCTCTCTCTGACACACACACACACACACACACACACACACACTCTTTAGGTTGATGCATTGTCATGGCAACAGAACCACCATGCAAAGCTGGAGCCAATGGGAAAGTGACCCCTTAGCAACAAGACTGGGACACTGGGTGAGGATGCAGGCAACCCTGACCGAGGCAGGTCTCTGAGAGGCTCCCTTGCAGGAGAGCGGAGGAAACAGAGCCCTGGGCCTCAGTGGGCTCATCTGCTGAATGGGCCAAGGACTCCTCGTGTTACAGTCTGTGCTCAGAACATGCAACTGCTTTTCAACTGATAAATGAGGATAAGAAATACAGATCTTGGGGCCGGCGCTGTGGCATAGTGGGCTAAGCCTGCACCTGCAGCACTGGCATCCAATATGGGTGCCGGTTCGTGTCCTGGCTGCTCCACTTCTGATCCAGCTCTCTGCTTTTGTGGGAAAGCAGTGGAAGATGGCCCAAGTGCTTGGGCCCCTGCACACATGTGGGAGACCTGGTAGAAGCTCCTGGATCCTGGCTACAAATCAGCTCAGCTCCGACCATTGTGGCCATTTGGGGAGTGAACCAAAGATAGAAGACGTTTTTCTGTTTCTCCCTCTCTCTGTAACTCTGCCTCTCAAATAAATTAAAAAAGAAGAAAAAAATGAAATATAGATCTTAAGAATTTTTGAGAATCAGAGGTAGAAGAGTTGATTGATCCCCAGAGATACCTAAAACCCAGTTCCTGAGTTCACTGGGCCTCGATGCAATCTGTGTGCGTGTGCGTGGCACAGCTGCTGTCCTCTGTCAGCAGGCAGACTCGGAGGGGCCTGGCGGGGGCTTGAGGAGACTTTGGGAAATGTTCAGGAGGCCTGAGGGACGGGCCTGGGGACAGGTGCTTATGAGGGTGCGGCGTGCCTAGGAGGGACCCTGCTCAGTGCCAGTGAGAAGGCTGGGACGGTTCAGGCTAGCACCGAGGGGCCGGGCAGAAGGTACCAGCTATCCCGGGCAGCCAGGGGCTTTCCAAGTTCTAGCTGTGAAAGTCCCAGGCAGACCAAAGTGGTTGCTCACCCCAGGGTAGTCACCTCCATGAGCTCAGTTCTGGAGTGGGGGGCAGGGGTCAGAAGCCTGTGGTGGCTGAGGGGAGATGGAAAGTGGGGAAGGGAGACTGGGAGCATGGGTGACAGCTGGGTGCTATGGAGAAGGAGCCCGGCCCATCTCTCCTGCCCCACCCTCGATTCCCTCCACCCAGGGCTTTGGCTCCACCAAAGCCGGGAGCTGGGTCTCCCGCATGTGGTCAGGAGCACGGTTATTGGTACCATCACCTGCAGCCTGCTAGGGTGCACACCAGCAGGAAGCTGGACGTGGAAGTGGAGCCAGGACTCTCACCCAGCATTCTGAGCTGTTTACTCAGTGGTGGGCAAGCCGGCCACAGTCCGCCCCAGCACAGTGGAGCTCCAGGCCTCCTGCACCCCTGAGCAGTAGCAGAGTGTCCAGGCAGGGCTTCAGTTAATCTGGAAACCTGTGGGCAAATTATTCAGCCGTCTGTACCTTGCTTTCCTAAGCAGGAGAATGGGGATGACATAGCATCCTTCCCCTCGGTCATGGTGAGAGTTAGAAGGGTTATGCACAGGGGCCGGCGCTGTGATGTAACCAGCAAAGCAGTCGCCTGCAACGCCAGCATCCCACATGGACGCCGGTTCTAGTCCCAGCTGTTCCACTTCCAATCCAGCCCCCTGCTATGGCCTGGGAGAGCAGTAGAAGATGCCCCAAGTCCTTGGCCCCTTGAACCCATGTGGGAGACTTGGAAGAAGCTCCTGGCTTTGGCCTGGCCCAGATTGGGCTGTTGCAGTCATCTGGGGTGTGAACCAGTGGATGGAAAAATCTCTTTCTGCCTCTCTGTCTTCCTGTAACCCCGCCTTTCAAATAAATAAGTAAATCTTTAAAAGATAAAGGAGGAGGAGGAGACAGCTTATGCATGAAAATAACCTGGTGTGTTTTCAGGGCAGAAGAAGAAGATGACTGGTATTAGCTGTTGTTCCTTCTGAGAGGGGGAAGGGAGCACGCTGGAGTTCCCAGAGGCTCTCCGAGTCTCTGCCTAGTGGAGGAGCCCACCTGTGTGGCACATGCCAGGTCACTGTGGCAGGTGCACCTGGGGCTCTGCATGTCCCCTGCACCAAGGGGCTCAGGACCCTGCCCTAAGCAGCCACTCAGGACCAGACGGTCTGGCTGGACCCCGCAGCACCGCGGGGCAAACGTGTCCAGGTTCATGAGAGATCAGAACTCCCTCCGGTTCCCCCAAGTGGTTAGGTCAGAAAAGCAGCCGCAGTGAGACCCTTGATCGAATTCGAAGCCATAAGCCTGCACGGCAATTAGGCCCTTGAAAATTACAGAGCCCGCCTCTCTCAGCACTGGCACTGTCTCATTAGCCAGACTGCCCAGAGACAGGGCTCACCCTGCTGGGAGCCGCCTCAATGCCAAGTTCCTGCTCCATAATTAAACACCAAGGGGGGTGGTAACCGAGGGGAGGGACAGAGCAAAGGTGAGGCCTTGCCCTAGCCCTGCTCAGGTATGAGTTGTGAGCGACTGTCTCAGGGCCTCCCGTGACTCAGGGAGATTTGGGAAGTCTCTGGGCGGGGGGAGGAAGTGAAAGGGCCCCACATGAGAGGAGGGAGCCCCCTCTCCCTCCCTGGACGCCCAGGACTAGAGTGAGTGAATGGGCCAAGTGCGCTTCTGTGGCACAGCCTGAGGCTGCCCTTGGGAATGAGGTCCTAGAAAAACGGGGATCATGAGACCCTCGTTCCGGGTTGCTCTGAGAACAGCTGAGCACCCCCACTCACATGCTCTCCTCCCCCCATTCCATAGCCAACCAAAGGCTGATGGGGTAGATGCCTGTGGCAAACAAAACACCTCCAGACACCTAAGCAGCTTGGGCCTGGATGATTCTGACTCCACGCTCCGGCTGCAGCAGCTGGAGCCGGACAGGGAAGCACAGAGCCACGGAGAAAATCACACAGCCCAGGCGTGCAGGCCTGAGGGACACACAGGGGCCACCCGGAGCCTCGCAGCTAGGCCACGGCTGAAGATGTCGGTGATGCTTGGCGTATGCCCGCATGGCACTGTATGCGAACAGGGAGCTGCTGGCTTGGTGGCCAGCGTCCCAGCCAGAACCCAGGGAATGGATCCACAGACAGGGTCAGAGAAGTCCACAGAAATCCCGGCAGCCTTTGCCCTCTCCGCTTGTGGCTATTCCTGGCTTGGCTGGGTCCCAGCTGACCCTGGGGGGTCTCTGGCCCCAGCTCTCACCTCACCAGGGAGATGCAGGGCCTGCTGTGCTCCTGCCTCCCCTCCTGCAAAAATTCTCAGCTCCTGGGCAGCTCTTGGCCAGGCAGGTGCCCCCAGCCCCACCCCTGCCCTGCAGGAACAAAGTCCCCAGGCCCAGCCTGCAGCCTGTGTGCCCAGCAGGGAGTCCTTTGCCACCACATCACATGACCCCAGCCCTGGGGACTCTGGAGTCCCAGCCAATTTCCTCCCAGGCCAGCTTCCCCTTTTCCTGCAGCCTGGGAGAGGCCAGCTGTCGGGAGCAGCCAGGTGTGGCCACAGGGGTGAGAGTGGGGCCAGGCAGAACAAGGGTGGGTGGGGAACTCGGAACAGCCTCGACAGGGGCAGGTGGGGACACAGGTGGAGGAGGGAGGGAGAGATAGGGGCCCATTCCCAACCCCTTCTCCTCTGGGTGAGCCCTACGACCTGAATGGTGCGGGTTACCAGGGCCCACACCTGGCTGAGCGACGCAGCAGATACCAGGTGGCTCACTCGGGCACACCTGAGTGATCAGCTATGTCCAATCAAAATAACCGCTCAGTGTCAGCTTCTGCCAGGTGAAAGTGCACCTGAGCAGCCAGGCAGTGGTGCTGGTGAGTGTCCTCGGTGAACAGGTGCACCAGGTACAATTCCTGAATATACCGAGCTGTCCCAGGTCAGACCAGCGTGCCCAATGGCCTGGCATGAAAAGCCCATTCCAGGGGCCGGCGCTGTGGTGCAGAGGGTTAAAGCCCTGGCCTGCAGCACCAGCATCCCATATAGGCGCTGGTTCACTTGAACCATTATCTGCTGCCTCCCAGGGTGCACATTTGCAGGAAGCAGGACTCAAGCAAGGCAGGACTCAAACCCGGGCACTCGGGTATGAGGGGCAGGTGTCCCAGGCTGCGTCTTTGCTGCCACGCCCAACACCCGCCCCTCAGCCTTTTCTCCCCAGATCCCAGCCAGTCCGGAGCTGCCTTCCCTCTTAGTTAACAGCTGGTGCTGAACCCCATCCAATATTTACTCCTGGAGAGGGTCAAAAGGCAGGTGTCAGCCCGGGGAGCCAGGAGCTGCAGCTGGCTGGGCTCTGGGGGAGGGCAGGAGAATTTGCTGGCTTTTCTTGGGTGCCAGAGCAGTTCTCAGACCTGAAACACCCCCTTACCCAGCCATCTGCCTCCTCCTGGCGTGGGCTGGGGAGGGAGTGGAAGGGAGGGACGGGGACACTGTTCCAGGTCCTGAGAGACTGAAAGCCAAGTAGAGGGGGACCTAAGCCAGGAGGTGTCAGAACCCCAAGCCACCCTCTTTTTTTTTTTTTAAGGATTTATTTTATTTATTTGAAAGACAGAGTTACAGTGAGAGGGAGAGACAGAGAGAGAGGTCTTCCATCCTCTGGCTCACTCCCCAGATGGCCGCAACAGCCAGAGATGCACTGATCCCAAGCCAGGAGCCAGGAGCTTCTGCCAGGTCTCCCATGCGGCTGCAGGGGCCCAAGCACTTGGGCCATCTTCTACTGCTTTCCCAGGCCATAGCAGAGAGCTGGATCAGAAGAGGAGCAGCCGGGACTAGAACCGGTGCCGATATGGGATGCCAATGCTTCAGGCCAGGGCTTTAACCAGCTGCGCCACAGCGCCAGCCCCCAAGCCACCCTCTTGAGACAGGAAGGTGCCCGGTGCTGCCCAGGTGCCCAGTGCCAGACCTCCAGGGGAAGGAGGGCTCCCTGTAGGAAGAGGTCGGCCTGCCTCTCCCTGAGGAGGGGCCAGGTGGCTCGCTGGGGGACGCGGGTGATCCAAGAAGAGCACCAGGCTAGCAGCTGCCCCCAGGAAAGCAGTCAGACCACGCGGCTCAGCGAGAATCTCAAAACCTGAAGGTCTCCTCACATTTGGATTTTAAAGAAATTGCACGGAGGGGCGGGCGCTGCGGCGCAGTGAGTTAAAGCCCTGGCCTGCAGCGCCGGGATCCCATATGGGCACCAGTTTGAGTCCCGGCTGCTCCACTTATGATCCCAGTTCCCTGCTAATGTACCTGGAAAAGCAGCGGATGATGCCCCAAGTCCTTGGACCCCTGCACCCACATGGGAGACCCAGAAGCTGCTGGCTCTCTGCTTCGGATCGGCCCAGCTCCGGCTGTCGTGGCCATTTGGGGCATGAACCAGTGGATGAAAGAACTCTGTCTCTCTGTTTCTACCTCTCTGTGTAACTCTTTCAAATAGAGAGAATAAATCCTGAGAGAGAGAGAAAGAGAGAGAGAGAGAGAGAGGCCACAGGTTCACTGCCCAAATGCCGGCAATGGCTGTGGCTGAGCGGGACCAAAGCAGGAGCCGGAAGTTGATTCAGGTCACCCACTATGGCAGGGACCCAAGTCCTTAAGCCCTCACCTGCTGCCTCCCAACAGTTCCTGCAGTCAGGAACCAGAGCCAGACGTGGAACCCAGGAAATGAGAGGTGGGCGCCTTAACCACTTGGCCAAACACCCGCCCCCACACTGGCATTTGAACTTAATTCTCCCTGGCGTGACAAGCAAGGGGCCTTGGGGCCCAGTAGCCCTTCCAGGCTGGTTAAGAGAGAGGCAGCTGGGATCTCCCTCCCTGGAGACACAAGAGAGCAGGCGGCGAGTGGGAGTCGCGGAGAGGGAGATGGTGCCAGTGGAGAGGGGACAGCCAAGTGCTCCCCTGAGAAGTGACCCCGCCGGGCTCCTACCATGCATCCAGCACCTCATCTACTGGATCGCAGCTAACCTTCCTGGCAACATCACGTAGATTGCTGTCCCATTTTACAGATGAGGAAGCTGAGGCTCACCGGGCTACATGACTTTTCCTAGCCCCTTAGTGTGGGCAGAGCAGAATGCAAATCTAGGTCCGAGTCCAGAGCATGTGTGCTGTTGATGACGCCATCACGGTGACACTAGACTCCAGGAGCCTTGCGGACGGGGCCAATGACGCTCAGGCGGGGGGCTCCGGCTCACCCCCCGGGTGCCCACGTTCAGATGCTGCACTTCCTGCGGGGCCCTGCGACTTCACGGATCGGAGGCAGCACCTCTCCGGAGAGGAGCCCAGGCCCTGGCCTCGGAAGAAGCTGGATTCAGATGCTTCTCGGCCACATAGGCGATCCAAGGCCCGGGGCCACTTTCTCCACTATGGGGGACCCGCCCGCCGAATCATGCCCACGCCAGTGGGTTGTCAGGGAGGCAAATGCCAGAGGGCGCCCAGGGCAGAGCGGCCGGCAGGGCTGGCTTCCCGGGCACATCCTCGGGCAGTCCACGGCGCCCTGTGCTCCAAGGGTTCCATTTGGAGCAATGCTGCCTTGGGATCCTAGAGTTTCTGAACAAGGGCCCCTGCACGTTCACGTTGTACGGCATCCGGATCGCTGCTTTGGGTTCGGCTCTGAGAGTCCAGTGTCACTGTGCACCGCACCCCGAGACAAGCCCCCATGTCCCCGTGTCACCTTGTCACCATCCCTTGAGTCCCCCAGCAGGGGCGGGCAGGGGCCCCGTTCCCGGCAGTGGAGGGTGGGCTCCTGGACGCCTCACCAGGGAGAGCGCCCTCCGGGGACCCAGCAATGTCCTGTGGCCCCCTCCCCACCCACTGGGGCGAGGGCTGCAGGCCACAGACCGAGCTCTGAGTGGCAAGATCAGGAGATTAGCTGGGCAATGACCTGGGAGCCAGTGCTGGCCCGGCCCCTCCCTCAGTTCCCAGTGTGGGGCTCCAGACAGTTGCTAAATTGGAAGGAGCTCTGGGGGAGAAGCTGGGGACTGCCTCCGCCCCCTCTCTCCTCCCTCTGATCTGGGAGCCAGAGACCAGGGCGCAGGAGGAGGTGGGGGTGTGAGGGAGAAGGCAGCGGAAGAGGAGGGTGGGCGGAGTTTGGGGAGAAGAGTCACAAACCGACTCAGAGGTCGAGAACTAGCAGAGCCAGGTTAAAGAGGGAAAGCGAGACGCGGAGAGTCACAGAGCCAGGACTGGCCAGGCACACGCAGGCACCCACACCCCTGTGCACACACTGGATCTGGAACAGCCCTCACTGGGCCCTGGGGCAGCTAACAAGGATGTGCCGGTCACTCTCTGTACCCGTCCCATGGGCACAGCCTCTGGCCCCAGGGGCTCTCGGGGCGGCCGTGCCAGTGCCTTTCTCCCAGCGGCTGCAGCTTTCTGAGCTCCACGTCTTACGGCCTCTTGGTAGGAGGGAGGGAGCTGGAGTGTTTCCCACTCAGGGATGGGCTAACATCTGTAAGCAGCCTCTGTGTGTGGAACACTCACACCTCCCTACGGAGGTGCTCCATTGTCTCTGCTTTACAGCTGAAGAAATGAGACAGAGAGGTTAAGTGACTTGCCCAAGGCCACACAGCTTGAAAACAGTGGACCTGGGATTTGGCCCTAGGCAGCCTGGGTGGAAACAGCTGGCTTACACGCTCCACCTCTGCTTAGATGAATGCGGCTGTTTGGCTCCTAATTCAGTGCTACCCCGATGTAACGCCCACTTGGGCTTCATCCAAAAAGAGGTTTTTTTTTTTTTTAAAGGTTTATTTTATTTATTTGAAGGTAGAGTTACAGAGAGGCAGGGGCAGAGAGAGAGAGAGAGGTCTTCCATCTGCTGGTTCACTCCCCAGATGCCCACAAAGGCCGGAGCTGTGCCGATCCAAAGCCAGGACCCAGGAGCTTCTTCCGGGTCTCCCACACAGGTGCAGGGGCCCAAGCACTTGGGCCATCTTCTACTGCTTTCCCAGGCCATAGCAGAGAGCTGGATCGGAAGTGGAGCAGCTGGGACTTGAACCGGCGCCCATATGGGATGCCAGCACTGTGGAGGCAGCCTTACTCGCTAAGCCACAGCGCTGGCCCCACAAGGAGAATTTTTTAAAATTAATTTGTTTGCGAGGCAGAGAGAGACGGAGGGCTCCCATCCTCTAGTTCACTCCAAATGCCTGCCATGGTTGGGACTAGGCCAGGCCAAAGCCAAGAGCTGAGAACTCAATCCAGGTCTCCCAGGGGAGTGGCAGGAATTCAACGCTTGAGCCATTGCCGCTGCTTCCCAGGGTGTGCATCGGCAGGAAGCTGGGGCTGGGAGCTGGAGCTGGGGACGGAACCGAGGCACCACATGAGACAGGTACAGGGGCTACGAGGCCAAATGTCTGCCCCATGCACTGAGTTTTCCATTGGAAAAAGCTGCTTTTGCTACTTCCCTACTGCTCGGCTTCCGGCCTCCCACACCTGGTGGTGGGGCACCGCACCATGGCCCAGTCAGGAGATGAACCTTGAGTTTGGGAGATGGGCGTCCTCAAACATCCCCTAGCGGCCTGTGCTGCCACCTCCTGGCCGCAGTGGGTTAGGACAGTCTCTGCGGCTGTTTCTTCCCTCGCTCGACTTTTCCTTTCTGGGGGAGAGGTGGAGGCCACGGGACCACCTCTCTTCTGTGACTTCCGCAGCCTTAGGTCTTCTGAGAGGGACGTCTGTGGCGCCAGACGCAGACCGCCTCGATCCTCGCCACCCCAGCCTCCATCAAGTCGCGCAGCAGCAGCCCCGGGTCTCCTGGCGGCTCCCCAGGTTCTCACACCCCAGCACCACGCTGTCTGTGCAAGGTGGTAGCATACACCACGGGCCCTGTGAGTGCCCAGAGGAGGGAAAGAGCCACCACGTGCCGGCTGGGGGTGGAGTCTGGATTCAGCCCCAATCAGCCTGGCAGAAAATGGGGTGAGGGTCCCTCCTGGGGGTGTGGAGCCTCCCGGGGGAGCAGGCTAGCTGTTGGGCTGGTGACTGGGGAATGGCAGAGAGAGAGCAGAGCTGGGATTTCCACCCATCCCCAGGGAACCTGTTAATGAGCCCCAAGGGAGAGACCTTAGGTCCTGCCGTCCCTCGGAGGGGTGGGTAGATAAAGAACTGGATCGAGGGCAAGGGGGACAAGGAGGGGGCAGTCAGGTGGGAGAAGCTGAAACAGAAAGACTGAGACCCCTGCCCTGCAGAGCGGGAGTCGGGAGGGGGGCCTGCCACCACCTGCAATGCTGCCCACCTCCTGTTTCAGTGCCACCCACCAGGTAAGAATGGCTTTTCATTTGTAAGTCACTGGAAACAACCAACAGCAAAATAAAATGATTTGAGGGCTGGCGCTGTGGCATAGCGGGTAAGGCCACTGCCTGCTGTGCTGGCATTCCATATGGATGCTGGTTCTAGTCCTGGCTACTCCACTTCTGATCCAGCTCTCTGCTGTGGCCTGGGAAAGCAGTAGAAGATGGCCCAAGTCCTTGGGCCCCTGAACCCACGTGGGAGACCTGAAGGAAGTCCTGCTCCTGGCTTCGGATTGGGCAGCTCTGGCTGTTGCAGCCAACTGGGGAGTGAACCAGCAGATGGAAGATTCTCTCTCTCTCTGTCTCTGTCTCTCTCTGCCTCTGCCTTTCAAATAAACAAATAAATCTTTTAAAAAATTTAAAAATAAATAAAAATAAAATGATTTGTCATGGCACATGAAATTCTATGAAAGTCAGACTTCCATGTTTGTCAATAAAGCTTTATTGAAACGCAACCTCTCCTCTCATGTGGGTGTGGCCTAGGACGGCTTCCTGCTGCCACAGCAGGGGTCAGCAGTTACAGCCAAGACCAAAGTGCCCACGACACCGAACATGTTGACCATTCAGTCCATACTGAACCCTGCCTCAGAGGGAAGGGGCCCCAGGTGGGAAGCGCAGCCACGTGGGGGAGGTACAAGCCGCAGAGGGGTGGGGGGACGGGTGGGCTCTCTGATGAGTTTGCAGAGCCCGCAGCCCTGACTTTCCCATGAGAAAAGGAGCAGACTTTTGGCACAGAGATTAAGAAGTACTTGGGATCCCACATCCCATATCAGAGTGCCTGGTTGGGGTCTGGCTGCTTTCAATTCTGCTTCCTGCTAATGCACAGATTGGGAGAAAAACAGGTGATGGCCCAGGTGCTTGGATCCCTGCCACCCACATGGGAGACCTGGATGGAGCTCCTGGCTCCTGGCTTTGGCCAGCCCGGCCCTGGCTGTCGGAGGCATTTGGAGGAATGAGCTAGCAGATGTAAGCTCTGTGTGTGTGTGTCTCTTTCAAATAAAATGAAAAACAGTAACAATGCAACAACACCCTCTCCCTATATCGCCCCAGTTCTGGCTTCACAGAGCCTGCCAAACCCCCCAGGGATGGATCCTACAGGGACCAAGCCCTCCGTGAACCCCCTGGCCTGGAGAATCCCAGCTCTGCCATCAGGAAGCGCGTGGCCTTGGGGGCGCCATGCCTGCTAGGCCTTCGGCTCTCCACATGTCAGAGGGACTAACAATGCAGACCCTGGAGAACTCCCAGGACGCCAAGGTCACGCCATGGGTGTTGATGCATTTTGCCATCCCCAGGCCTGGCAGCTGCACGGAGCAGCTCAGCCCCAGATGTCGGTGCACCTGCAAACTGTGTCCACTAGAGGGCAGGAAGGCCCTGCTGACTGCCTGGAGAGTCGGAGGGAGCCGGCGGGCATAGTCCCCGCACCTGGGGAGAACACGCTGCCCTTTGGTTGATCAGTTCTTGTTCTACACATGGCCTGCTGAGGGGCAGACATGCAGAGCTTCCCGCTGGGGTGGGCTAGGCCTCTTTCTTGCCCTTTCTCCATCTTCCAGGGCGGGGCAGACGCAGGCCAGAGCAAGGTGGACACTTGCTGGCCTGTGTGCTTGCACAGTTTGCCTAGTCCTTTCTCGCACACCTGGGGTGCAGACAGAGCAGGTGGTACAATACGCCCTCATCCAAGTGAGGGGATCACAGTGACGTAGTGGCCTGGGTTGGAACTAGCGTCTTCCGAAGCCAGCCTGTGGCTTGCTCCTGTCCATCAGGCTGCCTCTGGTGCCCACACTCCTCCTGAGGATGCTCCACCTCCCACTGCCTCTCAGCCCTGCCCTGGAAGCACACGGGCAGGCACAGGCAGGGCCCTGGGTCCCAGGGCCAATGAGAGGGATGTGGAGGGACCCCCACAGCCAGGAAGGCTGCCAGGGCATGGTGAGGCGAGCGCAAGGCAGGACCTTCCTTCAGGGCCTGAGCAAAGAGACAGGGATCACAGGGGAGCCAGCGGGGGTGGGGGGGAGCTGGGAACAGGCTTGGCCCTTAGTGACGTCATCTCTGGACAAGTGTCCTTTGTTAAATCCACTCACCTAGCTTCCACCCCGGTTGAGACCACGCCTTACTCACCAACCCAGCACTGGGGCGGGTCTTCCAGCAGCATGTGGTCCACGGGCCCCTCCCACTGACCGGCTCTAATGGGGAGGGGGGGTCTGCTGGGTGGACTGAAGGTGACACTGGATGAGGGGAGAGGAGGAGGCAGCCAGCAGGAGAGGCTGCAGAGGTGGGTGGGCGCCCTGCCCCCGACACAGCCCCCAGGCTGCCGAAGGGGCTGGACTCTTCCTGCGCGGACCAGGGTTGTGGTCTAAGTGACTGGAGGTGCCCAGAATGCTGTTGCAGCAAGAAGCTTCCAGGAATGTACATGCCAGCCCCGGCAGGCCCAGGCACGCGGACAGCAAAGGGTGCTGAGCCCCCTCCCACATCCTGCCGCTGGGAGAGGCTGCCTTCTCCCAGGGGGAGGAAGGATGGGAGGTCAGGAGCCCAAGGACCCAGCTGCAAGGCTATGTCGGTGAGGCCCATGCAGGCCCTGCCCAAGGTCCCAGGCAGGGCCAGGATTAGCAGGTGGCTCCTCTGACCTCCAGGGAGGGGCCTCTCCCTTGCACCTTGGGCCTCACCCCGTGCCAAGCAGGGCCTGCCACCTGACCCCCTGCCCTCCCTCCTCCCCCACCACGGGAGTGCTGGCTGTCCTGCAGGAACCCCAATGGGGAGGGGTCAACTTGCAGCCCCTCCCCGGCTGCATGCAGTTGACTTGGGCCGCCATCAGTTTAGTGCTGGTCCGCCCCATCGCCCTTAGGGGAGCCCCGTGCATGCAGCAGTCCCTGCTTCGGGGGTGGGGCCTCTGCAACCACGTGGGTTGGAGGGCGGGGCCTCCTGGGGCCCAGTGGGGTGAAGGGGCTGGGCACCGCGGGTTTCCGGATTAAGAGTGAGCTTGGGAACTTTACCAGGATCGTGGCTTAGGGTGGAACCAGGAGAGGACTAGGGACGTAGCTGAGGGTGAGGCTCCCACAGGGCCGTGGAGCTGGTGCCCGGGGCCTCGTAGGCCCCTCTGAGGCAGCACAGCCCCGCCTTGCCCCTGGGGCCTGCGCCGGTGGCTGCCGGCACACCCTCCCCCAGGCACCCAGCAGAAACCCAGGAGCAGCCTTTGCGCCTCCCTCTTCCCTACTCTTCCTGGCAGCCCCCATGTCCTGCTGGGTTCACCAGTTCGTCCCTGGCCGCCCCCTCGACGGTGGCTGCGGCAGTGACCATGCCATGGTTAGCAGCACAGAAGCGGCAGCCACATTTCCTGGGTGCAAACCCGCCTGCGTCTCTGGCTGTGTGACTGAGGGCAAGTCACTGAACCTCATGTGCTATCGCTTCCTCGTCTCTGCAACCCGAATGGTACTCGCCTCCTACACCTGTTGCGGGGGGTTCAGCGGGCTTTTTCTGGTGGGAGGCAGAGAGAGCTGGGATGGTTGATGCCTCTGGCTCCAAGTCCCTCCCCTGGCCCTCCAGGATCCTGGGTGGGGGGCTTCCCTTCCATAGCAGCCCCCCTTCTCATTATGGCTGCCTCGTTCACTCACTGTCCCGTCCCCCAGCCCGCTGGCCTGGGAGGTCCTGGAGGGCAGGCCTGGGTCCCTGGTGCCTGGGACTCCGCCAGGTGTGCGGTAGCAGAAATGCAGGAACTCTCATTCCCTGAGAGCCCTGGCTGGGGGCGGGGCGGGCGGGGAGGCTCCAGGAGGATTTGCAGGTGTTGTCTCTAGCATGCGCTTCCTCCACTGGGCCCCACGCCCGCTCCACCAACAGGAACACTGCGATGCCAGGCCAGGAAAGGAGTAGGAGCTCCTGGTCCACATGTGGCCTCCGCCTCCAGGAAGGGGCTGCAGGGACCAGCAGGGGGAGAAGGCAGAGTGCAAGGAGCTTGGACCTGGCGTGGCGAGGGGTCTGCTGCCCCCAGCTTCCCTCGGGCTGTCAGCGGTCCCCATGGCCTTGGGGACCTGCCGGCAGTGTGACCCGGCAGTGTGACCCAGCAGTGTTCCCTGGGCTGCAGTGAGAGGCAGGAGCCAGCGGCCGGACCTCACCTCCCTTGTCAGAGTGAGTGCCTGTGGTTGAGTCGGGCTCCTCTCTGGAACTGTGTACCTGCCTCTTCCCAGCAGCCTGTGGGGCGCACACTCACCGCTCACCCATTCTTCATCCATCCATCCTTCACTCACTTTACTGAGTTTTTATCTTCCTGGTGCTTGTTGCAGGAGACATGACCTTGGCTGAGACACGCGCAGCCCCTCGCTCACCTGGAACCTGGAGAGTTATGAGACAGACTGACAGTGAAACGCTGAAGCTGAGGCATGGTGAGCTATGATCAAGAAAGCGTAAAGGCTGGGGCTGGCACTGTGGCGCAGCGGGTTAGCGCCCTGGCCTGAAGCACCAGCATCCTATATGGGTGCCAGTTTGAGACTCGGCTGCTCCACTTCTGATCCAGCTCTCTGCTGTGGCCTGGGATAGCAGTAGAAGATGGCCCAAGTCCTTGGGCCCCTGCACCCACGTGGGAGACCTGGAGGAAGCTCCTGGCTCCTGGCTTCGGATCGGTGCAGCTCTGGCCGTTGTGGCCAACTGGGGAGTGAACCAGCAGATGGAAGACCTCTCTCTCTTTCTACCTCTCCTCTCTCTGTGTAACTCTGACTTTCAAATAAATAAATAGGTCTTTTTAAAAAAAAAGAAAAAGAAAGCATAAAGGATGATGGGAATGAAATAAACAGGAGACAGCTCCTCGAGACCCCAGGAGTGCCAGAGCTTTGCTCATCTGGCGATGCCTGTGCCTGTCACTCATCCGAGTGACTGTCAGGTTCCCCGCCCCACCCAGAGCTCTGCTAGCCTCCAGGGCCAAGGTCAAGGCCCACACTGTGTTCCACAAGGCTGTATGAGGGGTAGTAAGCACAGTGGGGGCTGGAGGGTGACCTGTGGTCGCACATTCCTGGCTCCGTGACCCCACTGCCTCCCTGCCCTCCCCTCAGGAGGCCCACATAGCTGCCTGCAGCAGCTGGAAGGGCTTAGAACTGTTAAGAACCCGATACTGTGAGGTTCCAAGATGCTTCCAGCCACGGTTAAGATTAAGTCGATCGGAGGCGTGCGTGCAGCTGTCTGGCAGGTGAGATGCCCTGCTCCTGAGCTTCTCCCCTCCCGCATCCCTGGGCAAGGGAACTAAGCATTGTGGAACAGCTTGACTGAGCTGAGCTGGCTGGCCTGGGTTTGAATCATGCCTCCACCCTCTACTAGCTGGGTGGCCTCGGACAAACTGCCCAACTTCTTCGAGCCTCCAGCAACTAATAATGCTGTCTTCCCTGTGGCTTATCTTCCTCCCCCAAGAGCCTCCCACTTCCTTACTCATCTTGCTGTCCCCACGGCCTGGCACAGAGCCTGGCTCAGAGCAGGCAGGCTAGAAATATTTGTTGAGTGACACCAGACTAAATGGTCAGTGCGACCACTGGACTGGGCTGGGCCAAGAGCCAAGGCTGCCCACAGGTGGCAGGGGGTTCTTTCGGCTTGTGGGGGGTCCCCAGGAAGATGCCAGGAGGCTGAGTCGGGGGATATCTGCTCCCAACGCCATGCCTCTCTTTTCCTGGTTGCAGATCCCAAGGGGGCAGTGGCCATCTGCCGCGGCGGGGAGGCAGCACGTGCTCCGAGGCAGGTGCCCGGGGAAGTAGGGTCTGCAGCCAGCCTGGAGGATTTTCTCTTCCGCTACTGAGCTCCTGGACCCGAGACAGCTCCCTCAAGGGAGAGTCCACATGGCCCCACAGAGTGGGTGGGGCAGCTGGCCAGGCTGGGGGAGGGGCAGAGAGCAGCCCGGAACCCCAAAGTTAGGGAAGGATGGGGTGGTCCTGGTGGATACCGGGATGAAGAGAGGAGGCTGTGCCCTGGCAGGCCACAGAGTGCCAGCAGACACCTGGCTCCATGCCCCTGCCACACTGGGGAGAAACTGAGGCCCGCTGGGGATGGCACCTGCTCCGTGCCCCTGGGGGCATCCCTGCGGGCCCAGGGCTCACCCTCCAGGCACCACTGTGCTTTCAGCCTTGTGGAACACAGTGTGGGCCTTGACCTTGGCCCTGGAGGCTCAGCAGAGCTCTGGGTGGGGTGGGGAACCTGACAGTCACTCGGATGAGTGCGCTAGGAAGCGCCTGCTCATGGTGGTCAAGGGCCAAGTCCAAGTCCATGAAGGGCTGGTGTGCTGGGCTAGGTCAGGCGTACTGACCTACAGGGGGCTGCCTGCTCTGCACCTCTCCCCGTTGAGCCCCTTTTTTTCCTCTTGGCCATGTCACCCCCACACACATAATGCACATAACATACACACACCACACACACATGTACCATACATACAAATAACACACATACCACACACATATGTACCACACACACAAACACCACACATAGCACACACCAGACACATAAACACACATTTATGCACACCATACATGTCACACACATACACAGCCACATACATATACACATACTACAAACATGTCTCGTGTGTGTCATAACACATGTATACTCACATCACACATACATTGCACCTGCACACACCATACACTCACACCATACACACACACACACACCCCCCACACATATACCCACACACAGCCCTTTGCCCCTCACACACTCACATACACACACTGCTTTAGACCCTTTATAAGTCAGGAGCATTCCAAACACGTGTGCCTGTCCAGTGTCGTGCTCTGTCCCCAGTGGGCAGGGAGCCCAGGGCTGAGGACCGGCTTGTGGGAGTGGAGGCTGCAGCTCTGTTCGGAGCTGTTTGTGTCACTGTCACTAAGCCTGTGTCTGTGTCTGCAGTCCCCAGTCACTTAGTCGTTCCACTGCATCTCCATATTCACCCACCACCTGCCATGTACTAAGCACGATTCCAGGTTCCGGGGTCTTAGTTTGGGTTTCCTAAGAGATGGACCTTGAGTCGGGTGTTTTAACAACTTAAGAAGCTGGGGTGGGTGTTGTGGCACAGTGGGTTAAGCTGCTTGGGATGTCCACATCTCATATGGGAGTGCCTGAGTTCAAGCCCGGGCTGCTCTGCTTCCAATCCAGCTTCCTGCTAACGTGCTTGGGGAGCCAATGGGTGGTGGCCCAAGTACTTAGACCCCTGCCACCCATGTGAGAGACCTGGGTAAAGAGCCTGGCTCCTGGCTTTGGGCTGGCCTAGCCCTGGCTATTTGGAGACTGTACCAGCTGGTGCAATCTCTGTGTGTGTGTGTGTGTGTGTGTGTGTGTATTCCTCTCTCTGACACACTGCTTTTCAAATAAAAATAAATCTTACAAATAACTTAGAATTGTTATTAAGATGTCATTCTCATGCTGTTGACCCCTTTAAAGTATATCTTGGGGACAGGCACTCGGTGCAGCTGTTAGGACACTGCTTGGGACACTCACACACTGTATAGGAGTCCCTGGCTTTAGCTCCCGGCTCTGCATCTGATTCCAGCTTCCCGGTGAGGCACAGCCTGGGAGGCAGGAGGTGCTGCCCCCACTGACTGAGTCCCTGCCACTCATTTGGGAGACCCAGATTAAATCCCTGCCTCCTGTCTTTGGCCTTGCTTAGCCCTGGCTGGTGTAGGCATTTAGGAAATGCATCAGTCGATGGAAGACATTTCTCTCTCCCTTTTCACTCTCTCTAATAAATAAAAATAAAGAGTATAATCGGATGGTTTGAAGCATAGCCACAGAGTTGTGCAACCATGGCCACAACCTTAGACCGTTTCATCCCCAATGAAGAGAGCCACAGCCACCTGCAGCCGTTCCCAATCTCTCTTTCCCATGCTGTGGGGTCATCTCTTCCAGATTTGCCCATTCTGAACTTCCCAGACTGTCTTCCAGGTTCCTCCATGGTATGGCTCATCAGTATTTCAGGCTTTTGTACGACCACACGCTATTCCACGCTATGCACAGGGCACATGGTGTGGCTCTCCCCAGGGTGACGGAAGTCGGCCCGTTTCCGCTGTCATCAGCTCCTACGGATGGCGCTGCTGGGAACGTCTGTGAGCAGGGTTCTGTGTGAGCATCTGTTTTCCATTGTGTTGGCGCATCCCAGGAGGAAAGCTCTGGGTGCCCCGTCAACGTGGTGTTTAACACTTTGAGAAACCACCAGACTCGTTCTCGAAGCACCTGTTTTGCTTTCTCCGACCTGCCAGGTTCTAGCTGTAGGGTTTGACTCAGAAAGTCATCCCAGGACACATGAGCAGAGGAGCAAGGAAGGGCACATAGCTAGGAAGGATCACTCGTGGGCAAACTTCCACAGAGAGTGGTGGGAGAGCCAGGCTGCTGAGTAACTGTGGCAGCCAGCATCGAACTTGCCCTTGAGCGCAACCCCACCTGAGGAGCGAGCAGGTGGACGGGTATGTACACTGCAACTCCTGACGGCCACTGGTTGAGAGCTGCCGGTGTAGAGGGGTGTGTGTGTGTGTGTGTGTGAACTCCCTGTTACTTTCATTTTGCTGCCTGCAAAGACAAGCAGGCAGGCCCAGCAGGAGAAAGCACCTGGCCAGGACGTGCAGCTGCAGGCCGGTGGAGTTAAGTTCGTCGTGCTTCACGGTTAGGGCAGAGGTGAGCAGACGGAAGGTCCTGCCCTCAGGGACTTGCACTCCTCTGAGAGGTCGCTGAAGGAGCACAGGCACTACACAGTCAGGGAGCCCCCGCCCAGGGGGCAGAGAGGATGCTGCGTCAGCTCAGGGGGTCAGGGTGGGCATCTCCAGGGAGTTGAGACTTCAGCTGGCACTGCAATGAAATAAGGGACAGGTTTGTCTGACCACGGGCCCCCATCAGAATCTGGGCAGCGGGAACAGCAAGTGCTAAGGCACCCAGCAGAGAGGAACCTTGTGCACTGGGGCCACTCAGTGGGTCCGGAGTGGCTTCTGTGGGGCCCATGAGGATTTGTATCAGGGGCCTCGTCACCGTGGGAGATAGTTTGATCTTGTTCTCAAGGCAGCAGGAGCCCCTGGGTGCAAGAGACCCTGGGATTTCCCGTCTGGTTTACGTTGCTTGTTCCTGAAGCCACTGCAATTCTGTCCTCCAGCATCAGGAAGGCTGTCACACTCCCAACCCCCGCCATCACTCATTCCCCTGCGTGCCAGGCTCCGTGTGGGCTGCAGTGAGCGCAGCACCTGACCCAGGTGAGCAGGCAGCATGGACGCTGGCGAGCGCAGTGGCTGTGCATTGGTGGGACCCACGGGAAGAGCCTTTGTGGGCTTTGCATGCACTGGGGGCTTTGCAAGTCCAGACAGGACTGCCCCTGCCTGCCCCCAGGGAACCTATTCACTTCCTCCCCATCAGGGACCCTGCAGGCCGGGAGGGAGGACACAGCCGGATCCTCTGAGGAGGGAGAGGAGAGTGGGGACCCCCAAGCAGAGCCCCCCCTCCACCGCAAGCATGCTCATCTGCGTGTCCGGGCACAGAGCCTGGGAGGAGGAGGGGCACAGGTGGGGGCAGGGGAGAGCAAGGGCTGGGGCTGCCTAGCCACGGGGGAATATTGATGAGTTTTCTGGCAAGAAGTGACGGAGCTGGTGGGGATGTCGTAATGAAGACAGATGATCCTGGGCCGCTCTGCTCATCTCAATGCTGCCAGGGTGGGGGCGAGGGGGAGGGGAGAGTCGCAGCTGGAGCCGGGTGGGGTGGGCAGGGCCGGCCAAGGGCCGGGTGGGCCAAGCCTGGGGCATCCTTGTGCTCCATGCTCTGCCACCCAGCCACCTCCTCCCCTCTGTGTCCTCTCTGTCTGGGGATAGGACCCTTACCCGCCTCCGCTTTTCCCTCTTCTTCCATCTCTCTGTAGCTCTGGGTTCTCTGCTCCCTGCCACCCTGGCCTCCTGGCTGGGACCTCCTGAGCATGCCTTGCCTTGGGGCAATTCCCTGCTCAGCAGCCTCCCCACCCCTCACCCCCAACCCCAGCAACAATTGATCCCACGCCTGCTGCCCACTAGGCACCCACCGGGCCAATACATGGGCTACGACTGCAGCAGTGCCCAGGAGGCACGCGCAAGGCCTTCTCTCTTTTCCCTAATTTTTTCTTCCTTCTTTTTTTTCTCCCTCCTCCTCCTCCCTCCTTTCCCCTCCCTCTTTCTTTCGATGGTGGTAAGATATGCAGAAGGTAAAATTTACCATTGGTGACATTTAGTGCACGCACAGAGTCGTGGGCCCACCGTTACCACTGTCTAGTTCCAGAACATTCCCTCCCTCCCGAAGAAAATCCCACCCCCTCAACACTCACTCCCCACTCCCTCTGCCCTGAGCCCCTGGCAACCACCAATCTCCTTCTGTGTCTCTGAACTCGCCCATTAGGGAGAGCCCATGTGAATGGAGCCATGATGCCCAGTTTTTATGCTGGCACAGTGCTGCCAGGCTTCATCCGCCCTGCTCCGTTCCTTTCTCCGCCAGTCAGTGCTCCACTGTCGGGTTAGACCAGCCTCCACCACCCACCCACCAGTCCACCAGCTGGCGAGCATTCGGCTTGTTTAGGGCACTGAACTTGGAAACAGGAGCCTTCCTGTGAATACTGCCCCACCCCACCTCCACAGCCATGCATGGCCTTGAGCCTTGACATTCTCACCTGCAGAATGGAACTACAGATCTTGAAACTCTTCTGTCCTCTCTTGGAGCATAAGAAAAATGATCGGTAGTCATCCCAGTTGGAGAACTGGAAGCCCCCTCTCATCCTTCTCTCTGCATCCCCCTCCCATGTGCTGTCGACTTAGGAATTGATGTCCGATAATAAGATTCCTATGCCAGTCAAGTGGCCCAGCATCCCCTGCTGTGTGCTCTGTCTTTCAGACCATTTTTATCAATTTCAGCTTGCATTATTTTCCAAACTTTAATATCTGAAATTGGGATGCAGCTTGCAACTGATGGTTGGACAGTAACAGGCGATGCCCTGTGTTTTCATCACGGAAGATGACTGAGCTTGTCACAATCAGAGGCCCGAGACTGGTGTCACATGCCAGGCACCGGCAGTGACTGTCGCCAGGAACAATAAGAGGAATCAAAACTGACTTTGGAATGAAGCCTCTCTGATGGCGGGATCGTGAACGTGGCCGTGGATGGGTGTCTGCGGACGCCTCGCCGGGAGCGACGGGTGTGATGTGAATGCTGATCTACAAAGCCAGCGCCGTTCTAAATGCCACGTGGGCACACCTTGCAGGCATACACGGTTCTGAAACACCCAGCTGCCCTGACAGGACCCTGGATCCACAGAGAAATTAGCGTGAAGGGGCGGGGTGAGGGGAGAGACTGGACGGAGGGGTGAGACCGAGTTATTGCTCTCCTCTCCCAAAGCACCACCTCCTGCCCTGCCCCCTCCAGCCCTCTCTTCCAAGGGAGAAACCACATACAAACGTGGAATATTTTTGCCTTCATTAAAACAGGCCAGATATTGTAATTGCGTCCCAGGGAGCAGAGGCTCCATCTGGGAGGGGCGGGGAGGTGGATGAAAGTCAGTTGGACATGCAGAATTCATGAGCTGGGCTAATTGAGCACCTCCACTCGGAAGCAGATCTCAGCTGCGGGCGGGCAAAGCTGTCCCGGTGCTCCTAGCCCTGCTCAGGCCACGGCTCCTTCCAAGCCTCGCCTGGGGCTGCCTGTCTCCAAACCTTCACAGCAAGCCCTGGGGAGAGTGCTCCCTGGAGAGGTTGCTCGCCGCAGTTGGACTGTGGGCTACTTGAGGACAGAGGCTTAGCACGTCTGCCTGGGTATAAAGCAGGCACGCAGTGGGCAGGCGTCACAGCAGCGTCCAGCCAGACCCCCGCGTGGGCTGTCACCTGCCGGAGCAGGTTGCGGAAGAGAGTCCTAGGTACCCCTGGAAGATTGTGGGTCAGTAGGGAGGGGCCAGGAATCTGCCTTTTAATTTTTTTTTTTTTTATTTTTGACAGGCAGAGTGGACAGTGAGAGAGAGAGAGAGACAGAGAGAAAGGTCTTCCTTTGCCGTTGGTTCACCCTCCAATGGCCACTGCGGCCGGCGCGCTGCGGCCGGCGCACCGCGCTGATCCGATGGCAGGAGCCAGGAGCCAGGTGCTTTTCCTGGTCTCCCATGGGGTGCAGGGCCCAAGCACCTGGGCCATCCTCCACTGCACTCCCTGGCCACAGCAGAGAGCTGGCCTGGAAGAGGGGCAACCGGGACAGAATCCAGAGCCCCGACCGGGACTAGAACCCGGTGTGCTGGCGCCGCTAGGCGGAGGATTAGCCTAGTGAGCCGCGGCGCCGGCCGGAATCTGCCTTTTAACCAACTCCACAGCACTCCAACGCTTAGTAACGCAAGGAAACCACTGAGCCTGGAGAACGAACAAGGTGAGGCGCACGGTCCCCATCTCAGCGCTGCGAGATGCATCCCGGGCTTCTAGGCATTCAATCGCCATCTTCCTTCTGGCTGCCGGTGCAGGAAAGGGATGCTCAACCTGGGGCTCAGGGAAGGAGACAAAGAGAACAGGAGTATCATTGTCCCCCACTTCCGCCTCTGGCAGGAAAACAGGGAGGGGGCAGGTGCTGGGGCGTGGCTTCAAGCCACCCCTTGTGATGCAGCACCTCATGTCCGGGCATTGATGTGCGACCTGGCTGCTCCGCTTCTGATCCAGCTCCCTGCTAATGCACCTGGGAGACAGCAGATGATGGCTCGGTACCTGAATACCTGCCACCCCTGTGAGAGACCCAGATGCAGCTCCTGGATGCAGCCTGGCCTTTCGGGGTTGTGAACCAGAAATGGAAGGAAATCTCTCTCTTCTTCTCTCTGTCACAAGAAAGCGGGGTGGGGTGGGGAGCCAGACAGGGCAGTGGGCTGGGAGGGGGGGCGAGGGGGCAGGAAGGGGTTGAATGGGCAAGCAGGAGATGCACTTGGGTCTGGTGGCCACTGGGGGCCCTGCTGGTCCTCCTACTGCCCACTGGCCAGCGTGCTGGGGGAGGAAGAGACAGGGCCAGCTACACAGCCGTCTGTCCCGCGCACACAAGAGCTCCAGCGGCCAGCAGCAAGAGTGGGCTGCTGGGGTTTAACAGGACCGCTTCTGGGGGCTTTGGAAGCCTCACCTCCCCACAGAGCTGGCCCAGGACGGACGCCATGGAGTCCTCTCTCCCGGAACTTCCAGATGTCTCCAGTGTCTCCTCTTGTTTGAGGTGAGCATGCTCAGAGCTTAGGAAGAGCTGCTGCAGCTGCCATGGACTGTGCCGTGCCCCGAGCCAAGCACTTGAGTGTTTTACCTTGTTTACCTCTCTGCCACCCCTACGATTGAACCCCTTTCACAGCTGGGAGAACCGAGGCATGACCTATTGCTGAACTGCACAAGTTCACTTGGTTCTTCAGAGTGGAGAAACGGGGGTTGTACACATGCTCCTTCCAGGGGTGTCCTGCTCACCTCCCAGCCTCACGGCCAGGAGTGCGGGCTGTGGGCGACTGTCAGCACCGGAACCCCGGGCTGAGCATTTAGCTCTGTGACCTGGGGAGTCACCGCAGCCTCTGAGCTTCAGCATTCTTCTCCCTGCAGTGGGGATGCCTATGCTCGCCTTGCTTGTTATTTGGATTCACTGTGCTGGTAATTGGCAGGTAAGTGGCCCCTCCCCCTCCCCCTCCTCGCCTCTCCTGGAGTCCCTGGCCCCAGTCCTGCGGACACCTTCCCACGTCTGCTGGATCACAGGACCGTGTTGCAGAGGGGAGCTCCCACGTCTGCGATGAAAGGGCTTCTGCGGGTCTGATCCGCGCCTTTGTTGTGCGGATGAGAAAGCCGCGTGCCTCCTGCCTTCCCTCTGCTGCTGCCTTCCTTCCAAGTCCTGTGCTCCCAGCACTCCGTGGCCGCCTTTTCTCTCCCCAGGGCACACTGCAGTCGGAGGGGGCTGCTTTGCCCGGAGCCCCTAGGGGAGCTCCTGCCTGCAGCCTGCAGGCTCCCTGGGGGCTGCGAGGCTCAGGAGTTCCGGGCCAGCCGAGGCAAGGGCTTGGCCCAACTTGTCCGTCACTTGTCCTGGGGCTGGTTGTACTGCGGGGGGGGGGGGGGGGGAGGCAAATAAAATACCAAGGCCAATATGCTGACCACATTTTTATGCTCTCCATTCAATTCCCAAGCCTCTCCCGTGGGGCCTGCTGGGAGCTATTCCGAAGAGAAAGGCAGAGACATTGTCTAGCCAGAGGGGAAAGGAGGAAGCTGGGAGGCTGCACCTGTGGGCAGTGGCCCCCCCTCTCACAAAGGCAGTGCCGGAAGGGGGCTGGGGAGCGGGGTCCTCCGATTTCTCTGAATTCCCCAGTAATTCCTCCAAGCCGAGGTTCACATTATGCAGCCAGAGAATTCCCCGGACTCCAACCAGACTGCCCCCTTTCGCCCCTGGTGCTGGGGCCAGGCCTATGCCCCCCACCAAAAACATTTGGAGTAGTGGGCATGCATGCTACGGAGCTCGATGTCTTTCCTGGGAGAGAGAGAGGGGCACAGCGGGTTAGGCAGCCACATGGGACGTCCATGTGGAAGCTCCGGGGGTCCAGTCCCATCCCTGCTTCCGATGAAGCTTCCTGCTAACACGCACCCTGGGAGGCAGTAGGCGGTGACTCAGTACTTAGGTCTCTGTCACCCTTGTGGGAGACCTGGGGGGAGTTCCTGACTCCTGGATTCCATGGGCACTTGGAGAGGTGAACCAATAGATGGTTCATTGTGCCTTCCAAATAAACACAAATAAGAAAATACATTTTTTAAAAAGGAAACTAGGAAACCACACTCAGATGAACATTAGTTAGAAAGAGAGAAAAAACAAAATGTCAGAGCAAAGGGTGAGCCTTTACATTGAATTAATATGGACTTTATTAAAATGTCACTACATTGTCCTTCTACTTGCTGCTTGCCAGGAGTCTGGGAGCCAGGACCCATTCCGGGGCTGCCGCTCCGCAGGGCCTGACTCTGGGGGCGTGAACCAGCAGACTTGAACGTCAGTAGATGGGTTTGCAGCATTGCCATCTGTCAAGCAGGAACGGCTATATGGGGGCCATCAAAGTCGTTTATGGAAAATGCATATTAGGAAAGAACCGCCTGGACTTCAAACTTTTTGGCAACAGAATTAATTTTTTCCATGGACTTTTTAAAGTGCCCTCCTACATATCTCATAGGAGTTGTGGGGAGGGCGAGAAGGGGCAGGGAAAGGAGTGAAATTGTGGCTGGGCAGCCGCAAAGACAGGCGTGCTGACACGGGTGTCTTGTTTCACTCTCAGGACAATCTTCTCAAGTCTGTGTTACCGCAACCATTTTACAGACTAGGAGACTGAGGCTCGGAGGGGGAGGAATTTGTCCAAGGTCCTCGCAGACCCAGAGTTGGCACCCACATCTGCCTAAATGCTGAGCCACACTCCTTCTAGAAGGAGGAAGGTAGAAAGGAGGAAAAGGAAGGAAAGGGACTGGGGGCAAGACTTCCCCATCCGGGGCCCAGTTTTCTCCGTGAAGCAGAAAGCAAGACCCTCTACTGAGCAGGGAGGGCCAGGGAGTGGCAGGAGTGGTGTAGGCTCAGAGAGATTTCTGCGGCTCCGGGACAGGGAGACAGCATCCCTCCCTGGAGACCAAGCGGGGAAGGGCTGGGGGGAGCTGGCGGAGTGTCCCTCCTCCGGGGTTGGGGCCAGAGTTGAGGCACAGTGGATTAAGCCACTGCTCGTAACTCCAGCATCTCATGTTGAAGCACCAGTCCTGGCTGCTCCACTTCCGATCCAGCGCCCTGCTAATGCACCTGGGAAAGCAGGAGGATGGTCCGAGTGCTTGGGCCCCTGCACCCACGTGGGGACCCAGTAGAGTACCATGCTCTGGCTTCTGCCTGCCTGGCCCAGACCTGGCTATTGCTGCCATTTGGGAAGCAAACAGGTGAAGGGAAGATCTCTCTCTATATATATAGCTCTGGCTTTCAAGTAAAATAAATAAAAATCTTTAAGAGAGAGAGAGAGAGAGAGAGAGGGCCCTCTCAGGAACAGCGAGGCTGAGATGCTCAGTACCTGGTTTTCTGTGACATGCTCCTAGAGGAAAGGGAAGGGCTACCAGTTTTGTTCATGGAAAAGAAACAGATTTTTTTAAATTATTTATTTGAAAGGCAGAGTGACAGAGAGAGAGAGAGAGAGTCTTCCATCCACTGACACACTCCCCAAATGGCCACAATGGTCAGGGCCGGGCAGGCCAGGCTGAAGCCAGGAGCCTGACACTCCCGGGCCATCCTCTGCTGCTTTCCCAGGCACATGAGCAGGGAGCTGGATGGGAAGTGGAGCAGCACAGACTTGAACTGGTGCTCATCTGGGATGCTGGCATTGCAGGTGGTGGCTTAAACCACTGTGCCTCGTGCTGGGCCCAAGAAGCGGATTTTTTCCTACTCCTTGCTAAAACTCTAGGCGTTAGTACCAGGCTTGGCACATAGCAGTACATGAATTTCCTTTGTGACTATTTGTGACACAGGCAGTTGAGTCTTGCTGGGGAGGGGGGGAGTCACATGGCAAACAGAAGCCACTTGGGGTCGCAGCACAGCGGTGAGGGAGGTGAAATAAAGCAGTGGGGTAGGGAGTGCCCGCCGCAGTGGGCTCTGCCCGGGAGGCAGCCCTGGATAAGTTACTGGGATGATGAGGAAGCTGTTCAGGCCCGTGTGGGGAAGCTACAGCAAGTGCGAAGCCCCATGGCAGCTGGAAGGAGGGCCTGTGCGACTGAAGAGGATGGGGGCGGGGGGTGCAGGAAATGGGAAAAGAGGGGTCAGACCATGCAGAACCTCATAAGCCAAGCTAAGAAGCTTGGATTTTATTCTAATTCTGGTAAGACGTCTTTGGGCGGTATTAAGCAGTGGGAGGGATGTGATCTGATTTATGCTTTCAAATACTCACTCTGGCTTTTAGAGATTGTGGTGGGAAGGGTGAGTGGAGGCAGGAGACCAGTGGGGAGGCTGCTGCGTTCGTCCAGCAGAGGCGAGATGGCTCGGCTCCAGGCGAAGCAAGGGAGACAGGGAGAAGGGCTGGATCTGAGCAACAGCTCTTGCTGATTAGCAGTAAGAGGTGAGGATAAGCGAATCAAGAATGTTCGCCAGGTGTTTGGACAGACCTGACAGCGCTATTAAAAGGGATAGGAAATGGATTGAGCAGGATTTGGTCCCTGAAACCTTACAGCCTTAGGGATTTATTATTATTATTATTTGAAAGGCAGAGTTACAGAGAGAGAGAGAGAGACAGAGAGAGAGAGCTTACATCTGCTGGTTCACTCCCCAGATGGTTGCAACAGCCAAGGCTGGACTGATCTGAAGTCAGGAGCCAGGAGCTTCTTTCAGGTCTCCCAGGAGGGTGCAGGGGCCCAAGCACTTGGATCATCCTCTGCTGCTTTCCCAGATGCATTAGCAGGGAACTGGATGGGAAGTGGAACAGCTGGGACTCAAATCAGCACCCATTTGGGATGCCGGTGGCAGCATAACCCACTACACCACAGTGCTAGCCCCACAGCCTTAGGTTAGCAGTCGATTAATGCTGATGGTCAATGGACTAGGGTGGAGACCTGATCTAATTGTGGTGGCCAGGAGGTGGGCCCAGCAGCAGGTGCTTAGGTGGGGGTGTGGGCACCCTGGGAAGGCAGTGCTCAGGGGCAGGGTTGATTCTTTCAGCTGAGTCGGGCCCAGCTTCTCTCTGTTTCCTGGCTCACTGGGTGACCCCACCTGCACACCCCATCTGTCCCTGCTGGCCTCCACCTCACCTTGAGCTATGAACCTCCAAACTGTGAGATCCACCTCCTCCTGCCCCAGATGCTGCTCTTGGGGACATTAGTTAAAGTAATGAGAATCTGACAAATACACCAGAGAGGAACATGTTGCAAGAGGTAAAGAAATCGAGAATTCCGTCATGGTCATGTTAAGTCTGAAATATGAAGCAGGCAACCAAGGGATGCGGGCTGGCAGGGTAAGCCACCTCCTGCAACACCAGCATTCCCATGTGAACACCAGTTTGAGTCCCGGCCGCTCCACTTCCAATTCAGTGCCCTGATGATTCAGTGCCAGAAAAAACAGCGGAAGATGGCCCAAGTACATGAACCCCTGCCACTCATGTGGGGAACCTGGATGGAGTTCCTTTGTGGCCATCTGGGGAGTGAACCAGCAGATAGAAGATCTCTTTCTTTGTCCCTCCCTCTCGCTGTGTAACTTTGCTTTTCAAATAAATAAATAAATCTTTTATTTAAAAGCAAACGAAAAAAAATGTTGAGTCCTACTCCCCAATCTGGAAATAGAATGTCTGCAGAAGTAATCAAGTGGCCCTGACCTAGTGTGACTCGTGTACTTATAAGGAGAGGACAATCTGGACACAGATGTCAAGAAGCGGACAACGCGTGAGGACACAGAGGCAAGACAGCTACGTGGAGGGGAGGTGGCGGAGACTGGGTGGGTTGCTATGAGCCAAGGAATTCCTGGGGCCACCAGGAGATGGAAGAGGCAAGGAAGGCTCCTCCCCTGGGCTCAGCGAGAGCGTGGCCCTGCCAACACCTGGATTTTGGACTTCTGGCCTCCAGAACTCTCAGAAAATGCATCTTTGTTGCTCTGTGCAACCCAGTTTGTGGAAGCTAATACATCAGCCAAGCGCAGAGGTCAAGTGGGCATTCGGATCCGCCACAGAGGTCAGGGCAGAGGAGGTTGTGCAGACTGTGAGTTGGAGAGAACTGTGTGTAGGAGAGAGCCGAGAGACAGAGACAGGGGGCGGCCAGCCAGGCAGGGGTGTCCCAAGGGAAAAGAGAGTTGGACGGAAAGTAGTGGATTGTGTCACACACTGACGATGATGGGTTCAGTCAGGCTGGCTTCAGCCTTTGGATTCAGCAAGATGGGGACTGTCTGTGACCCCGACAGAGCGAGGTGTCAGCAGACTCGGAGACAGAAGTCCAACTGGAGTGAGCTCAGGCGAGGTGTGGAGCAATGACAGGAACCGCGGGGTTCTGCTGTGAGGCCACAAAGAAAGGCAGCCAGCCGCGGAAAAGATGTGGGAAGCCCTGCATGCTTTTGTTAAGGTGAGAAACCTTCAGGCATCTGTTTATGTAGCAGATACAATGTAGCAGTAAAAAGAGACCAGCCATGCAAGGAGCAGCCACAGGAGTGGATCTGACCCAGTGCACAAACGGGGGACCTGGGCCTCCAGGAGAACAAACACTCCTCACTGGCTGCGACCACAAAGCAATCAGAGAGTACGAGCGAGGGAGTTGGTGGCTTTGTGGCAGGAAGGTGGAGGCATTTGTATTTGTTTGCATTTATCTGTGTGTATTTTCTCGGTGAAATCCAGGCAGAGTCAGATGGAGGCACGGCGTAGGGGTTCAGAGAGAGGAGGCAGAGAGAGCACAGAAGGAGAGAAATACACCAGGAGAGTGTAGCAGGCTTGCTGGGAGGAGCGGAGTGCTTGGCTGAGATTGAAGGGTTTGCGGTTCAGGGAGCCCAGTCAATCAGACGGCCCGATCTCCACTGATGTACGGCCACTTGGGGATAGGTGAAAGGCAGTGACTGCTGATTGGAGTTTGCCAAATGTGTTAGTCTGTTTTCTGTTGCTATAACAAAATACCTGAATCTGGGAAATGTATGAAGAAAATACGTATTTTTAAATAAATTTATTTATTTATTTGAAAGGCAGCCAAGGCTGGACCAGGGCTAAGCCAGGAAACTGGAACTCCATTTGGGTCTCCCACATGGGTTCAAAGGTCCAAGTACTTGGACCCTCTTCTGCTGCCTTCCTGGGTGCATTAGCAGGGAGCTGGATCGAAAGCAGAACAGCTAAGACTTGAACCAGGGCTCATACGCAATGCTGGGGTGGCTGGTGGCAGCTTAATCCGCTGGGCCACAACACTGGCCTCAAGAAAAGAGGTTTATTTTGCAAAGTTTTGGTAGTTCAAGAATATGGCACTGATATCTGTGTGGCTTTGAGGAGGGACTCCTGGGCTGTACCACGTGGCGCAGGGCATCACGGTGGGAGCTGGAGTGGGAGAGGGCACGGGGAGAGCCAGGAGAGTGGGGAGGGTGAGGACCACTGTGCTGTAACAAGCCATCCTGACAGGCACGAACCAAGTCAGACCCTTCAGAAGGCAGTGGCCCACTTCTTAAAGGCCCCCACCTTCCAACAGCAGCACACCGAGGACCAAGCTGCTAACACACGGACCCTTGGGAGAGTCACTCAAACCATAGCCAAACCACAGCCCCGGGTCAGGCCATGGAGGAAGAGTGAGGCGAGGAAGCTGAAGGAGTTTGTCAGGGAGATGTCGCAAGAACCACGGAAACTAGCCTGGCGAGGGCAGAGGGGTGGTCCCAGGAGGGCATGACAGACAACAAACCTGCCTCCGTGAATCAGTCCCTATGAGATCAAAGCACGCGTGGAGTGAGGGTGACACAGAAAGTTAATCAGGAGGCCCAGAGACATCCACAGCGGAGATGCCTGCAAGTGAGATTGTTGGAGGTAGGGACACTGGTGAGGACCACATTTAGGGGCTGGGGTAGGCGTCTGTTGCAGCGGCTCAGACGCTGCTGGGGACACCCACATCCCACATCAGGGTGCCTGGGTTGGAGTCCTGGCTGTTTCCTGCTAACGTGCACCCTGGGAGGCTGCAGGTGATGGCTCAAGTGCTTGAGCCAAACTGAGTTCTGGGCTCTTGGTTGCCTTGCGGGCATTTAGGGAGTGAACCAGCGGATGGAAGATCAGTCCATCTTTGTCCCTCTGCCTTTCAAATAAATTTTAAAATGACCAACAAATAAAATTGAGGACCTGGTGGTGTGAGTAGAGAAGCTAGACCCTGAAGGGAGCAGGAGGTGGGGCCTAACCACACCCATCTCCGAGGAGACGGGGTCTCTGGAGGAGGGTGGCAGGATGCACCTGTCCAAGTGATGCGCTGCATGGTTGTGGGAGAAGAAATGCAGTCTTCAATGTCTCCTTCATGTTTCATCCTTGTCTGGAGGTAGGGCTGCTAGGAAGGCGATGTCTTCAGGGCCCAGCCAAGTACCTGCAGAGCCAGTGAAGGGAGTGCCCAGGGAAGGGTTTAAGGACAGAAGGATGCTGGCCAGTACAGACTGGATTCCAGAGGACACAGTGGAAAGGGTTGGGGGAACGCAGGGAGAAGCAGGAGATGGGATTCATTTGGGAGCTGTATGGAGTGGTTTGGGGATCGCAGTTCGTGCCAACGCATGACGTGGGAGGCCAGCACTTGTGATGGGCATGGACTCTGTCAATGAGGAGGTGGCTGGCTGGAAAAGCTACGCAGTCCATGGCATTCAGCTGACAATTACGAGAAAAGGATAAATGAAAGAAATCCTCGTGAGGCCAGTGCTGTGCTGTTCCCCATTTGCATCGCCAGTATCCCAAATCAATGGCTTGAGTCCTGGCTGCTCTACTTCCAATCCAGCTCCCTGCTAATGTACTTGGGAAAACAGCTGAGGATGGTCCAAGTATCTGGGCCCCTGCCACCCATGTGGGAGACCCACAAGGAGTTCCTGACTCCTGGCTCTGGCCTGGCCCAGCCCTGGCTGTTGTAGGCATGGGGAGTAAACCCACAAATGAAAGATAATCTCTGTCTCTTTCTTTGTGTGTCTCTCTACCTTTCAAGCAAATTAAAAAACCCGTGGCTCTGTATCTGTCCCATTTTTGATGCTCTGGAGACTGGAAGAGGAGCAGGCCCTAACCCAGGGCACTGCACGGGATAGATACTTGGCATCCTGCACGGGATGGAGCTTGATGTCCCTCTGACTGCTCAGTATGGAAACATCTGTGATCTGTCCTCCTGAGGGAAGTCCTTCCTGTCTTCACGACTGACCAGGGACAGAACTGCAGTTGGTTTTGCCTTAATTAGGAAGAGGTGGACAGGGGGCAGAGGTGAGGGTCAGGAGGGTGACTTGTCCGTGGCTGAACTGTAAGACACACCTGCACCCTAGCCCCAGCCCCAGCCCGGCCCCAGGCTGAGACCCTGCACTGTCAGCCCATGCCCGTCTCAGAGGAGCAGCCTCGTCCTTTCCTTAGATGGGGAAGCGGCTGCTCCAGCCATAGCCTTTTCATCCTCGGCTGCTGCTTCTCCCGAATCAATTAGTCTATTTCTTTTAACTCCTACTTGTCTGGTCTTTCTGATCTCTTCTGCTCCACCCCCAGCCCGTGTCACTGAGGCTGGGGCCCCCCATCTCTGTCTTCCCTCCCCACGATCTCCCACAAAACGTTTCTTTCCCACCCTCACCCCTCCCCCAGCAGCAGGGGAGCTGAGCCTCCAAAGCTAAGCCCCTTCCGAGGCCTCTTTGAGTTCCCACGGATGTTGTGCCCCAGTGTCTGGGGTGACCTGGCCTGGTCTCCGTGTGGCTGAGAGAGTGTCTCTTTGTGCTGGCTGATGAATGGATGCCCTGTCCTGTCCTGGGCCCTCAATACCTGCAGGGTAACAGGAGAAAGCACCCTACCCCGCAAGGCTCTGCACCTGCTGCTCTCGGCTTTCCCTGGGGGCACAGGGAGCCTGGGCAGGTGGCTAGCTCACTATGCCTTATGAGAAGTCCTAGCTTCGTAGACCAGGGGCCCCTCCCTGCCCTATCCTCTCTGGACACAATGGGGCCTGCAGTGGGGCTACCCAGACCCCACAGCCTTTCCTCCCCTTTACCCCCCAGCTCTGTCCCTGCTCATCTATGACCTGCAGGGACTCGGATCTTGTAACAGAAAGCAAGCCTGCTGGGGTTCTGTTTCCCTCTGTAGACCGACGGTTTGAACTGTAGATTTTCTGGGCTGGAAAAGATTCTTTCCTGGTTCGCCATCTTCACCTTGGTCTGGAAAAAGAGACGTGATTCTTCTCAGTAACGCATTTTGTAACAAAACTCCATTCAGTTCAACAAAAATATACAGGGGCCGGCGCTGTGGCATAGGTTAAGCCTCCGGCTACAGTGCCAGCATCCCATATGGGCTTTGGTTCGAGTCCTAGATGCTCCACTTCCCATCCAAGTTCCTGCTAATGCACCTAGGAAAGTAGTGGAAGATGGCTTGAGTGCTTGGACCACCCACGTGGGAGCTCCTGGGTCCTGGCTTGGGCTTGGCTCAACCCCAGCTGTTGCAGCTATTTGGGGAGTGAACCAGCGGATGGAAGATTCTCTCTCTCTCTCTTCTCTGTATTTAAAAAAGAAAAAAGTTTTTAAAAAGTGTATAGAGTGCCGGGGCTGGCACTGTGGCGCAGTGGGTTAAAGCCGCAGCCTATGGTGCTGGCATCCCATGTGGGTGCTGGTTCGAGTCCCGGCTGCTCCACTTCCAATCCAGCTCTCTGCTATGGCCTGGGAAAGTAGTGGAAGATGGTCCAAGTCCTTGGGCCCCTGAACCTGCGTGGGAGACCCAGAAGAAACTCCTGGCTCCTGGCTTCACATCAGCTCAGCTCTGGCCATTGCGGTCATCTGAGGAGTGAACCTGTGGATGGAAGACCCCTCTCTCTCTCTCTCTCTCTCTCTCTCTCTGGCTCTACATCACTCTGTAACTCTGTCTTTCAAATAAATAAAATAAACCTTTTTAAAAAAGTGTATAGAGTGCCTATTTTAGTGTTGTTATGTTGCTTTATTATCTCATTAAAATGTTTCATTATTCATTTTGGACAGCTAATACATGCACATGGCCCAATAGCACAACTTCAAGAGGGCAAGCTATGAAAAGCAGGTGCCCCAGCCAGCCTCCTTTCCCAGAAGCAACTACAGTTCCTGATGTCTTGCGTATTTTCCCACACATATATAATTTCACTCAATCGCCCTGACTTACCTTCTTCTCAGATAGACATCATGAATCCCATCTGACAGATGAGGACCTGAGAAAAGTTAAGCGAAGTGCATAGGACTGTGTTAATAACAATGGCAGGTGGGCAGGTGCCTCGGCTCAAAAGGCTAATCCTCCGCCTGTGGCGCCGGCACCGCGGGTTCTAGTCCCGGTTGGGGCGCCAGATTCTGTCCCGGTTGCCCCTCTTCCAGGCCAGCTCTCTGCTGTGGCCAGGGAGTGCAGTGGAGGATGGCCCAAGTACTTGGGCCCTGCACCCCATGGGAGACCAGGAGAAGCACCTGGCTCCTGCCTTCGGATCAGCGCGGTGTGCAGGCCTCAGCACGCCAGCCACAGCGGCCACTGGGGGGTGAACCAACGGCAAAGGAAGACCTTTCTCTCTGTCTCTCTCTCTCACTGTCCACTCTACCTGTCAAAAAAAAAAAAAATGGCAGGTGTTGTAGAACTGTGTCTAATTCCAAAGTTATAATTTGTTTCACCAGTCAGTGGGCAGGGGTGGCTTCCAGCAGGGGTGCGCAGGGCCCTGTCCTAGGTGCTGAAGGCTCTCATGGAGGCGGGGGATTATTCCTCCCACCCGTCTCCTCCCTAGGCTCACGGAGGGGCTGGAGAGGCTGGTGACTACTCTGCAGTTTAACAGAGGAAAGGCAGAGGCCACAAACTGCCTGGCCACTGAGTTTGTCCGTGGCACCAGGCAGGCCATTTTCTCTCTCTGGCTCAGTTTCTCTATCTGTCCGGTGGAGACAGATTTAACTCACAGGACTGTTGTAGAATCTAGGGATAATAAACGCAGACAGGCTGGGAACACATCCAATGCCAGCACCCGGACATGCAGCGGGGTCTGGACCAGTGCTCCACAGCTTCCCCCACACAAGGCCTTGGGTCACTGAATGACGAGGTCAACAGGGGCTGGGAACCCTGGGAATCAAGACATGGAGGCTGGGATAGCACCATCCTGGCTATTTCAGGGTTGTCTTCAGCAGGGGCAGGAACAGCTCCCAGGGGGAGGGCACAGGGTTAATCTGCGAGGTTGCAACACACAAGGGAGCCTCTTCCAAAACACTGGGCTCGAGATCCTGGGTTACACCTGCAGATTCTGCTCTGGCCAGCCCTCCCAGTCTCCCCAGGTCCCTCCCTCAGTGCTCCCCCAGCCTGCAAGCTGGACATTAAGCTGCCTTCTGATGAGCCAGTGGCGGCGGATGAAGGGCTTTCCTGTTTTTTGGTCCCTGTCCTACCTGGGGCCTTCTTCCCCTTTCATTCTGTTCCTCAGGGAAGCCTTGTGGATCAGCCCCGTGTAGATCAGGAGCCGCGGTTACCACCCCCACCCGTGTCTCCTGATTAGCTCATATCACACCTGTCACTGACCAGCTTGTCCACCAGACTGCGCTCCAGGGGAGTGGGCACCACGCCTACCAGCTCACCTGTGCATCCCCACACCCCGTGGGGCTGGCACGTGGCAGGGCGCACTCAATCATTTGTTCAATGAATTCCTGAAGTTGGTCGCTTCTGCCTCTGGGTTCACAGCTTGTCTGTGCCTTTCGCACAGCTGTTTTGGGGCTTGCTTTCCCCTTTGTGTCCCTGGGGCATAGCCCAGGTCACCACATAGGGGTGGGCCTGCACAGGGCTTCTTGCTGGGAGAATGAATGGATGGGCTCTTGGCTGAGAGCCGGTTTGAACCGGAAGACATTTCTCTGGCTGGCAGTTAATGAGTTCTTCCCAGGTGGGCCAAAGGCAGGCTCAGGAAATGGGGAACAAGATTGGGTGGGGCGAAGCCGGCCACCAAACGTCCTTGGTGCCTTTTCCTCTTTGTTATTGTCCTGGTGTGCAGGGCAGAACGCGGCCCCGAGGGGCGGGCCTTGTCACCGAAGCGTTCCCCCCCACCATGGGCTTGGCTCTGGTGACCGGCCCCAGCTGCACCCCAATTCCTCCTCCTTGGGGAGGGGTTGTGGCGGGGGAGGGAGAAGGACACAGCTCTCTCTTCTCCGGGCCGCGGGATCCCGGGACACCAGCCGGGGTCCGGAGGGCCGGGATGCGACCGAGCCGGGCGGCGGGGGAGGGGCGGCGCGGCGCGGCCGGCGTCCTCCAGCGTCTGGAGCCGGGCCCCGGGCTCTCGGCCCCCGCGAAGCGAGGCGAGCCGGAGCTGTGCGGTGAATGCAAAGAGCCGGGCGAGCTCTCAGCCCGGCGCCGCCGACGGCGTCCTCAGCCACAGCCCAATGAGAAGAGAGCAGATAATTTATTCCCTAATCCCGGTTCGGGTGCCGGGCGCTGGCGCGCGGCGGGGCTGGGGGCGGGGTGGTCTCTGCGCTCGCGCTCCCGCCGGCCGCCCCGCCCCGCCCCCGCGGGCTCCGGGCCGCGCACACACACACGTTGCCCGACAATTAGCGAGCACACCTTGGCCGCGCGGCCTCCGGCGGCGCCGCTGCTTTTGTCTCCCGCCTGGCGGGCTGCGCTGCGCGGGCGCCCGGGCGCGAAGTTGCCGCTCCGACGCGCTGCTCCGGAATGCTGGCCGCCCGCTGCCGTCGGGGGGCGCGCAGGGCGGGGTGGGCCGGGCGCGCCGGCCCGGGGCTGGGGGGCTGCAGAGAGAGAAGAGAAAGAAAAGTAAGGCAGCGCTGGCCCCTCTTCCTTTGTTAGACCTTGAGTGTGTTGCGGATGTGTGCGCGCGCGCGGGTGTGCACATGCGTGTGTGCAAGTGCGTGCATGTGTGCGCGGGTCGGGGCCGGCCGGGGGAGGCGGGACCCGAAGGCGCGAGGCGGCTTTGGCCGAATGGGAGTTGAATCGTCGCGTCGCGGTCTTTCACGCTCTGCCCAGAACTCGGGCGTGCGGGCAGGTAGCCGTCCCGCCCTCGCCAGTTCCTCAAAGGACAGAGCTCGCAGTTCGTTCCCAGCCCGAGGCCATGCCCAGGGCGTTGCGGCTCGCGTCGGGACTGCTGGGGTGGTGAGGATCCGGCGCTCGCTGAGGGTCTGCCCTGACTGCAGGGGGCGCACGAGAGGGTCTCCCCGCACCAGCGCTGGAGCCAGCGCCGCCACGGGGGGCCCCCCTGGAACCCGAGTGGGAGCTCGTGATGCCCACGGGGAGCTCTCGAGCGCGGGGAAGGCGCGAGGTGGTGCAGGTGGCCGGCGGTGGGGCCGTGGAGGGAGCGAGGGGGCAGCGAGACCAAGTCTATCTAAACGTCAATTCCCTCAAGTTCAGCGCGTCAGTTGTCATTTCATACCTTAATGCATATTTATGCCGCGCCGAAATAGGCTTCATAATTAACTCCCGGAGTCATCCGCAGAGGTTAAAGGGACCCCGAAGATTTGTGCATTGATTGGGTACGCGGCGGTGTGTGTGTGCGCGCTCCTGTGTGTGCGTGCGCCCCGTGCGAACCCATTGAGAAGAATAATTATTTTTCTCCACTGGAAGCTACAGCAGAGAATCAGACAAGGAGGGAAGACTGAGAGAGAGAGAGAGGTTGGAGAGGGAGAGAGAGACAAAGGAAGTGAGAGCGAGAGGGGAGCCGGCTTAGCCTCCGAACTGTGAGTACCCAGCGAAAACAAACAGGCAGAAAGTGCGGCGAGGGCGACCCTCGGCCGGGCCGGGGGGCGGGAGCGACCCGGGAGGACTCGCCCCTCCGCTTCGGGTGTGCCTGGGCCACCAAGGGGCCCCGAGGCACGGGCGGACTCCGGGACGCGGGTCGGGCACTCACCTGAAAGCCAGCGTTGGCTCCCGTGGGCTGCGTCAACCCCCGCCCTGGCCAGCCGGAGGAAGCCCCCTCCCCGCCCCCATCGTCTTTGTTCCTTTGAAAGGGTTTTGCAGCTGCTGGGGTTCTGAGGGGGAGAGTGAGAGGATGTGGCCCGGTCTCCCCCTCCCCGCTCCGAGGGCCTCCCCCTCTCCTGCACCCCAGGGGTTGTGGAGGGTTGAGGAGGGGGCTGGAAAGGGGGTGGGGATCGGGACTCCGTGACACCTGTGCGTCTGTTTGGCCCTGGGAAGGGAAACTCAGGGGTGTGTTGGACCCCTGGAGCAGAGGTCCTAGGAGGGAGACCCAGCCTGGGAGGCTGGGGAGAAGCCATTTCTGTGGGCAAAGCCACCAACTCCAGCGTCTTCAGTGGCAAACCGGGTCCCCAGGCTTAGGAGGACACCAGCTGCGCCCCATGCACACGCCAGAGTCATTGTGGCTGTGGGCTCCAGGTCTGGCGTGATCTCTTGGCCCTGAGCCCCCTGCCCCCTCTTCATACCCAAGGGCTTGGAGCTGGGACCCCCCAGGAGGAGGAGCCCTGGCGGGGCAGATGGGCCCAGGGAGGGGGCTGTGGAGAGAGTCGCTGCTGTCCTTCCTGGAGGAGGGCCCGTGACAGGGTGCCCCTAGGGAACCAGAGCTGGCTGGCCCCTGCCTCTACGGAGCTGGTCGGGAGAGGGCGCCTGGGGCCCAAGCCGTCCCTTGCAAACCCACATTCCACAGCCTGGTCTGGAGCACCGGTGCCCCGCCCCCCTCCCCTGGACCCTCATTAGCGCATTCTTCCTGTGCTCTGATTCCATCTTTCCTGGTGATTTTTCAACGCACCGTTGTCTGCCAGTGAATAACTCTGCTAAACTTGCGCCTAAAGGAAGGGCTCACTTTGCAGGGGAAATGCAGCTCTTGGGAGGCTGGGATGGGAGCTTCAGGGTTTAGCGAGCTCTGAATTAAGGGGAAAGGAACTGTCCTCCAGGAAGTCCCCCTGGTCGGACTTTCACCCTCCTGCAGGGCGGAGCTGAGGCCTGGGATCTGGGCACAGCTTCTGTCTCAAGTCATTCAATTCCTTGGGGCTGTCACAGGGGCAGGAGAAAGGGATGGGTACCTCTTACACACACGCGCACACACACACACCTTCAGGTGGTGTTGGGCATCCCTTGAGATTCAGGACCCCCCACACACGTATTCTCTTGCCCCAAGCCACACAAAGAGGGTTCAAGAGCTGGGGCCACGCTCCTAAAAGCATTGAAGGAGGAGAGACCCCCTCCAGTAGGCAGGACCAAGTTCTGAGAGCTCTGAGGACGCTGGGTGGTGGGGGAGGCTGTTGTGAATTGTGATCATAGACTGGGGGTGGGCTGTCTCGCCTGCTGCCCTCCTGCCTGCCTGGTGTCTGTGCCGGGCTAGTGCAGCCCCTGCCCTGTGGTGTGCTTGTTGCTACATGAGTGGCTGTTGCTACAGACCTCTGCACCCTTCACCCCCATCTCTGAGAGCACTTGCTTTCGGCTGGGCCTAAAGACCTATGTGGGTTGGGGGGAACATGGGAACAAAAAGGTGGGGGTAGGACTGGGGCCTGGGCAGGCTTTGGAGCATTTTGATATTTGTGGCCGGCTCGGGTTGAAATGCATGTGACTTTGCCAATGACCCGTCATGAGCAGCTTGACTGCTGAGAGGCTAAACTGTGGCCTGGGTCCTGGTGCCTGGGGAGGCTGAACTTTGGTGCCAAGCCCCTCCCCGTGTCCTTCTCCCCACAGCTTGGCCTCAGAGCTTAGGAGAGACCAGATGCGGGGGCCAGCCGTGTCAAGGCTGAGGAGGCACCCAAGCCTCTCCACCCCCAGCTCTGCCTTGGTTTTCTCTCCTCTCTACCTTGATTGCCTGAGCCCATCACCAGGTCGCCCATCTCTCCCTTTCCCTAGGAGCCCGGGACCTGTGCCGGGCTGGAGCTTCTTCTTGTCTGACCTCCCTGGGCTTTCCCTCCTGAGCTGTTCAGGCTTCGCAGTGGAGATAGGGAGGGGTTGTAGCTTAGTGGCCCTGTCCTCCTTAGCACGCACACTGTTGGTCTGGGTCAGGTCTGCAGGGCAGTGTGGGTAGGAGCCTATGAGGTCCCCCTGGAACCAGTCTTCTCCGGGTTCAGTTCCAGGCCGGGGACTGCACCCCTGGGCCCAACCCAACCCAACTCCAAACCTGGAAGCCTCTTTGGGGCAGAGGCAGCAGAATCAAGTCCCCTGAGGCTCAGTGCCCTTCAACCCCAAGGGGAGTAGGATTGGATCGCCAGGCTGTGCTGTGCACCTGAACCCCACAACCCGTCCCAGCTCAGGGACTCTCCTCCCTGAGAGTGTGGGCATGAGGGAACCCCAAACCCACACCAGACCTGAACTATGGGAGAACCTAGGTCTGCTGCCTTTGTTTGCAGGCTCCATCATTCATTTCTTTAGCAAATGTGTACCTAGATCGTGCAGCCAACATCTTTAGAATGATGTGCTGTGCTTGCATTTTAGTGGAGAGAGTAGGGTGGTGAGAGCAGGGGCCACCTGTTCAGCATCTCCCTAATGTCCCCTTTCCTTGCCACCATTGGCAAAACATGTCCATCGGGCTCCCAGTCCATCGGGTCCCCAGAAGGGACCTGAGTTTATAAAAATCCCTCAGAAGTCAGCCCCGGTGAGGACTCGGGTCGTTTTGAAGTTGGTGGGACCTGGGTTTTTGTTTTTTTTAAGATTTACTGATTTATTTGGAAGGCGGAGTTACAGAGAGAGACAGAGAGGTCTTCCATCCACTGGTGCACTCCCCAGATGGCTGCAGCTGCTGGAGTTGGGCCAATCCAAAGCCAGGAGCCAGGAGTTTGGAGCTTCTTTCGGGTCTTCCCACATGGTGCAGGGGCCCAAGCACTTGGGCCACATCCTCCACACCTTTCCCAGGCCATCAGCAGGGAACAGGATGAGAAGTGAAGCAGCTGGGATCAAACAGGCCACCTGTACGGGATGCCGGCACTGCAGGCAGTCGGTGGCTTTACCTGCTACGCCACAGCACCTGCCCCAGGACCCTAGATTTAATCTAACATAACTTCCTGCCAGGTGCAAATCTCCCTTCTAAACTAGCACCCCATTTGCTGACCACCTGCTGCGTGCCTGGTGTGAGTCTGAGGAGTGTACCCTGCGTTTTTTTTTTTTTTTTTTTTTTTTTTTTTTTTTTTTTTGACAGGCAGAGTGGATAGTAAGAGAGAGAGAGACAGGGAGAAAGGTCTTCTTTTGCCGTTGGTTCACCCTCCAATGGCCGCCGCGGCCAGCGTGCTGCAGCTGGCGCACCGCGCTGATCTGATGGCAGGAGCCAGGTACTTATCCTGGTCTCCCATGGGGTGTAGGGCCCAAGTACTTGGGCCATCCTCCACGGCACTCCCTGGCCACAGCAGAGAGCTGGCCTGGAAGGGGGGCAACCGGGACAGAATCCGGAGCCCCGACTGGGACTAGAACCCGGTATGCCGGTGCCGCAAGGCAGAGGATTAGCCTAGTGAGCCACGGCGCCAGCCTGTACCCTGTGTTTGATTACCTTTGGGGGCAGTGAGCCCCCAAGCCCTTGTCTTTGTGGCCTTCTCTCTCCGCGATCCCCGCACAAGGCTAATGGCTCGTTAGCCCATCCCCACTCTCCTTGCCAGGGAGAGCTCTCCTGGCTGCTGCCCAGCTGGAACCACCCCCAGGTGTAGGCTGAGGTTCAGGGTGATGGTGTGCTCTTGACCCAGCTGGGGGCTCCCTATAGGAAGTCAGTGCAGTTGGCTGTGCTGTCTCCCGAAGCACAGGCTTCAGTTTCCAGACCGGACTGGGGCTGTCCAGCCTGGCACTAGGGAACGTGTCACAAGAGAAGGGAGGCACCTGCTTGCCCTCAGAGGGTCTGCCCTCCAGCCTGACAGCCAGCCCCTGAGGGGCATGGCCACGTCTGGGAGGCCTCAGCCCTGCTCTCTCCCTCTTCCCTCGCCTCCCCCCACCCCCTGCTCCTTCCTCCTGTTCTGCTGAGCCCCTGAGCCCTCCCTCCACTTTCTCCTGCTCATTTCTTCTCTCTCAGGTCCCACTGCCTTCTCCAAGAGCAAGAATGCCCACCCAGGTGTGTCAGAGCCTCTGTAAGCCTCAGTTGTCCCCATCTAGCAAATGGGAATAATAATAGTGTTTGTGATTATAACGAACAGGCCTAGTGCATGCATGAAACAGTTTTCACGCAAAAGAATGCGAGCTCTCCTCTCCTGTAGAATTTCCCTTACTTTTCCACGCGCCGCCACGGACTGCCTTTCTCTTCTTTTTCACTATCGCGCTCAGCATCCCCCCTGCTCCTGCCAGGACCCACCTCCTCTCCCTGCCTCTGGTAGCTCAGGGCCCGGGTCGAGTTAGCGACCCCAGAATGTGGGGAGTCGTGAGGACAGTGAGAGCCACCGCGGGAGAAGAATGGGCCCTCTGTCCTGCAGAAGTTTCTCTGCACTCAGCTCTATGTGAGCGGCTGAGGGCCAGGGCGGGGTGGGGAGGCGGCCCAGGTGGTAGGCAGGAGGCAGGGCCCTCTGCTGGTCAGCCACGGGGGAGGGGGCGTGGGGGTGTCATCATTCGCATCTCTTGACATTTGGGGCAGAACTCAGGCCTCCCCTCCTGGGCTGTGGGAGGTGGTCCTCAGACCAGCTATCTCTCTGCTCTCTGAGCAGCCAGCAGCTGCAGGTGGGCCACAGGGCCTACTGGAGTGGTGGGGATGGCCCCATCCCGGTGCGGAGTCTCAGGGCTGCCCCTTCCTCCACACCCCAAGAGCTGGCTGCCAGGCCTAGCCTGAAACCCTACAGACAGCTTCGGGGCCCCACTTGGCGGAGGACTGGGGGCTGGGGGCAGGCGGGCCAAGGACACCAAGCCAGGAGTGCCCGCTATGGCCAGGAAACCCAGGGGAAGGCAAGGTGCAGGTGGGGGGAGGGGCCTCAGGAAGGAACTAGAAGTCCAGAGCCGGGCTGACCTTGTTCTGGGGCGGGGGTGGGAAGAGGACCCAGGCCTGTGGCCTGAGACGGCGAGGGGGCAGAGGGCGCCCGCAGGGAGTCGCCTCAGGTCTCCTGCCAGAAATTCAACCGTAAAAAAGCTGGCGGGGAGGGCAGGGGAGGAAGGCGAGAAAGGAGACGGGGCGGGCGGCGCAGCCTCTCCACGCCAGTCGCCCGGCGGGGGCCGTGAGTAATCTATGGCTGCTTCAGAGGGAGTGAGATCAAAAGCGAGCAGATACAAGAGGTTTGTGCTTCGCCGACCAGACAGCCAGAGGCTCAATGAGACCTTTGTTCCCCCGGCCCAAGTCAGGGTTGAAGGAATACCTGCCCGCCGCCCCCTCGCCGCCCAGCGCGGGGCTGGGGGAGGGGCGGGTCAACGGGGAGTCAAGTTGAGTTGGGCACCGCGCGGGCCGGCCGCGGTGGGCGGAGGAGGCAGGAGGCCTGCCCTCCGGGGCGGGGCGCCTCGGGGTGAGCGCTGGGCCGAGTGGCTGCCTGGAAGGCAGGAAGTGGCCCTGCGGGACGGTGAGGGAGACCGCGAGGGACAGGGGGCCCGCCGGGCCGCCAGGTGAGCAGCCCCTGGACACCCGGTGCCTCCCGCCTGGTGCCCCTTGGGAGGCGGTTTTGGGTGGGCGGGATCCAGGGCACTCTGCTTTGTGCAGGGCCTGGGTCTGATTCTGGGGTCCCGTGGGAGAGGAGGAAAGAACTTGGGGCCAGGGGGCTGGTGACCCAGGCTTCAAGTGAGAAGCTGTGTTCGCTTTGGCCCTTATGGTGGGCCACACTGGGGGGCGGGGGTGTTGGGAAGTACAGGGGTCCAGTTAAAGGGGGGTTGCTCCTGCCAGGGTCCTTCTAGGGCCAGGGAGTCTGCCCTGAGGCTCTCTCCAGGCCAGACTGCTCCCTGGCAGAGACAGCCTCTGCTCCGGGGCCCCCTGAGAGAGGTCAAGGTTGTGCCCAGCAGTCTGAGTCCCCTGGGGCTTTCCCAACGCTGCTGGAGAGCAGGCGCCCTTGGGGGCGCATTCCTCCAAGGCTGATGCCCAGGACTGACTTGTGTCCTGGGACAGGCGACAGGAAACGGCCATGGTGTTCAGGATACAGCTTTCCTAGGCCCCTGAGACCACCCTTACCCCAGTCCTGGAGATCCCCGTGCCCCCCACCCCCAGCCCTACTCCTCCAGTTAGGGTGGCAGAGAACTGAGCTGCCTCCTACCTCGCAGCGTTGCCCAGGGATGGTTCAAGGCTGGCTGCTGTCAGCAGGTGAGGAGACCACGCAAGAGTGGGTGCAGGTGGTAACCAGCCTGGCCGACGTGGGCCAGTCCCCCAAAGGCAGGCCTGTGGCCCGACCGCCTCCACGCAGACCCACCTTGGACCCTCTGCTGCCCCGGAAAGGGTTAAGCTTTGTAAGGAGGGAGGCCAACGTGCTGCCTGGCTTAGGCTGTGGCAGCAGCAACCTTGAAAAGATCCGGCCTCATTCACGAGGGGAGAGAGCAGTTAAGTAAGGACCCCTGGGCTGGGAACTGGAAGCTAATTAAGGGAATTGGAGGAGGTCCTTTATGGCCAGGAAGCCACCCCTCCTTGTACCCCAGTGAGGACCATTGTGTGGGGGCCTTCGTGGGGCCAGAACTGGAGACTCATTATGGGGATGGCTTTAGTGTCCCCGGGGGCCAGGGCAGGTGCTGGGGGAGGTTGAACAACGTAACTTGGGGGGCCTAAGACTTTGAGGGATGCAGTGTGGGTGGCTCGGGGTGGGGGATGGTGGGAAGGGTGGGGAGGGCTCCCCAGGTGCCCCCAACTCCCTGCTTCCTTTTGAGGTCCTGCCGCTGGACCCCTCAGCTCTGCTGTGGCCTATGGCTTTTCATTCCTATGTGATTGCTCCTCCAAACTCATGTAGGGCTAAAAGCCATGGGCTACAGTGAGGGGCGCACTCCTGCTGCAGCCACAGAGGGGGCACCGGGGGATGGTTCGCTCTGGGGTGGGGACTGGAGGGGATCTAGGAACCCAGGGGCCGGGGTGGGCTGTGTGATCTTGGCCAAGTCACTTCCCCTCTCTGAACCTGGCTCCTCACCCTGGGATGAAGAGGCTGGTCCGATGCTTCCAAAGGGCGAGTCCCCCCAGGAAGGAAGGAGACACTCAGGGTGTGTGCTGAGGTCTCTGGCCAACCCCGAGGCCCCGGCTGCGGCTCGGAGATTTGGGAGCTGGAGTCACAGGCACTGGGTCACAAAGACGGGCCTCTCCTCGATGCGCCTTCTTCCAGCGCAGCCTCTGCTTCTTGGCCTCGCTCCCTTCGCCTCTGAGTTCAGCCCGGAACCCTCGGCCTTCTTCTGTGCAGGGAGGCCTGGAGTGCCTCGGTGGCTGCCCTGGGCACATTCAGTCCCGCCAGGAGGGGCAGGAGGTTCCACAGAGTGGAAGCGGGCTGCCAGCTGCTCCCCACAGCAGCAGGTGTAAGCTCCGGGTCTCTAGCTCTTGGGCTGCCACCCTCCAGGTGTGTGAGCGGTACCTGCCCCCCACCCCCACCCCAGCTGCCTGTCACTCAGCTCGTCTGGCTGCCCCCTGATGCCTGTTGCCGCACACATGCACACGCACACACACGCACACACGCAGTCCCACCCTGGTTGAATCTGCCTTGACTCTGTGCCACCATCCTGGGAGACTCCAACAGATGGAAATAAGGCAAGCAGTCTGGCTGGAGTGGCAGAGGACTCACCGCCACCCCATTCTCCCTCGTCCTGGGCCAGCCCGTGGCAGCCTCAGCGGGGTACTGGGTAGGGAATGAGAGGACAAGTTACTGAGAATGCCTTGCCCCCCCCCCCCCGCCCCCAGAGGCCTTCACCTACTCTGCAGCAGGCGTGATTCTGAGCATTTCACCTGTCCTACCGCATCTAATCCTCGAGACAACTATATCTACTATTAGCCCATTTTACTTAGGGGAAGTGCGAGGCACAGAGGAGCTAAGAAGCTGCGCTAAGCTCCCATGGCTGATAAAGGGCAGAGCTGGGTGCAGAACCCATGCTTGCCCCGTCGGGGTATGTTGGGAGGGCCAGCACCAGTCGGCGGGAAGGTGGGCTGTGCCGTGCTCGCGCGAGGGGGCTCTTCTCACATGGCCTCCACTGGGTGCGTGCCCACACGTGGGCCCAACTCCAGTCACCCTTTGTCCATTCTGGGTTTTCTTTTCCAGCAGGAGGTGAGTGGAAGGAGAAGCAAAGAGAAGCCCACGCCAGCTGGGCTCTTGCTGGCCTGATCCAGGTCTCTTCCCCTCCTGCCCCAGCTTAGATGGTGGAAGGGCTGGGGAAGAGGAGTGCCAGGGCTTCTTGCTTGCCCTCTGCGTTCTCTGGCCCAGAGATCAGAGATGGCTGGCACCTGCTCCCCCTCCCTCAGCGCCCCAGGCTCACCGTGAGCCCGTTCTGTTCCCTCTTCTATCCCGAGAACCTCTAGGCACTTGATCTGCTTCCCTTAGCTTCCCACCTCCGAACTGGAAAATCAGGTTGCAGCGAGGGGCCCCCGGAAAGTGGATCCCTCCCAGGAACCCTGTGCAGTTTGCCCACGATGGCCTCAGCCCTGGGCTGGGCCTGGCAGGACAGGGACAGCGGAACCATTCCCTAACCCTCCAGGCAAGCAAGGCAGTGAGTGGGGACTGCTGAGCAAATGTTTGTGGAGTGAACGGCGTTGGGCTAACAGGTAAGTCACAAGCAGGGACATGAGCAAGCCCTGGGCTCAGCACCTCAGCCCACAGTCCCACCTTTGCCGGGGGGTGGGGTGTTGGGTATGCGCCATGTCTGGGGTTACAAAGTTGGAGTGCTTTTCCACTGTGTCTCTTGGCCACTGCCAGTGGGGGCAGGCCTGGAGAAGATACACAATTCTATATTGCACACTAATTGTTGAACTGCATTGCACTGGCAAGCTGGCCCCATGCGCTCCTGGAACTCCCTGAGGATTCACAGATCACAGGGCTATGTCTCTGCCATCCCCTGCCTGCAGCCGGCTGAAACCTGAAATGCTCTAGCAATGGGAGTCCTTTGTGGTCTTCACATAGGCGCAGCCTGAGGCCTCCCCTGGGAGTGCAGCTGGGATTTGGGTGAATCTCATTGGGTTTGCCCACTTTGAGAGGAAATGCAATTTGATGGCTAAGCTTACAAGGAAAAACCTCTCTGTCCCTGTCTTCAGGGAGGGATGGCCCCAAGCTTTGACAGCTGGGGTCCCTTCTGGCATTGATGGCCTCGGCCGCCAGGGGCCTGGCTGCTGCTGCTGCCCTTATCACACTCGCCATGACCCTGAGGGTGGGCATAAGCCCCTTTGGAGACTACTGACACTTTGACCCTCTAGCTGCACGGTCCCCCGAGCATCCCAGAACCACTGGTAATGGCGGGGCTGCCCTTGGAGACTTCAAGGCTACGGGGAGCTTTGTCTTTCCCCATAGGCAGGCCAGCAAGGAGCTAGGCGGTGGGTGGCCTTGGTGAGCCAGGGTCTGGGTGGCCTCTGACCGCCACAGAGGGCTCAGATCCCAGGATCTCAGCAAGCCCGAGGCAGGTCCAGGAAGGAGTTAACCTCCGAGGAGAACGCGGGCTTGTCCCCAGCCTGAGGCCGGTGCCCAGCTTAGCTGCTGCCAACTCGGGGGAGAAGCCCTGGGATCTGTAGTCTGTGCCACCACCCAGCCCTGGCCGGCCTGTTTATCAGCACCGGCTGGTAGACTACAGTTCCCAGCAAGCTACAGAGGCTCCTCTTTGGGGGAAGGGGTGGGTGTGAGGCTCGGTGGCGGCGGGAGAGCGGGAGCGGGAGGAGGTGGGGAGAGCAGCCCAATTCACCCCCTTCCTTTTTAATTCTTTCTCCTGGTGTGTCTGCTCCACCGCCCGAGCTAATCCCCCAAATCCGGTCTCCTAAGCCGCAGCTGCTTCCCCGCGCCGTGATGAATGGCTCGGGGAGGGAAGGTGAATTCATATTTTAATTACTGAGGCGCGGTGCGAAGGGCCTGGGGGCGGGGGCGGAGGGCTCAGCATTGTCCCCTAGGCTCAGAGGGCGCCCCTCCTCCCTGGGTCACTTCCCCCTTGCCCTCTACCTGCGGTGGGGGTGGTGGGAGTGTCTGTGTGTGTATGGTGGGGGGGAATCCTTGCTGGGAGCGCCTCTGCTTCTGCCTGGGGAGGTGTGTGATGGGGGGGTGCATCTCCCTTTCTTATTTGTTCGAGGTGTCCTGGCTTGCCCTGCTGCCCACCACGATGGAGGACACGGCCCAGACCCCTGTCTCCAAGGAGGCACCACGGTCTGTGAGCCCGGAGCCCCGCTTCCTCCCCTCCTCCCTATCACAGAAGTCCCCGTGCCATCTCTGACCCACTGCCCCATTTTTGCCCCAGGCATTAGGGTGGGAGGACCCCTGGAGAGAGTGCCACGGAGAGAAGTGGGGTGAGGGCCCAGGGAAAGGGGGAGCTGGGGAGCACCGGGTGGTCCAGGAGGGCCAGTGCTCTGGCTTGATCTCAGCTCCCACCTCCCTGGCCTGGCAGAGGAGCCCTGCAGTCCCCAGACCCCAGACCATCTTGCACCTAGCTGGGGCCCAGCCAGAGGGGAGGATGGGGAGGCAGCCAGGGCCAACAGCTTGCGGCGGATGCGGCCAACTGTGGGACTGCGGGAGGTTTGTCCAGCGTCCACCCCCTCGCCTTCTATTCTGGGTTCCTGGGGGCAGCTTTGCCATTGCTTAGCCCCTGCAGGACTGTGGGCCTGAAATGGGAGGTGGGAGGGTGGGGGAGTGGGAGGGGAGTTCCCATCTGGAGCGCAGAGAAGTGGGGGTGTCCCCAGGCTCTAGTCCAGACCCTCCCACACAGATAGACACAGCAGGGGAGGGTCACTGGGGCCTGGCTTCTCCGGGGAGCCTCCAGCTGGTGCTGGACTGAGCTGCCAAGTGTGTGGGGTACAGGCTGGGGAGGCAGTGGTGAGAACTGGCAGAGACCACAGCCCAAGGTACCTGCTGGGGGGGTTGGGGGAGGCAAGGCACTGTAAGCAGGACTGGGGTCTCTCCACTGCAGGGGCCGGCCCGGCCTCCTGTGAGCCCCCCACAGAGCTCAGGCTGGCTGTGCTCTGCACAGGGGTGACCCTCTCAGGTCCTGCCTTGGGAACTGGGACCCAGGAACCCCACTGAGGTTGTCCCTGCCCCCAGGACTCACCTGGGAGAGAGATTGCAGCGCCTAGCCCGGCTCCTGCAGGTCCTGGTTCCCCTTATCCATACCCCTGCCCTGCCTTCCTTACAGAAGTGGGCCGGTCAGAAAAGTCTGATTTTCCCCACCTCTCTCAAAGCACCCCAGGGAAGAGGCTTAGAGAAGAGGACCCACGTGCCCTGGGCTCCAGGAACCAGGCTCCCTGAGCTACGCCCAGGCCTGGGTGGTCAGGGCCCCTTGCCCGGTTTGTATTCCTTGTGATCCCCTCTCCTAGGCCAGCCTTGTTGTACCTGTGGATTTCTCCCCTTGGATTTTTTTTTTTTATTTAAATACACTTATTTATTAGAAAGGCAGAGTTACAGAGGCAGGGGGTGGGGATCTTCCATCCGCTGGTTCACTCCCCAAATGGCCACAACAGCCAGAGCTGAGCTGTTCAGGAGCTTCTTTTAGGTCTCCCACGTGGGTGCAGGGTCCCAAGCACTTGGGCCATCTTCTACTGCTTTCCCAGGCCCAGCAGAGAGCTGGATTGGAAGTGCAGTAGCTGGGACTCCAACCAATGACCAAATGGGATACTGGCACTGCAGGCGGTGGCTTTACCCACTACACCACAGTGCCAGCCGCCCGTGGATTTTTCATAGTGGTGCGAACGCTCTGTTGACAGTGCCCCTGACATGCAGTCCAGCAAGGGACGTGTGTAGTGCAGTCACCGATTACTGCAGAACCCCCACCGCCACACCCCTACCTTCTACCTGGGCAGGCAGGAGTCCCAGTGCCTTTCCTGCCTCTTAGCTTTGGGGCTCTGCATGTTAAACCTTGGCTAACCTCCCAGCACACTGAGATGAGGAAGGCCCAGAGAGATGGAGCCACTCACCCAGGGTGACACAGCACGCCAGCATCCCAGCCAGGTATAGAGCCCAGGCCCCCTGAGCCCCTGTGTAGAGCCCTGTTTCTCTCTAGGCTTGTCATGGGAGGGCCCCTGAGGTAGCTGTGATAGGTAGATCTAGAAATACAGTAGTAGTAGTCCCGGTGCCATCTATGTATATCCCGCGAGCGCTCCCGGTTCACTGTGTACACTCCAGCAGAGTGAGCGAGGAGGTGGCGCGGAGAGGGGATTATTAAGTAACAGCCTACCTACTGCTGACTCAAGCTGGGCCGCCTGCCCACCCAGCCAGCCGTTGGAGGTGCCTGGCACCTATTAATTACAGCGATTAGATGTATTACCCGGACGCCGAGGGGCCGAGGGAGGGAAGATCGCTCCCAGAACCAGGCTCCGCAGCGCTTGCTGAGTTCTCTGTTTGGCCTGGAGGAACACGAAGCAAGGTTGGCCAGCCTCCTCCACCCTGCAGGTGTGCCCTGTGTGGGGGACCTAGGGTTTTGAGGGGGGGTGCCCCATGCTTCCTTGTTCCAAACCCCTCCAGGCTGGCCCTGTGCCTCCCTCCTTGCCCTCAGCGTTCAGACTTTGCTTTCCTGCTTCCTCGAGAGAGCTGTGACTCGGCTCAGACCCGACCTCCACGCTCCTTGAGAGAGCTGTGACTCGGCTCAGACCCGACCTCCACGCCAGGTGCTTCCCTCCCCCAGGGCCAGCTGCTCTGCTCCTTCGGACCTGTGCTTCGTGCACAGCAGGCTCAGCAGGAGGAAGGGGGCGAAGTGGAGCAACTGCAGGTGCATGCGGATAGGGAACCCTGACACCTCCTCAACGTCTGCAGAGTGGATGCTCCTGCAGACAGAGCTGTCCTGAAGCCCCACCCACCCCTGAGAGTGAGTGCTCCCTGGGTGGAGGCAGGGCCAGGCCAGCCTGGGCAGGTCCAGCCTCAGCCACTCCCTACTCCCCCAGGCTTACTTTGGTGACAGGAAAGAAACTCTTCACCATCTTGTACCCACCTCCCAGCCCCTGTGCCCTGCCCAGGTGCTAAATAAAACAGCCTGTTGGCTCAAGAACTCTGCTGTCTGTTCTCTGCCTGGCGAGCAGGGGGTTCTGTGTTGCTCTGGGCGCTCCGAGCGCATTCTGCTAAACCCTCGCTGCTAAGGGAGAGAGGAAGCCCTGACTCGGTTCCAGGTGGCAAAGGAGAGGCCGCGCTGGAGGAGTGTTTCTTAGGCATCAGAGGCCTGCATCCGGGTCCTTGTAGGTGTGGCCCCCACGCACCTCCACCTGCCCATGGTGGCACAAGCTTGTTTTCTGCCAGGTGTTTCCAGCCACAGATGCATGGTGCTGAGTGAGGCCGAGGGGGCGGCCGCCTGGAGGAATGACGTCAGCTCAGATCAGGAAGCGCTGTAGTCCGGTGGCCGGTGTGAGAGGCGGCAGGGCCCCCGCAGCCTCTGGGGGGCGCGTTAACCCCAGCGTGCTTCTCTCTCCCTGCCTTCTCCCACATCCTTTCCCTGCAGATCTCCGCTGAGTGTCCCCGGCCTGGCCTAGGGCATGCCCCAGTTCACCTTCGCCTGCTTCTGTGGCCTCCACGGCTTCTGCAAGATGAAGAGGAAGAAGGAGGACGTTCACAGAGAGCGGGAAACAGCGGTGTGAGCAAGACCAGGTTCCCCTGGCTGCCCCAGCAAGGCCCAGGCCTGAGGCTGCCCAGTGCTGGCCAGTGCTCTTGCGGGACGGGAAGCCTCATGGGCATCTTGGAGCTCCACTGAGCCCTGCTCTTCTCAGTGCAGCCTGGCTCCACCCCGAGGGCCTGGACTCCTGGGTGCCGCCAAGGCCTCCTTGTGCCCGCATACATGGGCGTGCAGTCCTGAGAGCTGCCTGCGAGAGGCCCCTGCGCACAGGGGAACTCCAGGACCTGCCAATCACCTTCCAGAGATGCCCCAGGGAGGCCCAAGAGTGGAACTTCCTTCCTGCCCTTCCAGGGAGAGATGCATCCCATTGGGCCAAGACAGCGGTTGCTAACTAAGGAACTGGCTGCCCTAGCAGAGCGCTGGGAGCAGTCCTCATGATGGGGCGAGACCTCCACCTCCAAGGCCAGGACGGGGTCTCTCCTGGGACTCCAGGATACAGAGCAGGAGCATCGCATGCCACAGCAGTGTCCCCTGAGTGCTCCCTCCCCCCCTCCCCCCCGCCCAGCATCCCAGGTGCAGCCATGCCTGAGGTGGCCGGCCTGGGTGCGAAAGGGCGGTAGGATGGGGACACTGTGGCAGAGCAGCGGGTGGATGTGGCCTTGTCTCTTGCCAGCCCTGCTGCCCCACACACCAAAGCAGTCTTTCCTCCAGCCCTGGCCCTGACCCGCTGGCCCCATGCTATATGTGTGTGCCACCTCAGCAGGAGCCTCCCTGGTCCTCTGTCCTTGGGGACACTGGAGGCCTTGGGTGAGCCCAAGAGAAGGGCAGGAAAGCGTGCAGGGGCTCCCCTGAGACAGAGGGTCCTGCGCCCTCCTCTGGGACCCGTGTGTCCCCAGCCATGGCCCGAGAGGCTGCAGTGCTAGGACTGTCTCTTCAATAGTGGGGGATGAAACTGTATCTGAGACGCTGGGGTGTTGGGTGCCGGTCCCAGGGGCTTCCCAGGCGGGAAGGTCAGGAGCAGGGACAACATGGGCCCTGCTGGCACCTCAGACCGACCCTGGCAGGATTGCAGCAGCAGGGCTTGGCCCGGAGCCCTGCAGGGTTTCTTCCCCCAGGAGAAATCTCCAGGCTCCAGAGGGATACCTGATAGCCGGAGTCCCTGCTGTGAGAACCTGGGTGGCAGCCCAAGGTCAAGGCCCAGCTGGGCCGTGCAGAGCTGTCCTTGGCCTCCCAGCTGGCGGCCCTTCGTTATCCAGGGCTAAAGTTGAGTCCAAGGTTGCAGCTGCTATGGCCAGACACCACCCCCCCCCACACACACACACATGTTATGGCTCCCTCAGTTTCCTTCTCAGGGAGATGGGGACTGGCGTCCTCTTCCTATCCCTACAGCCTTAAGGGACCCCGGGGACACAGGTGGGGTCCAGGAAGGCAGCCACACCGCCGCCCACATGCCGAGGAGTCTCACTCCTTCCCAGAGCTCCAGGAGAGAACTCTGCCTGCCCCCTTTGTTCCCAGTTCCCGGCCCTCCCTGCCTGCTTCTGGGAGACCCCAGGCTGAGCTGGGGGGCTCACGCCTCTCGTGCTGTGCAAGGTTGGGGCTCCAGTTTCCCCGTCTCCAACTGGACTGTCTACTCCTGCTTTTCCCTCTTGGGCTGCAGGCTGTGGGAGGAAGAGGAAGACTTGAGTGGTGTCTGGGCCCTTGGCCCTCTGGACCCCAGAGGCTTCTGGTCCCAGGTCAAAGCCTCTGTATTAGAATGCCCTGTCCTGCTCCACTCCCAGGGGGCAGATTTTGAATGTCGCAGTGGCTCCATGGAAACACTGGGGCCATTGTCATTTGATGGGGGGGGGGGCAGTAATTCCACATGGCGTGGTCCAGTGGGATGCCACGAGCTCTGGGCTGGGGACCTACTCTCCGGGGTTCCAGCTTGAGGACCTGGTGACTCACAATCCTGCGCTGGTCACATTTTACTTTCCTCAGCTGTGAGGAGGGGGTGGTGCTAACTTCTGCCCTGCACCCCTGGGAGTCCAGGGCTCTGTGGGTGTGGGTAGGAGCCTCTGTGGGGCTCAGGGCAGTGGAAATGGAGGAGCTGCAGGGACCCTGGGCCCCAGCGCATGCCCTGGGCACGCGGCAACCGTGAGGAGGTGGGGGAATCAGCAAACTGAGTTAGCTGAGCTGTTGCTAGAACTCTCCCCTGCAGGGCCCCAGGGGGGTGAGTGAGGTGGCCTGGACTCTGGCTGCAGGCCCTGTCCAGGTCATCACAGGTGCCACCCCGCATATACTCTCTCTGTCTCTCCCTCCACCACCACCTGCTCTAGAGATTCTAGGAGGAATCTCAAGGAGCAGCGCTGGTCCGCAGCTGTGTGACCCAGGCAGCCCCTGCACAGCTGCCAGTGTGCCTACCGCCCTGCGCTCAGTTCTTGCTGTCTGCAAGGGGAAGTGCCCCCGGCTGGAGTTTGCCCGGTGGCTTGGGAAGTGCTGGCGGTTAGAGGGGCCAACGGCTGGCTGGCTTTGGATGGAGAGCCGCAGCCCCCAGCTCCCCACTGACTCCTGACCTCTGCGAATCACTTCCTCCTCTCTGTCAGAGGTGACAAGGACTCCCATGGCTCCCGCGGGCAGGCACACAGTCGGAGGGCGCGTGGCGTCAGATGTGCCTTGAACTTTTGGAGACGTGAAGGTGGTGGCCTTACGGCAGGGAAGGAACCGCCTGGGTGGCCGTGTGCATTTGGCTCCTGGCAGGCTGGCCCTGCAGGTCTCGTGCTGATCCTGCGCAGAGCCGGTGAGAGTACCGAGCACCCCAAGAGCCAAGATCTGGAATCTGTTCCTTCAACACGAAAGCAAGATCAAGACATGGCTTCCCAGTTCCATGTTGCTGAACAGTCCCGCACCAGGGCGTCTGGCTATGTCAGAATCCTCCAGACCCCCCAGGCCATCCTGGAGTGGTCTTTGTCCACTGTGTGGGGTGTGTGGCCGTCCCACCTGGGTGCCCATGGGATCAGGGGCACAGAAACTTGGCTCTGTAGGGGAGCCCAGGATGTCAGACCACCCACCAGGAGGGTACGCTGAGGAATAAATTCCAAAAGCCAGAAACCCCCAGGTTCTGGAGTTCAAGGCTTTTCCCGCTGGGCGGCTGGTCGCCTCCCTTCCCCTCTGGGGCAGCCCTCCCTCCTCGCTCAGCTCATTGCTACGTTCCATCCGTTCCGTTCCATCCGAGGGGCGGGAGGCGGCGAGGCAGGAGGGGGAGATGGCAGGACCCAGACAGATCCTCCGGACTCTCCCAGCCTCCGTTGCCATGGCAACGCTGCTATTTTTATCCCCTTGTTCATGATGCTCAGAGCTCTGACTTTCTCCGTTCCAGAGAGGCCAGGCTGGCTTCTGCCCTCATCCCACAGCACAGCGCCTTCTCCCAGCAGCCCGAGGAGGGACAAGACTGATGCAAGGAAGGAGGACCCCCGGGGAACCCCCTCAGAGGTCTGTCTCTTCACTTTTCTTCCTGGCTTAGTCCGCCAGGTGCTTGTTTTCAAGATCAAAACTCCCCCTGGTCTCCCTGGGAGGCTGCCCTGAGAGGATGAAGGAAGCTGGGTGTCTCAGGATGGACTTTTGCCCCACAGTGGTGACACCAAGTGGTTCCCCTTCTCGGGAAAGCCGGACTTGGCTCTGCAGACTGTCCTGTTGGTGCAAGGGGACAGAGAACCAGGTTTGGTTCATCAGCGATCAGATACACAAGGGCGGGGAATCAAAACCAAGGCTTTCCTTTCTGGTCTGTCCCTCTACCAAAGAACTAGGACAAATGGCCTCATGTCTTTGTCCCAGAGCAAAACAGCAGATCCTCTGCAGGCCGGGAAGCAGGCAGCCCTGTTTCCCTCCAGAGACTTGAGGTCTTGACTCGGTATTACCGAAAGCGATGCTCTCAAAGGCGCAGTTTAATGAAAGTTCTCAGAGCTGCCCTTGCTCTGTCTCTCCTCCCAAGTTCCCACCTCCGCCCAGGGGCAGGGGAGCCCTGAGTGAATGGTGCTAACATCCGCATACTCTCCTCTGCGGGTCAGTGACCTCCGAGCCCAGCACCTGGGGTAGCTGAGTCTCATATCCTAAAACTGTGACCTTGAAGATGACCCAGATCTTAGCCCAGTCAAGTAGCAGTCCCTACCCTCTAACTCCTGCACTGAGGTCCTGCCTCAGCTGAGCTGGCTCCTGGATGGCTCATTTTCCTGGGGTGGCTGGAACCCACTTCCTAAGCCTCGTGTTGGTTTCGTTTTGGCTCAAGCTGCACGGTTTCCCGAATCTATGCACCTGGAGTAAGCACTTTTCTGGTTGCCACTGAAAAGCATGCCGGCGAACGCTGCTCTGTTAATTGATGTAATAAACAGAGTTTATTACATCCTTTGCAGTAAATGAATTATGTTGTCAGCATAGATGGGGCATCGGCGTTTGTTTCACACAGTCATACTCTGCAGCAGCAGGAGCTGAGCAGCTCTGCTGAGAGGAGGGCCTGCAGGCTGGGAGGGAGAGTCGGGAGGTGATGGGGCTCAGGAGGGGGCTCCGGCTGTGCCCTGGGCCCCTGGGACCCTGGCAGCCTCGGCTGTGCTCTCCATAAATCCAAGGAAGCCAAGTCGCTGCTTCCTGGTGTCTCCGAGAAATAGATCGGGGAGGTGGGTTAAGAGAATGGTAAGACTACCGTTTTGTTTTTTTAAGATTTATTTTATTTGAAAGGCATAGTTACAGAGAGAGAGAGAGAGAGAGAATCTTCCATGCACTGGTTCACTCAAATGGTTGCAATGACTGGGGGTTGGCCAGGCCAAAGCTTCTTCCAGGAGCTTCTTCCAGGTGTTTGGACCATCTTCCTCTGCTTTCCCAGGTGCATTAGCAGGGAGCGGGATCGGAAGTGGAGCAGCTGGGACTCGAACTGGCGCCCCTGTGGGATGCCAGTGCTGCAGGCTGTGACTTTACCCATTACACCACAGCCTTCAACCACATAATTTTAAAGGTGCTTTTGAGAAAGAATAAAAACCTTCCATTGGGCTCCTCAGAACTGCTGCAGAACACGTGGGAATTTTCAGGAGAGAGAGATGCACAGCACTCAGAACAGGAACGGCCATGCGGCCTGTGAATCGTGTATCGATCAACTGCTTGAGAAAGAACTCCCGTGGGCAGTGAAGACACTGCCAAGGATGCCCCTGGCCCACACGCGAGCAGGATTCCTGGCTCTGGCTCCTGGCTCCAGCTTCCTGCTCATGCGCAGGCGCCCTGGGAGGCAGACGTGACTGCTCAAGTAGTCGGGTCTCTGCCACTTGCTGGCTTCAGTTCCCAGCTCCTGGCTTTGGCCCTGACTGTCGCAGGCATCTGGGGAGGGAACCAGCAGACAGGAGCTCTGGTTGTCAGGGAAATGAGTATTTTATGGGAATTATTACATCATGGTTCCACTTGAACTGGGAAGACAGGGAGTTGAGTGATCTCTGAAGCAGGGGGCCCTGAGAGGGAACAGAGAGCTCAAGCCAGAAGCTGTAATCCCAGACCCTCGGGCTTGGGGCAGGCCACACAGGCAGGTGGGGGACAGGGCAGTGGACCCACAGCTCCCGAGGGAGTGGCCGCCTTGCCCCCGTCTCCAGGAGGGAGCTGGGAAGCCTGCCTTCACCCCTCTGCTGTCAGCATCCCAGGCCTTACCCACAGGTAGGAAACGTGGGCTGCACACCGCGGTCGACCGGATCCATCGAAGCGACCGGGAGCCCTGACGCCGTGTTCTGCAGGGGGAGCTGCAGGGGGGGCGCAGGGCAGGCAGGCGCCATTCCAGCCCTTGAGGAACTCGCAGCTTCGTAAAAAGCACCACGGCAAGCGCCACGGCGTGCACGATGCGAGCAGAAGCCAAGTGCTTCGAGCTGGGGGCTGTGTGTGGGGAAGGTCGGGGAAGGCTTCTCGGAGGAGGTGGAATCAGAGCCGAGCCTGGAAGGATGGAGAAGACGCAGTGTTCTGGACACAGATCCTGAGGACCCTTCTGTCCTCTCTGCCAACATCTTGGGACTTCTGCCACTTCTGTGTACACAGACAGAGCCGGGCGACCCTGCCAGCAGGTGCCATAGGAGACGTCACTGTCACCATGGAATGTGAGCCCCCTTGCTCCCAGAGTCCTCTCCTCTCCAACAGTCTGAAACCTGCAGGCTCCTTCCTGCCTCCTCTCTTTTTGAGGACCCCTGGGGTTGGAACAGGAGGGAGGGAGCCCCAGGCAGTTAGTTATCAGGTATTTGTCCCAGGGCATAGCTGCCTGCATCGGGTGGCTGGGCTCAAACGCGGACTTAGCTCCACACGTGGCACAGGGCAGGTGCTCCGGATGAGTCTGGCAAAGGTGCGTTTTGCATATCTCACATATTCCACTGCCTGGAGCACTGGGAATGGGCATGGAGTAGAAATTCAGAAAATACAGGTCAAATTTGAACTGAAGATGGGTATGGCGAAGGCAGGAATTATTAAGTTAGCTCAATGGTGCCCCAGACTAGCTTCTGGTTTCTGGAGTCAGAGACAAGAAATGGTATATAAAAACGTCTGCCCCGAAAGGCAGTGTGAGGAGGCCAGAGGGAGCGGGCGCCCCCCAGCGGCCGAGCGCTCAGCACGTGTCACCTCCCACGGCTGCATTTCGGGGAGCATCCTGCAGGCGGCGCTCTCCCGTCATCTCAGCCGCAGCCGATCTGGGCTGGGGTAAGGAGCGCGGGGTGAGGGGAGGTGTGAAGGCAAAACAGCCCCACGCGTCACTCACATATTTACATCGGAACTGTCAAAACAGTTATTTTTAAGCCGAGTTCCGTCTGCTGCCGGTTTCAAATCGAGCGGCGCGGGGGCGGGGGCGCCCAGCGGCCCAGCGCGCATGCGCGGGGCACCCCGCGGTCCCTGGGGCTCCCGGCCCAGTGGGGCGGCCTTGGGCCGTGCGGGCGCTGGAGGCTGTGTGGCAGGTGGCTCTAACGTTGGCTACTTTGTCCCCGGCTTCGGGAGCCACGTCTGCCTCGTCCGCCTCTCCTGGACCACGAGACAATGGGGAGGCTCCCCCGTCCCAGGGGACCCCGCAGGCCATCAGGGACCACTGCCCTGGCCTCACCTCCTACGGCGGCCGGCTTTGGCGGCCCACCTGCGCCTGTCCCGCCTGCAAGCTGTTGGCCACCGCTTGTCTCCAGCATCCAGACTCGGTGGGCATCACCCCAGCCCCACCCAGTCATTCCCTGGGAGCGGGGTCCCTCAGGAGCTGGGATGGGCAAAGGACCCTTGTCCTGCAGGGCGCAGAGTCTGCAGCTTGACCCTCCATGTCGGGGTAGCAAGAATTCATTTTTCTCCGCAGTGAGCGGCTGCGGGTTTGACACCAGAGACGCCTCCCTCTCGCTTCTCCTGCCTCAGGGGCTGTGGGACTTGAGACAGACGCTGGCTGGCCCCGCTGCCATCAATATGTGCCCCGGCCCCGTCCGGTGTCTGCTCGGTAATGAGGTGCTTTGGAATGTCACCTTACCTGGTAATGAGAGCAGCACCTGTGCACAGCCGGAACCGCCTCTCTGTCTTCATTAGGCCTGGCTGCCGGCCGCCCTCGCTGGGTGACAGATGACGGGATGAGGAGCGAGAGCCGCAGCCTCCTGCTGTCCAGGATTCGTTCCCAGACAATGACCCTGAATGCCTGTCCCTGCCCGCACCCCGTCCCCGGCCCCCACCGAAACAGACAGCCGAGAGAAAAATGCCCTTCCAGGGTAGGGTGCAGCAAGGGCAGAGAAGGCTGAGAAGCGGGCTGTGGGCGTGGAGTCCTCTCCGGGAGCAGGCAGCTGCCCGAGCCGCTGTGAGGTTCCGTTCAGATGGCCCGTTGGGGTCTCTTCCTCCCCCGCCCCCGCTGGTTCTGCAGGTCACCTTTCAGAAGTGCAGAAGTCCCAGGGTGAGAGACGTTCTCATCCCAGACCTGCCTCCCAGCAACCTCCTGGTCCCTTTAAATTCAGCCCTCGGAGGTGCCCACACAGGGGGGCGTGGAGATGAGCCAAGCCCCACATGGCCAGGGACAGGGACACGGCCAGGGACGGTGACAAGGCTGCAGGCACCACGTCCACCCGAGATCAGACTGTGCGGTGGGTACCGCATTCCTCTGGTTGTGTCTGCTCCGTCTCTCCCACTGCCCAGACCCGTGAGGCTGGGCCAGGAGTGTCCTCCCCACCCTAGGTGCCCAGCGGTGGAGGCGTGCTGGTGGCAGGGCGGTGGTGGTGACGGCCACCACCTGGCATCGCCCAGGGTGACTGTCTGATCCAGAAGGCGCAGGGATGGCGGTGGAAGCGGCTGTCCTTGCTTCGGGAGACGAGGAGGGAGCCACGTGGGGGTCTGGGCTTTTCCTGTGACCCCTCCTCCCCCTCTCACTGAAGAGCACCCCTGTCCCTCGAGACATTCAAGCTAGAAATCTGAGCACCCCCTACCGTCTGTCCACCTTGAACCCATCACCAGATCCCGTTGCTTTTCCGTCCTGAGTCCCTCAAGCCCACTTGTCTCGGTCCCCTCTGCTGCTGCCATAGCCCAAACCTTCATCTCCTCTCAGCCACACCTCCCGCCAGGCTCCCCCTCATGCTGCTCCTGACCCCCGCTTCCTGCTGGCCCAACGAGCCAGGCGTGCCCCCTGCCCACTCCCCAGCCGATCTAGAGCACACCCTCTCTCCTGGGCGCCCCCGACTCTTCCTGTTCTTCCCCTTTGCTGGTCTGCTTCGCCCTCCGAGAACGTGAGCTGGAGGAGAGCAGGCATCCGCCATGTTTACCCTTCAATCCACAGCACCAAGGACAGGGCCAGGCACGCGCAGAACTTGACTTGGGGAAGGTTGGATGGATGGATGGTTTGCTGCAACCTAGCCCCGACCCTCCCAGTCCCGCTGCTTCCCCGCAGTCCTTCCCACCCAGAAATGCCATCCTGTCGGCCCCCACGCAAAGCCCTTTGGGGACATGATTGGCAGTGTTGACAACTGCAGAAGCAAGGTGAGGGCTACACGTGTGGGTTTCACTGTGCTCTCTTTACTTGCTTTGAGTTTACTTCTGTTTGAAACATGGTCAAGTGTTTGTTTTTTTAAAGATGTATTTATTTATTTGAAAGAGTTACACAGAGGAGAGAGAGGAGAGTTACATAGAGAGAGATGAGAGACACAGAGAGATCTTCCATCTGCTGGTTCAGTCCCCATATGGCTGCAACAGCTGGGACTGGCCTGAGCCAGGAGCCAGGAGCTTCATCCGGGTCTCCTGTGTGGGTGCAGGGGCCCAAGCACTTGGGCCATCTTCCGCTGCTTTCCCAGGTGCATTAGCAGGGAGCTGCATTGGAAGCAGAGCAGCCGGGGCTCAAACTGGTGCCCATACAGGATGCCGGCACTTCAGATGGCGGCTTAACCCGCTGTGCCACAGCACCAGCCCAGAAGGTTAAGTTTTAAAATTAAAAAAACCAAAACCCCACCGTGACACCCCCAGTGGCTCCCACTGTGCTAGGAGGGCGCCCAAGAGCCCAGAGTCCTGCTTCCAAGGCCTCCGCCCGTCTTCCATCCTGGCCTCCTCGCTCTCACCGGATTGCTCCCACCCTCGGAGTAGCCTCGGGAGAGGTCGGCACAGCCAGGACTCCCTGCAGCGGTTGTTCTCACTGTGTGCGGGTGCTGACCCGCGTTGTCCGGGGGCAGCAGGCAGCTGGGTCAAGGCGCAGGCCCTCCTGCAGCCACAGTTGAGGTGGAGGCTGTGGGCTCCCGTCTGTCTCAGCCTCCCTCTGTTTCCTTCTGCTTCCGTTGTAGCTCTCTCTGTAGCTGTCTTCACAGGGTCTCCTCTAAGGCGTGGGGATTCTGCTCTGCGGGGTGCGGCTTGGAGCCCCTTGCTCTGTGATGCTGTGCGCCGCTCCCTCCCACCATTCCCTGCCGCAGGGGTGGGGAAACTTCTTCCTGCCCAGGGTATTTATAACATCATTCCTGGGCCATCCAAAACGATCAACTTAAAAAACGAGCCTGCTGTAGATGGGCTGAATTTTGAGTTCTGCCCGTATGAATGCCAGCATCGCAGGCGGAAGCTTTACCTGCTGTGCCACAGCGCCGGCCCCATGACCACATCTTGCCTCGCGTTAGAAGGCTGTACTAGAATCGCGGAAAGAAGGAATCATGGGCACTCATTTTATTAAGAGCATATTTCGCATTGTGTTTATAAAATGCCTTGTTTCATGGACGTTTGTCGGTTCTCCCTGCCCGCCGACTGTGTTCTTGGCTTATTGTGTTGGAGAAGATGGAATGCCAGAAATGTCACCGCAGCAGGGGTGGGGGACGTCCAGCCCCGCAAAATCACTGGGTCTGGCCCCACCAGGACAGCCACGGGCAAGCCTTGAAATTCAATGAATCTGTAGCAGGCTAATTTTTTTAAAAAAGATTTTATTTATTTATTTGAGAGGTAGAGTTACAGACAGTCAAAGGGAGAGACAGAGAGAAAGGTCTTCCTTCCGTTGGTTCACTCCCCAGATGGCTGCAATGGCCGGAGCTGCGCCGATCCGAAGCCAGGAGCCAGGAGCTGCTTCCTGGTCTCCCATGCGGGTGCAGGAGCCCAAGCACTTGGGCCATCCTCCACTGCTTTCTCAGGCCACAGCAGAGAGCTGGATTGGAAGAGGAGCAGCCAGGACTAGGACCGGCGCCCATATGGAATCTGGCACTGTAGGCAGAGGATTAACCTCCTGCACCACTGCGCCAGCCCCAGCAGGCTAATTTTTAAGTCGATCATTTTGTACGGCCTTTGCCAGAAAAAAGGGTCCCCATCATTTCCTGTCCACCCCCTCCCCTTGGACTGACAGCTCCTTGAGAGCAGAGATTCTGTTTCATTCCACTTCTCATCTGCTGTCACAGCAGGGCTCTGGAACTGCGCTCCCAGGGGCTTTGTGTCTCTAATCACGCGCTGTCCTGTCCCTCTGAGAGCTGGACCCAGCTCCTGGCCTCGTGGGCAAGCCCTGCAGTGGATCCACAGACATTTAACTGCAGCCTTGGTGCAACGTCCCTGCCCGGCCCCACTTCTCCTTCCCCTGCCCAGCTGGCACGGGCTCAGAGAATATTAGTTAATTTTAATATTAGCCTAAGAAAGATTAATTAGGAAGGCATATTTGCTCTAAAAGGTATAATTCATTCCGGAGCCAACCAGGAGCGGGTTATGGATTATCTGCGGGAGTGCAGCCTTCAAGTGATGTGTGTGGGCCAGGCCTGGCCAGACAGCGCAGTAGCAGCTTTAGTGTGTCGGTGCTGGGTGGACCAAGCTCCATAGCATTCCTTCTGTAAGACAGTGTGTGGCCGAGCCCAGAGACTGGGCCAAGGTGGCGACTCTGCAAGAGGAGTGAACAGCAATCGGGAATCTCACCCTAGCTGCTCTGTTTCCTGAATCATTCATGAATCCTGTGTCTTCCTCTCTAGTCCTCCACCAAGCTGAATCATCCCATTTCTAGACGGTGGTCAAACCCCCAAGTAGTGCTGGAGCCCCCAGACTCTGCCCTACTAACCTGTCCTCCACTCAGTATTTCAGTATTTTTTTAAAGGATGTGTTTTTGGGGGCCCGGCACTGTGGCATAGCAGGTAAAGCTGCTGCCTCCGGTATAGGCATCCCATATGGGCACTGGTTCGAGTCCTGGCTGCTCCACTTCTGACCCAGCTCTCTGCTATGGCCTGGGAAAGCAGTGGAAGGTGGCCCAAGTCCTTGGGCCCCTGCACCCACATGGGAGACCTGGAAGAAGCTCCTGGCCAGGGCCCATGAACTCCTTCACCAGCTGGCTGCAGCCCGAGCAAGCAGACTCATGCCCCTTTGTCCATCACCTCACTCCTAGAATGTTCTTCCCCCGCCCCTAGCAATAGCGCAAACTCTCGCTCAGCCTGGAAGCTCCGGGCTGAGATGAGGCTTTGGCCCTGTGGGGCTCTGCACTCTGCGCTCCTGCGGCAACTCTGCTGACACCTCCTTGCCTTCCCTTGCTTTTCTCTTGAAAGACGGACTGCAGCTTTCGCATCCTTGCGTCCGCCGCCTCCCCCTGATTTAGGTCAAGCGGAAATCCTGTCCCGTGGGAGAGCTCCCGAGTACCTGCTGAAAGACGTGGGTCAGCTAATGATCACCTGCCCTCAACAATCAGGGCAATTGGCGGAGCTCCAGGAAACCCAGCCCCCACCCCACCTCCATCAGCTGTAAGATCTGGGGCAATGCCTCAGTGGCTCATTCGTTGGCCTCTTCCTTTGAACGGTCCAGCTGCGACTTGGCGTCAGGTGGCTCTGGGAGAGGCAGGTTACCTGGAGTGGGGAGAGTCGCAGGCTTCAGACTGACAGCTGCTGATCTTCGCTTGAGTAGATTTCCCCCTTGCAAAAGCTTACTGGCAATTGAAACTGCAAATCTGCGCTGTGCTCCCCTTTGTGAATTGCATTTACATTTAAATTGTGCCTTCTTCTGAAGGCTGGGGCTGGTAACTAGCAAGACTGAACTTGAGAGGAAATTGTGCCCACAGCCAACCTGAGACTGAAGTGACATCTGGCTTTTACTATTTCCGTTATTTCGGTTTAATAACAGCGGGTGGCATTAAGGGAAGAGAAATTGGATCCACGTTTTAATGAGAGGAGGAAGCTCTCGAGGTTGAGACTAAGAGGCGCAACACATTGAATACCTGGGTGATTGGCAACGAAAACTCGCCCCCTTCAAGAGATGGAATAAAATGGGGGAATAAGCAAACAAAACCAAGCTAAGGCCCAGGACTGCGCAGACAGAACACAGGGGGAGACTGCAAACACTGGGACCTGTATTTCAGGATGCTGCGAGTACGGGAGTTCTGAGGAGTGACGCGGCCGCAGCCTCACGACGACCCTGTGGCCCTAGAGAATCGCTCCACACGGAGGAGGGGCTCAGCCGCCATGGTGGTTGAACACCGGCTGTCATCCTTTCTGAATCTGGCTTGACTTAAACCCCAGAGATCTGTCCGAGCAGGTATTCTAGAAATGCCGGTTTCTTCCTCGTAGCCTGACTGTTGAAATGGAAGTGGTTCCACCTGCTGGCTGCTGTTCTGTCGAAAGCAATTCTGGGAAATGTAAACAAAATGCTTCTGCATCCTAATAACCCAAGCCTATCATTTATTTTCTTTGATGGAGACAAATGTGTCAATTTTCCAAGTCTTTGTTTGGAGAATCCAAAGTCTGGGTGTTGGTAAACGTTTGGGTTGCGTGTTTGGAAACTGGTGCTCTGTTCAGAGCGGGAGCCACAGCCTGGGAGCCCTTGGAGTCTTCCCAACCGTGCAGGATCTCCAAAGGGCGAATGTAAAAGGGGTGGGGCCTCCTCAGCAACAGACATTCTGAGGGTAGGCCCAGGAAGAGTTGGAATAATGGAAAATATTTACATAGTGCTGCCGAGGTGGCTTAGCGGGTTAAAGCCCCAGCCTTTAGTGCCGGCATTCCCTATGGACGATCCAGCTCTCTGCTGTGGCCTGGGAAAGCAGTAGAAGATGGCCCCAGTCCTTGGGCCCCTGCACCCACATGGGAAACCTAGAAGAAGCTCCTGGCTCCTGGCTTCAGATTGGCCCAGCTCTGGCCGTTGCAGCCATTTGGGGGTGTGAACCAGTGGATGGAAGATCTGTGTGTGTGTGTGTGTGTGTGTGTCTTCCTCTCTCTGTAACTGCAAATAAATTTATAAATCTTAATATATAAATAAATAAAAATTTAAAAATAACCTATTGGCTTGTTGGGAGTGCCCTATAGGGAAGGTACCAGCGATTTCCATTGCTGAAGAGGAGGACCCAATGGGGTTCGTCACTTACCTTATCCTTCCCCACCCAGCTGGGAAGCGGGCAGGCCGGCTCTACTGCTGCCCCCTTCAGCCGTTTCAGACAGTTCCCTCTGTCCCCGCATTTAATCAAGCCATTGCATTTTCTCCGGTTACATTTTGTCTTGCCTGTTTTTAAATCCCAGCAGTCTTTCTTGAGAGGCACGAGTTAGGAGTCTGACGGATCTTGCCTTATGCAAAATAAAAGCAGCAACAACGGCCTTGTGCAGAGTGGGTGACAGGGGTGCCCGGGTGTGCGAGGAGGGCCCAGACCACTGTGCTTCTGCAGCATGCTATTTATCTCACCCTGTCCTGGTTCTTTTTCTTTTCCTTTCTTTAGATTTATTTATTCATTTGAAAGAGAGAGAGGGAGAGATCAACCTCCCACCCATTGGTTCACTCCTTAAATGGATGCAACAGCCAGGGCTGGGCCAGGCTGAAGCCAGGAGCCCAGAACTCTGTCTGGTTCTCCCACGTGGGTGCAGGGGCCCAAGCACTTGGGCCTTCTTCTGTTACTTTCCCAGGCACATTAGCAGGGACCTGGACTGGAAGTGGAGCAGCCAGGACTCTAGCGCTCACATGGGGTGCTGGCGTTGCAGGCTGCAGCTTAACCCACTGTGCCACAATGCCAGCATCTCTCTCTCTCTCTCTCTCTCTCTCTCTCTCTCTCTCTCTCTCTCTCTTTCTCCTTACATGAGAATCCTTAGTGAATTCATATCAGTTTCTTCCACTTCCCTGGTCTCCCTAGAGCACACGGCCAAACTGCCCATCATCCCCTGTGGGTGTTTCCCCGGGCGCCCTGGACTCTTGAGTTTGAGTTCTTTTTCTCCCCAGTCTCTGGGCAGCCCTTGGGCTGGTAACTCCACCTCTCTTGACTTCATTACGGCAGTCCACCGATGAGGCCCACCGGCGCCTCCTTGTGTTTGTGCTGAAGTTAAATTATGTTGGCACGGATCTGTTGCTAAGGGCCTTGCTGATGTCACACTGTCAGGATTATGACTGCCATAATATCTGACAAGCAGAGGGGGACTGGTTGCTAGTGGAAACCCTAGGGTGACACTCACCCCAGTTTAGTGACTAACCCAGCTGCGTAGACTTTAGACAGCCATGTGAAGGGGTAAGTGGATTAATCACCCAGTTGGATTCCATTTGAATATTGTCTTCCATATGTGGGTTCCCTCTGGGCCATTGTCTAGTGTCACTTGAAATTGATGAGGGCTCTTTTGGAGGTTATTTTTGGGAAGCTGGCGAAACAACAGACAGCTGTTCTGAGAACAAATGTCACAGGATCTGCCTGAGCCGGCTTCCAGTTAAAAAAAAAACCTGAGGTGCTGAAGGGCTTTGTCCTTTTCTCCCCAGAATTAGGTTTTTCCTAGTGACCTAAAGGTGCTAATGCAGCTCCCAGACACAGAAAAGGAGAAGCCAACGTTCGCTGAGTGCCGAGAGTGTGCGAGAATGCGACTCCTCGCCCACCGCTCTGGAGTGGAGAGCGCACTGGGCGTGGGCAGACCACCCTGTGTGTCACGCACGCCGCGCAGGGACGTTCTCCCTAATCGGAAGCTGACCGATCACCAATGAAAGCAAAGTCATTACTTAAAATTGGTCCGGACTCTCCCATACTGGGTACTTACCTCGCAGTCATTTTCTTAAAAAACCTTGAAGCACGATCGAACCGAGGGATAATAAATAAACTCCGACATTAAAATCCGTTACGAGGTTTGACAAATGACCGTGTGTTGGGCTTTTAAGGAAGTGCAGGGGTCCGTTTTGGAAATGCAAGGGTCAATGGTGACTCAATCTGAATTGGAGGCAGCGCCAGTTCGGAGAGCCCCTTCAAGACTTGCACAAATCTCTATAAATCAATTTGTGTGCCAGAGAATGAGTCGCTGATTTTTTTTTTCCAAATGCCAATTCAGCAATTACAAAGTCTGCTGGTGGCTAATTAAAAAGTACCATCTCGTTATGCTCAGAGTGAAATTGCAAGTGTGAAAACTACTAGTGTTCGCAATAACCAACAGCTCGGGACTCTCTGTACTATCATCAAAAGGAGGGCAGGGATAAATAACGTTCATTTAACTCGCGAGAAAAATCTCTCAGCTCCTTCATATTTAATTAACTTCTCGTTGTCTCAGAGCTCAAATCTTACTCAGAGTTCCTGAGCGGCAATGGAAATATTTGCTCATCTGTCTGCAAGATTTTTCTCTCATTAGCTGAGCAGAGAAGCCTGAACCCCAAGGACACTGGGGAAAGTGACAGCCATCCAAAGGTGTGCGCGCAGCCAATGAACCCGAGCCAGGCTTTACTGCAGGAAAAAAAAAAAAATAAAGCAGGAAGTGGAGATTTGTGCTTTATTGCTTGTGAACAGGGAAGATGGATCGTAAACACTTTTCTGGGCTAGTAGTTTCACTTCTTATTTGTCAGGCTGTCTGCATGAATTTAATGTTTTCCTATTTCAAGGATTCCGCTGTCGGACAAGAGGCCCGACTTCTGTCACCATGGTGGACGTGAGGTGTCTGAGCGACTGTGAATTGCAGAACCGACTGGAGGAGCTTGGATTTTCACCCGGCCCCATCCTACGTATGTGTCCGGCACACGACACCAGCGGCTGGCTGTTCAGTGCTCACGCGCCACCGCCAAAGGCACTGTCTCAAGAACGCATGCGATAACAGAACGCGTGCAGTAACAACTGGTACCGTAGTGTGGGCGGGGGCGGGGGGAGCAAGCAGAGAACCCGGAGGGGGAGAAGCCGTAAGTATTCCCGGAGCCCGCTTAACAGATGAGTGAGCATGGGACTGGCCCTTTCAACCGCAGAAACCCGGTTGCTCTCTCGGTTATCCTGGCCTGGTTTTTTGTTTTGTTTCTAGCATGCACTGTTTGGGTATCTCTTGTCTGTGTTCCCAGGAGGTAGAACACAATCTTGCCCGTCTGGCCTCCAAGGCCTGTCTCTGCAGCTAAGCCACAGTGGAGGGGAAGGAGTGGCCCCGGTCACTGTGGGGTCCACCTCATTTCAAAAGCCATGATTAACCCCTGATGGAAGGGATGAGAATGAAGGGAGACCTTGAACCCACCAGGGCCACATTCAAAAGCAATTTCGTTTGTTCCCCGTGTGCCTCCGCAGCTTCCACCAGAAAAGTGTACGAAAAAAAGGTACTGCAATTGTTGGCCTCCGCTCCCTGTGCCTCACCTGTCCCGAACAGACCCGTGAAGCTCGAGGAGTCCCCGGACAGTGACGACAGCGAAGGTACGCTCACCAGCGGCACCATCAAACGGCCGCTCCCCACCCGCTGAGACCTTGTCCTCCGTGGTGGGTGCATTTTCCGGGCTGCTCAGGCCGACCTGGGAAGTGGCCGTGTGGCCTGCTTGTTCACAGAGCCTGCGAAGCAGGTCCCTGGGCAGCACGAGGAATCTGTAACCCCACGTCTGTGTTCACCCCAGGGACACGGCCCGGTGGGAAGTGGTGGGGAGCATGGGTCCACGTGCACGTCCTGCTACTCACTAGAAGCAAACACGCTGGCTCCTTAAACCAAAAGTTCCTGTGGACAGACTCGGGGTCGCCTCTGAGGTCTTGGCCCCTGGCTTGTCCCCGCCAACAACTTTGGCCATCATTTCCTTCAGTCTGAATGATGCCATGCCTATTAAGAAAGACTCTCAGCTCCTGGACCCCTTCTCCGTCAGCTGCCCTCCTGACATACATGGGGCCTGGCAGTGCTGCGGCCTTCGGGGCAGGCGCCCAGCAGGAATCCAGTGACGCCCGCTGCATCAAAGCCGCAGAACTGAGGGCTGAGCCAGGACTGCCTCAAGTTTGCTCTCTGCACTTCCCTCCTCATTTTTCTTATGGGAATGCACGCCTTATGTTGTGGAGCACTTATGATTTACAACAGCGAACAACTTCATGAAGCTGGAATCATGCAAGTGCCTGCGACCCTCTGAAAATTCCCCTGCACTGTATTGGAGAAAGCGTGGGTGCTGGGTGCACTCCCCAGGGGTCGGGCACACTGGCCTCATCTGAAGAAGGCAGCACGGTTAGGGGATGGGCCCCCCTGGCCCCCGGGCAGGACGGTGAGCCTGGGGGTCCTCGGGCTGGATGGCGGTCCTCAGTGTAGCATGTGTTCAGAGCCCTGTGCTAGCCCCGGGCCTCTCTCTGTCTCTTGCCTTGGAAAGGAGCTCAAGAAATTAGATGGGCCCTTGAGGGGAAATTTAGTGCTGGATTCCAAAACTGCTCAGCACTGCAGGCCAAGGCTGCAAGACCAAGCTGTTGTGGTTCCTGCACACGGCCTCCACGCAGGTGCATCTGCGTCAGGGCTAGGGGACAATCGGTCCTTCAGGTTGTAAGCTTGGCTGCTCCTGACTGAGTGCCCCTGGGGCCAGCTGGCTACAGGCCACCAGGTGAGACAGGGAGCTCTGATTCAGTCCTGCCCAGTGACACTCATTTGTGTTGTAACCGGCCAATGAGAGCAAGCCGAAAACCCAGCCAGGTCTCCAGGCTGGGTCAGAACCAGACTTGTGAATTTGTTCATTGGAAGAATCCCACGGCCTCTGGAGTCGTTAGAAGGGTTTGAAATGGAACTAATTGTATGTGTGTGTGTGTGTGTCCTGTGGAGATTCAGCCTTGGCCGTTTCACAGAAACACCTGGGGTGAGGTTGTGGGGGTGGGGGCAGTGGGACAGGGAGTTCTAGACCTGTGGGCTGAGTATTATGTGGGTGAGAGCTCTCTTTTTAAAAAATTATTTATTTATTTGAAAGGCAGGCAGACAGAAAGGTCTTTACTATTCACTCCCCAGACGCCTGCACCAGCTGCGGCTGGGCCAGGAGCTGAGTCCAGGTCTCCCATGTGGGTGGCAGGGAGCCGAGTAGCTCCCAGGGTGCACAGCAGCCCAAGCTGGATCAGAAGTGGAGCAGGGACTCACAGCAGGCACTTGGATGTGGGACGCTGGTGTCTTGAGCCGTGTCTTAACCGCTATGTGGAACACCTGCTCAGTGGCGTGGCGGGGTGGGGTGGGGGTGGGGTGGGGCGGGGCTTCTCTCTCATCCTTGTCTTGGCACGGGGTGAACACAGATTGACTTAACTTTATTTCAGGACTCCCACGTATGTTTAACTTGGTAAGCTTATTCAAACCCCTCCACTAAAAGCTGTGCTCAGCCTGCCCCAGCCCCGGGCTCCCGCTCAGTGGTCTAAGGACTCCGTCCTCTGCTCATGGCCGGCACTGTGCCGCCCTGGCCGTTCCCTGGGTGTTCAAGTCTTTCAGTGGAAGCCTGTCCTTCCCTCTGCGGGGTGCTCCCTTAGATACAGCTGGGAAAAAAATCCCCAAATCCCCCTGCCCTAGGTGGACAGGCGGGGACACATAGGGCCTCCAGCTGGCTCCAGGGGACAATGACTGGACTGGACAGAGCTGTCCAGAGGAGCAGCCAGCACTGGTATTCCTCTCGGAGACCGTGCAACACTGGGGCACTTCAAAAAGCTTGTGGGAAAATGGAATTCAAAGATGAGTTGATTCTGGTGCCCGCGAAGTGTGAGATCCACGCGGAGGCTTTTCATGTTTTCTGTGAATTTTTTGAAGGCCCCAGTATTGCCGCTTCCCTGTTTTGGGAAAAGCATCACAAAGCCTCCTGCCATTCTGGACAAAGGCTTGCTCTACTCCGAGGGCGCTGGGACCGTTCCTCCTCCCACCAAAGCCCCCTGGGGTTGACCGGCGAGCGCGTGCGCGTTCTCATGGCCTGTTCTTTGTTTCCCACCATCCAGAGCTTAGTATCGTTTTGAAAGGAAATATCAGACTCTCTGCAGAAAAAAGCAAGGAACTCAAAAAAGTATGTACAATCCTAATGCATGAATGCTTTCACATCTTAAAAGTAGGAAGTAGCACTTTTGCTGTGGGTTGAGAAACCGCAAGCTGCTGTATACTGTCAGACCGGCAGGATCCTAGGCTCGCGGGGATCGTCCTTAAAGTCTGCATTTATTTTATCTGCTTGCAAGACAGGTTTACTCCCCAAATACCTGCTACCGTCAGGGCGGGGCCAGGCGGAAGCCAGGAGCTCAGTCTGGGTCTCGCACTTGGTTGGCAGAGACTCAACTACCTGCGCCATCACCGCTGCTTCCCAGGGTGCAGGCCAGCAGGGAGCTGCGGTTGGGAGAGGGGCCAAGACCCAAACCCAGGCTCTCTGGAGTGGGTACAGGAGTCCCAAGGGGCATCTTAACTGCTGTGCCCAACTCACACCCGAACGAGATCATTTCCTTCTTCTTTTGTTTATTTTTTATGTATTTGAAAGGCAGAGTTGGCCGGCTCCGTGGCTCACTAGGCTAATCCTCCACCTTGCGGCGCCGGCACACCGGGTTCTAGTCCCGGTCAGGGCGCCGGTTCTGTCCTGGTTGCCCCTCTTCCAGGCCAGCTCTCTGCTGTGGCCAGGGAGTGCAGTGGAGGATGGCCCAAGTGCTTGGGCCCTGCACCCCATGGGAGACCAGGAGAAGCACCTGGCTCCTGCCTTTGGATCAGTGCGGTGTGCTGGCCGCAGCACGCCGGCCACGGTGGCCATTGGAGGGTGAACCAACGGTAAAGGAAGACCTTTTTCTCTCTCACTGTCCACTCTGCCTGTCAAAAAAAAAAAAAAAAAAAAAGGCAGAGTTATAGAGAGAGGAGGAAACCCCCAACCCCCCCCCCCCCCCCCGCCAACACACACAGATGTTTCATCCGCTAGTTCATTCCCCAAATGGCTGCAACAGCTGGGGTAGGGCCATGCTGAAGCCACCAGGTCACCCATGTGGGTGAGGGGACCAAGCACTTGGGCCATCCTCTGCTGCTTTCCCAGGCACATTAGCAGGGAGCTGGATCAGAAGTGGAACAGCCGAGACTAGAACCAGTGCCCACATGGAATGCCAGTGCTTGGGCGGCAGCTTTACCCACTATGCCACAATGCCAGCTCCTCAGGGAAATAATTTCAAAGATTTTTTTAAAATTTATTTGAAAGAGTTACACAGAGAGAGAAGGAGAGGCATGGGGGGGGGGTCTTCCACCTGCTGGTTCACTCCCCAATTGGCCACAATGGCTGGAGCTGTGCCGATCCTAAGCCAGGAGCCAGGAGCTTCTTCTAGGTCTCCCACGTGGGTGCAGGGGCCCTGGGACTTGGGCCATCTTCCGTTGCTTTCCCAGGCGCATTAGCAGGGAGCTGGATCAGAAGTGGAGCAGCCGGGACTAGAACCAGTGTCCATATGGGATGCAGGCACTCGGGCGGCAGCTTTACCGGCTACACCACAGTGCTGGCCCCAGGGAGATCATTTCAGTGCAGGGTCTGTTTGGGGAAGTGATCTCCGTGTTCTCCCAGAGCACCTGGGGTAACAGGTCCCTCCCCGAGAGCTGCCCCCCGCTCCCCGCAGTATCACGCCCTCCACCCCATCCTGTTCTGTCCAGCACTGGTAATCCACACCGGCGCTTCAGTTTGTAGAAAATGAAATTAAAAGATATGCTGCTTGTTTCAGTGTAAAAAAATAGAAATCCATGCCTATGAGGGCTTGTGAGAAATGCATGTGTTGCAAAGACCACGCATGGGGTTCAAAAACCTTTTGCACGTTTACGCGCTTCTCTTGAATCCCATTTCCCCAGTGCTGCCTGAGGTGCCCTGGTACACTCGCGCAGGCCCGGGCTGGTTCTGCCGAGGTCCACAGGAAGCGTGGAATATACACAGCCAGTTCCCTCCCTCCCCTTCTCCCACGCTAGGCCTGGCTTCCACGGGGCCGCCCTAGTGGATCACAAGGGTCACGGGTTTGAGGCTGAGGCCTGGGAGGGGGACAGCCCCTGCCCCCCAGGCTCCTCGTGTGCCTCAGGGGCTCTCCGTAGCAGATGTAAACCCACACAGATTAAGGTGAAGCCGGGTGTGGAGTGACGGGAGTGGGTCACTCCCGAGTGGGTGCTCGGTCCCAAACTCCGGCGCCAGCTCTGGCGACTCTGCCTCAGCCTCTGACCTCCGCCCTGCCTTGTTCAGAGACACCCGCCTCCTTAGATTCCAGCAGCTCTGTGCTCCCTGGGTTCTTTTTTATTATTATTATTTTTTTATTTTTGACAGGCAGAGTGGACAGTGAGAGAGAGAGACAGAGAGAAAGGTCTTCCTTTGCCGTTGGTTCACCCTCCATTGGCCGCCGCGGCCGGCGCACCGCGCTGATCCGATGGCAGGAGCCAGGTACTTATCCTGGTCTCCCATGGGGTGCAGGGCCCAAGCACCTGGGCCATCCTCCACTGCACCCCCTGGCCACAGCAGAGAGCTGGCCTGGAAGAGGGGCAACCGGGACAGAACCGGCACCCCGACCGGGACTAGAACCTGGTGTGCCGGCGCCGCAAGGCGGAGGATTAGCCTAGTGAGCCGTTGCGCCGGCCTCCCTGGGTTCTTGGTTCTGCGCTGCTGACGGGTTCTTTCCCGGCTCACTGTCTTTGTCTTGGCCCTTAAGTGGCCCTGGGCCCGAGATCTCTCCCTCAGCCCCCTCTCTCACCTGCCAAATCTACAGGACAGTTCTAGGGATGATGGGCCAACTTGCTCCTACAAGGGGCCTGAAAAACTATGCAAAATGAAATGAAAGGATAAGGTTTTTTTTAATGCAAAAGCTTTCAGAATCTGCGTGTGGTTTTTATGAGGTTTTTGGGGGCCCTCCGTGCGGCTTCATAAACAACCTGCAGCGTTTAAACACATACAGCCCCCAATGAGCACCGCGCGATGTGGTTTTGTTAGGGTCGACTGCCCGAAAAACGTCACCAAGAGACATCTCTTATGCAAACAGCAAGGGGAAGCTTTATTGATTATCCAGCATGCTGGGGCTGTCTGATCATACATGAACAGAGCAGCCCCGAATAACCAAAGGTTAGGGTTTATAAAGGCAAAAACCACAAAACCGGGAAGGGGGGAATACACGGTTGCTATGCACGGTTGCTATACACAGTTGCTAAAATCAAAAGAGAGTACATAAAATCAAAAGAGTATATGGTTACTGGGGTCAACATAACCTAAAACCTAATTGAAATTAATATTTATCATAATCTTGACAATACCAGTTACAATATTACAATTAGCAATTAGGACTTGACATTAATGTAAGACACAGACAAATCACATCTTTATTATTAGCCCAGGTAACCCAGGTGCAACCTTTCTACTTTTAAGCTTGAGCAGTCATGCTAGGGGGTTTTTGTGCATTGCCAAGGGTGATGTAGTGCACTGCTATTGTCCGACTATTTGAGATCATAGTTTCAGACCAGAGTCTCACAGTGGGGGGTGCTTTCCCAGAATGCAGTCTCAAGTGCTCCAAAATGGAGTCCCTACTGCCAAGGTGCTACTCTGTCTTATTTTTTTACAGCTGTACCAGCAAGGTTTAAACCTGTAAGCTTAAGCTTAACTTTTTACACCTGCACATATACAATTTTAACTCTTCATTCCCCACTCCTTGTTGTGAGGATCTCTAATCTTAGAGATTTGTTTTTGTATCTTTTAATGTGACATATTGTTGTCTTATGACCATGTGTTTAACATTTTTAACTTGTTTCCGCACGAAGGTGATGAGTCTATTTAACACACAAGGTCCTATGGTTACAATTAGGAATAGAACAATTAAGGGTCCTGTTAGGGCTGACAGTAGAGTAGTAAGCCACGGGGACCGGCAGAACCATGACTCAAACCATCCCTGTTGAGTTTTCCTTTCCCGTTGCCATTTTTCCAGTCGTTTTTTTGAGTTTGGCCATGGAGTTTCTAACCACCCCGGTTCAGTCAGCATAAAAACAACATTTTTTCTTTAGGGCCACGCATAACCCACCCCCATGAAAATGAGATTTAACCCCCGCCTGTTCTGTAATACTGAAATGCAGATACTGGGCTGCATCTGGGAGATTGTGGAAGATTTGTCAGGCAGAAGGGGCGGGCATCTCCACCTGGCAGGTTATCAGGTAGAAGGGGGCAGGGCAGGATGCAAAGGCCAGGCTGCCCGTGAAACATTGTTAGGATGACTGAGATGTAGATGCATATGCTGGACACATTAGGCCTTTATGTCACACACACATAAGCTCATAACTGACTTTCTGCCTAATATTTTCCCCTCAAGAGGTAATACCCAAAATTCTTCTTTGGGATTATGGATGGAGTTCTGTTTTCTGTAACTTCTTCGAAGCTGGCATGTGGGCGTCGAGGGGGATTTGGGTATTTCCTCTTGCTACCTGTCTTATGGTGTGCAACAGTGGCCTTGGAAAGACTGTACTGCTCGGTCCAGAGGGCTGCTCAGGTAGTCCAGTGGAATGGGCTGGAAGTCTTGCCTGATGACCATTTGGAGTTAGCAGCTTTTAGTCTGTTAGAGACAAAACAAATAAGGGCATTAAAAACACACGGTGTAAAGAGAAGCATCTATAGTCTCAGTACAGGAGTGGAGGGGACCACTTTCCCCTGGAACTGGCAGGGAGGGCTTTTTAAGTTTAATACTATTGGATAGACTTTTAAGGCCTGGCAGGGTGTGTGAGGCCCAGACCTATCCATGGGGTGCTGTTAAGAAAATTGTTAAGAGATGCAAATCTCCTTTAAGGGAGGCACCCTGTTGACTCGCATTACATGGCTGGACTAGGAGAGTTAAATAGGAGGCTGATAGAAATAGGCAACTTACATTTTACTGACCCTAAGCCATCCCCAGTAGCAGTGGCTGGAGCTGGAAGCTGGGCAGAGGCTGGGCAGAGCCAAAGGCTTTTTGGCTCAGGGCCACAGGGTCTGCGGTTCTGAACCAGGAGTCCTTCGACACCCAGGGCAGTTCCGTGTCCAGTGGCTGTGCTCTTGGCAGGGCCGACAGAAGGCATTTGCTGTTATGACAGCTGCTTGCCCAACGCCCTGGCTCCTTATATCAGCAACAGGTGCACAGGTTTGGGGTGCACTGGCCTTGCTGGGTCTCCTTGACGGCAGATCACGGTGTAAAGCAGCCATTGATTGGCCTGTTGCCCATCCATACATTGCTCCTGCTGCTAGCTTGCTCCTCATTCCACTGGTCTCTAATAAAGTGGACCATGGAGGCAGCCTCTATGATGCCAGTCAAGGGGGGTGCCCAACCCAACCCTGATTTTTGGAGATTTTTTAATATTAGGGTGAGCTAGAAAAATTATGGTCATGGGCAAATTCTGACACTTAGTATTTTCCTGCCCATGAGGAGAACTATGACCCTTTAGGTAAGATCAACTGTGGTGACCTGCTTGCATACTTTGAGGTCCTCAGTTTAACTTTTTATCTATTTTTTTTAGTTTGGTTTAAAAGGGGAGTTCTGCCCATTTAACGCGTACACTGAAAAATTGATCTAGTAGTTTAACCCCCCCCCCCTTTTTTTTTTATGTTGTTTGGGGCCCTATACTATGGCCAGGCATTATTACAGAAAAGGTCAGTCATCCCTTAAATAAGGTCTGGGGATCAAACCGTACGTCACAGTGGAGAGTCCTGCAGAACAGTAGTAACTTCCCTTCTGGAAGAGAAAAGAGGAGAAGTGAGGCAGCAAGTTGGGTCTCTAGCCTGACTTTCTGGGCTTTTAGATTTAACTGGCAGTTTAACCAGTGTATACTGTGTAGCCTGACTTAGAGGAGAAATTGTGGCAGAGGTCTCTGCCATCCTTTGGCTTCCGGGTATTTACCGTGTAGCCTGTAGACACGAGAGCTTTCTTGGGTTTCTGGAACCCAGTTTTCTAGCATCTGCCACATAACCATAACTTAACAGAGACAGTAGAGTACACAATGGATTAACATGAATTTTATGTCTCTTGTTGTCGAATAAACCAGAAATAATAAAAAAAACCTGTATATAAGAGTTTACATAATTTAGGATTATTTAACAGAGTCAAAAAAAAAAGAGCTTACAGGACCTAACTCTAGAAATGGCAGAGTAACCGAATAAGCAGACACTGTTAAAACAGACGTTACAGTTTTTGCAGAAACAGATTTTAAGATTTATGATTTAGACCATTTTTAGATATTTACTAACATTAGTACACTTTTTTTTTTTTTTTTAAACCCCATTGTTATAACAGAAGATTAGACTTTAACTTTAGGTCAGTGTAATTTTGGCATTAGCACTTAACTCTGTAAACAATATTTTAAAATTGTAAACATTTTAAAACTTTTTATGACTTGTTTACACCTTTTGAAACTTTATACCCGTAGTTTCTTTTACATAGCCTTGAATTGTCATGTATGGACAACCTATGAGAATACATGTTAACAAACTCAAACAGTTTTTTTTTTTTTTTATCAAATTTGAGATGTTAAAAGTATATATATTTTCCCAAGTTTTACTTAGCACTGATGCCTAGATGTCTTAAGACACTGAGTTATTAATGAATACCACACCATTATCTGAAATAGAAGTTAAAATTACATTTTTATGTTTTTAAGTAATATGAGGATAACACCTCCTGGACAGCAAACACTAGTGTATGTTTACAACTTTGAAAAGATCTTCCTCATTAAGAGAAACAAGTTTAAAGCATATCAAAGACATGTAAAACTGAGCAAGCAAGCCACTGAGCAAACCGAAGGGTGTTTGCATTACCTCAATTTTCTGAACCAATCTGCATTGGCTTACTTTAGTTAACAACATAAAGGCTTGTATACACAGAATTTACTCTTATTTTTATAAGACCACTTTAGCTGGAAAGCAAAAACATAAATACAGTATAGGTCTGACACCATTTATAACATTTTAATATATTTTATATAATTTGAATTGACCCAAGCAGCTGTTACTTTAACAAATTTAGAGTCTCATTCTTTGAGAGTTCCAGGGATCCGACTGGAAGCCCAAAGTTGGAAGACTCGGTTTAGAATTTAAGCTGTCAGAGAGTCAAACCATTTAGCCAAAATTAGTACATTTCTGATCAGTTGGGTAATTACTTAGACATTAAAAACAGATAAACAATGTAAACAAACTTTGCGCTGTAGTTTTTCCAATCAAGACTCATAATGGCAATAGAAAAACGCGAAACCTTCAAGACAGGTGAACGCTCTCAGATGAGTCAGGGACAGCAGCACAGAAAAGAGCTGATTATCAGCATATGAACCCATTGTTTAGGTTTTTATTAGCTGCAAAGAGAATAACCCATCAGCTTGGAAAGGGTTAATGGCTTAAGGTTCTGGCTCCCTTAGGTAAGGTCAGCAGTGGTATTGAATTGGAAATTCCTCCAGGAGAGGAAAAAGAAGCAGCCCTGGGGTGGGGGCTCTGCCTAGAGATATTTGGAGTGCAGAGAAAGGCTGTGGTCCCCCATTTACAGGGAAGACTGCACACACCGGGGCCTGGCAGGACTAGCCGTGGGGTGTTGGGAACCTTCTATAATTTAACCAAAGCCAGATTAATTAGGACTACTGCAGACACTCAATTACAACAGATAGTTAACTTTAGCTCTTTTCCAGATTTAGTCCTCAGGCAATCAAAGCTTAGCAACAGTAATAGTTTACAAAAAACTTTTAAGACGCACCAGAGCTACCATAAGCTGCAAAGACGGAAAACTTTTTACCCGGTTGGAAAGGGTTAACAGGTAACAGGTAACAGCTTTTCCCCAGGTGGAGAGAATTTCCCTCTCCCTTTCTCCTCGCCAGTGGTATAGGAATGGAGATGAGGAGAGCAAAAGAGTGGGGGAGGGAGCCCCCCCCCCCCCCCCCCGGGAGGAGGAGGAAGGCAGAAAGCAATGAAGCTCCTCATGTCTGGGGGCTGAGTGGGGTTTGAAATCTCCTATCACTCAAGGTTACCCACTACCTAGTTGTCTGAGTTTACCTGGAGGGCCAATATTAGCCTCGACCGAAGCTAAGCCCTGCTCGCGTAGCAGTAGGCAGCGTGACCAGGCGTCCCTCCGAGAGAGAGACCTGGTCCTCGGGTCGCAGTCCGGCCGCCGGGAAGCCAAAGCGAGCTCAGGGGGTCTCCAGGCTCTCAGCCAACTGCCCTTCCTAATTTCCCTCCCGTTCCTTACAATCCCTCTGGAGTTTCGGCCGTAGCTAAGCCGTGGCCGGGGGGACTCCGCGTTCTCGGAGAGCTGTGGGGTGCCGGGCACTCAACGGTCACTTCCACAGATCCGGTCCCGCTTGAGGGAAGGAATACTGACCTCCGATGTCTTCTCAAAATCCCGGTCTGAGTGCCCTTGACGGCCAGGCAAGAGAACGGCCTCTTTCACTTGGCGAATGAGTGGTAAATGGAGAGCCCTCCGGGGGGCCAATCCACTCCGAGAGCTGGCCATTCAGAGGCACAGAAAGACTGTCACTTTACCTTCTTGACTGACAAAGAGAGGTTATGTGCCCGGTCGCTTACCTACTACCAATGATTCAAAGTTAGAGACAAAGGTGTAGACACAGTCTGGCCCATGTTAGCAGACAACACAATGTACACGAACAGACAAACAGTGTAGAGAATCAGCACACAACAACCACACAAAGTGTCCGTAGAGGAACTGAGATAAACTACTGGTCACGACGATGCTGGCAATACAAACACAGACTCTGGAACCGCCTCAGAGCCCTGTGCCCATGCCGGTAATACAAATGCAAGCTCCGGAACCACTTCAGAACCTACAAATGCAGACTCCAGAACCACTTCAGAGTCACGCGACCATGCTGGCAATACAAATGCAGATTCCAAATCTACCAAACGGGAGCCATCACAGCACCCCATACAATGCTAAATGACAAGAGAATACAATCAACAAACAACAAGACAACCAACAAAGCACCTTACAACTACAAAAGACTAATAATAAGAAGGCCTTACCGGCCACCCCGTCTGTGCTGGGAATGCAGACTCCACGCCTGCCCCGTCGGAAGTATCTGGGCGTCCCCAGCCTTCCTTTGTCCTCCTGAGGCGTCCCTCAGGGCCGTAGCCTGTGGCCCCCGGGCACGTCTGCCGGCCACAGCCAGGAAGGGCTCACGCCCTGTCCCAGCAGCTACTACACCAGCACAGTTCCCAAAACCCTAGAGCGCTCACAAACTACCAAAATCCAGAATGAAGAGACACAAACCACAAATAAGCCGGCCGACAACACAAATAGGCGCCTGCACTTACCCCGAGAGATATCTGTTGGAGACGTCCGCAGGCAGCAGTCAGATCTCGCTGGGGCCTCCAAATGTTAGGGTCGACTGCCCGAAAAACGTCACCAAGAGACATCTCTTATGCAAACAGCAAGGGGAAGCTTTATTGATTATCCAGCATGCTGGGGCTGTCTGATCATACATGAACAGAGCAGCCCCGAATAACCAAAGGTTAGGGTTTATAAAGGCAAAAACCACAAAACCGGGAAGGGGGGAATACACGGTTGCTATGCACGGTTGCTATACACAGTTGCTAAAATCAAAAGAGAGTACATAAAATCAAAAGAGTATATGGTTACTGGGGTCAACATAACCTAAAACCTAATTGAAATTAATATTTATCATAATCTTGACAATACCAGTTACAATATTACAATTAGCAATTAGGACTTGACATTAATGTAAGACACAGACAAATCACATCTTTATTATTAGCCCAGGTAACCCAGGTGCAACCTTTCTACTTTTAAGCTTGAGCAGTCATGCTAGGGGGTTTTTGTGCATTGCCAAGGGTGATGTAGTGCACTGCTATTGTCCGACTATTTGAGATCATAGTTTCAGACCAGAGTCTCACAGTGGGGGGTGCTTTCCCAGAATGCAGTCTCAAGTGCTCCAAAATGGAGTCCCTACTGCCAAGGTGCTACTCTGTCTTATTTTTTTACAGCTGTACCAGCAAGGTTTAAACCTGTAAGCTTAAGCTTAACTTTTTACACCTGCACATATACAATTTTAACTCTTCAGTTTCACTTCCCATGAACATAATTCAAGTCTGATGAAGCAATTCAGATAGCATGTCACACTCTGCAAAAAGATTTTACAAGTTCTTCCCAATGGCTCATTAAAGGAATCCTGCCCATTCAGGAAGCCCTTTTGTGTGGTCCCTGCAAAGAGTTCGCGGAGAAAAAGGCAACCTGAGCACGCTTAAAACGCTTCAGGTGGGGCCAGAACCCTTCAGCCACGGCTTCCGTCAACCTGAAAGAAAACCGCATCAATATTTTGAATTGGCGCTGGCGTTAAGCGGGAAGTTTGTGATGGCGTAAACTCTTTGGAACTGAAGGGTTTATTTAGGCCATTTTGATTCTCAGAAGGGCCTTGAGACATCTGCTCAACTTTAAATCCAGAAGTAAATATAAACAGGCATTTCCATTTCCATGTGAAAGTGTGTTTATTGAGACACTTGTCTAACACCATAGACTTTAATTACTTAAGCGCAGTGGTCTGTACCCGTCCTGTCAGCGCCTGGAAAGGAAGGAGTTGCCTGCCTTTGTGTTCTCTTCTCATCTGAGCAGGAAGACACGCAGAACGGAGGCTGCTTTGAGCACTGGACTGTGTCCTCCGGAGCGCTGCCTGTGCGTCCTCACTGGGTCACGAAGGCCGCTCAGAAGCCAGGGGAATTTTTTTGTTTTAAGATTTGTTTATTTGAAAGGCAGAGTTACAGAGAGAGAGAGAGAGAGAGAGAGAGAGAGAGAGAGAGGCAGAGAGCGATCAGTCGTCCATCTTCCATCTGCTGGTTAAAGCCAGGAGCCTGCAACTCCATTTGGGCCCCTCACGTGGATGGCCGGGACCCAAGCGCTTGGGCCGTCTTCCACTGCTTTCCCAGGTGCGTTAGCAGGAGGCTGCATCGGAAGTGGACTTGGACCGCCACCCACATAGCATGCCAGAGTCTCCAGAGGCGCTTCACCCGCTGGGCCGATCTGAAGCTAGGAGCCTAGAACTTCCTCCAGGTCTCCCACGTGGGTGCAGGGGCCCAAGGACCCGGGCCATCCTCCGCTGCTTTCCCAGGCCATAGCAGAGAGCTGGTCTGGAAGTGGAACACCTGGGATTTGAAACGGTGCTCATATGGATGCAGGCACTGCAGGTGGCAGCTTTACCCTCTATGCCACAGTGCCGGCCCTTAATTAAAAATCTTGGGAGAGAGAGAGAAAGAGAGGGAGGGAGAGAAGGAGGGAGGGAGGGAGGGAGGGAGGGAGAGAGGAGACAATAGGATTTGTGGCTGGCAGCAGGCAGAGTAATTCACAATAACAGGTTGCACCAAGTGGGCTTTGGGAGGGGGCAGCCATGTAATTGCCATCCCAGCCAGGATACCTGTGAGAATGAAAGGGGGCACTAGGCAGAAGGGGTGCTGGGACAGTGGCAGGAAACTGGCACTGTCCTGGGTAAGTGGGGGCACTGGCGTCCCAGGGTAGGGAGCAGTGCCAAGAGCTGCATGTTTGTATGAGCGCACCTTGTCTTCGGGGGGCCCTGGCCCTTGCGGGTGTGGGGGAGTGCTTCCAAGCCCCCTGCCCCACCTGGGGGTTACCGCACTCCCTGCAGGCACCACATGCCCATTCCTGCCCAGGATCGCAGCCCTTCTGCTCTGCCAGCCTGGACGCTCCCTGTACACTGGGCTGGGATTTCTCCGAATGCCTGCAGTTAGTCTGGGTTAGGCATCTGCCTTTGTAGCCACCTCCACCGCATCCTGCCGAGGAGCTTTTACTCTGGGTTGTAAGATGTCGGTGGTGAAGACCCGTGGCTTCGACTGCTCTGTGTTTAACTCAGTGCCCGGCATCTGGGGAGGAGGCAGCTCCTCAGCTCCCCGCAGCCACACCGAGGAGCCTTCTCCTCCACTGAGGTTGATGGTCTCTGTCCCTGCACCATGCCCTGTGTCTCTTAGACACGCCTTGACAGACAGCGCTTAGGTCATCGTGAACTGACGCCCATCGAGAGAAGGGCTGTGACACAAGCGTCCACCCCAGGAGTCAACAACTTTTTATTAAATGTAGGATGTAGGAAGATAATCAGTGCAGAAGGAGGCATCACTTCCATCTGGAAGCAAGGAGTACAGGTACCAAACACGGGCCCCAGAGCCTGCCCACCTGGGCTGCAGTCTTAGCTCTGCTAACACAGACCCCACCTCCCTCTGTCTTCGTCCACCCATCCCTAACCGAGGGTGACAATGGCCACACCTCACAGGACGATGCAAAGATCGAGTTCAACCACACAATGCAGAATAGCAATGGGGATGGCACATTGGTGCTGTTTGTGCACAGTTAAGAACTGTTACTATCATTAACACACTTTCTATATAAAAAGCGTGACACTTGGGCCTGCGTTGTGGCATAGCAGGTTAAGTCACCGCCTGCAATGCCGGAATCCCATATGGGAGCTGGCTCCAGTCCCGGCTGCTCCATTTCTAGTCCAGCTCCCTGCTAATGCCCCTGGGATGGCACCTGGGCCCCTGCACCCACAGGGGAGACCTGGAAGAAGCTCCCGGCTCTTAGCTTTGGCCTGGCCCAGCCCTGGCCATTGCAGCCATTTGGGGAGTGAACCAGCAGATGGAAGATATTTCTCTCTCTCTCTGTAACTATGCCTTTCAAATAAATAAATATTTTTTTAAAAAGTGTGATGTTTAATCATCCGTAATACAAAGCAACATGAAAAATAACACGGGAGTGGAATCCTTGCGACTGAATGCCTTAGTGCTGTAGCATGGGACGCGTCAGACTCCTGCAGACATATTTATACAAGCCAGTATGTGGATATTCCCCGTCCTCCTCGCCCTTGACAGTTAGCGAGTGCAGGCTGATTATGATCTGTCTCTGCCCACAGGCTGTTCCTCACATTAACCAAGGCTTCAACTCCGCAGACACCAGCTGTGTGTCCAGCAGCTCCCTCCTGGGCCGCCGCTGTCGGCCCGAGTTAGCGTCAGGTGCCGCGGGTTGAGAGGCTCAGTCCCACAAGACTGCCTCCCGCCATCGAAGAGGCTCACGTTCGGGGTCTCCCATGCTTCTGTTCGAACAGCTATAAATCAGGGTTCCCACGACCCCCTCTCTGGGTCTGAGAATTTACCAGAACAGCTCCCACTTCAGGAGGTATCGAGAAGCCAGCATCCAGGCCCTCAGCGAACGCATTCCTGTTGGCGTCAGTACGTCCAGGCCTTGCTGTGGACAGGGCTGGATGTCTCTGCGTCCTGGTGCGCACTGCATTTGTGTAGATTAGGGAGTCGTGCACCGCGTAGTGCTTTTGACCGTGGATGGCATAGGTGCTGGCGGCCCCACAAGATAGCATCGCCAGGCGATGTCTCAGTTTGTGTAGGTGCACTCTGTGACGTCTACACAACAAAATCACCCAACGGCGCATTTCTTACAATATACACACGGCTGCCTAGGTAATGAGAACTCATGAGTTCACACCGCTCTAAATTAGAATCCAATACTCCCCTCATGAATCGGTTCTCGGACAGTGAGTCCTTTGTCCTCGATGTATTTACTTTGTGCTTCATTGGCGAGTTTTCTCGTGTAGCCAGTGTCGTGGTCACAGTAGCCACCTCCTTCTTTGCATAGCCACTGTCACTGCTTCCTTGACCACGGACCGACTGCCAGGACTCCCTGTGGCCCCCCCCCTCCTGTCCTCTTCCTTGGCCACAGGGCACATGACAGCCGCATGCTGCTCCCACGCTGACCGCTCCAGGCCTTCAGCCACCAGGCACCTGCTAGTTTCACAGCCTTCCACCTTGCAGGACTCCAGCTCCGTGTGTGGTAGGCCCTGCCCTGCACACGAAGGCCTTAGCAGAGCTGATACGAACAGCTCTGCAACAGTTTCTTCTCGTGGAAAACACCCTTCTTCCCTGTAGGAGTTGAACCTCTGGTTGGGGCAAAGTGAAGAGCAAATTGCATACTCAGTAACTGCTTAATAAGCCCTTTATTCTTACCTTTGACACACGCTAATGGGAGCTAAATGCCATCTTTACAAGGAATGTCATTCCACAGGCTTCCTGTGAAAACACTGACCGCCCAGCAGACATGCTCTGGGGGTGCTTAATGAGCAATGTGTCTCGTCTTGCTGATTACACGTTGATTTCTCTGTGCCATAGAACCCAGGTTTTGAAAGACCAGAGGAGCAAGAGGACAATTGTGATTGTAATAATTTCAAGGTGACAGTCAAGGTAAGCTTACTTATTTTCCTGTAACTGAATTATGAGCAGGGGTGGTCTCCTTTTGCAAGAAAAATATGAATTTGTTTAAAAAACGCTCAGTTTTCCTTTCTTTTTCATCGAAACTGTAGCCATCTGCCTTGAGCTAAGCTGTTTGCTTTATGGACAGAGATGTTTGTCTCCATTCCAGGGAGCAGGGCCCTGCTGCACCTCCCGCATGGGCACCGGTGAGCTTATTTCAATCCCTCTGTACTCATCAAGATTCCGTGGGCACCACGCAGTGTTCACACCCAGGCGTGGCTTACTGTGGGTAATTATTCTTCATGCACATTCCTGTCTGAAGGGCTTCTTGGAGAAGGTGCCATAGTTCACCTGACAGACCAGGAAACAGGCAGGACGGAGGACTGGCCTGGGACCACATAGAGTGTTAGAACAAAAGCTGGAAATAGAGTTTCAGGCCCTTAATTTCCACTTTGTTGCCCTTTCCCATACATCAAGTGACCAAGAGGGGGCCCGGAACGGGGCACCTAGGTGGTGAAATAGCACCCCCCAGTGTTCCTCCTTGGTATTGCAGAAAGAGCCAACAGAGCGATGGGAGGACTTTGTGATGATAGCTTTATGATGACTGTATGTAAGACTCACAAAAGCCACAATTCAGAAGTAAGCAGAGTTGGAAGGGGACTGATATATATGAAGCCGGGTAGCTGGAATTTGTCCAAGTGGAGAGAGAAACAAATTTGAATCTGATAACCTCTTCGCCAGTTTGTTATAACTCATGCATCTGAAAAGGGATAAAGAATTACAGAGAGTAGTTGGAGTCCCACCTGAGAGATTAAAAAGTGAATCATAAAAGAATCATTGCCAAATTGGTTGAAGACCCCAAAATATCCCTCTAGGATCATATGTCCCCTTCCTCTTTCTTTTCCCCAGGGTGACCACTCCCCTGAATTTTCTCTTTTCGCTGGTTCTCTTTTCTTTACGGTATCTGCAGATTCTAGACTTCATGATTGGATTTTGTTTAAATGGCATCGTAGTGTAAGCTTCCTTCTCAGCTTCCCTTTCTTGTTCAGCCCTATGTGGTGGGCGTCATCCAATACTGTGGCTCTGCGCCACTCCTCATCACTTGTATACAGAGTTAGTGCAGAAATGTGTTTCTTCATTATCTACTTCTTGAGCGTTTGCATGGTTTCCAAGTTTTCCTGGCATAAATCGTGCTGTTAGGAACTTTGTGGTGCTTGATCCAGAGTGTCCAGGAGCAACTGTTTTCCTCACTGTATGAATGTGCATGGAGGGCACTGAGGAATTGGAGGCTGCACACCCCTCACGCCCGCCACAAACCAGCTGCGCCATTTTCAATTCTATCGTGAATATATCTGGAGCTCCATTGTTCTAAGCCCTCTTCCCGATTTAGGATTGCCAGATGTATCTTTCTATCAACATGGCAGATATAAGATGGCATTTATGACCATAATTTCTATTTCTCTTATTATTAATAAGACTGAGCATCTCTTCTCAATTTATTGGCCTATTGTGTTTTTCCTCTGTGAAATGCCTGTTCGTGCCTTTTGCCCATTTTTATTAGATTACCTTCCTCTCATTAATGTATAGGCATTCTTTATATATTGTGTATACCAATCCTTTGTAGTATATGTCTTCTAGTAGTTTGGGCTTATCTTTTCACTCTCTTCTTGGGCCTCTTTTAAATGTGCTTATTTCCTGTAGTTTTTATTTTGAAATCATTTCAAACTTCCAGAAGCTTTCCAACAAATACGCTTTTATGCATGAACTTTAGATTCACTAGGTGTTGACATTTTCCCACATTTGTTTTATAATTTTATCTATCTCTTTTCCTGAACTATTTATTTATTTATTTATTTTTATTTTTTATTTTTTGACAGGCAGAGTGGACAGTGAGAGAGAGAGAGACAGAGAGAAAGGTCTTCCTTTGCCGTTGGTTCACCCTCCAATGGCCGCCGCGGCCAGCGTGATGCGGCCGGCGCACCGCGCTGATCCGATGGCAGGAGCCAGGAGCCAGGTGCTTTTCCTGGTCTCCCATGGGGTGCAGGGCCCAAGCACCTGGGCCATCCTCCACTGCACTCCCGGGCCACAGCAGAGGGCTGGCCTGGAAGAGGGGCAACCGGGACAGAATCCGGTGCCCCGACCAGGACTAGAACCCGGTGTGCCGGCGCCGCTAGGCGGAGGATTAGCCTAGTAAGCCACGGCGCCGGCCTTCCTGAACTATTTAAGATTAAATTTCAGACATCATGATCCTTTACCTTCTCTCAAAAATTTCAGTGTGTGTTTCCTTAGAATAAAGACATAAAGAAATTCACTTACCAGGCCCAGCACTGTAGGGTAGCAGGCCAAGCCATTGCCTGTGATGCTGGCATCCCATATGAGAATCAGTTCAAGTCCTGGCTACTTTACTCCCAGTCTGGCTCCCTGCTAATGCACCTGGGAAAGCAGTACAAGGTGGCCTGAATACTTGGGCCCCTGCACCCACGTGGGAGATATGGTGGAGTTCCAGGCTCCTGGTTTTGGCCTGGCCATTGCGGCCATTTGGAAAGTGAACCAATGGATGCTCGCTCTCTCTCTCTCTTTCTCTCCATCTCCATCCCCTTCCCTTTCTTTGTAACTTTGCCTTTCAAATAAATAAATAAACCTTTAAAAAAAATAAGCTCACTTACATAATCCCAATACAATAGTAAGAACCGGGAATATTAAAAACTGAATGAAATTCACATCATGTAAAAGGAACTTTTCAAAATGCTGTGATAAGACCATTTCTATCTTAGTTCCAAAACGTCCAATCACCTCACAATGAAACCCAGCACCCATGCCGAAGGTGTCTCCCTCGGACTCCCCTCCGCCCTGCCCCCACCACAACTGCCGATCTACCTCTTGATCCACTGGCTTCACCTTCTGGAAATTTCATATAAAAAGAATCATACAACAGGTAACATTTTTCATCTGGTTTCTTTTACTTTAGCACAAAGTGATTGAGGTCCCTCCACGCTGTCACATGTATTTGTGACAGTATTTCAGTATTTTGTTCCTTTTTATGGCCGAATGAGACCCCATTGTACATATAAACCACCATTTGTTTATTCATCCGTCCGCTGATGAACTCTAGGTTGCTTCCGCCTTTTGGCATGAGAGTAGTGTTACTATGAGCACTCGTATTCAGCTGTTGAGTCCCTGACCTCAAGTCTTCCGGACACACAGCTTCGAGAGGGATTGTTGGTCACACGGCAATTCTATGGTTCACTTCTTGAGGAGCCGCCAAATGGGTTTCCACAGCAGCTGCACCATTTAGCACTCCTGCTAGCAGGGCCTGAGGGTCCGCCTTCTCCACCTCCTTGCCCATAACCTTCAGGGCCAGGCCAGGAATTCAGTGTAAGCGTCCCACCTGGGTAGAAAGGACTAAGCCACCAGGACTCAAACCCAGGCACTCCAGATCCCCCACCGGCTCTTTTCCTAGTGGCCACCCCCTGGTGTGAAGCAGTGGCTCCCTGTGGCTTTGTACCTGTTTCCCCCGTGACTGACGATCCTGTGCACGGTCTCCTGGCTGTCTGTGCACCTGCACATTCTTTGCCCGTTTTGGGGCTGCATTGTTTGTCTTTTCTGCTGAGTTGTAGAGTGCTTCATTTGTTCTGGGTTACAGATCCTGGTATGATATGTGGTCTGCCAGCTTTCCCCCATTCTGCACACTGTCTTTTTACTTTCTTTTCCTTTTTTTTAAAGGTTTATTTTATTTATTTGAAAGAGAGTTACAGAGAGAGGTAGAGACAGAGAGAGAGAGAGAGAGAAAGAGAGAGAGAGAGAGAGAGAGAGAGAGAGAGAATCTTCCATCCGCTGGTTCACTCCCTAAGTGGCCGCAACAGCCAGAGCTGAGCCAATCCGAAGCCAAGAGCCAGGAGCCTCTTCCAGCCTCCCAAGCTGGTACAGGGGCCCAAGCACTTGGGCCACCCTCCGCTGCCTTCCCAGGCCACAGCAGAGAGCTGGATCTGAAGTGGAGCAGCCAGGACTCATTCTGGCACCCATATGGGATGCCGGCACTGCAGGTGGAGGCTTAGCCTTCCACAGCACAGCGCTGGCCCCTCAGATCCACTTTTCAGCCCCATCCCATTCTTCTCTACCTTGGACGCCAGGTCTTTCACTGCAGTCTCATGACTCCTGCGACTGCTCATTCCGTGTTGCTGTCTGTGTCCCGTCTGTGGTCAGCCCGGGTGACCGACGTCGCTGTATCTTCACATTCATGATTGCTTTCCTCTGTGTGCTCTGCCCTGCTCTGAGCCCTGCTGGAGAGCTTGTTTGCAAGCCCTTGGTTGTGGTTGTTTTGTGCTAACATTTATACAGGTTCAACTTTATAGCTTCTGCTTCTCTGCAGAGAGTTCCTATTTTCCATTTGTTTCAAACATGTCCATATTGCTCATCGAGGCATTTGATGATGAGTGCTTTAAACTCCTGTGAGATAATCCAACATTCGTGCCATGGTGTTGGTGTCTCTTATCCATCTTTCCTCGCTCAAGTTATAAACCCTAAATGTTGTTTTTTAAAATGCATTTTTAAAGATTTATTTTATTTATACAAAATGCAGAGTTACAAAGAGATAGACCTTCCTTCCATCTGCTGGTTCATTCCCCAAGTGGCTGCAATGACCGGGGCTGGACCAGGCCAAAGCCAGAAGCCAGGAATTCCATTGGGGTCCCCCACGTAGGTGCAGGGGCCCAAGCACCTGGGCCATCTTCTGCGGCTTTCCCAAGTGCATTAGCAGGGAGCTGGACAGGAAGTGGAGCAGCCAGGAGTAGAACCCGTGTCCACATGGGATGCCGGCGTCCTCAGCGGCAACTTAACCCCTATGCCACAGCAGTGGCCCCTGAATGCTGGTAAACCCTCCATCTCAGCACCCCTGCTGCTATGCCTTGCTGGGAGACAGAGGTTGGGGGGAGCAGTGGCGCTTTGTAGTCAGCTGGGTAGAAGCCCAAGTTCCCCAGTGGGAACGCCAGGTGTATGTGTGAGCTGCTAGAAGGGGCTCCCCGGCGGCCTCCGGGGACAGGAGGGCCCCATACCTGGGAATGGGAGTGCAGGTTCCGGGCTGGCTGGGGGGGAGGTGAGCTGCTGGCTGGAGTAGAGCTGTTGGTGTCCAGAGACTTCCATCTTACTAGGCTGCCCCTCTCCTTGTCCCCTGTTTCCCAGGGTGGGCGTTAGGGGTTGCATCCGTTGGAGTTCCCAGGTTGTCAGCTCCTCCAGCACTAGGCTGGGATAAGTTAAGGAAAGAGGACATCCAGGAAGCTTCCCATCTTCTTGTGCCTCGGGTCCCGAGGTCCCCGGCCCCTCTTGCCCCTGTTCAGAGCCTTCTTATTGCTGTTGAGTGTATTACAACACCCAGAGGCAGGCATTCAGTCCACCAATTAGGACAACCACACACCATATTGGAGGACCTGGTTTCAAGTCCTGGCTGCTGCCCTTGACCCTGGCTTCCTGCTCCTGCTGAGCCTGGGAGGCAGCAGTGTGGGCTCCAGTGTTCCTGCCCCTTACCCTACCCACGGCACGACTCCCACCCCAGCAGCAGACGTCTGGGGAGAGAACCAGGGGAAGGGAGTATCCTCTCTCTCCCTGCCCCACACCCGCCTCTCAAATGGAAATACTTAAGTATGCTGTGTGGGGTTTGGGGTGCCGGGAGAAGTGCGTGTGCCCCGAGTAGTCCCAGCTCCGTTTGAGCAGTGACCCTGTCTCTTCCAATCTGGTTGTCGTATGTCAAGTCCCACATTTACCGTGCTTCAAGGAGTTCGCAGAAAGATGGAATTAAGCGGTTTATTTTAGCGCACAAATTTTTGAACTCTGTGCATCGTTTTCACATAATAGGCATTTTCCAGGCATTTTTGAGAACCCCGCACCCTTGGGCATATTTAAATGGGTATTTTAACTTCTTTAAGGTCGTGGAAGTTTTCCTTAGTGTCCTTTAATGAGGCTTATCATTTTCTCAATAAAGGCCATGCTTATCTTCTGTCAGCTTTATCACTGGGTAGGCTGTTAATTTCGGTTGCTAATGGAAGTAATGTCTTTTAAATTTATATTTTAAATGGGTTGTGCTGATTTATAAAAATGAGGTTGGCTTTTGTGTATTGATATGATAACAATGAACTCTTGGCAATTATAATAATTTTTCTCCAGATCCCTCTGTAGCCCGGTTTTTATGCCTTTTGTTGCTTTTTGTTTTGCTGTGCTGGCTAAGACCTCTTTACAGCCAGATTGGGCACAAGTGATAATTGTGGGTGTTTTTTCCGACATCCTGATTTTAAAGGGAGTATTTTAAGGTTTTACCTTTGAGTGGGACTTTTGGTGTGGGTTTTGAAAGCCGCCTTTTCTCAAGTGGAGGAGGTTCCTATCCTATTTTAATCTTCCTTTTATTAGTGTGATGAGGTTGTTCAATTAATTCCAAAGCATTACTTAGCTTAAGAAAACACAGTATTTAAGATGAAGCTTCATACCAACAGTGAAATAAGAGTCCAGTCTTATTGTAAGATCTTTCATGAATGTCCTTGTTTTCAGTCAAAAAGGGGATTTGGGGCTGACTCCATTTTAGTGAGCTCCAAGTAAAAAGTGCTTTTCCTGCCTATAGACAGCTCAGTGTGTTGTCTGCAAAGATCTCGGATTTTACAAGGTTTTCAAAAAACCTTGCGTTAATGAATTAGAGTGATTGGAAAATGTCTCAGGCCCTGGGGGGTCTCTGCCTTCCGACTCCCTGTGTGCAGTAACTGGAAGTCACGCAAGACTGAGAGGAGGTCGCGTGGGGGCTCCCTAGACCCCCACCCCCGTGGGAGTCACTCACAGAACGTCGGCCAGCTCCAAAAAACACCAGCATTCTTCCAAAAGTTCAGGAGAAGTGGACTGAAAACATAAGTTCATTTCGGTGCCAAACACGTGTGAAACCCGTGTGACGAGGCGGCTTCCAGAAGTTCACGGGAATGTGTGGAGTTCAAAGTTTTCTGCACCAAGATGAATTTATACATATATTTAAGTTTATTTCGTTATTTTTACTTCAAAGGCAGAGAGAGACAGAGAGGGAGAGAGAGATAGGATCTTTCATCCCTTGGTTCACTCCCCAAATGCCTGCCACAACCAGGGCTGGGCCAGGCCAAAGCCAGGAGCCCAGAAGTTCTTCTGGGTCTCCTACCCGGGTGGCAGGGACCTACGTCCGTGAGCCTACACTGCTGCCTTCCAGGGTGTGCATTAGCAAGAAGCTGGGTCGGAAGCGGAGTGGGGACTTGAACCCCAGACTCTGCTGTGGGACGCAGGCGGCATCCTAACTGCTGCCCCAGTGCCTGCCCCATTTTCCACGTACTTATTGAAGTATCTCCGTGTATTTCCTGAAGACACACAAACAAACTGCACTTCTCTAGGGACAGTTAGTAATGGCTTCAGACAAGGTAGATCATTTTTCAAAAACCAAGTGCAATTTTTGATGCGTAATGATTTAATGAGAATACAAAATGACGTTGGCTCCTTCTGGCTGTGGGTACTGGTCCAGTGTTCCATAGTTAACTATAAAATGGCACAGTGTGACATAATACCCCCACACGACCCACTGGCGGATTCAATATGGGAAACACAAATAGGCCAGAATTCGCCCAAAGTTGTCCACCATTGAAAGACCACCTCACCCGGAACGTTTAAGAATAGCACGAATGGATACCGAGGTTGCTTCCCCAGGAAAGCCGGGACTTGGCAATTTGTTGCGTGGAGGAAGCCGTTTTCAGAATATGCTGTGACACTTGCAGCCCAGAGCGCCGGGGCCTCGTCGGTGTGGCTGCGCTGTCCACTGTGCGGCCTGGGGCACACAGTCAGCCCCATGAGCTTTATTTCCTCATCCACAAGCCGTGGCCCTGACAGTGGCCTCCTAGCGTTGTCAGGGAGTCAGTGAGTGCGCAAGATACGAGGCTGGCGCAGGTGGTGCTCCCCCCAGTTTTTATGTATTTGATGGGCAGAGGGAGACAGAGAGGGAATTTCTGTTCATTTGTCAAATGTGTGCAATAGCTAGGAATGTCACTCTCTCACGCTGTCACACTGTCTCACTGTCACACTCGCTGTCACTGCCACTCTCACACTGTCACACTGTCCCCCTGTCCCACTGTCCAGGCCCCCAGTGCTGGCTGAGGTGCCGCCGCCTGGTTGCTGGCAGATCAGGGGTTCTGGGAGCAAAGTCCAGGGCATTTTCCTCGCCACCCTGCCCTCCCCGTCGGGCCCTTCAAGCCTCAGTTCCTCTCTGTAAAGCAGGCACACAAACAGCGCCTTCCTCATAGGGCAGCTTTGAGGATGCAAAGAGCTTCAAAGGGGAATGCCACGTAGGGGTCAGCTGGTGTTGTGGCGCTTACTGTATGGCATGACAGCCGAGGGCAGCCCCGGGCTGGTGGGATGCTCCGCCGAGGGTCGAAGTCTCGAGTCCCCTGGCTCCGGGCTCTGCAGCTTGGCCAAGGTAGTGGTCTCTGCAGCTCCTGGCTCTGGGCGCGGGGACAGCCAAGCAAAGTCATTGCACCTCCCCTGGGGGCTGTGTACCCTCCCTGAGCCGCTGCTCTAATGAACACCGATATTTTTTCATTCCTTTGTCGGTGTTGTTTGCAGTGAGAATCATATTACTGCCGCATTAAAGGAAGGTTTTTAACGATGGGCTATAAATCAGCTACAAATGCACCACTTGATGCAAAAATCGGTTTCATTGTTGCTATTTCTCTCCAGTGTTTGTTTCTCCAGCGGAGCTTTAAGCCATCCATAGTTTTATAACCTGTGTCATCAACGGCCCCTTTCTCATCACATAGGCGTGTTTATGTTTTTTAAAGAGACAGAGAGAGCTTTTTTTTAAAAAAAAGATTTATTTTACTTATTTGAAAGGCAGAGTTATGGGGGAGCGGGGAGGAGGTCTTCCATCTGCTGGTTCACTCACCAAGTAGCCACAATGGCCAGGGCTGGGCTAAGCCAAAGCCAGGAATCCAGAGCTTCTTCTGGGTCTCCCACATCCATTTCTTTTCCCAAGTCATTAGCAGGGAGCTGGATCAGAAGTGAAGCAGCCAGGACTCCAACCAGCGCCCTTATGGGATTCTGGCTTCACAGGCAGTAGCTTTATCCAGTAGGCCACAGTGCCAGCTGAGAGAGAGAGCGACTTTCATGTCTGATTCGTTTTGCAAATGCTCGAAACAGCCAGGGCTGGGCCAGGCTGAAGTCAGGGGCCAGGAGCTCCAGCTGGTCTCCCATGTGGGTGGCAGGAACTCAAGCACTTGGGCCATCATCTGCTGCTTTCCAGGCACATTAGCAAGGAGCTGCGTTGGAAGCAGAGGCAGAACTCGATCCCAAGCACTCCAACGTGGGACGCTGGCATCACAAGTGGCAGCTGACCCCGCTGTGCCACAACGACATCCCCGTCACACAGTCCTGTCCCGTGGAGGGATCACAATTGCTCCATTTATGGAAATCAAAATGTCTGCTGTTTCCATGTTGTGGGAGAACTCTCTATATAAATGACTGCAAGGAAATGAAATTTAAAAAGAAAAGGAAATAAAAGACCCCAACTTCTGGTGGCAAGAGAGAAGGATCAGGAGGAAGCGGGAGTTGTCCAAGAGCCGTGAAATCGTTTATTCTGCAACAGACTTCTACCAAAGACAAAGTCACACAGAGAGGGAGAGAGGGAGAGAGGGAGAGAGGGAGAGAGAGAGAGAGAGAGAGAGAGAGAGAAGTCTTCCATCTGCTGGTTCACTCTCCTAATGGCCTCAATGGCCAGAGCTGAGCCAATCCGAAGCCAGGAGCTGGGAGTTTCTTCTGGGTCTCCCACGCAGGTGCAGAGGCCCAAGGACTTGGGCCATCTTCTACTGCTTTCCCAGGCCACAGCAGAGAGCCGGATCGGAAGTGGAACAGCCGGGACTCGAACTGGCACCCATATGGGATGCTGGCACCGCAGGCAGCAGCTTTACCCACTACACCACAGTGCTGGTCCCTACCCCCACAGATTTTATTTTAATATAGCTATTTTTGAATTTTAGAGAATTAACTAAAGAGAAATTGCATGGCGTGGCTGTGTAGAGGCTCATTACACTATTGTCTACTCTTGCATATGTTTGAAGTTTCCCATAAGCTAAAAGGTTAAGATAAATAAGAATTTGTGTATACAATAGTTTCCCCACCCCCTTGGAAACAGCCTGAAATATCTCTGGGTGAGTAAGCCGTCCGCAGCCCACGCGGCACCTCTGTGGGAATGGTTTTAAGTGTCTCTCCCTCAACAGCCTTCAGTTCCATCTTCCAGGAAACTGTTGTCCTGGCATGTAAGTCTGTGCTGTCTCCCCCGCCGTGGTGCTGGGGGTCCCAGCCTCCCACCACAGGCAGAGGCCCTGCCTGGCAGGAAGGGGAGGAGCTACAGCTGTCCCATCACCTGTGCAGGGAAGGGAGTGACTGGGAGCTGGAGACGACCCTATACAGCAGGCCACGCCCTCCCCCTCCCATACGCCCCTCGGGCAGGGTCCCTGGGACCTGGCAACCGGCCCTGACCCAGGTACAGCCACGGTTGCGGCGCCGCTGGGGTGTCCTGACGACGCCCTCGCTGAGACCAAGCTCCTGACTCCTGCGTGTGCCGCCTCCGCCTCCACACACCCAGTCCGGTCTCCACTGCAGCGGCGCTGTAGGAACGTCTGCTCTGGACTGTCCTGGTGGCTTTGTGTCCTGGTGCCGGTCAGTCCTTTCCTGCTGAAGCGGCCCCAGGTGCTGCCTGCTGTGTCCTTAAGCCTCTGGCAGCACCGCAGGTGCAAAAGGCTCCTCCCATATCAGGGGTCCTGGGGTCCCTGGAGGGGGGCGGACACTGAAACAGTGGCCCCAAATGTGAGCTACTGGGACTTGATCTACGAGAAGTAGAAGACAGGGGCCAGTGCTGTGGCATAGCAGGTAAAGCTACCACCTGCAGTGCCAGCATCCCATATGGGCACAGGTTCGAGTCCTGGCTGCTCCATTTCCAGTCCAGCTCCCTGCTAGCGGCACCTGGGAAAGCCGCAGAAGATGGTCCAGGTCCTGGGGCCCCTGCACCCGCATAGGAGACCCAGAGGAGGTTCCTGGCTCCTGGCTTCGGATCTTCCTAGCTCCAGCTATTGGGAATGAACCAGCAGATGGAAGACCTCTCTCTCTCTCTCTGCCTCTGCCTTCCAAACAAATGAATAAATCTTGAAAAAAAAAAAAAAAGTAGAAGACAGCTCCTGAAACCCAGCAGGTGAGCAGGTGGCCTGATGAGGGGAGAAGGAAGCCAGTGCAAACACTTAGTAAATAACCGGGCTGCCGGCGAGCTGTTCGGGGAGGGAGGCTGTGGGGCCCCTTTGCAATCTGCACAGCTGCCTTGGGCCTGGCACTCAGCAGATGTTTGCTGAGTGAATGAATAAAACTTCACATTTACCAGGCACGGTACAAACGTGTACATTAGGGCTGAAGAGATATAGAGAAAGGAGAGATATATGTGGATGAGGGTAGCAAGGATTTCCCACAGGGGGCAGGTGTTTGGCTCTACATTTCAGACCCTGCTTGGGGGCCCGGTGCTGTGGTGTAGCGGGTAAAGCCTTTGCCTGTGATGCCGGCATCCCATATGGGCGCTGGTTCGAGTCCCGGCTGTTCCACTTCTGATCTAGCTCCCTGCTGTGGCCTGGGAAAGCAGTAGAAGATGGCCCAAGTGCTTGGGCCCCTTCACCCAAATGGGAGACCTGGAAGAGGCCCCTGGCTTTGGTTTGGCCCAGCTCCAGCCATTTTGGCCGTTTAAAGAGTGAACCAGCGGATAGAAGATTTCTCTCTCTCTCTCTCTCTCTCTCTCTCTGTAACTCTGCATTTCAAATAAATAAATGCATCTTAAAAAAAAAAAAAAAAAAACAAAGACCCTGCTTGGATACCTGCATCCCACATCAGAGAGCCTGGGTTGGAGCTCCTGCTCCACTCCCAACTCCAGCTTCCTGCTGATGCACCCTGGGAGGCAGCAGGTGATGGCCCAAGCACCTGGGTCCCTGCCACCATGTGGGAGAGCTCTGGATGGAGTTCCTGGTTCCTGGCTTCTGCCTGGCCCACTCCCAACTCAGGCATTTGGGGAGTGAACCAGTGGATGGGAGATCTGTCTGTCTGTCTCTGCTTCTCTGCCTCTCTGCCTTTCAAATAAATAAATAATATGCTTAAGAAACAAGTATGTGCAGGAGGGAAATTAATTTTATTTATTATTATTTTTAAAAAGATTATTTATTTATTTTTATTTGACAGGTAGAGTTATAGACAGTGAGAGAGAGACAGAGAGAAAGGTCTTCCACTGGTTCACCCCCCAAATGGCTGCTACGGCTGGAACTGCGCTGATCTGAAGCCAGGAGCTAGAAGCCTCCTCCCGGTCTCCCATGGAGTGCAGCGCCTAAACACTTAGCCCATCCTCCACTGCCATCCTGGGCCACAGCAGAGAGCTGGAGTGGAAGAGGAGTAGTCGGGACTAGAACCCGGTGCCCATATGGAATGCTGGCGCCACAGGTGGACGATTAACCAAGTGAGCCACGGTGCCGGCCCTAAAGATTTATTTATTTTACTTGAAAGAGTTACAGAGAGGAAGAGGCAGAGAAAGAGAGAGAGTCTTCCATCCACTGGTTCACTCCCCAAATGGCTGCAATGTCTAGAACTGCACCAATCGAAGCTGGGAGCTTCCTCCTGGTCTCCCATGTGGGTTCAGGGGCCCAAGGACTTGAGCCATCTTCCACTACATCTCTAGGCCACAGCAGAGAGCTGGATTGGAAGTGGAGCATCCGGGTCTTGAACCAGTGCCCATATGGGACGCCATCACTGTAGATGGCGGCTTTACCTGCTACGCCACAGTGCTGGCCCCAGGAAATTAATTTTAGAAACTGAAGGGTAGAGAAGAGTTTCCTGTAGTGGTTTAAGAACATCACTCTCTATTGATGATACTGTGTGACCCCAGGCAAGTTACTCAACCTCTCTGTGCCTCAGACTCTTCAACGGCACAGCAATGGTGCCTCCCAGGTATTGTGGAGCAGCCCAGGAGTGAGTTAATACATGAGTAGTACCTGGCTCCAGGTAGCAGGTGCTTAGCAACATTGCCAAATACCCCATCCTCACGTTGCCTGGACATGGCAGGCTTTTGCAGATGGAAAGCCTGACTCTTAAATATGAACAACTAAGGAAGACCAGACACAGGAGGGGAACGCAGCATGAAGTTAATCGGGATTGTCAGTATCGCAGCCATTGTTGCTGCTACCGGTCAGCTGGGGTGTGCAGCAGCAGTCTGATCACTTGCTGTGTAAGTCACTGCCTCTTCTACCTCACAGGGAGGAAACGAAGTGTTAGCCTTTCCACCTCGCTGGAAACATAATAACCTGAAAGACTTTTTTAAAAGATTTATTTTATTTACCTGAACGACAGAATTACAGAAAGAGAGAGGTAGAGGCATACAGAGAGAGTCTTCCATCTGCTGGTTCACTCCCCAAACGGCCACAATGACTGGGGCTGGACCGGGCTGAAGCCAGGAGCCAGAAGCTTCTTCCACGTCTCCCACGTGGGTGCAGGGGCCCAAGGACTTAGGCCATCTTCCACTGCTTTCTCAGGCCATCAGCCAGGAGCTGGATGGGAAATGGAGCAGGGGGGACTCGAACCAGCACCCATATGGGATGCTGGCACTGCTGGCTGGGATTTTAACTAACCTGCTGTGTCGCAGAGCTGTCCCCCAAAACTATTATTTGAAAAAAGAAAAAGAAAAACACTGTGGTCTCTATTCTTCTCACAGGGCAACATTTCATTTTCTTAAATTATTTACAAGTCCTTTTTGTAGCCGCCTTGTTGTTCTAAATGCCTTCATTCCTTGTCTAACAGTGATGCCTGCTCATAAAAAAGCTCCAAGCTATAAACAAGTGCAATAAACAGGGGGTTGCTATGGAAAAGCAGAATGCCGCTCTCAGCACCTGGCCCTGCTCTCCGGCACCTGTCGTTCTCGTGGGAGTCCCCGCAGTACAGAACTTACTGCTCTTTGGAACTTGGATGTTTTCTCATTATTGAATAGAGGCGAACTTGAACTTTTCTGTTTAAACTATTTGGCAGGGTTTTTAAAAAGTTACTTGTTTATTTGAAAGGCAGAGAGAGAGAGAAAGAGAGAGAGAGATCAGAGCCATCTTCCATCCACTGGCTCACTCCACACATGCCCATAGAGCCGGTTGCCTGGGGCTCCGTCTGGATCTCCCACGTGAATGGCAGGAACCCAGGTGCTTGGGCCATCATCTGCTGCATCCCAGATGCCTTAGCAGGAAGCTGGATGGGATGCAGGGGCAGGGCTCAGTCCCAGGCATTCTGATGTGTAAACCCAAACAGTGGCTTGAAACCCGAACGCTGTGCTATGAAGCACAATTCAGTCATTCAACCTGCTGTGCCCACACTTTTACCAATCCTCAGATTAAGTGATTTTTTGTGTGTGTGTCTGTGTGGAATAAAACCAAAGTCAGGGCAGGTGTAGCAAGTTAAGCCACCACTTTGGGGGTTCACCACAGCCCATGCCAAAGCGCCTGAGTGGGGGTCTCTGCCCCTCTGCTTCCTCCCAGTGCACCCTGCTTGAGCCCCTCCCACGCGTGTGGAAAACCCGAGCGGATTTCTGGGCTCTGTGCCTGGCCCAGCCCTGGTTGTTGTGGGTGTTAGGAGAGTGAACCAGCTCATGGAAGATCTGTCTCTTTCTCTGTCTCTGTCTGTCTCTGGATGAAAAATAAACATCAAACAGAAAAACAAAAAGCACTGCCACCAGGGTTCTTGGTAAGCCGCTGGGAACAAATTTCTCTGGACATTTTCTTTCTGTTTGCCAGAGACCTGAGCCTTCTGCAAGCAAAAGCAAATCTCGAGACGCCCGCTGCCTGGGTCGTAAGCTGGCCACAGGGACCAGGTAATGCTTTTCTTTAAGCACGTGAGGACATCGATATTGTTGTGCTCTGTCACTCCTAGATGTTCAATCATTCCATCTCTCTGATGGGCTTGAGCCCGAGAAGAATGTGTGGAAAAAGGAGAAAGACTCGCAATATATCACACGGTTTCTTTTTTTTTTTTTTTTTAAGATTTTATTTACTTTACTTGAAAGTCAGAGTTACGCAGAAAGAAGGAGAGGCAGAAAGAGAGAGAGGTCGCTCTTCCATCCGCTGGTTCACTCCCCAGATGGCCGCCAAGGCCGGAGCTGCACCGATCTGAAGCCAGGAGCCAGGGGCTTCTTCCGGGTCTCCCACGCAGGTGCAGGGGCCCAAGGACCTGGGCCATCCTCTACTGCTTTCCCTGGCCATAGCAGAGAGCTGGACTGGAAGTGGAGCAGCCAGGTCTTGAACCAAAGTCTGTATGGGATGCCAGGGCGTTAACCCACTGCGCCGGCCCTCCTCCTCCTCCTCCTTCTTCTTCTTCTTTTTTTTTTTTTTTTTTTTTAACATTTAGTTATTTATTTTGAAAGAGTTACAGACAGAGGGAGGGAGAGACAGAGAGAAAGGTCTTCCATCTGCTGATTGACTCCCCAAATGGCTGCAACGGCCAGAGCTGAGCTGATCCAAAGCCAGGAGCCAGGAGCTTCTTCTAGGTCTCCGACATGGGTGCAGGGGTCCAAGGACTTGGGCCATCTTTTACTGCTTTCCCAGGCCACAGCAGAGAGCTGGATCAGAAGGGGAGTAGCCAGGTCTCCAACCAGTGCCCATATGGGATGCCGGTACTGAAGGCGGCGGCTTTACGTGCTATGCCACAGCGCCAGCCCCAATATCACACAGTGTCAAAGCTGACTGGCTCTGTGAGGCCCCTGGCTGGTTGCTCATGTTTGGAGATAAAGAAACAGTGTGGGAGGTCGAGGCAGGTGCTACCAGTCCCGTGAACTGAGAGCCGAGCCCAGCTTCCCTGAGGTCTGGCCGTTTGGAAATGTTTGGTCCTACTTTGGTCTTAGAAGAAGAGCAAGAGTTTTTGAAATTTAAGAATTATTTCTTTACTTGAAAGGAAGCATATTGGGGGTGGGAGTGGGGAGAGATGAAAGAGAGAGGTCTTCCATCTACTGGTTCACTCCTTAAATGGCCACAACAGCTGGAGCTAGCCAGGCCAAAGCCAGGAACCAGGAGCTCCGTCTGTGTCTCACAGATGGGTGCAGGGGCCCAAGCCCTCGGGCCATCCTCCGCCGCTTTCCCAGGCCCTTAGCAGGGAGCTGGATTATAAGTAGAACAGCCGGGACTTGAACAGCCACTCATACAGGATGCTGGCATTTCAGGCAATAGCTTAACCCCACTGTGCCACAATGCTGCTCCCTCGGAGTTTTTAATTTTTGTTTTTATTTCATGTTTTTTTAAAAAAGCAAACAGCAGGTGGTTGACATGCGAGCCCAAGCACCTCCCTCGTCAGCAAGTGAAGTTCTGCCGCGCGTGGGGTGACAACACAGGGGCAGAAACAGGGCAGAGGACTGCTCACAGGAGTAGAAAGTGGAACGGGGTCGCCAGAGGCTGGGCAAGAGGGTTAGGAAGAGCTTCTCAGGGTCTGGTGTTGGTAGCACAGCAGGGGCGCTGTCGTCAGCAGAGAAGGGTTGCTGAGGAAGGGCTGGGGTGCCGGCGACACGGCTGCCCCGACCTCCTCCTCACACACCGTCTCCGTGCATTGCCACATCACACTCTAGCCCAGGATTCCGGACCATTTTTGTGTGCCAGTTTAAAAAAAAAAATGATAGCCCCAAGAGGTAAAGCTTTCTGAGACACTCCCTAACTTCTGTGTAAACTCTGATGGGACTAGCCTAGTGGAAGGCAAGGCAAGAGCTCTTTGAACTGAAAAACCAATAGATTGTAGAAGGACCCCGGCTGTGCATTGCGGGAGGGGAGCCCCTGGGCACGGGTGCACCCAGCCACCCCCATGCTGTCTTTTTTTTTTTTTTTTTTTTGACAGGCAGAGTGGACAGTGAGAGAGAGAGACAGAGAGAAAGGGCTTCCTTTTGCCGTTGGTTCACCCTCCAATGGCCGCCGCGGCCGGCGCACCGCGCTGATCCAAAGCCAGGAGCCAGGTGCTTCTCCTGGTCTCCCATGGGGTGCAGGGTCCAAGTACTTGGGCCATCCTCTACTGCACTCCCGGGCCACAGCAGAGAGCTGGCCTGGAAGAGGGGCAACCGGGACAGAATCCGGCGCCCTGACCGGGACTAGAACCCGGTGTGCCAGCGCCGCAAGGTGGAGGATTAGCCTAGTGAGCCACGGCGCCGGCCCCCCATGCTGTCTTGAGGTGTGGGGCCAGGGGATCTATGAGCTCCCTGAGCCTGGCTCTGCCAGCGTAGCAGTAAATGGATGCTTCGGGGGCTGGAGAAGTCTCACCCCTGTTGGGATCGACATGGGTTTCACTTGGACCAACCGCGGTTGCTCCCGGAGGCCCCAAGGTGCAGACGCTTCCCGAGGGTGCTTGGGTGGTAGCTGTGGCGATCCTAAGCGCCACGGCTGTTTTCACAGGTGTGCTGCGAGACCCTGCAACTCCAGAGTGCTCAGACCCAAGGCCGGGGGTATCGCCAGAAAGCCCTGCGCCCCAGACCAGAGCGAGGGGATCGGGTTCCCCGTGGGCTTGAAGCTCGCGGTGCTCGGCATTTTCATCATCGTGGTGTTCGTCTACATCACCATGGAGAAGCGGCCGCTCTTTGGTTAAGAACTCCGGAAGCAGACGATGCACGCGGCTGACGCGTCACCCTGAGCGAGCCCTCCTGCCCCAGCAAAGACGACCCAGAGCTCGCTGAGGGCCTTTGCCTGGAGCCAGAGCCTTCGCCCGCCCCGTGCTGCAGCCGCAGATCTGCACCTGGGCTCCGCCAGGTGGACGAGCAGGGCACAGAAGCAGGCCCGAGTTAAGAGCACGCGGTTAGGAAACCCCCCACGTCACGTAGGCTGTCATTAAAAGCGTTTCCACCTTACAGCAGGAGTCTCCTAAAAGGAAACTCCACCCGGTATTTTTCTTTCTTTTCTCCCCCCACCTGCCCCAAACAACAGGTTTTTCATATTTATTAGTGAACCAGCCTACTAGTGTGGAGCATAGAACAGAGAGAGAACCGGTATTCCCAATAAATAAAACGCGCCCAACGGCATAGCGGTGACATTTCTGGCTTACTGTGGTGGGATGATCGTGGCTTCGGTGCGGTGAGTGCCATCTCGGTGACGTCCCTGACACCCTCAGCCTGGTTCTTCTCCAGTGTCTCCCCCTGCAGCTGCGCCTGATTTTATTACCAGTTCTCATCCAAATTCAGTGGGGGCATGGAGTGATTTTTATTTTTCCAGGAAGTTGCTGGATCCTGGAAGTCTCGTGAGAAGACAAGGAGCGTAGTCAAGTGTACACACCACAGAGTCGGGGGAAAGGCGAGTGTGCCTGCGTGTACATGTGTGCATGTGCGTGTGTATGTTTTAAAGATTTATTTATTTATTTGAAAGGCAGAGTTACAGAGAGAGAGACAGACAGAGTTCTTCTGGGTCTCCCACATGGGTGCAGGGGACCAAGCCCTTGGGCTGTCTTCTGCTGCTTTCCCTGGCACATTAGCAGGGCGCTGGATTGGAAGTGGAGCAGCCAGGACTCGAACAAGTGCCGTATGAGATGCCGGCACTGCAGGCAGTGGCTTTACCCGCTACGCGCCACAGTGTTGGCCCCGTGTGTGTTTGTCGTGTGTGTGTGTGTGTGTGTTGAATCTTTTTTTTTTTTTTTTTTTTTTTTGACAGGCAGAGTGGACAGTGAGAGAGAGAGACAGAGAGAAAGGTCTTCCTTTTGCCATTGGTTCACCCTCCAATGGCTGCTGCAGCCGGTGCACCGCGCTGATCCGATGGCAGGAGCCAGGTGCTTCTCCTGGTCTCCCATGTGGGTACAGGGCCCAAGGACTTGGGCCATCCTCCACTGCACTCCCGGGCCACAGCAGAGAGCTGGCCTGGAAGAGGGGCAACCGGGACAGAATCCGGCGCCCCGACCGGGACTAGAACTCGGGGTGCCGGCGCCGCAGGGAGGATTAGCCTCGTGAGCCGCGGCACCGGCCCACTGTTCAAATTGTAGAGCTAACTATTTGAAAGGCTGCAACAGCTAATTAACAAGAGGGGAATGTGTTTGGTTTTATAAACACAAGGATGCATCCAACGTCATGGACGTAGTTTAGAGTAAGAGAGCACTTTTGTCTTTGAAACACATCCGGATTCATAAAAAACAAGGCCTGGTGAGCGAGCGTGGTGGCCATGGGGGCTGAACGGGCTGGGTGGAGCCGCGTGGGTGCCTGGCTCCTCTCTGTCAGCTCAGTGACCTTGGGTGAATTCGTTGTCCTCTGAGTTTCATTCTCAACTTCTGAAGACAGGCATAGCATAGACCCCTAGGAGGAGGAATTCCCAGAAATGTTGGTGTGGTTTATATCTGACCTATTTCTGGGAAGAGCTAATTCTAAATTCAAGAACTCCTGAGCACCAAGAAATTTACTGTAGCAATTTTTATGGCACACAAAACATAGAACCTACTCAAACAGGCCACGATAGGGGAATTGTTTAATAAATGAAAGCATGGTCTCTTAATAGATGATAATGCAATGATTGACGTTGGACGTGGGGTTTAGCCTAGCAGCTGAGATGCCAGTGGGGACCCCTGCATCCCACACCAGGTGCCTAGATTTGAGTTGTGGCTCCGCCCCTGACTCAGCTTCTTCATAAAGTGCACCCTGGGGGTTGGCTCTCCAGTGGCTGGGTCCCTGGCACCCACAGGGGGTACCTGTGCCGAGTCCAGGCTTCCAGACGGCCCAGCCCTGGTCATTCTGGGTATTCAGGGAGTGAACTAGCAAACAGGGGCTCACTCTCTCTTTCTCTCAAATGCAAATTTTAAAAACTATTTTAAAATGTTAACAGGATTTCAGTGGCCAGGACTCTTAATTGTCCCCCATATTTTTTTTACATGTTTCTCAAAAGTATATAAGCAGTATATAGTACTTTGCCAATGAAAGAAAACAAATTTTAATTTTTAAAATCGCATACTGAATTGCCATTTGATGGCAGGGAACATGAAACTGTAGTAAGACTGGCTTACACGAATAGGGATTTGTTTTTATCTCATGGAAGGCTTGCTGGGGCAGGCATTGTGGCACAGCAACTTAGGCCACCACTGGGGACGCCTGCACCCCATTTCAGAGCGCCTGCTTGAGTTCTAGCTATTGCGTTTCAGGGTTTTTTTCCTTTTATTAAATTTTTTTTTGACAGGCAGAGTGGAAGGTGAGAGAGAGACAGAGAGAAAGGTCTTCCTTTTGCCGTTGGTTCACCCTCCAATGGCCGCTGCGGCCAGCGCACTGCGGCCAGCGCACCGTGCTGATCCGAAGCCAGGAGCCAGGTGCTTCTCCTGGTCTCCCATGGGGTGCAGGGCCCAAGCACCTGGGCCATCCTCCACTGCACTCCCGGGCCACAGCAGAGAGCTGGCCTGGAAGAGGAGCGACCGGGACAGAATCCGATGCCCCAGCTGGGACTAGAACCCGGTGTGCCCACGCCGCTAGGTGGAGGATTAGCCTAGTGAGCTGCGGCGCCGGCCCCTTTTTTAAAATTTTAAGTAATTATTTTTATTTATTTGAAAGGCAGAGTTACAGAGAGAAAGAGAGAGAGAGTGCTTTCCTAAGGGCTGCAACAGCTGAGACTGTGCCAGGCTGATACTAGGAGCCAGGAGCTTCATCCGGGTCTCCCTCATGGATGCAGGGGCCCAAGCACCTGGGCTGTCCTCCACTGCTTTTCCCAGGCCACTAGCAAGGAGGTGGATCAGAGCTGCAGCAGCCGGGACACGAACCCACACGGATGCCAATGTCACAGGCAGCAGCTTTATCCACTATGCCACAATGGTAGCCCGCCAATTAGTTCTTGTAGATCAGAATCCTGGAATCCATTTAAAGAGACTGCACAGGCCACCTGCTCTCCTGCCTTACTCTCGGGGTGTGGGTCCCCTGTCTGGTCCAGGCCCCGCTGCTGAGCCAGATCCGTGTTGTAACGGGATCCCAGGAGGAGATCCTGTGATGCAAGAAGAGGCAGGTGCTTGATCGCCAGCCCTCGTTCCTGACACAGAGCTCCTGGAACCCTTGCGGTCACCAGAGTGACGAGTGTGCAGACTGTGAAGGGGCTGGGGCTCTCCACAGCTTCCGCATGGAGGAGGGGCCGCTGTCACCTGTAGAGGGCTGGAATGTCTGGATGAGGGAGAGGGGTTAAGTTGACCACTCACGGTCAATGTCATCAACCCGCCTACATAGTGAGGCCTTCATAAAACCCAAAAGGATGGGGCTCTGGGGGCTTCTGCATAGCTGAACAGGTGGGGGTGCCTGAAGGAGGTGCACCCTAAGAGGTGTGGAGCCTCTTCCCACATAGCCCGTTGTGCCTCCTCCATCTGGCTGCTCATCCTTTATGATATCTTTATCAAGAAACTTGTAGGGGCCAGCCTTGTGGCCTAGAGGGCGGATCCTGCACTGGCACATCCGAGCCCTGCTGCGCCATCCCGAGCGTGGGCCTCCTCTCCCCAGGCTCCTGCTCACCCTTCAGAGTGGTTCTCCACCCAGGGCCAGGACCCCAGTGTCGCTCCCCCTCTTCGTGGAGGAACGACACAGGACCCTGCGCTGTTCTTTTGTCTGCTCGGCCCTCCCCGGGTTTGCTGCTGGTTCTTCCCGGGTTGGCTACTGTCCCTTCCACCTCCGTGGAAGGGCGGTTCCCCCTGGCCACTTTCCCCACTTCCGCGGGGGAGCGGCACACCGCCGGCCGGCTCTCTCGGGGGCTGCACAGGTGTTCCCCTTAGATGTTCCTCTTAGATGTTCCTGGTGCATGCCGTCTCTCTCCTCCTCTATAGTCCTCCTCCGCCAATCCCAACTCGGCTGCCCACACGCCGAGTACGCTGCTCTCCTCCAATCAGGAGCAAGTCCTACAGTTTATTGGCTGAACTGGAGGCAGCTGTGCGGAAGCTGTTTACTTCTCTCCCAGCGCCATATTGTGGGAGAGCAGATGCATAGAATAAGTCTTAATTCCAGTAACTTAGTCTAGTCCGAGTTGCTCCCCACACCCCAGCACACCTCTCTCAAGGAGAGACTCCACAGTCCTGGCCCAGACACAGAAACAGCTCACTCGCCCCAGATCCTCCTCCTCCTCCTTTTTTTTTTTTTTTTAATATTTATTTATTTATTTGAAAGGCAGAGTTACAGAGAGGGAGAGAGAGAGAGAGAGAGGTCTTCCATCTGCTGGCTCACTCCCTAGATGGCCACAGCTGCCCAGCTGCGCTGATCCGAAGCCAAGGAGCCAGGAGCTTCTTCCGGGTCTCCCATGCAGGTGCAGGGGCCCAAGGACCTGGGCCATCTTCTGTTGCTATCCCAGGCCATAGCAGAGAGCTGGATCGGAAGAGGAGCAGCCGGGACTAGAACCACTGCCCATATGGGATGTCAGCACTTCAGACGGGGGCTTCAACCTGCCACGCCACAGCGCTGGCCTCTACCCCACAGATTTTATTTTAACATGACTGTTTTTGAGTTTAAGAGAATTAACTAATGAGACATTGCATGGTGTGGCTGTGTGGAGGTTCATTTTACTATATTGTCTGCTGCCGCATATGTTTAAAATTTGCCATAAGCTGTACTGGGCCAAAGCCAGGAGCCAGGAGCTTCCTCGGGGTCTCCCACATGGGTGCAGGGGCCCAAGAGCTTGGGCCATCTGCCACTGCTTTCTCAGGCCATTAGCAAGGAGCTAGATGGGAAGTGTAGCAGCCAAGACTCTGTGGGCGGGGGCTTTACTTGCTGCGCCACAGCGCTGGCCCCTCGCCCTAAATCTTAATATCCCAGGTTTCTCCTGCTCCTGGCCTGGGTGCTGCATTTATCTGTTCCTATTTTATTATTTTTTAAGGATTTATTTATTTATTGAAAGGCAGAGTTATAGAGAAGGAGAGAGAAAGACCGGGTGGGGGGTGGTCTTCCATCTAACAGTTCACTCTGAAATGGCCACAAGAGCCGGGGCTGGCTCAGGCCGAAGCCAGGAAACTCCAACAGCGGCCCAAGTACTTTAGCCGGCTGTCCCACGACGCCAGACCCTGCCGCTTCTAGAGCCTGCCTGGGGACCTGGCACGGGAGCACCTGGCCTACTTCCGGGTCTTTCCCTCCTCAGCCCAGGCCACCTTCACCCATCCAAGCGCCAGAAGAACCTACAACACCCAGCTTCTCTGGGCTTTGGGTCAGATCCAGGCCCAGTGCAGGGCTGTCTCCCACGCCAGTGCCAGAGATGGGAAGACGATCAGCACAGAGATTCACTCTTCTTGGCAGGCGCCATCTCCCAGCCATGGAGGGGTTTGTCCCCCCCCACCCCCCCATGCCCAGAACATGCCTGCCGCTGCGGGAATCCGGGAGCTCCTGGGGTGGAGGACTGGCTCTCACTCGCCTCTGGGTCTCCTCTCCAGGTAGCGGCTCCTCCCTCCACAAAGAGCTCACCTCCTTTTCAGGCCGTCTGCAACCACAAAGCCGATACCCCAGAACTCGCCTTCCGTGTACCGTGCAGGGAGACGCTCTCAAAACCAGCAGCCGGCAGTGGAAAGGCGTCCCCAAACATGCACGTCATGTCGTGTTCCCCCTCCAGCAGGCTCTCGTTCCCAGAGTGGGGGTGGGGCTCGCTCGGGGTGCGCGCGCCCCGTGAGGGTGTTCTGAGTCTGCTCACCAGACAGTCAAGTAGGGATCTGGCTGGGGCAACGGAACCTGGCTAAGCGCGTGTCGCACAGGCGGCCAGGGTCTGCCGGCTTGCACGGTGCACATGGGACCATGGGGCCTATTCTGTTGCCTGCGTGCCATTGAAATCCCTGCCCAGCCAGCGTGCAGGCTGGCAGATGGAAGGCAGTCTGCAAGGTTCTATTTCTGTTTTTCGACATTCAAAGAAACACTGTGCTACCGGCTCTTAAAAATAATTGGTTAAGTACCAAGCTATTTTCATTGCCACAGTCATAAATACAGACATGCTAGACCACATTATTTATGTCCACAGTGGTTCATAATCATTCTTACGTGCAAGAGAAAGGGCTTGTGGAGCTCATTTTCTTTCTAATTTTCCCCCCTCCCTCCCCACGCCCCCACCTCCCAGCCAAGAAAAGTCTTGTGGTTTAGAATAACACGAAGGAGCCTATCTTTGAAGTAAAATTAAACTTCAGTTTTTCCCGAAGCCAGAGCTTATCTCAAGACTAAAATAAGAGAGTGTCTAACCAACTTGGCATTTCAGCCCGAGGAAAATTCCCCACAGACGCTTGGATGGCAGACAACGGAAGGGAAGCCAATTAGCTGTGTGCGGCGACGGGAGCTCCTACAAGCTTGCCCAAGAAGAAATGAACCTGCTAAGGGGGTCAGCTAGGGCTTCCTGGCTGCCTCGGTGCACAGCCCAGCCGCTGCGCTGCCCGGGCAGAGCAGGTGAAGGGAGAGCCGGCCACTTGCCAGTCGGCACCGTGGGTCTCCGGCGGGACTCCCTCCGAGTGTTGCCGTGTGTGGGCGTCCCCGCCCCGAGAGCCTGCCTAATGAATCAATCTCTGGAGAGCCAGAGGGGCTATTCTGGGTACGCTGCAGCCGTGGAGGAGGACTCCTGGTTTCCTGGCAACCGGAGAAGCCTGTGACAGCTACAGTTCCTAGAGAGCCCGTTGTTGCAATCCCCTTTGGAGTTCAAGTTCAAGGATGAGTGGAAAAATATGTGGAGGGGATGGATTGGGTTTCTCTATCTTTTTTTTCTTCAAAACAACTTTTCTTTAATATTTATATTTTTGTAAGGCAGAGTAGCAGAGAGAGAGACACACACACAGAGAGAGAGAGAGAGAGAGAGAGAGATTGATCTTCCATCTGCTGGGTCACTCCTTAAATGTCTGCAACAGACAGGGCTGGGTCAGGCCCAAACCAGAAGCCAGGAACCCCACCCAAGACGCCCACGTTGGGCCATCGTCCACTGCCTTTCCAGGTGCATTAGCAGGGAGCTGGATGAGATCTGTGCGGCCTGGACAGGAACTGGCACCCCAGTATGGGATGCTGGTGTTGCCAGTGGAGGCTTAACCGGCTGCACCACAATGTCGGCCCCTTCCTCACCTGCTAGCTATTTATTTGTTTATTTATTTATTTGACAGAGTTATAGACAGTGAGAGAGAGACAGAGAGAAACGTCTTCCTTTTGTTGGTTCACCCCCCAAATGGCCACTACAGCTGGCGCTGCGCCGATCTGAAGCCAGGAGCCAGGTGCTTTCTCCTGGTCTCCCATGCGGGTGCAGGGCCCAAACACTTGGGCCATCCTCCACTGCCTTCCTGGGCCACCGCAGAGAGCTGGACTGGAAGAGGAGCAACCGGGACTAGAACCCGGCGCCCATATGGGATGCCGGCATTGCAGGTGGAGGATTAACCAAGTGCGCCACGGCGCCAGCCCCCCTCATCTGCTATTTTGACTCTGGCCTCCCACCTGTGGACAGAGAGCCAGTGTGTCATGTAGTTCTCTTTCGTCCTTCCTGGCCAATATCCCATCCCACTTCCCCATTAACAACAGGCTGCTGGCTGAGACAAACTGGACCTGGATGAATCCCTCCATCTTCCCCATTGTGTGCCCCTGGGGACCCCACCAGAAGACGCCAGGGCAGGCAGAGCGGATCCACCTGTACCCAGAAATCACGGTTGGTCCCACAGAGCCTTCGTTAGCCTCAAACCACCTCTCATTTCATCAATCCCACTCATTCTTTTTTCTTAAAGATTTATTTACTTATTTGAAAGTCATGGTTATGGCAGGGGGAGGCCTTCCATCTGTTGATTCATTCCCCAGATGGCTACAACCACCAGGACTGAGCCAGACCAAAACCAGGAGCCAGAGTATCATCCCAGTCTCCCACTTAATTGCAGGGGCCCAAACACTTGGGCCATCTTTCACTGCTTTTCCCAGGCCATTAGCAGGAAGCTGGATCGGAAGTGGAACAGCCGGGATATGAACCTGTGCCCTTATGGGATGCTGGCATCGCAGGTGGCCACTTAACCTGCTACGCCACAACCCAGACCCCGATTGCAATAATTTTTTTATTATTTTCTTAATTGAAATTGGATGAAGCAGCTGCCCCTCAGGGTCAGGGGTTCCACTCCCTTGGGCAGCGGCAGGCACACGGAGTGCTGTCATTCACGCCTGAGCCCCATGCACAGCACAGCAGGAGAATGCACGCTGTGATCTGCGCTTGCCAGCAGATTTTTTTGGAGGTGGGATGTTGAAGGCGAAAGTAGGCCATTTGGGGAGTTGTTGGGAACACATCACACTCGCCCACCAGTCCGCGGCTGGCTTGTCCCAAATCTGCCAGCACAGAGGAGGAGTTCGAGTGTTTCCTTGGGCTGGGCTTTCTATGACGAAGTCCCAGGGACAGCGCGGATGTCTCCTGCTTCTACACAGCCCTCAGAAGGCTCTGCCTTTACTGTGCCCCTCGGGGCAGGAAGCGGGAGTTTGCGTGGTTGAGCAGAGCAGCGCCCTCAGCAGACCCTGCCGGCCATGGAGGTCGCAGCCCATGTCCAGTGGGTCTTTCTGCCTGACCACTCCTGCGATCCATGTAGCCTTTTAACTGCTTATTTATTTATATTTCAAAGGCAGAGAAAGGGATCTTCCATCTGCTGGTTCACTCCCCAAATGCCCACAACAGCTAGGGGAGGGCCAGGCCAAAGCCTGGAGCCAGGAGCTCCATCCAGGCCTTCCACACAGGGGACAGGGACCTAAGGACTCACCTGCTGCCTCCCAGGGTACACTTTAACAGGAGGTGGTGCAGAGCTGAGACATCACCCTGGACACTGTGACGTGTGATGCAGGCATCACGAGTGGGGTCTTAACCGCTGTGCCAAATGTCCACCTGCCTCCTACCAGCGATGCCTCATTCAGCCGGCAATTCTTTTTTTTTTTTTTTTTTTTGACAGGCAGAGTTAGACGGTGAGAGAGAGACAGACAGAGAGAAAAGTCTTCCCTCCATTGGTTCACCCCCCAAAAGGCTGCTACGGCCAGCACACTGTGCCGATCCGAAGCCAGGAGCCAGGTGCTTCCTTCTGGTCTCCCACGCGGATGCAGGTGCCCAAGCACCTGGACCATCCACCACTGCCCTCCCGGGCCACAGCAGAGAGCTGGACTGGAAGAGGAGCAACCGGGACTAGAACCTGGCACCCATACGGGATGCCAGCGCTGCAGGTGGAGGATTAACCAAGTGAGCCACTGTGCACGGCAATTCTTCCCAGCTAGGGTTGAGTTGCGCCTCTCTCCCAGCTGCGTATCATTCAGTTCTAATGGGTGGGGGCCCCACTGTGTGCCAGGCCCTGTGCGAGGGGCTGCCATATGGTGACAAGCACAATGCCACCCCTTCCCCCGAGGAACTCACAGAACAGCGGGGGAAGCAGAGACGTAAGCAGGCGGTTATCAGCATCCAGAGTGTTCGGAGGGAGGCTGTTTGGTGCTCTGCCCCCCTGGGCTGGCACCTCCAGCCCTGCGGTGTGAAAGGGCTGCTAGGGGCTCGTGGCGCCCCCCTCCCGACAGCTGTGTCCAGCTTAGGGACCTCTGTCCTGGTCAGTTGTACTCATCGATGGGCAGCTCACAGGCCGGCCGATGCGGAGAGCCCTGGGTATCAAGGTGGGGAGCGGATAGTTCCTTTTTTTTTTTTTTTTTTTGACAGGCAGAGTGGACAGTGAGAGAGAGAGAGAGAGAGAGAAAGGTCTTCCTTTTTGCCATTGGTTCACCCTCCAATGGCCACCGCAGCAGGCACATCGCGCTGGTCCGAAGCCAGGAGCCAGGTGCTTCTCCTGGTCTCCCATGGGGTGCAGGGCCCAAGCACTTGGGCCATCCTCCACTGCACTCCCGGGCCACAGCAGAGAGCTGGCCTGGAAGAGGGGCAACCGGGACAGAATCCGGCGCCCCGACTGGGACTAGAACCCCGTGTGCCAGCGCCGCAGGCGGAGGATTAGCCTATGTTGCCGCGGCGCTGGCCAGATAGCTCCTCAATGTCATTTATGCCCCCAAAGCACCCCACCCCTGGCGATCAAGCCAGAGCTGGTTTCATGCTGCCTTTCCTGCTGCAGGCTGCCTGAGGTGCACTCGTGCCATGGGTCCCTTGTCCCAGGGCCTGCTCCTGCAGGTCCCATCTCTGACAGTACCATGGGGCCGGTGTTGGGTAGAAATCTCCCTGAAACATCGCCCCCTCCTTTGGCTGTTTTAAACAAAAGATTGCCACCATAATATTGCGTAGTTTCAAGTGACTTCCCGCTCAGCTTCCGAGATAGATGCTCTCCCTGCCAACTCTGCGGTATCTGTGACGTCATAGCTGTCAGCATCATTCGGGGGCTGGAGTGGAAAGAGAGAGACCCAGGTTCGAATTCCGACCGCACACCTAACAGCTCAGGGCCTTCTGCTTCGCCGGCTTCCCTGTCTGCCTCCCGCCCGGGCTAGGGCTGGGCCATCCTTTGTTCTTGGATGGCTGAACAGAAGTGAGAGAGCTGGGATGCTTAATCAGCTGCCGGTGTTGCTTGGGCCACGGGGCACGGATGAGTCGCGAGCTGCTTGCTCTAAGATCAAATTCCAGAAACTGCTGCCGTGGTACATTTTGTTCCCACAACAATTAAACTGGTTAAACAACGGCCTGACCCCCGGATGGCTGGCCGAGAGCCCAGGTTTGATCCTCTTATCTGTCCACCGGGAGCCTGCAATGCAGGAGTCCCTGCCATCGGCCCAGTAAGACGAGCTTTTCCTGCTTTATCGTCAAGTCCCAGCGGCTACGGGCAGCTCTGCTCTGGCACAGGTTCATTGGAGACCGGGTGGATGGAAGGCCCAGGGCGTCCCCATGCAGACTCCCCAACCTACCAGCTCTCTGGCCCATTGCCCACAAGAGCCCCTGGAGACCTCATCGGGATCAGCGTCTTTGGGGGAGGCACACAGGCATCCGTGTGTAGCCAGGGTTGAGTGAACTGCTGGGGTTACGACCGTTTTAGAGAGGGCTGAACGATTTCAAATGGCAGAGCTCAGAGAAGAGGAGAGCAAGCGCCTTTAAGCTGCTTCTGCCTTGGCACCTGGGCCGAGGGTGCCTGGGCAGGTGCAGCCACAGGAACACCTGCTGCCTGGAGTCAGACTGCGGCTTGGGCTTGTTGCAGCTGCTACTCACCACCGGACTTGGGGAAACTCACTCCAGGCTCCCATTTTCCCACCTAAAAAGGGGGATTAAGATGTCCCCACCCCTTATGGGGCTGGCGGGTTTAGCTGCCACCTGCAATGCCAGCATCTCATATGAGCGCCAGTTCAAGTCCCGGCTGCTCCACTTCTGATCCAGCTCCCTGCTAATGCACCTGAGAAAGCAGCAGAAGATGGCCCACATGCTCAGGCCCTTGCCACCCATGTGGGAGACCCAGACAGAGTTCCATGCTCCTGGCTTTGGCCTGTGCCAGCCCCTGCCATTGTGGCTATTTGGGAGTGAAGCAGCAGATGGAAGATTCTCTTTCTCTCCCCCTCTCCCGACTCCAGCTCTCTCGGTAACATTGCTTCCAAATAAATAAATACATTTTTCGGAAAAAAAGGATTCCTCCCTTACATGGGTTTTATGGGGTTTTATGGTAGATAATACAGAGAGACTTCCAAAAATCTGGGGAAAATGGAATTAGAAGATTACTTAGGGCGGCTGGCGCCGTGACTCGCTAGGCTAATCCTCCGCCTTGCGGCGCCCGCACACCGGGTTCTAGTCCCGGTCAGGGCACCAGATTCTGTCCCGGTTGCCCCTCTTCCGGGCCAGCTCTCTGCTGTGGCCAGGGAGTGCAGTGGAGGATGGCCCAAGTCCTTGGGCCCTGCACCCCATGGGAGACCAGGATAAGTACCTGGCTCCTGCCATCAGATCAGCGCGGTGCGCCGGCAGTGGCGGCCATTGGAGGGTGAACCAACGGCAAAAGGAAGACCTTTCTCTCTGTCTCTCTCTCTGTCCACTCTGCCTGTCAAAAAAAAAAAAAAAAAAAAGATTACTTAGGTACAAAAACATTTTGAAGTCCAAGTGTTTTCACAATTTGCATTTCCCATGAACTTTTTGGAGATTGTTTGTATGTATAAAATGCCTTGTATGGCATTTGGATATTAATGTTAATATACAGCTATTATTACCCCAGTGGATATCATCAATGCAGCTGGTCCAACAGAGGCCCAGTCCCTTGGCTTGTTTGTCTTCTCTGTGCGCGCAGGCCTTGCCCATTTAACTCGACAAGATGGGCGATAGAAGAAACTGAAGCTGCGGAAGTTGCTCCTCAGGATGCCTTCTGTTTTCACTGTAGTTTTGCTATTATTATTATTATTATTATTATCCAACTGAGTTAGTTAACAAGTCTTTTCACCTGTTCACAGGCAACGCAGCTTTCACAGCTGAACCTGGTACGGGTGACTGCAAGCATTGCATTTTCAGAGTTCAGGCGAAAACGATGGACAAAGTAGGAGCGGGCACGTAGCCTCGTGGCCGAGACCCCTGTGTCGCAGGTCGGCGTGCCCGGGGCCGGGCCTCAGCGCGGGCTCCTCACTCCAGCTTCCTGCTAATGCACCTCTGAGAGGCAGCAGTGAGGGCTCAGGTGGCTGGGTCGTGGCACCCACAGGGGGTGAGTTCCTGACTCCCTGCTTCAGCTCTAGTCGTTGAAGACATCTGGGGAGTAAACCAGTGGATGAGAGTCCTCGCTCACTCTTTGTCTCTCAAATTAAATAAATAAATAAATTACGGAAAAATACACATATGTGGCAGAACTTTTCTTGGCTGCTCTGGTCCTGGTTATACCATCCTTCCGTCAATCACACACCTACCTAAGATATCTTCATAGACCTGCACTCAAGGGGTGTGAAGTTCATATAACACCCCCACTCCCACACCCACCACCTGCTTAGGCTGTAAAACCTTTAACCAAAATTGGTTTAACTCTGATGTCTTCTGGTTCTGTTTCTCCATTCCTTTTTAACCTACTATGCCACAACACTGGCTCTGATCATGGAGGTTTAAGCCCATGTTTACTTTTTTTTTTTTTTTTTTGACAGGCAGAGTGGACAGAGAGAGAGACAGAGAGAAGGTCTTCCTTTTGCCATTGGTTCACCCTCCAGTGGCCGCCGCGGCTGGCATGCTGTGGCCAGTGCATTGCGCTGATCCGATGGCAGGAGCCAGGTGCTTCTCCTGGCCTCCCATGGGGTGCAGGGCCCAAGCACTTGGGCCATCCTCCACTGCACTCCCAGGCCACAGCAGAGAGCTGGCCTGGAAGAGGGGCAACTGGGACAGAATCCGGCGCCCCGACCGGGACTAGAACCCTGTGTGCTGGCGCCGCTAGGCGGAGGATTAGCCTAGTGAGCCGCGGCGCCGGCAACTATAACACTCTTTAAGGTAAACATGGGGGCTGGCGCCGCGGCTCACTAGGCTAATCCTCCGCCTAGCGGCGCCAGCACACAGGGTTCTAGTCCCGGTCGGGGCGCCGGATTCTGTCCCAGTTGCCCCTCTTCCAGGCCAGCTCTCTGCTGTGGCCTGGGAGTGCAGTGGAGGATGGCCCAAGTGCTTGGGCCCTGCACCCCATGGGAGGCCAGGAGAAGCACCTGGCTCCTGCCATCGGATCAGCGTTGTGCGCCAGCCGCGGCAGCCATTGGAGGGTGAACCAACGGCAAAGGAAGACCTTTCTTTCTGTCTCTCTCTCTCACTGTCCACTCTGCCTGTCAAAAAAAAAAAAAAAAAGAGTGTTATAGTTGAAGTGGATAAAGCCGCCACCTGCAATACCAGCATCCCATTTGGGCACCGATTAAAGTGTCAGCTGCTCCATTTCCAATCCAGCTCCCGGCTAATGCTCCTGGGAAAGCAGCAGAGGATGGCCCGAGTGCTTAGGTCCCTGTCACCTGCATAGAGGACTCAGGAGAAGCTCCTGGCTCCTAGCTTCTGCCTGGCCCAGCCATTTGTGGACATTTGGGGAGTGAATCAGTGGATAGAAGATCTCTCTCTCTCTCTTCTCTCTCTCTCTCTCCCTCTCTCTCTCTAACTCTGCTTTTTTAACAAATAAGTAAATCTTTTTTAAAAAAAAATTATAGTTTTAACACTTATATGTAGATCTTTGAGGCTTTTATCTTAAACGCTATACTTCGCTGTTTAATGTGCGAATCAATAAAGACAAAAACACACCCACGGCCCACGGATGTGGGAGGGCCACAAAAGCTTGAGTCCAGTGATTAAAATTTGGGGGTTGGGGCAGGGCTGTGGTATAGTGGGTAAAGCCGCCGCCTGCAGTGCTGGCCTCCCATATGGGAGCTGGTTCAAATCTCAGCTGCTCCACTTCCGATCCAGCTCTCTGCTGTGGCCTGGGAAAGCAGTAGAAGATGGCCCAAGTACTTGGGCTCCTGCACTCCCGTGGGAGACCTGGAAGAAGCTCCTGGCTCCTGGCTTCAGATTGGCACAGCTCTGGCCATTGCGGCCACTTGGGGTGTGAACCAGTGGATGGAAAACCTCTCTCTCTCTCTCTCTCTCTCTCTCTCTGCCTCTCTCTCTCTCTCTCTCTACTCTGTAACTGTGGCTTTCAAATAAATAAATAAATCTTCAAAAAATAATTTGGGGTTAGCGTTGGATCTTAATGATCTGTGTTTCTCCTGCTTCTGCTGTACCTGGAATTTATATTCACATCACCTGGTCACGTCCTGAGTCTTTAAATCTCTAAAATCTTGGCTTGCAAAGGCAGCATGCATGGCCCTTTCTGAGGCCCTGATCAGGTGCCCCCTCCTCACCGGAAGGTGCTGTTGATAACTGTCTCCGTCGCCAGCTCCATCACTGGTAGAAGGCGTCCCCTCTGCTGGAATTTGCAGCCTGTTAATCTAGCAGGCGATAAGCTTCGCTGGCACGGGCACTGCCCGGCAGGCCCTCAGCGCTGAGGGGGCGCCTGGCCGCAGCAGGTGTCCCATAGATCACGGTGGAATGCGAGGCCTCGGAACTCTGCCCCTGAGCCAGTCTGCTGCCAGATTTCCATTCAAACACTGTCTGTGTTCTTCCCCTTGCTCCACAACAGTCCGGAGCTGCTCACTCGCCCGAGAAGCCTCCCTCTTAACCCGGCATCCCAGCAGGCACTGTCTCCAGCAGGCCCAATCTGCCCTCACCTGCCTGCCGCAACGCAGGCCGAGGGTGAAATCCCGGCATTGCCACTTCGTCACTGTTTAACTCGAGTCACCAGTTACTTAAACCCGATCAGCCTCAGTTTCCTCAGCTGCAAAATGGGCACGTTGGAGCTCACGTTGTGAAGACAAGTCACACATGGAAGCCTCTGGAATCCTGCAGGGACTCCATGTGTGGGCGTGGTCCTCTCCTGTCTAGGGTTGCTAGGTTTAGTAAATAAAAATACAGCATGCCCACTTCCAGCCGAGTTTCAGACCACAGAACAGCTTTGGTACAACCCAGAGACTCAAGTGTACCTGGACCCCCCATGTGTGGTCTGGCTCCCCCACATCCCTGCCGGCTGGTGTGCATCGGCCAGCTCTGCTTGGCCAGCCGTCCAGGCTACCTTGACAAAACCCGACATACTTTTGTATCTCTTGGAAGGTCGGGCTCAGAGATCCCCTTCTCCTCTGAGGTCTTCTCGGGCCTCCTCAGACAGCTGTGACTGCCTCTTCCCTTGCACTCCTAACGTGCGAAGGGCAGACCAGCCACCTGTCACTCAACCCACACTTCCTTCCCCTTGGAACAGACCCGCCCTAACACACACACACACACACACACCCGCAGGCCTGCATGCTTCCCAAGCACACAGACACGGTCTGCTAGGCCACCTCCTGCTCTGCATTAGGAGGCGCCTGCTGGCTCTTTGTTAAATAAGCAAATAAGACTCCACAGGGGCCGGCGCCACGCTGTGGGAGGTGCACCTGCCACCTGCGACACCAGCATCCGTATGGGCGCCGGTCTGAGTCCTAGCTGCTCTACTTCCGATCCAGCTCCCACCAATGTGCCTGGAGGCCTAAGTGTGTGGGTCCCTGCCACCCAAGTGGGAGACCTGAGTAAAGCGCCCGGCTCCTGGCTTTTGCCTGGCCCAGCCCTGACCATTGCGGCCATCTGGGGAGTGAACCAGCGGATGGAAGGCCTCTCTCTCTCTCTGTGTGTGTCTCTCCCTCTCTGTAACTTTTTCAAATAAATAAATATTTTTTTAAATTTTCAATTATCTTTATATACAGAAGATCAATTTAGCATATGTTAAGCAAAGATTTCCACATTTTGCTCCCACACAGAAACACAAAGTGTAAAATACTATTTGAGTACTAGTTATAGCATTAATTAAACACCTAAGAGTAATTGTGTATTAATTACAGAGTTCAACCAATAGTTTTAAGTAGAATATAAAATGCATCTTTTGTAATGTTGTGGCTTCCCCCCCGACCTCCCTCCCTCCCGTGGCCCTCCCTCAAATAAATAAATATTTTTTTAAAAAAGCCTCGATTGTCCTAAATCAAAGCCACTTTCTATTTTGAGTTTCAGGGTGGATTCCCCCCCAAATCTGGGGTTTCTGGCACTTGGGCACCCCAAGCAAATCAGACGGCCTGGGAGGGACTTAATCTGAAATCTTCCAGTTTAGGAGAACGGGGGAACACAGATATGAGCGTGTATTAAAAGGAAAGAAAAAGAGATTTGGCCTCGACAATCACCGGGTACAAAACAAAGCAACTGTCATGGCTGCAAATGAAAGCATCCGCGCTCCGTGCGCCGGCAGACGCTGGATCTCAGCCTCGCTCTGGGTGGTTTGAACGAAGAGCAGCAAAATGAAATCTCCCGGCACTGTTTGCCAAGGGATTTGCTCCCCTTCTTTGTGCGTCTGCGTTAATCCAGGGGTGGCTGAGCGCCGCCCGTTTTGTCTCTGGATTCAGGAAAAAGGGAGAAAGCTTTTCCAAAGCAGCCCGAGAGATGGCCGGGCTCCCTGAGACGGGGTTTGGGCAAGGACAAAGGAGCCATGTGGGCATCTCAGGAAGGTGTCTGGACTGCATGGCTGGGCCTGAGGACGTCACCTGCTCTGCCGTTTGCACATCCTGCAGGGCCCCAGCCTCGCCCGCCCCGCTGCGCCCGGGAGCCCAGCCCCTCCTCCCTGTGCTGTCTCAATGGCCCTAACTGGCCGCTCTGGTTGGCTAACGGCTTCTGTCCAACTGTAGGGCTGACATTTACTTACTGGATTGTCACCCCTCCCTCCGCTCTCCGGCTCCTCCATGAGCAGGATTTCAGATCCGGCGCCTTGCTATACGGCAGCCTGGGCCTCTCATCTGGGCGAAGAGTGGAGCCCCGGGAGGGTGCGCCGAGCTGATCAGCCCCCAGTCCCTGCAGACAGGCCCAGCTTTGGGACTTACCCATGTTTCCCTGAGATCTGGCGGCCTCTGTGGCCTGGCTTTGCCTTTGAACCGGGGCCCCAGCCTGCTTATTTTAGCTATGACAAACTATTTTGTCACCGAGTGCCGGGTCATTGCCGGACAGCCATTGCTGGTTTTTATCACGGCAGAGGTTCTGGCCGGAGGTTAGACCTGCTCACGCCCGGAGCTCCTCATTCAGCACAGGACCAGGGCCACCGCCGTTGTCTGCGTGGCCATCGAAGTTGTCACCACCTCGACTCCTCCCCTTCTCTTCCCAGTCCCTGGAAGGGAGCATCGGCGGAGGGGGGACGGAAGGAGTCCCGAGACCTCTTCCTCCTTGTCTCTGCCTCTGTCTCTTCAGCTCAACCCCGAATGAAGCAGGAAGCACGTGCCACCGTCCGTTTCTTAGAATGAGTGATCCCAGATGGAGCTGAAAATTATTGTCAGATCTGGATTGGGGACGCATGGATGTGTTTGTAGGTGTCACGCCGTAGAATGCACAGAGATGGACAGCAGGGTTGCTGATGGTTTGGGGCCATTTGGAGCATGGCTCTGACCTCCGCCACCTCTCCCTGCTCCATCAAGTGTCACAGCCTGCAGCCAACGGCCACCAGGCCGCCCATTCAGGGACAGAGTACAACGCAGCAGGCAGCCAGGGAGACGAAGGCGAGTTGAGATGGAGCAGCAATGGTGACGGAGAAGGCTTCCCAACGGATGTAGGAAGCACACAGGAGCGCAGCCCACGTCCTCACAGCAGGGCCTGAACTTAGGAGCTAAATTAAAACAGGCGGCCTGTTACCCCTGTGCTGCCACGGCAGCTGAGAGACGGATGTCTGAGTCTCCATCAATGGCCCATTGCCTACGCTGCCCGCATGGCCCACGCACAGGCGCCTCCCTCCCCTTCCCCCGCAGCCTTCCTCGCTTCTGCAGCGTGGCCGTCTCTCTCCTCTCCTCCTGGGGCGGGGGCAAGGGCACAACACGGCGCAAATGCTTCCCGTGTGCCTCCTCGGAGACTGACTGGCTTACGTGGTCACAGGCACTCATGCTTTTAAAAATGGAGCTGCGGGAGTAGGTGTGTGGCACCGTGGTGGAGACGCTGCGGCCCGTAGGGAGCACCTGGATTTGAGTCCTGACTCTGCTTCCGATTCCGACTTCCTGCTCGTGTGCACCCTGGGAGGTAGCAGGCAATGGCTCAAGCACTTGGGCCTCTGCTGCCCACATGGGAGACCCTGGATTGAATTCTAGGCCTCTGGCTTCCCTGGCCCAGCCCTAGCTATTATGGGCATTTGGGGTGAGAACTAGAGGATGGAAGATCTCTCTCTCTCTCTCTCTCTCTCTCTCTCTCTCTTTCTCCCTTTATGTCATTCTATCTTTTTTTTTAAGATTTAGTTTTTATTTATTTGAAAGGCAGAGTACAGAGAGAGACAGAAACACAGAGAGACATCTTCCATCTACTGATTCACTCCCCAAATGGCTGCAACAGCCAGGGTTGTGCCAGGCTGAAGCCAGGAGCTTCCTCCACGTCTCCCACATGGGTGCAGGGCTCAAGAACCTTGGCTGCTTTCCCAGGTGCATTAGCAGGGAGTTGGATCAGAAGTGGAGCTTGTGGGACTTGAACACGTGCCCATATGGGATGACAGTGTCGTAGGCAGTGAGTTAACCTGCTAAGCCACAACACCAGTTTTTTAAATATAAATAAATAAATAAGTCCTTTTTAAAAACAGAAGCGAGAAGCCACGTGCCTCACAGCTATGCTCTTACCACCTGCTTTCTTTTAAAAAAATGGTTTTCCTTTTAAATTTTTTTTTCATTTCCTTGTTTTTAAAAGGTAGAAAACACACACATGTAGAGAAAGAGAAGACTGACAGGTAGACAGGGTTCTTCCATCTGCTGGTTCACTCCCCCAAATGCCCACAACAGCTGGTGCTGGTTCAGGCTCAAGCCAGAAGCCAGGAACTCCATCCATGCCTCCTGCGTGGGTGGCAGGGGCCTGACTCCTCGAGCCATCACGGGTGTTTCCCAGGATGCACATTTGCAGGAGGCTGGAAGTGGGAGCTGGGAGCAGAGCTGCGACTTGACTGCAGGCACTCCAGTATGAGATCCAAGAGGTGTCTGAGCAGCTGTGCCCACACCCGCCCCTCCACACGCACATCTGGTTTTTTAAAAATTTTTTAAATTTTTATTTGACAGATAGAGTTAGACAGAGAGAGAGAGAGAGAGAGAGAGAGAAAGGTCTTCCTTCTGTTGGTTCACTCCCCAAATGGCCACTATGGCCAGCGCTGCGCCGATCTGAAGCCAGGAGCCAGGTGCTTCCTCCTGGTCTCCCATGCGGGTGCAGGGGCCCAAGCACTTGGGCCATCCTCCACTCCCCTTCCGGGCCACAGCAGAGAGCTGGACTGGAAGAGGAGCAGCCAGGACTAGAACCCAGCGCCCATATGGGATGCCGGCATTGCAGGTGGAGGATTAACCAAGTGAGCCACGGTGCCGGCCCACACCTGGTTTTTTAAGCTGCGCAGTCTGCTCTGACATCACAGGTAGAAAAGGCATTTTTTTTAAAGATTTATTTATTTATTTGAAAGCCAGAGTTACAGAGAAGCGGTGTGTGTGGGGGGGGGGGGGTGTCTTCCATCTGCTGGTTCACTTCCCAGATGGCTGCAACTGCTGGAGCTGCACCGATCCAAAGCCAGGAGCCAGGAGCTTCTTCCAGGTCTCCTACGCAGGTGTAGGGGCCCAAGGACTTGGGCCATCTTCCACTGCTTCCCCAGGCCACAGCAAAGAGCTGGATCGGAAGTGGAGCAGCTGGGACTCGAACCGGCACCTATATGGGATGCCAGCACTGCAGTTGGCGGCTTTACCCACTACGCCACAATGGTGGCCCCAGAAAGGTGGTTTTGCTACCCCTTGAAACACTTGGTTTTTCATCAGGGAAACTCCTTCATGCCATCTCCCCAAGCAAAACCATCCAAGGTCCAGAGGGATCTGGTGGCACACGCAGCTCGGCAGAACAAGTAGCTTCACCAGCGGTGCTGAGCACTTCCTGGGAGCCGCTCGCCCTCTCTGAACCACTGATGCCCGGCTGCGTGGAAAGGCAGAGGTACAGGGTGGCTCTCATCCAGGCAGGACCCCCCTGCAAACAGGTCGCTGACCTCCTCTTCTTCCCCACAGTGCGACCCCAGTAGGGGACACCTGCCATGCGCGGATCAGGGCCTAGCTGGCAGCATTGCTAAGGACAGCGCCTTCCCCTCTCCCCTCCTTTCTCTCCCATCTGCCGTCGGACTCTGGCTCCCGATCTTCTCTTTGTCGGGCAGTTTCCATGGCATTCATTGTCTGCGTGTGTGAGAGCGTGTCCGCCTGCCCCTCGCCCTCTCTCCTCGCCATGTGGGCTCAGAGGAGGGGGAGGCACTCTAAGACGCCGTGGCTCTGCTAGCTGGCTGCTGTCCTCTCGGTGTGTGTGGGGGGGGGCACGCTTCCTGGAGCTCGGGGACCCCCACGCTTCCGCACGTCTGGGGCAGGGCTGGCTCCGTGCCCGCGGCGGAGGGGCCTAGCTGGATTCCAGTCCCTCAGCTGGAGGCAGCAGCAGAGGGGCGGTCAGCCGTGGAGGAAGCCCTGCTGCTAGCGAGCCTCAGCGCCCACCCCCGCCTGACCCTCGCCAGCACCCCCCTCCTGTCTTTTTCACACCATCAGCAGGCAGCCTCCCTCTCTCCCTGGCCAGGCGGTTCTTCCTGCAGAGTGGCGTCTCTGCACTCCGAGTGCCCACTGCCGGCAGACAGGCAGCGGTGTACGAGAGAGGAGGGCCACCCGGCCCGGAGGGGCTGGCGTGGGGGCCGGGAGGGGCGGGGTCTCTAAGGTCTTGGCTCCTCAGCTGTACAGCTCTGGTTTTACAGTTAAGGTTCCTTGCTACCCAGTGTAGCCGAGCTAAGGAACTACCAAGACCACCATCCGGGGCCCAGGCTGACCAACACAGAGCCCAGGCCCAGGACCCCTGGCTTGCAGGCCACGTTCAAGCTACACAGGGAGTCTGTGTCTCGTACAAGTTGCAGTGCTTGGCTCTGAAGGCAACGCTGGACAAGAATGAGACATAACGTGGCTCCTGCTTCAAATGCTTGCCGTCGGCTAGGAAAGATGGGTGTGCAGACTCCGGGGGTGGGCAAGCGGCTCTCTCACTCCCATTCTGGCTGTGGGACCTTGGGCAAGTCAGACTTCTCTGAGTCTGCCACATGCCAGTCACGACAGTGCCTGTCTTACAGGCTGAGTTATGCACACACGTGAAATTCAGTTCAGCTCATGACATAGAAGTACCACTCGCTTACTAACTGTTGTTACTGTGACGGGACCTCAAGGAGGTGCAAACCGTGTAAAATATGAAAGGAATTTGGAGGTGGCTCTCACAGTTACAGGAGGAGTTCTGGGCAGGATGGGATGGGGCGACTCCTGCCTGCAGGTGCAAGGCCTGGAAGAGGTGGCCTCAAGGCTGTGCCCTGAAGGAGGAAGACGGCTCCCATGGGCAGGGAAGAGCAGGTGAGGCCGAGAGCACAGGGTCAAGGGCAGGGGCCGGATTGAAGGGCCTGTTGGCCTCCTAGGGTGGTCCAGCAGGAGCCTGGGCATGTGATGCAAAACGCAAAGTGCATGGAGGAGAATCAGTGTTGTCCACGGGCACAGGAGGACATTCCAAGGAACACATCGCTTCACAAGGAGGCCTCCGCAGACCATCCCGTGCAACGCCAGACTCCTAGCCGATGCTGAATGCCACCCTCCCCGTAACTGAGGACCCATTCATTCACTGTGTTTCCATTCATCATTCACTCAACAGTATTCCTGGAGTCCCCGCTGAGCACCAGGCGTTAAGCTTGGCTGCAGGAAAGAGTCCTGAGTTAGGGCCCTGGCCGGTGACCCTTAGCAACGTGGGGAGCTGAGGACTTCTGGGAACCCCACACTCGCGGCTTCCATCCCCTGGCAGGCTCCCAGCTTCCTTAAGTATTATTGCTGCCGCACACACTTGTTTATAGCTCATTTTAGGTTCCCAAGAGGTGTCCCCTGCCCTCATAGATCTGGAGAACGCCTCCTCTCTGCCCTCTGCTGGTGGGAAGTTGCAAACAGATCCCGCCAGGCTGCCTCCCACCTCCCTGAGGGGCTGAAGCTCCTTCACGCTTAAAGAGGAAGGAATTTGTCATCAGCACCTTAATGTCATATCAGAGCCATTCTATTTAAATGCAAATTGAATCTTCCGGAAGGAAAACTAATACTCTTTAAGTGATGAAAATAGATAGCAACGTATGAGGAAGGAGAAGGGGGTGGCACTGATGTGCAGAGAGAGAGAGAGAGTCCATCCACTGGTTCGCTCCCCAGATGTGCACAGTGGCCAGGGCTGAGGCCAGTCAAAGCCAGGAGCTGGGAACCCAATCCAGGTCTCCCCCATGGGTGGCCGGAATCCGGCCACTCCAGCCATCACCTGCTGCCTCCCAGGGTCTACATGAGCAGGAAGCCGGAATGAGAAGTGGAGCTGGGACTTAACCCAGGTGCTCTGATATGGGATGCCAGGGTTCCGAGCAGAATCTTAACTGCGGCCCCATGACGCCGGCCCCTGGAGTTGTCGCTCTTGTCATCTTCTTAACCTGCTGCCTGCAGGCTGCACTCCCCTCACCTGGGGACCAGGCTCTGAGGCTGAAGAAGCAGAGACCCAGCTCCGGCATCTGTTCATGGGATGCTCAGACCAGCAGCCTTTGGGGTGGATTCTCACTGGGCTGTAGGGCCAGGGCTGGGGGTGGGGGCGGGGAGGAGAAGCGGGCAGGCATCTCCAAACACTGGTGGCCTAAAAACCTCATGAGCTCTGGGCTCAGCACACCTGCTTGCATCCAGCCTTCTCTCCGACTGCTGAAAGAGCCCGGGCCAGCTCCTAATCTCCCTGCGTGCCTTCATGTCACAAATGGAGCTGCTGTTGCCTGTTTCAAGGCGGCTGTAAGGTTTATGTGAGACACAGAGGACATTTGCCCGGCCCACAGTTAGTACCCAACAAATGGTAGTTCCTTCCACTAGATATTGCTGTGCCAACTCAACATGACCAGGCACATGTCAACCATGTTGTCCAGGACAAGGTGGCATCCCTCCCTCCCGTTCCCGTAAAGTAGCCTAAGGTGGGGGTGAGCATTTGGTCCCCTGCTGAGGGCTGCGACACCTGTGCCCACAGCAGAGCGCCTGGGTTCTGTTCTGGCCCTGGCTCCTGACTCCAGCTTCCTGCCGGTGCAGACCCTGGGAGGCAGGGCTGAAGGCTGTGGAGCTGGGCTCCTGCCACCCGTGTGGGAGACCCGGGTGGAGTTTCTGCCTCCTGGCTTAGGTCATGGCCAGCCCTGGCTGTTGCAGGCATCTGTGGAGTAAACCAGTGGCTAGGAACTCTCTCTCTCTCTCTCTCTCTCTCTCTCTCTCTGTCTCAAAGAAATAAACAACGTTTTCATAGCCTTTTCTGTAAAGGGCCAGGCAGTAAGTAGTCTGTGCTTTTCAGGCAAGCTCTCTGTTGCTGGAGTGGGAAAGCTGCCACGCACCACACGTACAAGAGTGAGCGTGGCTGAGTTCCAACGCAACTTTATTTATAGACGCTGAAATATGGATTCCATGTCACTTTCACGTATCCCAAATTCGTTTTATGTTTTTTCCATTCTTAGACTGTGGGTGACGCAATGACAGGGAGCTGCCCTAGAGTCCCGGGGCCTTTGCACTAAGGTCTTGTCTGGGATGGGGGCACAGAGGGAGGCTGGGCCCAGGAGCTTCCGAACGTAAGTCCTGGGGCTGCAGGGGGCGGATGTCATCCATGTGCTTACACCAGGGCTGCGGAGGAACAAGGACACACAAGATCCCTGCGGGTGGCGCCTCCCGGGTGTCAGGGTGTGAACAGAAGTGTCACTCTGCTTCTCACAATAGCCAGGGAAGGACTGGTGTCTCCTGGGCCCCAAGGCACATTCTGAGGGTGACGGGCGGCAGGAGATGCCCAGGAGCTCAGGCCTTGCTGCTCTGTGCTCGGCTGGAAAAGCACCTCCGGCTCCCAGGGCGCCTTAGACCTCTGCAGGCAGGCAGCTGCCTGTCCTGGGAGTGTCCACAGGCAGACCCTTGGATTTACCCACAGCTTGGCTGATTCTCACCTTCCTGGACTCTTGTCTATTCTTACACACATGCACACACGCACGCACACACACACACACAGCCCACTTGCAGCCAGCTCTCTGTCTCCAGCACACAGGGGACACAGGTCAGCACAGCAGATGGCCCGTCTCCCATGGGAGCGGGGGCGGAAGCAGGGCGCTGGCTGATGCCTGCTCTGCAGCCCCACCCCCTCGTTTCAACGTGCCTCTGCCTGGTCGGTTCTCCAGAGCCTCTGGGGAGGAGGGAGTGTGTGTGTGTGTGTGTGTGAGAGAGAGAGAGAGAGAGAGAGAGCGCCACTGCAGGAGAAGGGGAGGAGGAGAGGGGGGGGAAGCCACGCCCTACCTCTGTACCTGGAGGCCGAGCTGCACCTGCTCTGGCGCCCCGGGACGATGGCAGGCTCTTGGCGGTGAGCAGGGCCATGGGGTGGGGAAGGAGGAGAGGCAGAAGAGGCTGCCTCTGAGGCCGGCCGCCTACACGTCCTGGCTCTCCAGGAGTGAGTGCCTTCTCCCCCCAGCCATCGTTCCTTGTGATCCCACAAACGGATCCAGAGCCTTGGATGCCGCTAGATGTCCTGACCCAGCAAAATCTGTTGCTATGGAGGGAGGCAGGGAAGGAAGTTGGGCCCCAAGGATGGCTGCCCTCACACTAAGCGGTAAGCTCCAGTGGCAGCCAGTGACTGGCAGGCACCTGGACAGGAGCGGCGTCCCCAGGGAGTGGCCCCTGTCTCTCCTGGATAAAGATGAGGCAGCAGCCCGGTGGCCTGAGCTTTGGTCCTGCAGATACAAGAGTTTTGCTGGGAAGAGGGATCCAGCGGGACTTGGGCAGGCCGCACTCCTGTTTAGCCCTTTGCTCTCAGCAGGCCTACTGCTCTGCTCACTCACAGCCTGCACATACATGCACACAACACACACACGCACACAGCCCACACATGTACATACACGCACACATAAACACACTCAGCAACACATGCACACGTGTGCATACACATGCACACCACAACACATGCTCCCATATGTGCACACACATGCACACAGCACGCACACACACGCACAGCAACACATGCACACGTGTGTACACACATGCGCATACATACACACACCAGTGCTCCCATATGTGCACACACATGCACAGAGCACACACGCATACACATGCACACAGCACGCACACACACGCACAGCAACACATGCACATGTGTGTACACACATGCACACCACAACAATGCTCCCATATGTGCACACACATGCACAGATCACACACATACACACGCACAGCAACGCATGCACACACGTGTACACACACGCACACACATGCACACCACAACGCTCCATATGTGCACACACATGCACAGAGCACACACACATGCACACAGCCCACACACACCTGCACGTGCACACACGCACCACCCATGGCAGGCTGGCTCATCTGCCAATCACCCCTCCTTGTGGAGCTCCCATCTGGAAGCAGCGGGGCTGGCGTGTAGATCGTTCAGAGCCCTCCCTCAGCTCTGCCAGGGCACGGAGCTCTTTTTAATTAAGAAGAATGGAGGGTGCTGCCAGCTCTGGAAATGGTGACATTAACTCGCTAATGGGCATTTAAACAGCCGTGCGCCAGGGGTCCGCTCAGCTTCCCTGCCTGCAGTCCCTGTTCTCCCAAGAGCTGTCCCAGGCCCCCCAAAGCCGCTGCTGTCCTCAACATTAGCCAGGCTAGAGGATAAGGCCCCTGGTGGCCCCAGCACCCAGGCAGGCCCCAGCCTGGGGACAAATGGGCACATTGTCACTTTCAGAGCAAGGGGTAGCTCGGGCTGTGATGTGAGCCGAGTCCTCCGCCTCCAGTCCTGGCAGCTGGTGGAGATCACAGGCACCCAGGAAGGTCAGGACCCAGCTGTGAGCATGAGCGGGCTTCTGGGCAGGCGCCTGAGGCCAACAGAGCGCCAGCCCACCAGCCACAGCTGGGCTGACCAGAGGACAATGAAGCTGGTGGCAGCAAAGGGCAGGGAAAGGCCCCCACTAAGGAGCCCTCTGGGACCAGAGCATGGTGGCTGGCAGTGCCCGTGAGAGCCAACGGGGCCAGACCTCTGTGCCATCGCGTGCCCTGGGAGGACACCATCCCGGCAGCTGCTGCTTTGTCAGCTTGACTAAGGCTTCCTCCTGCAGGGCCCCCCACCCTGTGACACATGCAAGGAGCACCCCAGCTTCACGCTGTCCCCCTCGCCTTCCCAGACCCCAGAAGGTGCATGGCCTGCTCATGGCCAACCGGGGCTGGAGCAGAGCTCTCTGACTGGCAGTCTTGGGTCCTTCCCGTTCCTGGTGTCTCCCCAGGGTAGCAACAGAGGTGACACCTGGGCCTCCCACCTCACCACACGCTATGCTTTAAGTCTCTACACTGCCTTTGCAGAACCCGGACCTCCTGTCTTTGTTATCAGCTCCCATTTCCTCCATAAGCACAGGGCAGCAGCTGGGGTCTTTCAGAGGTGCCGCTTCCCATAGGCACCCTCATCGTGCGCACCGAACCCTGGGGCAGGGTGTGGCTGCCACACCCCTCGGTGTCCTGCACTGTGCATGAGTGTGAGGGCCAGGATGACCCCCACCACTCAGTGCCAGACACTTCCACCCCACCCCCGGGATCCACTTTCCAGCGCTCATTCCTCAACTGATGCCCAGTAAGTCCCTCCGTGTTCCAGACCCCTTGGGGTGCGCTGCACAGGAGGGAGGGAATGTGGCTACAGCAACTCATAGCAACGCTGCAGGGTGGGGGGGTGGGCAGACCTCACCTCCGGGGCGGCAGGGCCACGGAACACATGCAGATGACGGTTCTGACTGCTGCCAGCCACCCCACCCCGGCAAGTCCGCTTGAGCCCAGAATCCCCTGCGCTGATATGGAGCTGGGCAGAAGGAGGCCCTAAAAGAGGCTTTTCCATGTGGGGTGGGGGTGTGGGAGGCCCTCCCCTTCCCCTGGCCTGCTGGCAGCCTCTGCCCTAATAGGATGAGTCACCCCCACGCCCACCCCACTCCCCCAGGGCAGAGCTGGCCTGAGGTTGGGGATCGGGAGGTGATTATCTGGGGATGCACAGCAGCTGTTCCCCAGATTAGAAGGCAGCTGGGGCTGCAGCAAAAGGGAATTCGGAGAAGGGAGCTCCTGTCCTAGAGACGCCCAGGAAAGACTGCTGCCTGTGGAGGGTGTGGTCTCTGGTCGTGCCACCTGCCTCGTGGGATCGGCAGCAGCTCTGTGGGGCTTCCTGGCCTGAATACACAGATAGAGGTGCACACACTTGTCAGTCACAAAGGGAGGCAGAGAGGCAGAGACAGCTGGAGCGAGAAAGCAAGAGCCCACCTGCTCGTCACTCCCCAGAAAGAGCCAAGGCTGGGTCAGGCCAAAGCCAGGAGCTGTGCACTCAGTGGAGGTCTCCCCCATGGGCGACAAGAACCCAACTACTGGAGCTGCCTCCCAGGGTCTTCATTAGCAGGAAGCTGGAGTCAGGAGCCAGAGCCGGGAGTTGAACCCAAGCCCCCGTCCTAACCCGCATCTTCCCCTCCAGGCCAAACGCCTGCCCCAGGGCGCTGGCCTCTCAGGACCCTAGGACGCGCCCAGGACGACGCCAGGCACCCCTTCCCCTCGAGCTCTCGCACGGAAGGTGATTTTCCTTCTCCCTCCTCCCCCAGGGGAGGCAGCTGAGATTCAGGGACGCAGAGACTTGCTCATGGTCACCCGCTGAGGAGCCAGGACACAGACCTGGTGTGTGTGAGCCCAGAGCACTCACACACCCCGGCAATGCCGGGGCACCGCGCCAAGAGGGTGGCACAGAGCAGGCAGACCTGGCCTGCAGGCAGCAGGGGCCCCCAGGGGATGCCCACCGGGGAGGGAGAAGGGACAGCTACAGTGACTGATGGCCCAACAGCTCCTCTTGCTCACTCTTGGAATTGCTCCATGCCTCATGGGTGCTCCAGCTGTGGCCTGTCCGCCCCTGACGCCCCAGCTTCTCCTTAAACCTATCACCGAGTTCTCCGAAAGCAGGATGCTGCAGATACCAGATGCTGGGTGCGTACTTGGGGAAATTGCATTTTATCCTACGTAAATTAGACCTCAACCAATCCCAGGCGTCTCTCCAAAAACTACACAGAGCACCTTGCGGAGGGGCCCTGCCTGGGGCTGAGCGTCCTGTGCTCGCTGGATTCACCCACATCACAGTGATGATGGTTCCACAGCACCAGGGGCCTTCGTGGCCTTCCCCCCTACCACCTCTTAAGCAAGGCCAAGAGTCAAACACTTGAGAAGGGAAACCCAGGGCCCAGTGCTAATGCAAGATCTTTAAAGCAAGAACTTCCTGACCAGGAAAATGGCCACACAGTAGACTAGGGGTGGGTCGGGGTGGGGATGAGAGGAGTCACGGGACCCTCCCCCTGTGCCCGGCTCCCCCCCCCCCCACTTGGTGCACGCTCAGCCCCGGCCTGGAAACCGCAGGTGACTCAGGGAATCTTAAGTGGCGGTTGCTAGGTTACGTGCTTCCTCCAAGTGCACTCAGTGGAAGGAGTTAAGGCTGTCACCTGGCTGTGGGGGAGGGGGACGGGGTGCAGAGACGCCAGCACTGCCCGAAAATGAGCCACGGGCCCAGGCCCACCCTCGGGTGCTTTCCTAGGGCCCACGCGTCCAGAGCCACGGCCTGCACTGCCTGCGGTCCCTGCAAATACAGGAGCCTCGGGTTAGAACAGAGGGGACCGGCAGTCGAGGGGATCCCTGTGCGGGTCTGGGCGCGTCCCTCACCGCAGCTGGACGCCAAGGGAGCCGCCAGGCTTGGTTTCCTCCATGGGGCAGGAGTCTTTCACGTGTGATTTCATCGTCATAAAGAGCATCCGATCTGGAATTCACAACCGAGCCCCGCCCCGCACGGCTTGCCTGTCACAGCAAGACGTCTCATTTCACCGAGTCTGGTCTGCCCTCCTGGGTGCCGACTCCTGCCCTGGCAACCTCCCCCCAACCCCGGGATGGGGCGGGCCCCGTGGCTCAGGGAGGGCTAGGCTGCTGCTGGAGATGCCTGCATCCCCATATGGAAGCGCTGGTTTGAATCCCAGCTGCTCTGCTTCCAATCCAGCTCCCTGCTAATGCACCTGAGAAAGCAGTGAAGATGGCCCAAGCACCTGCACCCCTGCCACCCACCCAAGTGGGAGATCAGGATGGGGCTTTTGCTTCATGGGACTGGATGGTCTCTGTCTCTCCGCCTTTCTTTCTTTCTTTCTTCTTCTTTTTTTTTTTTTTTTTTTTTTTTTTTTTTTTTTTTTGACAGGCAGAGTGGACAGTAAGAGAGAGAGACAGAGAGAAAGGTCTTCCTTTTGCCGTTGGTTCACCCTCCAATGGCCGCCGCGGCCAGCGCACCGCGCTGATCCGAAGCCAGGAGCCAGGTGCTTCTCCTGGTCTCCCATGGGGTGCAGGGCCCAAGCACCTGGGCCATCCTCCACTGCACTCCGGGGCCACAGCAGAGAGCTGGCCTGGAAGAGGGGCAACTGGGACAGAATCCGGTGCCCCGTGTGCCAGTGCTGCTAGGTGGAGGATTAGCCTATTGAGCCGCGGCGCCGGCCTCGTGCTGTTTTGTGGAAGGGTTTGCTCACTATCCTTCAGGGCAAGCTGGGACCCCAAGGGTGAAAGAGCAATGTTGGGCGATTTCTGCAACACTTCACTAACTCAGACCACTCTCTGGGGATTTCTAGGCTCTCAGTGCACAGGGAAAGTGGAACACAGCCTTCTGGGAAGGTTCTAGAAGAGCTTATTTTTAACAACAGAGAATTCAAATAAAAAGCAATGGAATTTTAACAAATATTTACTTCAAAAGGCAGAGAGACAGAGAGCTCCCGCCCCCTGGTACACTCCCCAGATGTCTGCAACAGCCAGGGGCTGAAGCCAGGAGCCCACACTCAGTGCAGGTCTCCCACCAGGATGGCAGGAAGCCACAGTCAGGAGCTGCAGCGAGAACCAAACCGAGGCACTGGCTGCAGGACAAGGACAGCCAGGAAGCCACACGCCCACCCCAACAGTGAAACCCTTACGTCAAGAACTCAGGACACTGCCCAGGTCCCCGGCAGGCTGTGACTCTCGTTTCTTGCAGGGACGCAGCCTTGGTGCCCGTCTCGACTTTCCCTTTGCTGGCTATGGATGCTGGCAATGGTATTTATTCCTAGGGGTCCACCAGGCCCTTGCCGAAGGTCCAAAAGTGCACAGAACGCGTTACAAATACAATCTCGTTCGCTCATCACCAACCCCTGCAAGGACACATCCGTGTCGTGGAATGCTACTCCGGAATAAAACAGGATGCCCTGCTGATCCCTGCAACAACTGGGGTGCTCTCCAGGGAGTTATGCTAGGCCAAAAAAAAAAAAAAAAAAGATTCAATCCCCGAAGGTTGCATAGAGCACCATCTGTTTCTATATCATCCTTGAAATGGCAAAAATTCCTGACCTGCAGACTGTTCTCCGCGAGGGCCTGGAAGGCGTGGGAAGGTGGGGGCGGGAGGGAAGCAGGTGTGGGTGTGCAAGGGCAGCGAGAGGGGTCTTTGCAGTGAGGGAATGCGCTTGTCTTCGCCGTGCAGCGTCAGCACTCCGGCAGCGATACTGCGCTACAGTTCCCTACACTGTTGCCATCAGTAGGTAGCGCGTACAGGGGTTTTGTTTTGAAAAAACGTCTTGTCAAAGCTACACAGTTGGACCCAGCGTACTTCACTCATTTCCAGAGGCAGCACTCAGACCTAGGTCAGTGGGACTCACGGCCGCGGGTTTCAAGACTGGGCCGTGGCTGAGAGAACCAGGCAGGGGGACGCCCCTAAGCGCCCTGCCGTACCCTGGGGCAGGCGGGTCCGTGGTGTCCCGCAGAGGCTGTTAGAAAACGGCTTGGGCCAAGAACCGAGATCTGGTCACCCTGCAGCGTGGGCGGAAGGCTGCGCGGTGGTGGTGGCGATGCTGGTGGCAGCTTCTGGCTGCGGGTCCGCCCATCTGCGCGCCGGCCGGCGTCTCGGTGGGTGTGTCCACGGGGGGGCGGTGGCGGGTACGCGGCTCGGTGCGGGTCGGGGTGCACCTGTGTCCGCTCTGCGGGAGTCACGCCCGCGTCCTTTGTTCCTACGAGGGTACACCCTGTGATGATACCTCCCCGCAAACAAAGCGGGCCGCGGAGCCGGGCCGTGGCGCACGGAGCCTGTGTCCTGTAGATAAACCGGGTAATCGGGCTCTCCGCCTCCTCACCCAAAACGCCCGCCTGCGCCCCGGAGGGAGGGAGGCTGGTTCCCTGTCATCATCTGGGGCCTGGGCCTTGCCGCCTGCTTTCCTGACCTGGGGCTACGGGGAGCGGCCCCCGCGGCTCCAAGGCCCTCCCCGCGGCCTGGGCGCGGCCCGTGCTTCCGTAAAGGGGTCACTGCTGGCTCCGCCGCGGGGCGCACGCGGATTCCCGCACAGGTGTGGCGCCTGCAGTGAGGCCGTGTGCGGAGCTCGCTCGCCGGCCTCCTCCCCCGCGGCGGCGGCCTGGGATGGCGGGGCGCGGGTTGGGGGAGGCCCGCTGCTCCAGGGCAGCCGGGCGGGGACTCGGCGCCCGCCACGCGCTCCGCCGGCCTCGCCGCGTAAGTGGCGCGGGGGCGGGGGCGCCGGGATTGCGAGGAGGGGGAGAGGCGCCGCCGCCAAAGCCAGCTCCTTCCTTGGCGCGCGGGCAGCCGCCGGCTCCCCGCACCCGCTGGAAGCCTGCGCGCCCCCGCGGTTTCCGGGCCGTGGGCGGGGACGGAGCTGGGGCCACGGCGGTAACGGGCGTGGTGCCGCCGCGGGGTGGCGCCCTCCGCCTCCGCGTCTTCCTTTAAAGTTGGCGAGGGGCTGCGGAGCCCGCGAGCGCGCGTGGCCTGCCCCTGCTGCCCTTGACTTGTCCGGTCCCTCCCGCAGGGCCGAGCGTGTATGCCGGCCGGCCGCTGAAGCTTGAGGGACTTGGGAAGCCCTGGCCGGCGTCGGGCTGGAGCCGGCGCCCCGGAGCGCAATGGAGGCAGCGGCGAGAGGGGACTCGGGAACCGGCGCCGAGTAGCCCGCGGACCCGGGCCCAGCCCACCCTGCCATGGAGGTGCCCAGCGTCAAGGACTTCCAGTGGAAGCGTCTGGCCCCGCTGCCCAGCCGCCGGGTCTACTGCTCCCTGCTGGAGAGCGGGGGACAGGTGTATGCCATCGGGGGCTGCGACGACAATGGGGTCCCCATGGACTGCTTCGAGGTCTACTCCCCCGAGGCTGACCAGTGGACCGCCCTGCCCCCTATGCCCACAGCCCGCGCCGGGGTGGCGGTCACCGCCCTGGGCAAGCGGATCCTGGTGATCGGGGGAGTGGGCACCAGCCAGCTGCCGCTGAAGGTCGTGGAGATGTACAACATGGACGAGGGCAAGTGGAAGAAGCGGAGCGCCCTTCGAGAGGCTGCCATGGGCATTTCTGTCACGGCCAAAGGCAAGTGGGGAGCAGAGAAGGGAGTGGCGGGGCGGGAGGGGGGGTGGCTGCCGGGCAAGCGGTGGAGACCAGCCTGAGTCCTGGGGCCCACTACCACCAGTAGACGCTAGAATTAGGGACCCACTGGCCTTACCTACAGATGGGAAGACTGAGGTTCCGCAAGGGAAATGCCTGTAATTGTACGCCGGCAGGCCGCTGCCCGGGCAGAGCCAGAGGGGTGGGCTGGGGCTTCAGTGCATGTCCACCTGGACCCCTACATTCAGCACCTCCCACCCCTTGAAACCTACCTTGCAGGTGTCAGCCCCGCCAAGGGCTCTGGGACCTGATTCCAGGTCCTCACCCCACCCCAGCCCCACCCCCCACTCAGAGATGCTCAGTGGGGACCAGGCGTCCCTGAGGGCTGTGCCGCGGCTTGCCCAGGGCACCAAGTTCTCAGGGCCTGCGGGCGCTGACTCTGGTTTCACGAGTCCCATTTCACTTTCCCTAAGCCCCTGATTCCATTCTTTTCAGGGCTGCCACAGCCCAGGGCGCAGACAGGGACCCAGAACTCTTGGCTATAAACCCGCAGCTGTTACAGGACTTGGTCCAGGGCGAGTTAGAAGCCCCCGAGTTCCCACACGCCTGCAGTGACGGGTGACCTTGCCCCTTCCTCTGTCCCTGCCTCCCGCTTCTGCTGAGCCATCCCGCTGCCTGTCAAGACTGCGCTGGCTCAGAACCCGGGGTTTCCTGAGCACCTGCTCTGTCCAGGACACAGGGCTTGGCCCAGGCAGGAAGGAAAGAGGCAGATCTGGTCCCTGCCTTGGAGCTATGACCAGTGAAGGTGGCCAGAGAGAAGCACCAACCCACAGTCCCCTAGGGCAGGAGCCAGGGGGCTTCCACAGCCTCTCAGGAGGAGGGTTGGAAAGCCAGGAGGCCCATGGGGAACAAGGAAGCGGAAAGAGGACCCCGTTGTCTGCAGGTCCCCCTCCATTGGTGCTGCTGAGAGACTGTCTTTACCAGTGTTAACACCACTGATCCTCACAGCCTGTGTGGTGAGATCCAAGCTGTTGTCCTGTTTAGAGAGAAGCGGCGTGGGGCCCAGAGAGGCTAAGTCGCTGGCCCAAGGTTGCACAGCTAGGAAGTGATGATGGCGTCTGGCGCTTCACCTTGGCATCCCATGGGTTTAATAAGCACTCGCTAGCTGTGTGCCAGGTGTTGTACCAGACTCGGGGGCTACGGCTGAACAAATTCATGAGGACCCACAGCCTGCTGGCAGAAACAAAGGTGGTTTTGGTAATGCATGGCGAGCAGGGCGCTGGAGCAGGGTGACGGAGGCGCCGCCACCCTGGGGACCCTGAGTCAGTGCCCTTGCCCCGCCTGCAGTTCAGGGACACCCAGGTGAGCCAGAGGCGGAGGCGGAGCAGCACGTGGAAGCGCTGTAGTAGTGGGGAGCAGGTGCTTCAGGTGGGGGGGGCTGTGTTTGTGGAGGTGAAGTCCTCATTATCAGGCTGCATCCCCCAGCCGCGGCCTAGGGCTGGGTTTGGGGAGTAGAGAGGAAGAGTGCTGACTCCCGGGGTAGCCTTGAGGAGCAAAGGGGTCTGGTGTTAGAGCCTCGAGTGATGAGGAGTGGCTGCTGGGAGACCGGATGCTGGGCAGGGAGGAGCCCTGCGAGTCCCGGGCAGGAGCCAGGAGAGGCCCCGGTGAACACAGGAGCCTTCTGATCCTTTCTGAGGCCGCGTGTCGGGGCAGCCCCTCGACAGGGCCACTGGGAGCCAAGAGCGGCCAGGACGGGAGGGGACTCGCTGGCCGGCACGCCGGCTCCCTGCAGGGCCGGCTTTCCCAAGGGGCCAGGCCTTCGTCCTCCAGGCCTCACCCTCCCTCACCCCTAGTCCTGTCCTGGTTAGGGCAGGGCATCTCCTGGCTCCACCAGCCTCCCCCCGTGGACAGCTCTGCATCCCACAAGGCCAGCGACAGCCAGCTGCGACTGGCCTCATTTCTGGAGCCTCCAGCTGCATGGAGAGAATTCCGGGTCTGGGAACGCCTTGGGGAACAGGCCACCGCTGGGGGCATCAGAAGAATGACTTCCTGCTGGCTGTCCCAGAAAGAGGGCGACTAGGTGGGGGGCAGGTCCTGCCCTGGGCTGTCGGGGCCTGGACTTCACCGCAGCCTTGCCCTGGGCACGACCTTAGCCAAGGGCTGGACCCCACAGAAGGCTCAGGTGCGGTCCTGCCACAGCTGCGGGAGAACCCAGGCTCAGCAGGGCAGGGGTGCCGGCAGCCACACGGCCACAGCTGGGGTGCGTTCCTACAGAGCAGCGGTTAGGAGTTGGCCTTGGCCGTGGTCGGTCTCGTGCTGCCTGGGAGCTGAGCCAAGGGTGTGTGTGGCCTTGCTTCCCTTCCTAGATTACCGAGTGTATGCAGCAGGTGGAATGGGCCTGGACCTCCGTCCACACAGCCACCTCCAGCACTATGACATGCTCAAGGACATGTGGGTGTCGCTAGCCCCCATGCCCACCCCGAGATATGCCGCCACCTCCTTCCTCCGAGGGTCCAAGATCTACGTGCTGGGTAAGGGGGAGTCGCCACCCGTCTGTATGCCTTCCCCCGCCTCGGGTCAGTTCCCACGAGGAGCAGTACCTGTGTGCAGAGCCTGTCCTCAGCATGCCATCCCACCGCTCAGGGAGCGTCCCACGTGAGGGGTAACCCAGCCCCTGTCCTCAGCCCCTACCCACCGTCCACCCTCCTCCGGCCTCCAGGGGGACGGCAGTCCAAGTACGCGGTCAACGCCTTCGAGGTCTTTGACATCGAGACTCGCTCTTGGACCAAGTTCCCCAACATCCCCTGCAAGCGGGCCTTCTCCAGCTTTGTGACGCTCGGCGACCACCTGTACAGCCTGGGGGGCCTGCGGCAGGGGCGGCTCTACCGGCGGCCCAAGTTCCTGCGCACCATGGACATGTTCGACATGGAGCAGGGTGAGCGGGCTCTCCAGGGCGCCCCCACCAATGCCCTGCTGACCACACCCCCTTCTGGCTGACGCCCCGCCCTCCGCCAGCCCATCCAGCTTCCCAGGGCCGCTTACTCACCTTGGGGGGGGGGGGGGCTCGGAGGAGCCTGGAGCCCCTGCCCCGGGGCTACTCTTGGTGTGGGATTATTCCATTCAGGGCTCCTTCTCGCTTGCTTGGGTGTGAGCAAAGCCCTTGCCTCCTTTCGTATGTTTCCTTACAATACCCCTGCAGGCCCAGGTGTGTGGGTGTGGGGGGGTCCCTACTTCTGAGTGATGCAGAAACAGAGGGATCCTGCCTCCTCCACTCACTGCCTCTCGTTAGCCTCCTCTCCGTAGAGCCACGAGGACAGAAGTGGAAACCAGGTGATTTGTCGTAAGGGATTAGGGTCCCGCACATGGCAGTGGTGTGGGAGAGGGTGGAGGCCCCAAGAGAATGTCATTTTAGACAGCAGGAGGCGCTGTGTACCCCTCCGACCCCTGAGCACAAAGGGTAAATGGAGTGGCGCCGCCGTCTAGGGTGGCGGTGGGCAGCATCTCCTTCTCTCTCTGTCCCGCGGCCACCACGCCTGCAGGGGGATGGCTGAAGATGGAACGCTCCTTCTTCCTCAAGAAGCGGCGAGCAGACTTCGTGGCCGGCTCTCTGAGTGGACGTGTCGTCGTGGCTGGTGGACTGGGTAAGGCTGGAGCCCCGGGGCAGGGGTGGGCTGTGGTGCTGGGATCCCTGACACTGATCTGAGCAGGAGAGCACTCGCCGGCTCCTGGCACACCACCTGCCTACTGCTACGGGCCAAGGAGTTCCAGGCGCCACTGTGCTCTCTGCCCGAGGTGACAGAGGGGCGTCTCGTGTGGCTCAGGCTTGCTCCGTGGCTGGCGACAGGGTGTGGAGGGGTCGCACGGTCCTCCTGCTCTGACCTGTCTTCTCCCTGGAGACCCGGCCTCACCGCGAAATAGGAAAGCAGCCCGATGAAATAAAGCCTTCTCAGGGCACTGGGGATTTGATATTTGAGGGGTCTTCAAAAAGTTCATGAAAATACAGGCCACGAAGAAGCGACGCGTGCATTTCCAGAACGCTCTGCAGCAAGGGAGATGTGTCCATTCGTTCCATTTCTCCGTGGACTTTGTGGCGGCCCCTTGTATTAACCCCCACCCCGCCCCACCCCGGAAGTACCGGTATTTTGACGGCAGGGAGGGGGCGGGGATTGTTATGAGGGAAAAGGCCCACAGTGCGAGGGAAAGGCGACACGGGTGGTCACGCTCCCAGTGCTTGGCGCTGTGGGCAGCTCCCACCTCCCCACGTGGGATGGGACCACGCGAGGGCCCCCAGCCAGGCAGCTTTTTTTAGTGAAAGGGGGGGAGGGAGGCCATGGTGCTCTAGAAACTTCTGGTGAAAGCAAGGCGGGGGACAGACAGGAGGAAGGTGGCTTGGGGGGGGGGGGTGAAATGGCTGTGACAGAAGCCACTGGGCCAGGACAGGGAGGAGGCGGTGGCGGTCCTGTGGCTAAGGAAGTTGAAGCCGCTTGGCCTCTGCCTGTGGCAGGGAGGGAGCTGGGTGGCTGAGGGTGTGGATCGGTGCTGGGCGCCCTGGTAAGGTCTCCATTCCTTGGTGCTGTCAGGAAACCAGCCCACCGTCCTGGAGACAGCGGAAGCGTTCCACCCAGGGAAGAACAGGTGGGAGGCGCTGCCCGCCATGCCCACGCCGCGCTGTGCCTGCTCCAGCATCGTCGTCAAGAACTGCCTGCTGGCTGTGGGGGGCGTCAACCAGGGCCTGAGCGACGCGGTGGAAGCCCTGTGTGTCTCTGACTCCTAGTTGTGGCCGGGCCCAGCCCTGGCCCCCGAGCGTGTCCCTTTACTCTTGACGTGAGGCGTGCGGGCTGCTCCCCAGGCCGCCAGCTCCTGTCAGCAGCCACAGGTGCAGATCCTGGGGCTGTACCTACCCCCACCACCTCCAAACCCTGCCGGTCCCAGAACGCTGTCCAGAGCGCAGATGACCCTGCTGGGCCCAGCTTGCCACCGGGCTGTCCCCTGCAGAGGGTCCCCACTTACTGCTCGGGCACAGGAGGGCCCTGGGGCAGCGCCCCCTCCCACCTGAGCGGGCGGCTCTGACGGGGGCTGAGCCGCGATTGCTGTCTCCCCAGCGCTGCACTACTTGGAGGGTCCTGAAAGATAGAGGTCAACATCTCTTCTCTCTTTAGTAGGGCTCGGCCGCGGGCCTCAGCTGCTTGGCCAGAGTTGAATGTGAAGCTAGAGGCAAGCACACTGGGAGGGACACGGGCTCACGTGGCCAGTCCAGGCCCCAGGGGCTTCCTCTGGGGGTCCTTGCCAGGTGCATGATGATGGGGAAGAAGCAATGGGATCCCCACATCTCTCCCCATTCTATTGTCCCCACCAGAGGCCTGGCCCTTCTGTCACTGATGGTCCCCAGGGTGTTCCTGTGCGAAGCCGCCTCATTTACACTGTGCCATCGAAATCCACCGTGATGGGTTCATTCACCCGTTAGCAGCAGCAGCACAATGATGAAAGTCTATATTCCTACCTTCTGTGGTGCCTTGATTCAGGGTGGAGTGGAAGGGTGTCTGATGGGCAGAGGGGACCCTGTGACAATCCTTCTGCCACGCTGAGGCTAGATGGGGTCCCACGTGGCCATCGTCTCGGCTGTTCCCCTCCAGTGCCGCCTCTGCGATCCCGGCCGCCGGTCACCCCACCCCCACCCCTTCAAAGGCAGTTCCTTCTCTTGCACTGAGATTCCAGGAGTCTTCAGAGAAGGTCAAGTTCACACGGGGTCCTGCATCTGGTGCCTCCCTGTGTCAGCCTGAGCTCCAACTTCCTATTTTTCTTATGCAAAGTAGGAAGGGATTTGCTCACTGACCTAGGCAAAAAGGACTTGAAGAATGTGCCTCCTTTTAGCCTACATACCACCTCTGGTTCTCAGAGTGACACACGAGAGAGGAGAGGAGAGAGAGAGAGCCTGTCTCCATCCACTGGTTCAGTCTTCAAATGGCCAGGCCGAAGCCAGGAGCCTGGAACGCCATCCATCATCCAGTCTCCCACGTGGGTGGCAGGGGTCCAAGGGCCTGGGCCATCCTCCATTGCTTTTCCAGGCGCATCAGCAGGGAGCTGGATCAGAAGCGGAGCAGCCGGGACTCACCAGTGCCCCAGTATGGGATTCGGGGATGGAGACGGTGGCTTAGCCCTCTGTGCCATGACCCTGACTCCTCAGTTGCTTTGGAAAGCTGGGCCAGCAGGGTGTGAAGGGCCTGGAGAAGTGGGTAACGCTCCTCCATCACGGACGGATGGTTTCTCCTGGGGCAGGAGCTGGAGGATCAGCTGCCTGGGTCTGGGGACCGCAGGGGGTCTCCTGGGGGGGGGGGGCCGGCACCTTCAGCCAGGTCTTCCAGCACAAGCGGAACCTGGGTCTTTAGGAGTTAGGGATTTTCTTCCTCCAGGAACCTGACTTTTTCCTTACTTGGGTCCCAGAAGGGCACTGCCACCTGCTGGCCAGCCTTTCCTTCCTGCCCTGACCGGGAGGCGTCCGGAGGCCACGGGGGCCCCCTAGCGAGCACACTTCAGAGAGGCCTGTTGCTGCCCAGGCCCTGCTGTGGTTCCGCCCAGAAGTCACCGTTAGGCGAAGGGGCTGGAGGTGCTGCTGACGCTAGGGAGGATTCAACGGCACAGCCGGAAGAAGCTGCCCCGAAGGCCAGCCCTGGTACGGTCTCCCCTTCCCCTCCCGCTTCTGCCTCACAGCCCCCATCTCCACCCCTCCCTAAGAGCTGTGTGTTCAAACAGGGGACAGAGCCAAGTGCACCAAATGGCCCTGTATCCATGGATGGGACCGAGACACTAAAATCATAGGAACTGAGGGGTGGGGTCTTAGGGGTACCAGCTCCGAAAGGCTGCGTTCACCTCCGACCCCTGTACGGGCAACTCAGGGCTGCAGCTGCCCAGAGCCGAGGACTCAGCTTTCAGAAGTCCACCCTGGAGAGGCTTGGGGTACCACCCTGAGGACTCGGGGAGGTACTGAAGGTCAGTGCTAGCCCACGCGGTCCTGTGCTTCGTGGTGCCCTGGACAAGGCACGGGGCCTGGGGCCCGATGACCCAGTTCCAGGCCTCACTCCCCACCGCTGAGTGCCCTCCCATTTCACAGGGGAGAAGACCCGGGCTCGGAGGGGTTAAGCGGGGGTAGCTTGCCCAGGGTCACAAGCTGTAAGTGACTGAACAAGGTCTGCTTCCCAAACTTGGGAGCATGGCTCTGCACTTCCTCATGGGACAGCAGCAGCAAAGGCGGGAGGACCAACTCCGTGTCCCAAATACCCGGGCTGGAGGAATGGCAGCTCTGAGGGCCGCTACTGTGCAACAGATACTGAGCATAGAGTATTCCTGCGTCCATATCCCTGGGAAAGCTCCCTGCCAAGGTTTTTGTCCCATCTTTGATTCCACACTGTTGGGCAGCATTTGACACCTGATGAGCTACAGGAGGTCTCCATCCCCCCCCCCCAGCCCCGCGGAGCATGTCTGTCTTCAGAATGGTCCTGGTCTAGAAGGCTGGCATGACGCTAGGCATGGGTTCCTGCCCCTACCAGCTGCAGTCCAGGGGAAGACGGGAGGCCGAGCCTACGGTTGGTATTTGGCCAGCGTCAGCCTTGGCTGGTGCAAACCGGGACGACTCCAGGGAGCTGAGATGAACCGAGGGGAACAGGGCAGCTTTCCGAAAAAAAAAAAAAAATCTCAAACTGCACGTTGAAGGAAGAGGGAGACCAGCGGGGCAGAGAGGCACAGGCCGTGGGCGAGAGGGACCGGTCCAGGTCGTGACTGTCATGGACTGCTTGATCTTGGGCATCCTGCTTACCCTCTCTGAGTGTTGGTTTTCTCATTTGTAAAACGGGCACCGTGAGGCCACACTTAGGAGGCCAGGTGGGTCGATTGCGAGTGTTCAGCAGGTGGCTGTGGCCCGACAGCTGCATGGGATTTGGAGTGGAGGAGCAGTGCGATCAGATTTGTACCCCTGTCGTGGGGGGGGGGGGCGCCCGTGCTTTTGCCGCACTCACAGCCACCCTGGCACCCTCAGTGTGGGTGCCCAGGCGCAGACTCCTTCACCTTTGGAAGTGCACTGCTGTGGCTGTCACTGCCCTCGGGCGAGGCAGGACCACCTGCTGCTTTAGGTCATTCTGCTCTCCCACCCTCCCAGAACCCAGGGCCATGTTTGCCATGTGGTTGGAGGGACCTCGGTACCTTGGTACAGACTGGGACGGGTCGGTTTCACAGCTGGGGAAACTGAGGCCCAGAGGAGCCGTGCAACTTCCCCCAGGGCTCCCAGGCTGCAAGAGGGAGGGGCATGTCCTCCTCACCTGTTTGCACCTGCTTGGTGCCTGGTGGCGCCTGGCACAGCGCCAGTGCCTGCAGCCCATGCGTTGAGGGAATGAATGGATGGCTCACCGGGGGACGAAGGGGGAGAGATTCTGGTGCCCAGTCCCAGTTCCTAATTTAGCCTGCCTGGACGCGCGCGGCTCCTGAGACAGTTTCTTCATTTCCTGCAGAAGTTTCCAGCCACCTCCCTCCTTGGGAGAGGAAATCACTGGCAGATGACTCACAGGGTCCACGAGTGAGGGGCTGGAGGCAGAAGAAGGACCTGAACACTCGGTGCCCCAGGCCCTTTTGGGCAAGAGGAAACCCGTCCTCCCCACCAGCTCGGGGCCGTGGAGGGCTGGGGACAGAGGACTCCAGGCCAGCAGCTCCTGGCCTTCTGGCCTGCAGGGCTGTGCCTGGCCTGTCGGGCCTCCACCGCGGGGCAGCCCTGGGAGGAGGATGTGGCTGTGCCAGGAGGGTTAGGGACCCCTAATACCTGACCTTAACCACCCTGTCCTCCTGTGTGAAGCACAAAACAAGGACCTGGGGACACCCTGCCCACTGTTCCACAGAAAATCAGCCATGGTTCTAATCTCAGCAATTCATAGTTTCAAAAACAAACGTTGGGGCCAGGGTTGTGGTGTAGCGGGTAAAGCCGCCACCAGCAGTGCCAGCATCCCATATGGGCACTGGTTCGAGACCCAGCTATTCCACTTCCCATCCAGCTCTCTGCTATGGCCTGGGAAAGCAGTAGAAGATGGCCCAAGTCCTAAGGCCCTTGCACTTGTGTGGGAGACCCGGAAGAAGCTCCTGGCTCCTGGCTCCTGGCTCCTGGCTTTGAATTTGTGCAGCTCTGGCTGTTGCGGCCAATTGGGGAGTGAACCAGCGGATGGAAGACCTCTCTCTTTCTCTCTCTCTCTGCCTCTCCTTCTCTCTGTGTGTAGCTGTGACTTTCAAATAAATAAATAAATCTTTAAAAAAAATTTAGGAGGTGAGCATTGTGGCAGCTCAGGTCAAGCTGTAGCTTGGGACCCCCACAAGCCAAATCGGAGTGCCAGTTCAGGTCTCAGCTGCCCCAGGCTTCCAATCCAGCTCCCTGCTGATGTGCCTGGAGGCAGCAGGTGATGGCCCAAGTGCTTGGGTTCCTGCCACCCATGCGGGAGACCCGGATGGAGTTCCTGGCCCCTGACTTTGGTCTGGCGTTATCCTGGCTGTTGTGGGCATTTGGGGAAAGAACAGAGAGAGATATATATATGCACGTATGTATGCATGTCTGTCACTTTGCCTTTCAAATAAATAAATCTTAAAGAAACAAGCATTATTGGGGAGCATTAACTGATGGGTCTCTTTCCCAGACTCCCTTGCTCCATATTCCAAGTCCTCATTTTCAGAAGAGGCCTGGATTGGCTGGAGCTGTGCTTCCAAAGCGGGAGCTCGTGGCACGCAGACCCCGGCTTCCAGGCCTTCCGTGCAGCTCGCTCAAGCCCAGGTGGCAAGTGACCTGCTCACTTTCACTCCTGTCCCTCACGGAGCCAAGAGCATAGCTCAGATCCTGACTGCCTGGCGTGGGGACGACTTCTGTAGCACCCCCCCCACCTCCAGTCTCCCCGCCTCTGGCCCTGCACCGGGCTGCTAGGGTTCCTGTGCCCTTCCAGAAGTTGTCTTCTCTGTGGATCTGACTCCATCCTCACGGGCTTGGCCCTCCAGGGGAGTCCAGCATCAGCTGGGTCTCTCAGGTCCTTCCCAAGGGTTGCACCCTTCCAGCCTCCCCTTCCAGCCCACCATTCCCTGAACGGGTCCAGTAGCTCAGTACCCGCTGCCCTGCACAGGCCATGTCTCTTCCTCCTGGACGCACGTGGAGAATGCAAGCCACTGTTTCCTGGTCCTGTCCCTACTCCCTACACCCACAGCTAAGGAAGCTGTCCTCAGGCCTGGGACGATGCCATTCACCGAGAGCATCCCAGAGCGCCTGGCCTACAGTATCCAAATCCCAGGGCGCGAACACCTGAGCTGAGTAAAGGCCAGGAATCCGAGGCCTGGAGGCGGCTGCAGCTTCGAGAGGCAGCTTTACAACGCCGCCTTGTCTCTAAGCTCCGCCAGCGCCTGTGGACGCAGGGAGCCGGATCCAGGAAATAGCAATGTTTCAAATCCCCCTGCTTGGGGATTGGGTTCCTGCGCCCCTTTGTCATGGGCTCTCACGAGAGGGACAGGGCAGGCTCAGGCTTTTTATGAGCTGTGGCTGACAACCAGCTGATTAATCCAGCCTTGTAATCACAGTCCCCAGCACCAATCTGGGCTCCTGTCATTTAGGTCAAGAGAAAAGTGAGTCCCCCCCCCCTTCCCTCTCCAAGGGCCAGGAGCTGGTGACCCGGCTAAAGAATGTGCCTTGCTGGGGGTTGCATTCCAGGACCAGCTTGGGAGGCCAAGGTCTCAGGTTGCCAGCAGGAGCCAGGCACGGGGCAGGGAGGCAGTCCCGGGCAGACCTCCCTCCTGGGCACACCTCCCGTGCCCTGCCCTGCCCTGTCAGTCCTGGGCCTCCCTGCGTGGAGGCAGAGCCAGGAGGAGGAAGACAGCCACCCCCTCCTGGGAGCAGCATTCCGATGGAGTGGCCACAGCTCCCAGCACATAAGCCCCAGCCACTGGGGAGCTCATAGCGGTCTGCAGATCACCTCCGTGTTCGGGGGCTCCTTTGACCAATAGGAACCGGGGACTAGGAGACTGAGTCTGATACCCAGGGCTGTGTGACCTGTGCTGGGTGCAGAGCTGCTACCTCCCATCCTCTGACTTCTGTTCTGACCCTCACTCTACCCCCAGCTTCATCATTTTGGTTGGTGGAGACACGGAGTGCCCTGGGGAGGGCCCCCATGAGAACACTACCCCTGGTGTGAGCACGGCTTTGCCAGCCCCACGGTGCTGGGAGTTACGCAGCCTCAGAGATTGGGAAAACCACCCAGGAGTGAGGGGCAGAAGAGGAGGAAGATCCTTTCACTTTCCCACTGACAAATGGGATAAAGAGCCCCCCCCTCCTCCCATAGCTCTGGATGCTCTAGGCTTCAAATCTGCATAAATGTGGGGCTGGCATTGCGGCATGGCGGGTTAAGCTGACACTGTGATGCCATCATCCCATATGGGTGCTGGTTCAAGTCCCGGCTGCTCCACTTCCAATCCAGCTCCCTGCTAATGTGCTTGGGAAAAGCAGCAGAAGATACCCCAAGTGCTTGGGCCCCTGCACCCAGATGGGAGACCAGGGTGAAGCTCCTGGCCCCTGGCTTCAGCCTGGCACAGCCCTGGCTGTTGCAGCCATTTGGGGAGTGAACTAATGGATGAAAGATGTCTCTCCCTCTCTGTAACTCTGCCTTTCAAATAAAGGAATAAATAAATAAATAATTCCTTTTTTAAAAAAGATCTGCACAAACATCCACCTGCTTTTCCTCCCTTGCTTTGGCATCAGAAACCCACACTGGGGCGGGGGGGATGTGGCCGATCTGCGGCACAGCGGGTTAAAGCCTTGGCCTGAAGCACCAGCATCCCATATGGGCGCCGGTTCTAGTCCCAGCTGCTCCTCTTCTGATCCAGATCTCTGCTATGGCCTGGGAAATCAGTAGAATATGGCCCAAGTCTTTGGGCCCCTGCACCCATGTAGGAGACCTGGAAAAAGCTCCTGGCTTCGGATTGGCGCAGCTCCGCCTGTTGTGGCCATCTAGGGAGTGAACCAGCAGATGGAAGACCTCTCTCTCTCTCTCTCTCTACCTCTCTCTGTAACTCTGACTTTCAAATAAATAAAATAAAATCTTAAAAAAAAAGAAAAGAAAACCCACACTGGGGAGTCCTTTCTCTTCTTTCCCAACATGAGCTCCAGCCTTGGCATTTCTTTTTCTTTTAAAGATTTATTTATTTATTTATTATTTGAAAGTCAGAGTTACACAGAGAGAGGAGAGGCAGAGAGAGAGAGAGAGAGAGAGAGAGAGGTCTTCCATCCAATGGTTCACTCCCCATATTGCCCGCAACGGCCGGAGCTGTGCCAATCCGACGCCAGGAGCCAGGAGCTTCCTCCGGGTCTCCCATGGGGTGCAGGGCCCAAGCACTTGGGCCATCTTCTACTGCCTTCCCAGGCCACAGCAGAGAGCTGGATCAGAAGTGGAGCAGCCGGGACTTGAACCGGTGCCCATATGGGATGCTGGCACTTCAGGCCAGGGCATTAACCCGCTGTGCCACAGCGCCGGCCCCGAGCCTTGGCATTTCTATCTGTCCCCTGCCTGCACCAGATGGCCATATCGGATGCTGGCACTGCAGGCGGCAGCTTTACCCACTATGCCACTGCATGGGCCCCCAGGAATTCTTTCTATACCAAAACATGATGGAGTCCCAGGGGCTCCAGCACTTGCCAGCTTTGTGAACCTGCATGGGCAGTTACTTGATTTTTCTGCGTCTCGGTCTCTTCATCTGTGCAGTGGGGATAATTGCATGCTGGCCCCTGCTTCACAGAGTTGTGATAAGGACGGAACTCCCGAGCAGAGGTAACGTAGGGGCAGTGGCCGGCTCCCAGTGTGTTAGCACAGAGCGCCATCCTCATGCTCAGACTTGCAGAGACGACGTGGAGTCACAGTGCACCCGCGACAGGGCAGAGCTCAGGCCAGGAGCCAGGCCTGAACCAACACTGTGCCAGCCTGGGGTTGAGAGAAGGAATGTGGCTCCTGGACATCCAAGAGATGGAGAATCACTGCCAGGAGGGCCGAAGAAGGCTTCTACTGTGTCCCAGCTGAGCCATCGCAGGAACTCACAGCAGATGCGAAACGGAACTCAGAGTTGACGTCTCCAGATCCCTTCTCATAGACAAAACACCGCACCCCGAAGAGAAAGTCCTTGGCCACAACCACTGTGTGGGCAGGTGGGAGAGTGGAGCTGGGTCCTAGGACGCCTCCCTCTGTGCATGGACTCCTGCCTCCCCCCTCTGGGTATGCTCTGGCTACAGCCACGGGCAGGACAGGGCAAGCTCTCTGGCCTGGAGACAGGGCCCTCCCAGGCCTGGATGCTGAATCCGAATTGCAATGGAGAGCTTGACTGCTCTGTGTTCAGCGTTTGCAGTGCGGAATTCTCCAAACTCCTGGTGAGATTCACTAGAAGTAAAATCGTCAGTAGCTCAGTGGTTCCTCCACACACGGTCCCCCGCACTCTCTGTGTCTCCTTGTGTATCCCAAGCCCCTTGGGACACCAGAAAGCAAAGCAATGGTTAGCGGCACAGCTGAGATGTCAGCCTGATAAGAGGTTTGCCTTGCAGCTCGGCTACTTCCCAGCCGGAGGGTCTTGCATGTGACCGGGCACCCAAGATCCTTAGACCCAGGGATGGCTCATGCAACGTTAGGTGCCGTGATGTCTGTCACTGCCGTTGTTCAGTGCATGTTTGCTGAATGAACAAACAAGTGAGTGGCTCACTAAAGGAACCAATTGCCTAAGCAGACCCTGTGCATGGCCACAGCATAAAACTTGCTAGGCTCAGTTTGGCCAGAAGAGGGCAGCTTTGAGCCAGGCAGCCCGGTTTGCCATAACCTGCCAGGATTGCCAGGCCTGTCTTGCATTTACACCTCCTTGTCTTGGAGGGCGAGGGCCAGGTCTGACATGCAAGCTCCTACTTAGGCAGTTCCAGTAGCCCCCGAAGGGGAAGGTCATCACTGCCCTCTGTCCCCCAAGGGGCAGGGCTGGGGGAGGGGTGGGATACCAAGGGCCTTCACACACCCTTGGAGCTCTGGGCGGGGAAAGAATGTGCTGCCTGGGACCAGAGAAAGGGAACAGGGGCCCAGGGACCTACACTAAGATGATTCCGAGGGAAGAGACGCCCTGGGGCCCTGCAGATCCCTAGAGCTCATCAAACACGGAGCGTGGGTCTGTCTGCCCTTCTGTCCTCCCCCCAGACCTCCATCCTCTTTGGATCTCCTCCCCTGACCCCATTCCCCGCCCCCCAGCACATCCCTCATCCAAATCTCACCCAGCCTTCAAGGCCCCAAGTGGGGCCCTCCCTGGAGCTCCAAGCTAAGCCCCCCAGCCCCTTTCAGCCCCAGTGGCACTGGACCTCTCTTACGGGTCTGCCCACTTGTAGCCTTGCATTATCCGGGACGTGGTGATTTACCTTATTTCCTTACTGAGCCGTACATTTCCTGAGAGCAGGGGACTAATTCTTAGTCACCTCTCGGGCTCATCTCAGACCTGTCTGCCACTGGCCTTCCCTGTCCCACCCCTAGTCCACTCCCAAAGCACGGCCTTGCTGCACCTCACCTGCGTGCACCCTCCCCTGAGTGGCTCCTCCCCACCCCAGTACACATACTCAGAGGGTGTAAGGGCAGGGATGGGGCTTGCGCAGCCCAATGCATGGCTTTCGGAAATCAAGGAGCAGTTGAGCCTGGCGGTGGAGAGAGGCTTCCTCCTGCCAGGACTGGATGGGGGCACGGGCAGGATGGAGCAGCTCACTCAGCCCACACAGCCCAGCACATCTGCTCATCTAAGCGTGTCCCAGGAATTTCCCGAGACCCAGACAGTAGACAGACCAGTCCCCGTCAGACACGATCGCCCTGCCACACACCAGACCACCCCATAAGGAATTTCAGAGTCGGGTTTCAGCAGATAGGAGCGTTTCTGTGTCGCGTGCGGTTCCGGCCCTGGGTCTGCCTGTCTGGCCCGCTCGCTGCCTGCTATGGACAGACAGCAGCCACGCCACGTCACGACAACCCTGCCCTTCAGGCCCAGGGTTGCACCTTGGCTGGGCCAGGGGAGATCTCTTCTCTGGAGTCATCCTTGGCTTGTGGGATGCAGATGGTAGCCACGGAAGCAGAAATGGGGGTGAGGGAAGTCCAAGAGGTTGCAGGCGCTGGGCCCCCACTGCTGTCTGTCACCAGGGTGCTGGTCATGGAGGGAGACCAGACGCAGGTAGCCGCCTTCACTCCAGTCCTTGGATTCCACTGAGCATCCCTTTGGCCCACAAACATCTACGGAGCAGCTTTTAGGTGCCCAGAGGTAGGCTAGATGTTGCAGACCTCGGGGAATAGTCATTATAGTCTAGGCTGAACTTGGACGGGAATGAGCTTGGGCTCACCCGTGTGATTCTTCACCTTTCTTAGGAGGTAATGTTGGTCAGCTGGTGAATTGCTACCTGTCTCAGCTTTAAAAGCCCTGCCTCCAGGAAGCCCTCCAGACCAGCCTCTCCCTTTCTGGGCCAGTAGCTCCCGCCTCTTATACATCCCCAAGGCATTCCGTTCCTCCCTCCATGGAGGACCCGCTTGCTTGTTTTGTTTTGTTTTTTTTTTTTTTTTTTTCAAGACTGGGGATTCTCTGAAGGCAGAAGCCATGCCCATCGTATCACTGTTATATCCCCAGGCCCAGCACCTATGCTCACCAGCACTTGTAGAATGAAGCGATTGGTAGAAGGCCATAGAACAGGTATTAGAGTCAGGATTAGAACTTGAGTCTCCCAACACTCAGCCTTGTGCCTCCTCTTAAATTACCCTTGCTGGAGGCCAGCATTGTGGTGTAGCCGGTAAAGCCACCACCTGTAACGCCGGCATCCCATATGGGTGCTGGTTCCTGCCCCAGATTCTCCATTTCTGATCCAGCTCCCTGCTAATGGCCTGGGAAAGCAGCAGAAGATGGCTCAAGTGTTTGGGTCCCTTTCACCCACATGGGAGACCCAGAAGAAGCTCCTGGCTCCAGGCTTCAGCCTGGCCCAGCCTTGGTTGCTGTGGCCATCTGGAGAATAAATCAGCAGATGGAAGCTCGATCTCTCTCTCTCTCTCTCCCCCTCTTCCTCTTCCTTTCCCCTCCCCTGTGTAACTCTGACTTTCAAATAAAATAAATAAATCTTTGTTTTTAAGCATTACCCACACTTCGTTTAAAGAGTCCTAATCTGTCTAGACGGGCCCCCAGAAATGGACACAGATCCCAAGAGGAAAGGAAGCAGCAGGTCAAGGGAACTGCCCACTGGGCCTCACTCCATTTCCATGGATAACCCCGACCAACAGTGGCGTGTGTCTGGTAGAGGGAAGAAGGCCAAACTAGCTCTGGCCCCCCAAGGCCTTGCAGATCTGGGGAAGAGAGGGATAGTTTCTGCCTAAGGTCACAAAGCAGGCAGGGGCCCCATGAGGGGGTGGGACACCCACTACTCACACTGGACGGGATCAAGGGGCTGGTGGGAGCAGGAACGTGGGCAGACACGACACAGAAAACCCAGCCCTGGGGCCCTCATCCTCCTGGATGCTGAGCAGGCCCTAACTGCACAGCTGCAGGCACCTTCCTCTGGGGTGTGGGGCAAAGGCTGTGTGCCCAGCAAAGCGGCAATCCAAGCAGGGGCCCTGCCTGCTTGCAGGCCGGGCTCCCCTCAGGGAAGGGGACAAAGGCCTGCTGTCCTCCCTTCTGCCCGTAGGCGGGGTCTGAATCCTTTTCTTTTTCGAAAGGCAGAGCAACAGAGAGAGAGGAGGGACGGAGAAAGAGATTTTCCATCTGTTGGTTCAGGCCCTAGATGGCTGCAGCAGTCGGGACTGGGCCAGGCATTAACCAGGAACCAGGAACTCCTTCCAGGCCTCCCCCGTGGGTGGCAGGAGCACAGGTGCCTGGTCCATCTTCTGCTGCCTTAGCAGGGAGCTAGATGGGAAGTGATGTAGCTGGGACTCGAACCGGTGCTTCCACATGGACGCTGACATCACAAGCAGCAGCTTAACCCAGTGTGCCATAGTAGCGGCCCTGGTTCTGCTGCTTCTCACCGGCTGTGTGAGCTTGGGCATGATCAAGTTATCAAAAAAGCCAGCAGGGAAATGTCCCTTTCTCCCATTTAGAGGGAGGAGGAAGGTGGGTGTTTGGCACAGAGATAAAGATGCTGGTTAAGGGGCCAGTGTTGCCATGCGACAGGCTAAGCCACTACTCGGGAGGCCCATGTCCCGTATTGGAGGGTTTGGTTCAAGTCCTGGCTACTCTGCTTCTGATCCAGCTTCCTGCTGACGCACAGCTAAAGTCCTGAGTTCCAGTCACCCAAATTGGAGACCTGGATGGAGTCCCCAGCTCCTGGCTCAGCTCAGCCCAACTTTGGCCATTGTAGGCATTTGGGAATGAACCAGCAGATGGGAGATCTCGTTCTCTCTTTTTCTCTGTCCCTCTCAAATTAGTTAATTAATTATTAAAAATAAAACCAAAACAGCCCCCAACCTACCACCAGATCTCCAAAACAACAGCGAAGAAGACTTTGGGAGAACAGATGTTCCCAGATTTAGGGATACCTATTGAAGAGCAGGAGCCCAAAATCTCCTTAGGCTGGCCCCACCTCCTGCCCACACTTCATAAACTCCACCACCTCTTGAGGGAGCCCCCTTGGAAAAGACGTGAGCCCTGCCCGGCTCGCAGGGTCGGGGGAGGCTGGTCTCACTGCGGACCAGTGGAGTAGGACCCCGGAACGGCTCCCCACCGCATCATGCCCCCCTGCCTGGAGTCGGCCTCTGTTCCACCGGCCCAGCCTGTCCCATCCATCCCCCACACACCTCCTTACAAAAGTGGTCAAGCGACTTAGCCCAGAGGGATGCAGCCACGCGCTCCCCTGGCCTCTTGCGCCCTCTCATTCCTTGCCCCTTGCCAACTGAGAAGGCAGCACAGTGGAACAACAGGTGGCTCCGACCCAGCGGCTCAGAGAGCCGGTCCCAGGGCCTTCAGCCGAGCAGCCTCCACTGCAGTCCCCGGGGGCCTGGTCTCTGTCCCTCGGGGGCCCAGGGGGTAGGGCTCCCTTGGCCCCATTGACATCTTGGTTAGACACGCCGCGGGGAGGAGGCGGGGCCGGGGCCCAGCAAAGCCAATGAGGGCCGCTCTGGTCACGCGCCGCCGGAGGCCCGGCCAATGGGCGCTGTGGGGCGTGGCCAGCGCCTCGGGCTCACTGCGTTTATAGCCACTTGGAACGCGGCGCTCTCCAGCGCGCTCGGGTGCGGCACTGGGCTCGCGGTCCGAGTGTGGGACTTGCGCGGCGGGCTCCAGCGCTCCCGGCGAAACCGACCGAGGCCTTCCCCGCCCTCGTCCGCCTCCTGCTCGCCATGGAGTCGCTGGCCTTCCCCCGGAGGCTCGGCTCGGCCTCCTCGGCCGCCGCCATCCTGGCCGACGGGCTCATCAAGTCGCCCAAACCCCTGATGAAGAAGCAGGCGGTGAAACGGCACCACCACAAGCACAACCTGCGGCACCGCTACGAGTTCCTGGAGACCCTGGGCAAGGGCACCTACGGCAAGGTGAAGAAGGCGCGCGAGAGCTCAGGGCGCCTGGTGAGTGCGGCTCCCTCTCGCGGCGCAGGGGGCGGCGAGCCGGGGGCCACGCGGCTGCATCGCGCGGGGTTGCGTGTGTGTGTGCGCGTGCGGGGACCGGCCGCGGCGGTCTGCGATTGTAGGTGGGGACGGGGCTCGGGGGCCGAAAACCTCAGCAACACCAGACCGCGTGCCCCTTAGAGAAGATGGGACTTGGGCTGGGTTTCTTTTGGAACAGAGTGGAATGGGACGGAGCAGGAGGCACCTGCTCTTAGCGGGGGTTTGGTAAGCGTGCGTGCGTGTGGCTGAGTGGATGAGGCGTGGAGTTCTCCATCCCTAAGAGCCCGGCAGCCCCGCGTGCCACGGAGGTGTGCGCAGGGCTGAGTGTGCACAAGGTGGACAGCTTTCCAGCTCTGAGACTGAATGGAAGCTCACTGGGACGGGGTTTTTGATTCTGGGAAATATGAAACCTACGGGACTGGGGCCTTTTCAGGAACTCGGCCTGTTGATTTGGAGCGTGTGCGCGGCAGTCAGAGTAATTTCTGTGTCCCTGGAGCAATTCCCTCTGTATTATTTTCACTTTCCCCTTCAGCAAAAGCAGAGAAAACACAACCTACCTCACAGGCTGCTCTGAACGTTGAATAAGATAGGCGAGCGAACTTAAACTGCTGCTGACACGTAGACCTTGCCGTGAGAACTCGTATTTGTATCTGGCGAGGTCGGGCCTGGCTGGATGGCACACTTGCCAAAAGCTAGTGGTTACCTGTGGCTCTCAGATTTGAGTGCCGTGTGCATGGGAGTCACCTAGAGTTTGTGCTTAAACTCCTTCTCTCCCCACCCAGAGGAATTTCTTCACAAGCCTAGGATAGGGCCATATAACCTGTTTTTAACAAGCCTTTTAGAGCAGGTGGTGTAAGGATGGTTGGGCTGTGTGTGTGGCCAGGGTTTATCCCATTGGCCAGGGCAGCCACCGCCTTCCCAGCGTGTGTTTGCTTTTGCAGCCAGTAGCCGGTTTGAAACTCAAGAAGTGGTTTCATTGGTGAAGGGAGTCGATGTTGGGGAAAGGGCTGGATTATGGCCCCATCAATGAGGCCGAGGGTGTTTTTCCGGCTAACGCCTGGCACGGTCCCCAGCTGCCTGCTGCCAGGTTACAGCTCTTGGGCAATTGTGTGCTTCCTGGCTTTCCTTTTCTTTCTCTTTCCAGAACGTGCGAAGGCCCAGGGAGGCTGCAGGCCCGAGGCTGCTGGGCCCAGGCTTTGTCAGGGGCTTAGCTGGAAAAGAGCTGCTCGTGGCTTGGGTGCCCCTTGCTGGGGGGGGGGGGGGGGGCGGGGACTGGGTCCAGGGGACAGGTGGGGCGTGCCCAGAATCAAGGAGCTGGGATTCACACTGAGATCCCATCACTCTGTGTGTGTGTGATAGAGAAAGTGTGTGTGTGTGTGTGTGTGTGTGTGTGATAAAGACAGTTTTCCTTTGACTTTGGAGTGAAATAAACCAGCTTTCAGTTTTCAAACCTCAGTAGCTCTAGGCGGGATTCCAGCCCTTATTACATCAGAATAGAGAGGATTCAGAAGAAACTCCCTGGCCTCATCCTCTTGCTGTGCCTAAGGAGCCAAGGTTGGTGGGCGGGGGACCTCCTCTGAACCTCCCAGACCAGCAGACCACCCAGCACTGTTGCTAGGAACTTGCTAGGGGCCTCCCCTCAGAAAGCAGCTTCCGATGGATCCCCCCCTCCCCCGCTCACACCCATCACCCTCCCTGAGCAGAGACCTCTCAGGGTGCTTCCGGGGTGGGGGGAATCAGAGACAAGAAAGCTGCCCGAGACCTCCTCCCAAACTACCCGAGATTGTTGGGGGGCCCCCACACTCCGAGGACAGCCTGCGGGGTGGCTTCTACCCCGTGTTCTCTCCCACTCACCTTGCCTGGGTGGAACTGCCAGGGGCCAGATGGGACCTGCAGAGGGAAGGAGGGGCAGGTGGACAGGACTAATAGCTGCTCCAGGAGGGCATCAAAGGAAAAACAAATATTTGCTCTGGATCTTGGATATTTTCCTGGCACCCAGATGACACTTCCTCCTGTGGTTCTCCCAGCTCCCCTCCCCCTAAAGACAAAAACACGTGCCTGGGCCCCAGATCAGTAGAGTCCGGCAAAGCCTCCGCGACCCTCTGCCTGGAAGTCTGACCTCCCAGGGGCACCATGAGGGCAGGGCAAGCGGGCACGCTCCGATGCCAGGGCGCCTCTGCCTTTTATGTACAGAGTTGCCCCGTGGGATTTCAAAGTATTGCAAATGAGGCAGTCTGTTTCCTCCACTGGTAGGTGGGGACGCAGACCAAGAGGAGTGGTGTCTGCCCGGTGTCTGCTTAGTGGCAAGCCTGCATGGTCAGCTCCTGCCGTGTCCAGCTGAGGCCCTGGATGACCAGGGGCTGAGTCCTGGGCTGGGAATTGGCCTTGAGATGAGCCCGGGCTTGCTTCTGCGCACTGTCATTCCAACCACTCTGCGGCCTTTCTCAGCGCCCCAGGCGATGCTCGGGGTGGGAGGAGGCACGGGGAACCGCCCCTCCCACCCCCACACACACAGACTCTGTTGAGGGATCCTGGGTAGCGGAATTACACAACCAGCTTTTCAATCAGGCCTGTCTAGGAGGCTCAGGGTTAAGAGAAGAGGGCTCAGATGGCAGCCCCATTGCTTCCCGGCCGTGGGAACTCTGTACCTCAGTTTTCCCATCTGTAAAGTGGCGCTGTAAGAGTCCTGCGTTCTCCGGGGGTTAAAGGTGATCTGTGTACAGTGCTCAGCACAGTGTTCTCACCGCCCCCCCCAGCCCCTGCCATCTGGATCCATCCTGCCCAGAGAAAGCGGGTGGACGGTGCTCAGCTTCCCAAAGCCACACTGCCTTGTCTTCTGCTTTGTTCAGACTCCTTAGCTACCCTTTGGCCCCAGCTCCAGAGAAGGGCTCCGGCCTGGCCAGCTGCCAAAGGCTTGCTGGGCGGGACGCTGCCCTCCCGGCTCCTCCTGCACCTGCCTGCTCAGCACTGGGGAGGGAGGCTGCAGGCGGCTCTTGTCCTTGGGTTCCAGCCAAGCCACACAAGAGGGCTGGGCAGGGAAGCTCTTGCCTGCACACTGGCAGAGGGGGCTGGAGAGTAGCATGGCGGGGGGGGGGGCGGCACACTGTGGGGCTCAGGCTCCCCTCAGAGCCCATTCCTGCTCCTGGCCTGTCGTCTGGCAGGTCTGGTGGTGTGGCAAGCCACCCCCGTGCCCACCTCTACTCTGCCCAGTCTAGGCCAACCTGGCCCAACCTCTCCTCCTCTATCTAAGTGGGTCATCCTCCACCTCCTTGCCCCACCTCCCAGACAGCAGCTGCTCTGGGAAAAGCCAGAGAGGAGTCAAAAATTTTGGCTGTGGCTCTGGGCAACAACTATGACCAGCAATGTCCAGCTTACAGCCTCTCTCCTGGTACCTGGGTTCTTGGGAGGGAGGCGGTGTTTACCAGCTGAACCCCAGCACCCACCTCTGCAAAGAAGCGGGTAGGTTTGACTGTGAGTGGAGTGGGGGTGGCTGGTGGTCCCACACAGCCTGGCCCAGGCCAGATGTGGAGCACGCCTTTCTCCAGGGTGGGAGGCCGGACAGGGTGTCTCCAAGGATGACCCACTTTCATCTTCTGCGGGCGACACCTTCCGTTTTAGGTCCTGACTCTGATGCGCGTGTTGGGAGCCTTGGGAAAGTTGGTGCCCTTTCTTGACCTTCAGTGTTGCCATTCGCACCGCGGCGTAGGGAGTTACACCTGCTGCCTTTCCAGCACGCTGGGGCACAGAGGCAAGAAAGTCATTGGAATGGTATCAGTGGGAACTAACGCTCGGGTTCTGTGGCCGCAGGATAGATGCTCTGAGCAGGCCCCGTCCTGGAGCAGTAGCAGGGGAGCCATTTCTATTTAAAAGTATTTACTTCATTTATTTGAAAAGCAGAGTGACAGAGAGAGACTCAGAGAAAAAAAATCTTCCATCTGCTGGTTTACTTTCTCAAATGCTGGTGACAGCCAGGACTGGTCCAGCCTCGAACGCCATCTGTGTCTCCCATGTGGGTGGCAGCCCGGGCCCAAGCACTTGGGCCGTCGTCCACTGCCTTCCTAGGAGCTGTTAGCAGGGCGCTGGATAGGAAGTAGAGCAGCCGGGACGCCCCTGGCTGGGAGCTGGCATCACAGGTGTTGGCTTAACCTGCTGCGCCACAACGCCAGCCCTCAGGTGACCCGTTTCTGAAGATACTCGGCGTAGACGCTGGAGTTTGAGGGGAGCTTGGCGGTCCTTTCTATCCTTTGCTCAAAGCTTTCTTCCTGCCTGGAATACCCTCAGCTTAGCACACCTCAGTTATCCATCAAAGTCTCAACCCGTCTTCTCCCAGGGCTGCTTTCCCATGCTCCTCCAAGCAAAGCAAGCTCCGGGCCGTGCCTCCGCAGCCCCTCAGCAGCAAGAGCCCCAGCTGGCACGGCTCACAGGGACCGGAGGTGGCTGCGCGGTTCTGCCGCCGCCGGGCTGAGGGCCGGCCTGCGGGGACTGAATCTCCAGCCCCTAGCACAGTGCCAGCCCCCGGCAGGCATTAGCAGCTGCTTGGAGAGTCAGAACCCTTTACTTGTCAGACGAGGACACTGAAGCCAGCCAGTCCAATTAACCGATCACGTAAGTGCCTTGTCTTGAGTTGCAGAGCTCGATAGAGGAAATAAGGGCTCCGGGCTCGTGGCTTGCTCCCCGGCTCGGGTGTTTATGCCTGCATTGGCTTCTTTGGGCCTGACTGTCCTCTCCAGTCTGAGCAGGGAGGCCCCGTAGTACACTGCATAAACTCGGATACTCTGGAGAGAAGGGGCGATATTAATAATTACACGAGGACAAGCCAGGGCACGTGCCCTTCCTGCTTCTGGGTAATCCATGCAGCTGCTGTTGTCCTCTTCTTTGGCTTTCGTCAGCTTATTTTTATTCTAGAAAATAGTTTCTCCGGCTACCTTGCAGATGAGAACAAAGGTCCTTAAAAGGTCGACTCCTCCCGAGGCTGGGAAGAAGAGGGGAAAATCTTATCTGGGCACTGTGCCTATCAGTCACAGATCAGCCCAACAAATATTTATTTGTGACCTATGGTCACCGGTCAGCCGTATGCAGAGCTCTGTCCAGACCTGAGCTGGCGGTGTATCTAATTTAGTTTGACAGGCTGAGCCAGCAGCTAGCCAGAGGCTTGGCTGTGGGGCTGGGATGGGTTGGGGAGCAGAGGCCAAGCTCCACAGGGCAGTGATCCGTCAGTCGCCTGCTTAGGTGGAGGCCTGATGACACAACTTGGTTCCTCCCTGGGAAGTCCAGCCCAGCTGGGACCAAGTGTCGATAGCTGGGCGTGTGTGTGTGTGTGTGTGTGTGTGTGTGTGTGTAGGGGTCCTTCCCCTACCCCTGAGGCTAGGATACAGGCTTACAGGAGGGTGGCTGTGTTCACTGCAGGTTAGCAGTTCTGGTGTAAAATCTCTGGCTTCCAGCGTTGAAGGAGATCCACCCTAGAATTCTACGTGCGCTCCTCCACCCAGCCAGGCTCAGGTGTCACCCTGAGCACCCCTTTCCTTTAGGGAGACTCATTTCTTTGAGGCTTTGCCTTCAGGGCTCTGTCCCCCAAGTCTGACGACTAGCTCACTGTATGTTTGTGCACTCACGCTGTACATGCAGGATGTGCCTAGTTTTGCATATGCGTACATCACAAGCTCTCAATTTTTTTTTAGTTGATTTATTTATTTGAAAGGCAGAGTGACAGAAAGAAAGGGAGAGGCAGTGAGAAGGAGAGAGGGATTTTCCATCTGCTGATTCCCCCGCTAAATGGCTACAACTGGGGCGGGGCAAGGCCAAAGCCAGGAGCCAGGAGCAGGAACTCCATGCTGGTCTCCCACATGGGTGGCTTGAGCCGTCACCTGCTACCTGCCAGGGTGCGCGTCAGCAGGAAGCTGGATGGGAAGCGGAGGCAGGACTGGATCCCAGGCGCTCCGAGTGGGATGCTCCACAATGCCCCTGATCTGAAATGCTTTTCATTGCCTAGATGAGATCCCTGCTTGGACACGATTGTTTTGACTATCCACCGATAAACATTTTATGGCCCTTTGTTTCTGAAGAGCTCCTAACACTTTGTGATTTTACAAAGAATTTTTACAGAGAAACTAGTTCAGTAAACTCTCCCGTTCCAGGAGGGGCAGTGGGCTGCAGAGGGTCGTGGGAGAAGCAGCGGATTCGAGCCCTTCACCCCTCCCCCCACACGGCCGCCCCACTGACAGCCCCTAGCTCGCTGGGGACAGAGGCCAGGCTGGAGCCCAAGGCGGGAGTGGGGGTGGGGGTGGGGGGTGGGGTGGGCGGGCAGCCCCGTCCCCTGCAGCTGCAGCGGGGCCTCTCCCGCGTCTCGGGGCCGAGGCTCCATGGTGACCAGCCATTGTCCTCGCTGCCCTTCTCGGGCGGGCGGAGCGCGGGGCCTCCGCGCGCTCCCGCTCCGGGGCGCGGGGCGAGGGGCGAGGGGCGCGGGGCGCGCCGCCTTGGCGTTGCCGGGGTGACGGCCGGCCGGGGCTTTGTGAGCGGCTCCTCGGGCGGGATTAGGGCTGTTCCGCATTCTTGTGCCGAGCGCGGGCGGAAGCCATTGTCTGCTCCGGAGCCTTGTGAAAGGGGGATTAGAGGCCGCCCCGAGCCTGGCCTTCCTTTCTTCTGGGTCCCTTTGAGTCCCGAGAGGAGGCCCGCCCTCCGGGGGCACCGGCGGGGGCGCGGGTGTCCGCGGGCGGTGTCTGCAGAGCGCCCGAGCCGCGCGTGTGTTCACCCCTGCGCCCTTGCGCAGCACCTGCCGGGAACTGACCGGGCCCCGACACCCCGCCCCCACGCCGCGCGCCCGGGGCCCGGGACCCTCGGAGGGCTCAGTTCGGAGAATCCGGGCAGGGACGCCCCGTCGGACGTTTTAGCGCACCTGCCTAATCCACAGGAAAGGAAACAGGCTCCGAGACCGGGCTGGGTCCTGCCCACGGGGACAGGGACCTGGGAAGCCCGGGTCCCCTGGTGGCGCACTCCAGGCCCCTGGCGCCGCTTGCTGTCATTAGCTCCCTTCCTGGCAGTCGCCGCCCCTGCTGCTGGATGGGGTGCAGCAGAAATGACACCTAGAGCTGCTAGGCTCTTCCCCCAGTTCCGCACTCCCCACTGGCTCACTCAGCCCTTCCTGTCCCCGCCGCAGGGCCGGCCCAGGGCTTCACCCTCACTTGGCATTTCTCCCGGAAGCAGGGAAATCACCTGGCTTGGAGAGACTGCTCTTGGTGTTTTTTTTTTTTTCTTCCATGATTAGAGGTGATTTTAAAATAAATAAATAAATATATATGTATATTATAAAATGTGGCATTTTAGTGAAAAATTCAGCGGTCTAAGCACATTCCTGATGTGTGAACCCTCACCACTATCCATTTACACTTTAGCATCATTCCAAACAGCAGCTCTGTTGCCATTAAATAATAAGTCCCCAATGCGCCCTCCACCCCACCCCTGCGATGTCCCGCGCTCTGTCTCCATGACTTGCCTGTTCTAGGTACCACATGGAAGTGGCATAATAAAGTGTGTGTCCTTGGGTGACCGACTTCTGTCATGTAGCGTAACATTTCTGAGGTTTGTCCATTGGGAACGGTTAGAATTTCGTTCCTTCTCCTGGCTGGGTAATATCCCGCTGTGTAAATATACCAAGTTTGTCCGTTCGCTGATTGATGGACACTTGGGTTGTCTCCACCTTTTGGCTAGAGACTGGTTGTTTATAGCAGGCAGAGTGACTTGGCTGAAACAACCAAACGTGGAGTCGGAGGGCCGGTAATCTAACTGCCCTCCACCCCCACCCCAGCCCCGCTGGTGCCAGTTAGTGACCCGCTGGCTCTGGGCAGGTCATTTAACCTCCCTGGGTCCCAGGTTCCTGATCTGGGAGTTTCCCGCATGCACTGGCCATGCTTGCTGTGCCAACCTCCCGGAGCTGCTGTGAGGCCCAGTGCATTTTTCTAATGCCATGGTTGTGCAGCACCTACTGTGTGCTGGGCCCTGTGCTCAGCGCCAAGGACCCACCAGCGAGAAAAGCGAGCGCGGTGTTATGCTCGAGGTGCACGTGGCCTTTGTAAACCCGGAAGCATCAGCCTCGGGCACGCGGGAGGCCAGCTTCCTTGTCCATCTGAGGGTACGGTGGCCCCGCTGCACCTAACCCAGGTGGGGACCTCTGGAGAGAGGGGCTCCCCAGCCTGTCTGCCACCCACCCTGGGCACGGGGCAGGGGATTTCTCTGGGGGTGTCCTGTGGCCTCTGCAGCAGCTGCAGGCACATCCTCAGCCGCCTGTGCTCTCTGTTCCCAGGTGGCCATCAAGTCCATCCGGAAGGACAAAATCAAAGATGAACAGGATCTGATGCACATTCGACGGGAGATAGAGATCATGTCGTCGCTCAACCACCCCCACATCATTGCCATCCATGAAGGTGCGGCGCTGGGGCGTGTGGAGCTGGGGACCGCAGTGTGTGTGTGTGCGTGTGTGTGTGCGCATGTGCATGTGTGCAGTAGAGGTTGGAGCAGATGACTCAAAGACCTACAAAGGCACGAGCTTTGAGGCTGGGTAGTACCTGGATTTGAAACCCAGCTGTCTGACCCCCGGCCGCTCATTTCATTGCATGCGCCTGGGCCTTGGTTCCTCATTTGCGGCCCTGCGGCTTCCTCGTTTATAAGAAGGAACGAGCCCACCTGCGTCACGGGGTGGTTGCAAACATCGAACCGCATGACGTCACCCAGTGCTCCGCTCCTGGGAGGTACTCAAGGAATGGCTCCCTCTTTGAACACTGCCTCCCAGCCCGGTGAGATCCCGAACAGTCCAGGGGCCTCTGAAACACACTGCACCCGTCTCCGGCGTGTGGGTGCTGTGCTTCCCAGAGCCAGGCCTCCCCGAATCTGGCCCGTGCTCTGAGTCATTCCCGCCACAGGGCTGGCTCGCGCCTCTCTGCGCCGCTCCAGCCTCCTCTCCTCTGACATCAGTGCTGGTCTCGCCGCTCCAGCTGCCCTCCGCCCTGTGGCCCAGACAACAAAGCGAGCAAGAGAGGGTGCGGAGGGGAAGAGGGGCAGCGCCCTCCCCCACACACCTGTCTGTGCCAAGCCTTTCCATAATGTCAAGTGGCTGGGAACACGGGGTGACAGTGGCAGCAGGAGGCCCCTCTGTCTGAATATTCTGGGCTGGGGGGGACAAAGAAGTCTGCACTCCCAGGTTCTGTTCATAGGAAGAGCCAGGGCAAGCCGCTGGCCTGGCCCCAGTACCTGAGCCTGTCCATGGGCGTCCAGACAAGTGGCTGAGAAGGCTAATTGTCTTTCTGGGGACTTCCCTCAGGGAAGAGGGGGTAGACGACAACGCATTGGCGAAGCCAGGCGGGCAGTGTGCGTGCACCTGTGTGTCTGGCGTCTCCCCCACACTACGGCTGGGTCTGGGAACTGAGCTCTGAACTCAGGATGTGGCTTCCCTTGCACCCCAGATTCCGCAGACGCAGGGTCGTCACAGCTGTGTGTGGAAGGGCTCCCTCAGGTTCATCCCCAACCCCCTGTATGCTGCAGCGCTGTGGGCTGGAGCGAGGCACTCTAACCCTGCTGCTTTCCAAAATGCACCCTGGCTGGGTCTTGACCCACAACTTCCTGGTGCAGAGAATGCAAGCACCCCCGAGTGATATCTAGAACCACAGGGTGGGGTCTTAGCCAGGCACCCCCAGGAGGCAGGGCCACCATGGGTCAGGGCCACTTACCCATGTGTTCCCGGAAGGAAGCAAACACAGCCCTTCCGGCCTTGGATCCTGTTGCCTAGGAGCTGGGTCTGCTCTGAGGGGAAGATCCTCTCTCAGCTCCTGCTCACAGGTCGCAGAGCAATGGCCCTGGGGCCGGCTGAGCAAGCCAAACTCCTAGGACCCGTTTAGCACGAAGATGCAGTGTCAGGGACCACAAGTTCTGACACACACCCAGTTGAAGGGCCAGTTTGGTGAACCACACCCGACGTTACCAGTAGACTGGAGCCAGGACAAGGCCAGCAGTGCAAGAAGGCCCCTCTCCTACACGTGGAGGGGAGCCAGCGGTGGGTGGGCTGACTGCCAGGAACCCAGGCAGTCTGTTAATTACCAAATGTGTAGTGCTTGCTTCTGTAAGTGAGGCCTCGTCCACGGGGCCCTGGCCCGGATGCTCCCCGATGCAGGGAATGAGTATCTGGGCTCTGCGTGGTGCCTTTCTTTCTTTTTTTTTAAATCTGTTTCCCATCCTGGTCCTGTGCAGTTGCCACGATTATCCCACTTTTCCAGTGAGGAAACCGCGGCCCAGTGGTTGAGTAGCTTGTCTCAGATCGCCCAGCAAAGCTGCATTCGTACTGCTCCACCTGGAAGAGATTTGCCCAATGTCACAATGGTGATAAAGTACGCAGTTCTGAGCCTTCCGCTCTCAGCCGGCGGTGCCCCCAGGAGGCTGCAGAACCTCACAGCCTGAATTTCCAGGGAGAGAGAGGGTGTGCCACCGCCACCCGTCTGAGGTCATTGCTCCTGCGGCCCCATTAGCAGACATCCCTACAGGGAGGTCGCGTCTGGTGTGTGACCGGGGCGGGGAGTGGGGACGACAGTGCGCTCTGGCAGGGCCTGACGTCCCTGGCGTCCTTGCTCCGCACAGTATTCGAGAACAGCAGCAAGATCGTGATTGTCATGGAGTACGCCAGCCGGGGCGACCTGTACGACTACATCAGCCAGCGGCAGCGGCTCAGCGAGCGCGACGCCCGGCACTTCTTCCGGCAGATCGTCTCCGCCGTGCACTACTGCCACCAGGTGAGCCAGGGCGCCGTGCGTGGGGCTCGGGGGCTGGCTTGCACCCGAGAGATTCCAGGGTCACCCAGGGCGACAGCGGCGCAGGCCAGGCTGGATTCTGGGCTCCGGGACAGAGAAACGTGGGTTTCTCTGGCTCTGAGTCCCTCGGCCGGGATGGGGGGGCGATCCTGTGCTCAGATGAGACCCCTCAGCCCCGTCCCTTCCCGGGTGACCCTCCCCTGACTGTACCCCCTGCGTCTTCCAGAACGGGGTTGTCCACCGAGACCTCAAGCTGGAGAACATCCTCTTAGATGCCAACGGCAATGTCAAGGTGAGCCCCCTGCTGCGTTTCCTGAAGCCTGCCCTCCCCTCCCTGGCTCTTCTGCCCTGTCCCCAGTCAGGCAGCCCTAGGTTCTTAGCGGGCTCCTACAGTTGCTGGAATTTGCTCAGGTCGGACTTCTGTGTCGGTGCTGGTTGGGACCTCATTCATCCGCACCATAGATCATTTGTCGGCTGGAGAACAGAGGGCACAAGATGAGGGTGCCGCTTGCACAGGGCTGGCGAGTGGCCGAGCTGGGCTAGTTAGGACCAAAGTTTCCAACTCCCAGATATGTGTTCTTTTGATGTCACAAGGCTGGTGGATCTTGATCAAAGGTTAGCTTTGATGTGACCTTGTGCCCAGCAGAGAGAGGTGCGTGGCCTGAGACGTCCCCGCCCCATCCATACATGCACACTGGCACGTACACACACATCTTCAGTCTGCGGCACTAAGGTAACCCTTTGGCACCTGTCCCCAAGGACAGGCCCTCGAACACCAGCTTCCTGCTTCATGCAGCCGCAGCGCTGCCATGTCTGGGAAGTGAAATTTAGCTAAGGAGAAAATTCCTGTTGATAGGATAAGCTGAGACCTCAGGGCCAGGTGGCGAGAGCTGTCTCAGGCAGGGAGACTGGCCCTGCAGGCACCTGGGGGGACTGTACGCTCTGGTCCCCCCCCCCAGAGTCCTCCTGAATCCAGGACATAGTGGGTTTTTGTTTTTTAAGATATATTTATTCGAAAGGCAGAGTTAAAAAGAGAGAGAGAAAGAGACAGAGAGAGAGAAAGATCTTCCATCCTCTGGCTCACTCCCCAAATGGCCACAATGGCCAGGGCTGAGCCTGTCCAAAGTCAAGAGCCAGGAGCCTCCTCTGGGTCTCCCATGTGGGCGCAGGGGCTTAAGCACTTGGGCATTTCCCACGTGCATTAGCAGGGAGCTGGATCAGAAGTGGAGCAGCTGGGACTCGAACCGGTGCCCACAGGGGATGCTGGCACTGCAGGTGGCAGCCCCACCCACCACACCACAGCCCTAGCCTCCAGGACGCAATTTCTTCAGTAGTTCTTGACCTGCGCCCTGATGAGTTCTGGTACTGAGTTCATTGGCCTTACCCAGCCAATTCCCGGAGCAGGTGGGGCTTGCTTTGATGCCAGCCAGGAGGAAGGTAGCCAGAGCGATAAACCCACATAATGTAGACAGTCAGGAGCTTTCCTACCCATACCCATCATGTGCCTCCTACGGCCTTTGCCTGCTCGCTGCTGGGATAGATAACAAGTAATAAAGCCATAAAGAAAGGAGCCCGAGTCTCACAAACACCCTCCCCACCCTGGGCACACATGGGCCTGTGGTGCGGTGGCGGGGTGATGAGCAGCCGGGCATTGGCCTCAGCCTCTGACTGAGGGCTGATGGGAAAGGGTCCCCCAAGGAGCGAGAACACGGCAACCTGCAGGAAGGGGCCTTGGCCTGGGCACAGGCACAGCCTGGTCTTTGTTCTGCCCTCACCATTGCTTCTTGGCTATACTGGGCTGACCCCAGGTCACAGCCACCACGTTCCCACCCAGGTGTGGACAGAGATCTGAGCTCCTTGCTAGGAGGGGCAGTTCCAGCCTGCTTACCTCCAGCTTGCCGTTGAGGGCCTTGGTGTTGGCACCAGGGGCTGGCTCTCCCCCGCTGTTGGGCTGACCCTCCTCTGGTCAGTAAGTGCCCACGGAGCCTCATAGGGGTCTCGCCTGTGCTGGGGAGGGGGGCACAGCATGGGCGTGTGCAGTTGTGGCTGGGAGGCAGCACTGATGAGCAGGGGCTCAGGGCAGCAGGGGGACCTGGAGGGCTTCCCAGGGGAAGATCCCAGGGCAATGGAGGGCTCCCTGGGGGATGGGCTTGCAGGATCAGGAGGGTGTGCATGAGCAGGGGGAGTACTCGGGTAGCCCATAGTTGAGCAAAGGGAGCTGGGGGCCAGTGACGAGCCGGGGCTCCCCACTCTGCCACCTTGTGCTCCCCAGGGCTCATTCTTCCAGGGCCTGAGCTCCATGGACAGTGCCCGGTGTGGGATAGGGTCCTGGGGTCTGTTTCCTCTTGCTCGGTTTCCCCTAGCTCCGGAGAGGGGTGGGCCAAGAGCTGCAGAACAACCCATGTGTTGGCCTGACCGTGTCCATGTTTGACCCAACCCTACAGATTGCCGACTTTGGCCTCTCCAACCTCTACCACCAAGGCAAGTTCCTGCAGACGTTCTGCGGGAGCCCGCTCTACGCCTCGCCCGAGATCGTCAATGGGAGGCCGTACACGGGCCCAGAGGTTAGTGCGTCCTCCTCTGCCAGCCCGCCCTAGCCATCCGCTGTGACGTCAGATACGGGCCCGTTTTCCACTTGGAACTCAATCGGTCCTCCCCCAGAGCCGCTGCTTGCCAGGCCAGCATTTGCTCAGAAACCCAGAGGTGGCAAAGCTGGAACTAGAACGGAGGCCCCCGACTCCCATCTGGTCCCTTGCCCCTTTGACTTCGCCCCAACCTCCAGTCCAAGCTCCCCCCTGTGACGCAAGAGGGGCATCTGTCAGAGCCACCCCACCCTGGCCGGGAAGGGGAGGCTGCAGACAGCGTCTCCCCCAGAGCCTCGGTGCCCCATGTCCCGGGTTTGAGGGGGTGCTCGTCCTCTGGTGACTGACTCCGGGGTCCCAGCGTGTCCCTTCTCTTCCATGGTGTTGAGGGTGAGGCTGGCGGCCGTCCCCGCCCGGCACTGCTCGAGCATCCTGGCTGATCCTCTGTCTCTCCTGCAGGTGGACAGCTGGTCCCTGGGCGTTCTCCTCTACATCCTGGTACACGGCACCATGCCCTTCGACGGGCAGGACCACAAGACGCTGGTGAAGCAGATCAGCGATGGGGCCTACCGGGAGCCCCCGAAGCCCTCTGGTGAGTGGATGGCACTTCCTTCCCTTATGGGCATGGTTGGTTATCTTTGGCAAGTGCATCCTAAAGTCTAGCTTAGATCTCCTTGCTACAGTTGCCCCATTTCCTATTGCTTCTGTCCTCGTCCCTAGGAATCCTTTGTCTTATGATGGGGGAGAGGAGGAGAGTGTGCACAGACAAGGGCTAATGACGGGGTCACCGTCCTGAGAGGGGGTGGAGCAGAGCGGTGACAGCAGAGTCAATCCAGGGACACCCAGTGGGGAGCCAGCCTGGGCCGTGGCACCTCTGGGGCCCGGGGCAGGAGTGCCCATGTCTGAAGTGGGCAAGAGCACTGTCTTAGTTCAAGCAGGGCTGGTCGGCCCCTGCTGTCCTGCTCTCAGGACCACCAACCCACTGACCGATGCCTTTGCATTTCGTCTTCCAGATGCCTGTGGCCTGATCCGGTGGCTGCTCATGGTGAACCCCACCCGCCGGGCCACCCTGGAGGATGTGGCCGGTCACTGGTGGGTCAACTGGGGCTACGCCACCCGCGTCGGGGAGCAGGAGGCCGCGCACGAGGGTGGACACCCAGGCAGCGACTCTGCACGCACCTCCGTGGCTGACTGGCTCCGGCGCTCCTCCCGCCCCCTCCTGGGGAACGGGGCCAGGGTGTGCAGCTTCTTCAAGCAGCACGCGCCTGGGACGGCGAGCACCAGCCTGGGCCTGGAGCGCCAGCACTCGCTCAAGAAGTCGCGCAAGGAGAACGACGTGGCCCAGGCCCGCCAGGGCGCCGCAGCCGACGACACCGCCGCGCGCTCCAGCAAGAGCAACCTCAAGCTGCCCAAGAGCATCCTGAAGAAGAAGCTGTCAGTCTCCTCGGATCCTCGGGAGCCCGGCCCGGGCCCCGCCAGCGCAGGGCAGGCGGAACCCCCGCTCCCCAGGAAAGGCATCCTGAAAAAGCCGCAGCGCGAGTCCGGCTACTACTCGTCCCCGGAGCCCAGCGACTCGGGGGATCTCCTGGATGCAGGTGACGTGTTTGTGAGCGGGGACCCCCCGGTGCAGAGGGCCCCCCCAGCCTCAGGGCTGCTCCACCCCAAGGGCATCCTCAAACTCAACGGCAAGTTCTCCCGCGAGGCTTCAGATCGCACGGCCCCCACCGCCTTCGGCTCCTTGGACCAACTGGCCTCTCCACGAGCCCCGCCCCGGGCCAGCCGGCCCTCGGGGGCCGTGAGTGAGGACAGCATCCTGTCCTCCGAGTCCTTCGACCAGCTGGACCTGCCCGAGCGGCTCCCAGAGCCCCCGCTGCGGGGCTGTGTGTCTGTGGACAACCTCTCCGGGCTGGAGGAGCCCCCCGCGGGGGGTCCTGGCAGCTGCCTGAGGCGCTGGAGGCAGGACCCCCTGGGGGAAAGCTGCTTCTCTCTGACGGACTGCCAGGAGGTGACACAGACCTACCGCCAGGCCCTGGGGGTCTGCTCTAAGCTCAGCTGAGGGTGCCCGGCAGGCTCCAAGATGCAACGAGCTGGCGGCACCCTAGGGGGTGGTGCCTGAGCCCCGGGCGGGCGGGCAGGCAGCCTGCAAAGGAAGCATGGTAGGGGTCTGATGCCTTCAGCCCCAGGAACCAAGATGATAGGCAGAAAGAGTGGAGAAGTAGGCGCAAGGGAAAGGCCTGGGCGTCTTCTGCCTGTGTTTTGTGCACGGGTTAGGGGACAGGGGACAAGCAGGGAGACCTAGAAGGAGCGCCTGCCCTAGCCGTGCCCGTCGCTTTCACCTGCTGTGAATGAGTTTTCCAGGTGGCGCCTGCCAAGGGCAGCCTCTTCCCTACTCTTCCTGTGCCCGAGTGGGGCTGGCACACACACACACACACACGCGCGCACCGCCGGCCACTAGAACTGGAACGTGGCGCCTCTGCTGCGCTGGGGGTGGCCTGCAGTAACCCTTCCTTATTTATCCCAGCAGCCAGAGAGCGCAGCGGCCACGGCTCTCTCCCCTTCCCCCTTGAGCCCGAGCCCCCTCGAGTCGCTGCTATGGACCTCAAAGGCTTGGCAAGGCTCGGGCTGCTGTGCAGATTTCATCTCAAGGGGGCCGGACTCCTCCGGACGCCCCCTGGGACCTCAGAGACCCACAAGTTCTGCCTCTAAGCTGCTCCCGAACTCTGGACTATGGATGGATGCATCTCTGGGCTTTCAGACCCTACAGTGTCCTTATTTATTTTTATGATCTCAACTGTTTTGTTATTAAAAAAAAAAAGTGAATCTTGCTGATTTTATTAATGTGAATGCCGCGTTCTGGGGAGACCCGTGAAGACATCTGAGTTGCGTGTGCAGAGGGAGATTGTTGCGATGATTCCCCTCTGAGCACGGGGAGGGGAGGGTCCGGGACTCCCCATGTCCCATTGCGGTGTCTGGAGGCAGGGAGGTGGCCTCCCGCTCCCCTCACTCCACACCCTGACTGTCCACCAAATGATCCCGCTCTGCTTGCTGTGTAACGGGGAAGAGCCACTCCATTAAAACCAGAGAGGCGATTGGCAGCCGGCCTCCCTCTGTCTCTTTGGGGGAGAGTGGAGGCACAGGTCTGTGAGCCTCCCCCTGGGCTGCCCCGTGGGAAATAGAGAAGGTTTATTCAAAACAAAGCCAAAGGCCCCCCAGCTCTGAACTGCCCAAAGCAGCTCCAGCGTCAGCCAGCCCAGCGCGGTGTGGTGGGGGGAGCAGCCCAGGGCTCTAAAGAGACAACTAGATCCCCGCCCCCACCCTCCCCTTCCTCTCCTCCTGCCCCTCCCCCACCGGCTTGGAGCCCCCTGCTGTCTCCCACAGCCTCTGTTCTCACATCCACCCCCAGAAATCCCCTTTTCCTCCAGTGCCTGGCAGCTTCTCCCCTCCCCCAACCCCTCTGCCAGACTCCTAGAGGAAGTCAGGAATGCATGGAATGTCCACCCCCCACAGCCCGCCCCCTCGGCCCCCTGCAGAGCATTCCCGGCACGCCAGCTCCATTGAGAAACTCCCAGGCTTTGAGGGCTGTGGACTCCGGAGAGGATGAGGACAAAGTCTGGGGCTGGCAGCCGGCTGGCTCCGGCCCCAAGCAGGCTCCAGCCCCAACCCTGACCTGCTCTGGTGTTCCCAGGTTCCTGGTCTGGCCAGCCCCTGTGCCCTGCGCCACAGCACTCCTGTCCGTCTGCCCAGAGAGCTGGCAAAGTCACCGAGTTTGGGGAAGGGCGAAGCAACTGTGGGGTCAAGATGGCAGCACCAAGAAGAAATTGCTTAGGCCACAGCCCGGGGAGTTCTGGGCCTGACATCTCTCACGTCCGATGCGGGAGTGCTGGGACTCTGGGCTAGGCTGCCGGCAACCCCAGTGAAGCCCCAGGGTGGGTCTTTACCCCATGCAGCTGCAGAGGTCAGGTGCTCATTCATTCATTCATTCCCCTTCCGAATGAAGCCCTACTGTGGGCGTGGACCACAAAGGCAGGAGGCTGTGCACCGGAGGGCTAGTGAGCTAAGCGTCCTCAGTCCAGGTCCCGGGACTGCACAGGCACCGCCAGCTGTGAGTGCCCTTGGGGGCCGCTCGTGAGGGCTCTCACTGCACGCTCACCTCCGCGTTGCCAGCTCGGAAAGCATTCTGTAGGCTGTCCGGCTGAGCAAGTGGCAACACCAGGCCTCCACCCAGACCTGGGAGCTGCCAGTCTTGGGGGGCCGGAGCCCACAGAGTGGGCTTGGGTTTGGAGAATGGAATAAAGGAATAGAAGGGAATGGAACTGTAGATATTGACTGGGCCTCTCTGACACGCCAAGCCCTTTTCCAGACACGGGAATACAGCCATTTCACCCCCCCAGAGGGAGCCAGGCAAGAGGGCAGTGAGTGGGCCCAGGGAGAAGCTGAAAGGGCGGTGGTGGGGGTGACAAGAGGGGGCTCACAGCGAAGCGAGGGCCTGAGTCCAACGGAAACCTGAGTTCGGGATTGGGGGGGGGAGGAGGGCTCAGTCCCTTCTACCAGCTCTGGCTCAGCGGGGTTGGGGGGCCCCCAGGTGTTTGGTCCTGAGGTTTGTGTCCCCCTGTGGTCTGTTTGCTTAACCTCCTCAAGGGAGGGGTGGGCAGGGAGGTGTGTCCCAGTGGGAAGAGAATATCTATGACCTCAGCTCCAAAGGGACCTGGACTTGAGGCCGCTGGATCCTGAGCCTCACCTGCCAGGATGCTTCATACCAAAAACATTCCAGAAAGAAGGCTCAGAGAGGACGCTGGGCCCCAGGGGAAAAGGCTGAAGCTGCAGGAATATTTAGTGCCACATCAGTGCTTCCGGAATGTGACGAACGCAGACAACAAGTGGCGGTGGGAGGGCAACCTGGGAGAGGGGAGGAGAGGGCCTTCTGAACTCCCCGGGCAGGTGCAGGCGCAGGCAGCCATGAATGGGAGCTCGCGAGCTCGGCTCAGCGGTACTGAGGCTTCCCTGTGCACAGGGAGGCAGGCACGGTCCGCACGTCAGGGGGACCTGCACTTCCTCTGCTCCATCCGGCCGACCCTTGGGGGACCCCCTCCCGGGGGGATGAGGAGAAAGGGGAGCCCAGAGCAGCCCGGATGTGTGGGAAGCAGCAGCCCCCATAGAACCTGCAGTGGGCTGTGCGCCTCCTGGAGCAGCCTCTGCCCTGCCAGGCAGAGTGACACAGCTAAGAGCACACCTCGCCTGCAGGACCAGCCCAGGACAAAGGACTGGCTGAAGAGCCTGGGTGTTTCTATTTACCACTTGTTTATTTTCATTTATTTGAAAGGCAGAGGGAGAGTGAGAGAGGAGTTCTTCCAATCACTGGGTCACTCCCCCAATGCCCACAACAGACAGGGCTGAGGCAGTCTGAAACCAGGAGCCAGGAACTCCATCCCTATAGATCTCCCACGTGGGTGGCAGGGACTCGAGTACTTTGGCCATCATCTGCTGCCTCCCAGGGTTTGTCTTAGCAAGAAGCAGGATCAGAGGTGGAGTGGCCGAGACTCAAACTTGCACTCCAATACAGGATGCGGTTGTCCCAAGTGGTGACTTGACCCACGGCACCACAGTGCCTGCCCTGAGCCTGGGCATTCCTGAAGCAGGAGCAGGAAGTGGCAGAGGTGGGGTGGTAGTGGCCTGGAAGAATAAGCATGGTTCCCCACGGGTGGAGGCCCCCGAGACCAAGCATTCTCCAGCCGCTTGTCGTGAACGGGTGTACAAGGAGCTAACTTGGAAGCAAGTGGCCCCAGCAGGGAGCCCGTCCTGGAAAGAGACGATGGCGCTTGGACTGGAGAAGAAGCAGTAAAGAAGTGAGGGGATGACATTGGCATTGGACGTGGGGAGTGAAAGGCAGGGACCCGGAGTCGCTCCATGAGGCTCGGCTTGCAACCTGGAGCGAGGGTCGGTGTCTGCTCGCAGGTTTGAGGTGTGGGGTAGGCTCCGGGCACTTAGACTGACAAGATAAAGGCACACAGGCGCTGGAGCTGGGGGAGGATTTGGGCTAGAGATTCGGGAGCTCTTGCTAGAAAGAGTTACTGCTTCGTGTGAAACATCGAGGATCGTGATCGTCGCTGTTCCTACCCGCTCTAGGGGTTCTCGGGTTTTATTACCTAGGAAAGCAGTTCCTTCCACAGCTGGCTCGTTGCTTGTAAAGAAGCCGGGGAGGCCGTGATGCTGAGCCCGGAGGTTAGGCCTTGCCTGGCTGGGCCTGGCTGTCAAGGATGGGAGGAGCAAGCTGGTGGGGAGGGGGGAGACCTTCGTTCCCAGAGGTTGGCCGCCCCGGGACTCCGCTTCTGTCTATGCAGGACAGGGACTTCTCAGGACCCTCCCGCTTCTTTTTCTTCTGGAAAACTGTAATTATTTATTTGAAAGGCGGAGTTAAAGACAGAAAGGGACACACACACACACACACACACACACACAGACATACACACAGATCTTCCATCCTCCGGTCCCCCGATGGCCACAACGCCCAGGGTTGGGCCAGGCTGAAGCCAGGAACTTCTTCTGGGTCTCCCACATGTGCGCAGGGGCCCAAGCATTTGTGCTATCCTCTGATGTTTTTCCCAGGCACATTAGCAGGGAGCTGGATCAGAAATGGAGCAGGTGGGACTTGGCACGAACCGAACCGGTGCCCAGATGGGATGGCGGCCTCACAGGCTGTGGCTTAACCCGATGCACCTAGCACCAGCCCCCACCCTCGACTTTGAAATTCCACAGCTGCATATTTTCAAAGCCAATCACAGATCTCATAAGAACGTTAGAAAGGTCACCCTTGGACCAAGGACGCTGCCTCCGACGCTGGCCCGCCGAGGGGCTGGGCTCACAGAGGCCTCCCGAGGCTCGGGCCTGTGCCCCAGAACCTGCTACAGATCCCCGGGGAGCCTAGGCACAGCCCGGCCGGGGCCCAGCACTCTGCGTTTTCACTGGCACGGCCAGTGGCTCTGTCCCACAGGGCCTGAGGACTTGCTCTAGGCCAGGGCCCGGAGGCAGCCTTTAGGAAGCCACAGCCTCAGGAGGAATTTCCCCCGGCGGCGGCGGAAAACCTCGCTCTTTCTCCTGGGGCCTCTGAAATGTCCCCTCCCCCCAACTCTTCACAAAGGAATCCCCAGTCCTGGGTCCTGCTCCGTAGTCTCAGTTGTCCCCGCTCTCTCCACCCCTGCCCTGAGCTAATCCCACCTTCTCAGTTTCCCCATCTCCCCTGTGCAGGGGCCCACAGGTCAGCCGGGGGATGAGTCATCCGGCTGGGGGAGGGGCTCCCAGGCCATAAATGGGCAAAAGCCCAGCTGCAGGTTCCAGACTGGCGGGACAGCGCCATCTCCTCCGTGCCCCTCTCCCCGGGGGGAATTTCCCGGAGAGGAGGGAGGCTGCACCGGATGGAATTCTAGAAATAGCAGAGCTTTTGAGGAGCTGGGTTCCAGGCTGACTCAGCTTCCCTGATAAACAGACAGCTGCCGGCCAGGATTTTCCCAGCTGCAGAGGGAGGCTGAGCCCCCACTTCCTGGTGGAAGTGTTCTGCTAGGTCTGGCCAGCAGCACCTCCTCCCTGCTCCTTGAGATCAGAGCGCCGGCTGCAGGCTGCACTGACCCAGGCCCTGGCCCCTGGGGGACCTCTACAGCAGAACTGAACACCGTCCCTTCTGAGACCTGGCCAAGCTCTCCCCCATGGGATTTGGAGCCGTGCTCAGGCCCTGGCCTGCAGAGCCCCAGGCTTTGTGACACCCCCCCCCCCCCGCTCCAGGTTCCCTGCTCCGTGGGGCTTCACATCACAGCATGCCAGCCACTGCCAGGAGCCCCCTCTCTGCTCAGGGATCCCTGCTTTGCTCTGCCTGCAGCCAGTGCCCAGTGCGCTGAGTGGGAAAACCGTTGGAGAGGCAGCTGCTGCCGGCGGGGAGAGCAGCCTGGCCTGCCTGTGGGCCTCACATGGGGACCTGGCTCACCTCAAGGCCTTTTTACCTGGGGTCTGGGCCTCACTTCACTGCTTAGAAACCTTGCTTGTGGGACTGGTGCTGTGGCGTAGCAGGTAAAGCCACAGCCGTGCAGGTGCCGGTTGGTCTCCCAGCTGCTCCACTTGTGATCCAGCTCCCTGTTAATGGCCTGGGAAAAGCATCAGAGGATGGCCCAGGTGCTTAGGCCCCTGCACCCACGTGGGAGACCCAGATGAAACTCCTGGCTCCTGGCTTTGGTCAAGCCTAGCGCTGGCCTTTGTGGCCATCTAGGGAGTGAACCAAAGGATGGAAGATCTGTCTTTCTCTCTCTCTGTAACTCTGATTTTCAAATACATACATAAATCTTAAAAGAAAAAAAAGAAAAAGAAACCTTGCTCGTGGGCAGGGAGGCTTGGTGGCCAGGGTGGTACTGATTAATGAGTACTGAGTACTGATGGACAAGTGCTGAGTACTAATTGACGAGTACTGAGTACTGATTGGCAAGTACTGAGTACTGATGGACAAGTACTGAGTGCTGATTAACAAGTACTGACTACTGATTGACAAAGACCAACACTGCTGCTGCCAAACCAGCTGATGAGCCCATTCGCGACCTCTAGGAAATTTCACACCAGGGGACCCTACGTCCAGGGCCGTCCAGAGCCGAGTTCACAGGGAGACTGGAGAGCTGGGTTGTGGCGCCAGCGGAGCGTCTCTGTGGTGGTGTGGCCTCTGGGCCAGGACTCGGTCCCTGGGCATCACCGTCAGGACACCCTTCCCCTTCGATGCTGCGGAGACAACCTCCTGGGTGCGCACATCCTTGTGTCCCCAGAGCACACGGCAGCCACTTCGAGAGTCACCTTCCCAGTCCCTGCAGGCCCACCACGTTGTCATAAGGATTTGCTGAGACGACACACGAGCGTGCTTGCTAGGCAATACCTCACCCAGGAACACCAAGCAGCGAGCACAGCTACTCAATGGCTGCCTGTGTTCACGGAGGGCCTCCTCCTGCTTTCCTGGCCCCAGCCCCTGGTTTACGAAGGGGAATCTGATCGTTAAATCAGTGAAAGCCCATCCCTTAATAAACCCATGAGCATTCGCTGAGACCTCACTATTGTTCTGGGTGCCGTGGAAAACACCGAAGCCATTTGGATATGGTCCCCTCCCTCCAGGAATTTCTCTATCATAAAGCTGGAGCCATAAATGAACACCCACAGGGTGGTTGTTAACAGCTCAGGGTGACTGGATGAGGGCGTGGGGCTGCTACAGAGGAGCCGCAGGGAGATGTTCAAGTCCCTTGCGCTGGTGGTCAGGGACCCGCCTGCATCTCAGCCCATACTCTGGTCACTCAAGGCCTAAGCCCCCTAGCTGCAGGGCTCTGGGGGCCTGAGCCTCAAGGCAGGGTCCACCTGGAGGGCCCTCGGCTGTGGCTGAGAGTCCAGAGTCCTTCGCTACACGCAGGTTGGCCTTGCTCTTCCCAAGCCTGGGCAGATGGCTGAGTGAGGGTCTGGATGAGCAGAGACGTGGTCCAGATGCGCGTGGGAGGCAGAGCTGGTTGGCTCCCACCCTCTCAGTCGTGGGGCAGGCTCGGGACCCTGCTTCCCCCGGAGCGAGAGCTCCCACAGCCTCATCCAGTCTGCTCACCCCAACCGGAGAGGGTGACTTTCTCTAGATGCCTCTTAGAGGGAGGACAGAGCCACCACTGCTGCTCAGCTTGGGCCGCCCTGTGAGCTGTGTGTTCCTTGTCTGGGACCGCCGGGATGCTCTCTGGGCCACACTAGGACACTAGGAGAGATCCAGCCTCAGCCTCCCCCAGCCCTACTACTTACCCCAGCAATAAGAACCAGCTTCGAATCATGTGAAATTTTATGTGTGGGATCACCCTACCCCCATCCAGAATTGGCTGAGAGAGCCAAGGATGCTAACCACCACGGAAGTTCCTGTGCTAGAGCACCGGTTCCCAAAGTGCGGCCCTGGGACCCCCGGGGTTCCCCAAATCTTTTCAGTGGTTATACCTGATTAGAGCGCTCTCTCTCTCGCTCTCTCTCTCTCTCTCTCTCTCCCCATTATTTATTTGAAAGGCAGACTGACAGAAACAGTGAAGGAGATTTTCCGTCTGCTGCTTCACTCCCCAGATGGCCTCAATGGTCTGGGCTGGGCCAAGCCAAAGCCAGGAAGGGGCCTGGAGCTGCGTCTGGATCTCCCACGTGAATGGTAGGGGCCAAGCACTTGGGCCGTGCTCCGCTGCTTTCCCAGACGCATGAAGAGGGAGCTGGATGGGAAGTGGAGCAGCCGAGACTTGAGTCAGCCTTCCAGGGTCAGAAGCAGCAGCTTAACCCACCACAACGCCAGCCTCACAACTCATTTTCCAAAGGTTTTTAATTTTCTTTTATTTGAAAGGCAGAATGATGAAAGATGTCTTTTTTTTTTCCTAAAAAGATTTATTTAATTTATTTGAAAGAGTTACAGAGAGGCAGAGGCAGAGAGGGAAAGAGAGAGAGAGAGAGAGATCTTCCATCCACTGGTTCACTCCCCAGATGGCCACAATGCCAGAACTGAGCCAGGCCAAAGCCAGGAGCCAGGAGCTTCATCCGGGTCTCCTACATGGGTGTAGAAGCTCAGGCACCTGACCGTCTTCCACTACTTTCTCAGATGCATTAGGAGGAAGCTGGATCAGAAGTGGACTAACTGGGATTTGAACCGGCGCCCATATGGGATGCCAGCCCTGCAGGCAGCAGCTTCAGCTCCTTCACCACAGCGCTGGCCCCAGAAAGCTATCTTCCCTCTGCTGGTTCACTCCCTGATGTCCACAGCACAGGGCTGTGCGCAGGGTGCGTAGGGCTGAAACCAGGAGCCAGGAACTCCATCCAGGTCTTCCACCTGGTGGCAGGGGCCCAGGTTCCTGAGCCATCACCTGCTGCCTCCCAGACTGTGTCAGCAGGAAGCTGGATTGGAAGCATAGGAGCCAGGAG